>NC_140486.1:105618599-106818599 GCF_964271855.1 Acomys minous | reverse complement strand
CTCTGACCTCCATAGACACCTGCACACACATGCAAATGAGCCCCAATGCATACTTTAAAATATTTTCAAAAATAAAGTACTATACCAAAACCAAATGTCAATGTGGTATTTTGTACCCCTCAAAATAAATTGGATCAGTTTGGTGTCAGCAGGTATACTTGACTGGAGAAGTCAAAGGAAGTTCTTTATAGCATTAAACAGATTACCAGAAGTTCAGATAGATTCAAAGAAACTGACAGTACTCAAGGGGGGTGAATATAGAAAACAAACTTATCTTTTCCTTTTTTAATTGCTCAATATAGTAAATTAATAGCTAAATAAAATATCACATAAGCATATTATATGATTATAACATATAAAAGTCAGTGCTATGAAAATAATACAGTGTTGGGAGGAAACATTTCAAAATGTAAGATTTTAAGACCCATGCACCATACAAAACCCAATAAAATTTTATTTTCAGGGAGAGTTTGATTTGTTAAGATGGACATTTATACTTCTCATCTCTTAGTTTTTAAAAACAAATAGAAACAACAAGTCAATGGAGGAGATAAAGTGTAATACAGAAATGATCAACTAACTCCAGGCAAAGCAAGTTAGTGTGAAGTCTTGAAATAAAGATCAGATAGCAGTGAGAGAGAAGAGATAACAAAGCAATAGACTTAAATCTTGTCAGCAATCAAAGCCCAAGTTATAAGTTACAGTATGGAGATCTCAACCTGACAAGAGATTACCAGGAGTGTGTCATTATATGCTGGCCTTTAGTGACATAACTGACCTTTCTCCACAAGATGCCAGGCCTTTCCTCAGTCCGTGGTTGTGTCCCTTGTCATCTCCGAAATGAATATCTGTGTTTATACTGGCACATGTCCCACAAGGAACAAGGCAGCAACCGATGTGGCTTTTGTGCAGTGCTGAATCATTTGTCCTAGAGCATGAAGTCAGCTACATAGTCTGATCTAATCCTTTGATACATTTGCAATCGTGAGAGTTTCCCCGATTGGCAAGTACTCTGGGCAGATTCCTAGTCATATATGCTCAGGATCAACAGCAGCGGTTCACCGGGCACGTCCTAGAAGCTTGTCCTCTCACATCGTCTCTCTCTATGTGGCTTCTTCTCTGGTTGACTTTGATCTGTACTCTGACCTAATAATAAGCTTTATCCATGAGTTTAATAGCTTTTGGAGAGTTAGTTCTGTGAGTATGTCTAGTGAACCACCTGAGGGTGGTTTAAGGGAGACCTTGAACTTGAAATTGGTGTTAAAATTAAGAGTAGTCCCATGAACACTGTCTTCAAACCACATGGATGTGCTAAACCTTGGGAGCTCTCTATACCTTGCTTTGAATGTAGAGACACAGAAGACTGGCAATGTGTAAAATAATATTCAAGTAAACAGTAACTAAATGAAATTTGGAGTAAATAGATATTAACCTTACTTCGCATAAGGGTGATTATCAGGATTACAGAGTCAATCCCTCAAGAACGTACAACAGTCCTCAGTGTGAGGACCTAATAGCAGAGTGGCTATGTTTGCTAAGCAATATCTCAGAGAAGTAAAGTGAGAAATGAAAAACCTACAAACTTACTCAAGGGCTTAAATACTTAAATACTGTAAGTAAATTATAGGGCAAGGAGGGAGTCTGTAAGAGGATAAGATGGCCTGAGTAACATTTCTGAGCATAGGAACATGACTGAACCTTGAAAAAGACCAGAATAGAGTATAGAAACAAATAGCATTTAGCAAATCAAAACATTTACCTTTGTCCATTAATATACTGAAAGAAACTTACACACTGTTACTAATAGTCCCTCTGTAAATTATTGTTTATCAATTATATCTACATAGAGAAGAATGACTCCCATTATGGTAGACGTAAGATGTGAGAAATTTTGATTCTTGATACAAAATGAGAGAATCTTCATGATCTCCAGGTCATTCAAGAAATCACAGGAGCAGAGAAAAATAATGTGGTAGGTGGTGTAGCCATCAATGTAGAATTTATGATGACCATTATTAGATGTACTTGATGTTTATTGCAACATACATAGTTATCTCATTGGAAGAATCAGTTCTTGTTGGCCCATTCCTCTTAAACATGTTGATGTGTTTAATAGCCACAAGCAACAGAGAAACTTTTAAAATCCTAAAATTATATCTAAAAGTGACCTCAGCAAGACTTATCTGATCTCTCTAGGGTTATTCAAAGCAAATTTGTAATTTATGAAGTACATCTACATTTCAGAAAGGAAATTATTTACTTAAGATACTAAATTATGTTAGGGACAATGGTGTATCACAAACTAAGTACTGGAAGCCCTAAATAATTTTCATATTAACAAAGATATCCTGGAGCATTGCAAAAAATGGCAAATTCTCGTACTTGTTACAAAGTTGCATTCTAGAAAGAATGTAGAACAGAGTGAATATAAGAAGAAATTATCAATACTAAAATTTTAGCAAAGACAATATCCAATAATTACTTAAGGAATTCAGTAGAAAAATATAACATTCACAATTATTATAAAATAAAAAGTATGCAGGAGAAAATTGAATAAGATGTGGAATGGCTATGCATAAAGACAACTCATTTTTTCCTCTGAGACATCAAGCAGATGAACAAATGAAAGATGTACCATATTGTAAGGCTACAGCAGAAAAACAGATATACTCACTCTTTTCTCAGTAATATATTTAAGCGATATGATTTTAACTAAAAACCTGGTAAGATTTTGGAGTTCAATAAATATCATGAACCACAAATTCCATCTGTAAGTGTGAACAAGAATAAACACCAAAGGAAGTCAAGCATACAGAGATTAATTGTGTTTGGGAGTAGTTCATCGAACCTTGTAGAATAAAGACAATGTGAGAAAAATAGAGTCCATGGAAACAGAAAATTTCAAGAAGGACATTAATTATATGTTGTAAGTATTTATAATCTGATAGTCCCATTATTACAAATAATGAGGACAAATAATGTTTGCAATGTTAAACCATGCTAAGATAATTAGCTAACTTTTGGAAAATATTTTAAACAGTATTCTAACCTCACTTCTTATTACAAAATTAATTCTTAGTGCTTTTATATTACAAGTTCTAAAAATAGTTTAATATTCAGTTTATCTTAGAAAGAGCTAGTGGTTAATTTATTAAAAATCTATGAAGCCACATTCTAAAGCAAAAGGAAATGATGAAATAGAATGAAGAAAAAATAGTATGTACAAATATCTCAAAACAATATTAAAAGTAAAAAATAATAAAGAGAAAATGTAACACATGATGAGGATACTGATTCTTACAAGTCAAAACAGTACTTTCATAGTTTAATGCTTGTCTTAGTAAAGATGTTAGTAGCAGTCCTCTTGATAAACTAATCCGTGCTATTTAATGGATGGATGGTCATGGGAGGTTTTTAGCAGTATATTCCCAGTTGATATAAGAATGACAAACATCTAAGATCCTGAAAATCTTTACATTTATATATTTATACATTTGTATAATTTCCTATTCTAGAAATAAATAGATGTTTAACTTAGAGACTTCCTAGGTTAAACCTGGAGAAACCAGGATGTCATGCTTTACCCATATCTTTCTAATACCAAGGTCCTTACCAGTGCTAGTGATGCCTGGCAATCGATACAGACACTGAAGACTAAATACCCCAAAGGAAGTGAGGAAAACATGATGAGAAATTCAACAACTAAGAAAAGGTTAGATACATTTGACAATAATAGTAGCACTGCTGAGTATTCCTTATGTATTACAGAATATATTAAGATGTTTCATTACCCCAGGCCATCCTGACTAGTACTGAATGCTATAAATGTTATCATTTCAACTTTAATGAAACCCTTAAGAGGTTTGGACTAATGGAGGTTAGTCACTAGTGGCAAGCCTATGAGGGAGGGACTGTAGGACCAGCCCCTTTCTGTTCCTTTAATATTCTGCCTATGTGGTGACCATCCTCCCTCTGCCACATTCTGTCACCATGATGTATTTCCTGGCCACAGCAGCACAGCCAATCAACAGTGTACTGATGTCTCTGAATTTGTAAGATAAAATAAATCCCCCCATTTCCATCTTTCCAGCTCATGTATTTTTAATGTTAATGAAAAATGATGAACATTAACTTGAGGAGACTGGGGAAAGGCATGTGGCTTTGTCATCATTCAGTCCTGGGTCTGTGGTCTGGCCGACACTTATTCTGTGATTCTACACCACTCATTCAAACTCAATAATATGTAGGTTTCTTAGAATTTTTGCTCTCCACTGTTCCTTCTGCAGACCATGCCTTCTGACCCTAGTAAGCCTGGAGTTATACAGATGGGATGTTCACCGTCAGCTAATAGGTCACTTGGAGGTTTTTATAAATTCCCTCCTTTACTTCAACCCTAAAGCCACGTATTTCCATCTGGAACGTTCAAGAGAAAAATGTTAAGACTGAACTATCTGGATAGGAAATCTAGAGGGTATGCCAGTCTGGATCTTGATTGTCCCCATAGCCCCTGGTGCTGAAGACGTAGTTGCTAGCCTGTGGTGCTGCCAGAAGGTGGTGAAACCTTTAAGGGGTGTATACTAGAGGAAAGAAGTAGTCACTAGTGTAATGACTGCGATGGAGATGTGGGGATGTGGAGGCCTGGCCCATTTCTGTTTCTTTTTAACATTCTGGCTACTATTGTCTAAGAACATCCTTCTCTGCTATATCCTTTCACAATGACGTAAGATAAAGAGTCTGGCAGCAGGAGTAGACAGAGAAGAGTTTGCACATCCCATTTGCAAGTAAGAGAAGGCAGGCTTGGGTAGTATGAACCTTAGAATGCAGTTATTGCCCAGGAGAGTTTTAGCCAAGCCAATGTGGGCATTCTCCAGCCAAAGATGCTTGTTACATGAACTCATGTCTTCTGAGGGTTCTGTGTTCTCTACCCTGTCATGCTCAGGCACTGACTGAGAGTAGTTGCTCTCACAAGTCAAGGAAGAAGCTCAATCATCTAGCTACATCCCATCCAGTCAAAAGTGGGACATAATGCACCCATGCTGCCTTCTTGCCTCCTATGCTCAGTTATATTTCTTCACTTTTGTATCATGAACAGGGAAGCATAGGGAATGGTGCTGCCCAAAGTAGTCTGGAACTTTGTTCATCAGTTAGCAATCACCATAATCTCCTATAGACTTTCCCATGAGCCAAATTAATGCAGACAGTCCCTCTCTGAGATTCTCTTCCTGGATGATTCTAGGTTGGGTCGAGTTGGCAGTCACAGCAGCAGACTGGGAAAGATCTGACAGAAATGGGGAAGGGGCCAAAGTTGAAACATTTAAGACTTAATCAGCTGTACTTTCTAGTTTCCCCTGAAGGGAACTCTGAATGGTCCTCTTTACTCCCCTTGACTGAAAGAGAGCCAACAAGTCAAACAAGCAAACAAGCGAAAAACAAAAACAAAAAACACACAAAACCCACATATAATCAAAACCATAGAGTGATTGGTATTTGGGAGAAGGAAACATCCCTTGCACATGGACCATTAACCCTACACAGAAAGGTGGGACAGTTTAAGAACCAGTCACATTATGAAAAGTACTTTTCATTTGGAAGTTTTACTTCCCCCATCATTGTAAAGACTGTGTCTTGAAGTATACTTGGCCATCAAAAGTACCAACATTCTCATGCAGGACACATAGACAATGTTTGTAATCCTGAGGAGGAGAAGTCATCTTCATAAATAACTATTTTCATTGTGAAAATTATTTTATTGTCAAATTTTTATTTTAGGTATAAATATTTGGAATAAAATTGTATTCTTTATCTGTCTGTGAAGAGTGTATGCACCTGTGTGCATGTATTTTCAGGTGTGTGCACACCACTTCAGAGGTCAGTGTTGACTGTCTTTCTCTATGACTCTCTACTTTATTGTTTTTAAACTTTGGTTACCAAGAAGAGACTTGATACCCTATGAGCATATACAGGGGGAGGTAATCCCCCTCAGGAACAGTCATAGGGGAGAGGAATAAGGGGAAAAGAGGAGGGAAGGAAGAATGGGAGGATACAGGGATGGGATAACCATTGAGATGTAACAAGAATAAATTAATAAAGAAAAAAAGAATGTCATTTATTTTTCATCTAATCCTTAGCTCATTACATAGGTAATTTTTCTTCACTCTTTGGGTTGATAATTTTCTCTAGGTTGTTGATGATGATATGATGATAACAAAGCTGAGCAGATCAGGCCCTCAGGTTCAGCATCATGGCCCTGAGCTCCTATAGTCGGCTTCATCTCACTCATGCACAAAGGCAGGGCAATCCATTACATGGGTCTCCTTGGAAGCCTTGGCCATAGCATCCCACTTGGAAATCGTTGTCTGGAAAGCTTCTACTTCAGTCTTGACAACGTTCACTCTCTCCAACACCTTCTCCTTAATTACCACCCCAAAATCATTTCCATCCTCAGTCTTGGGGACCAGGTGCTGGATCCACATGATTACCAGAATGCACTTCTCTTTGAGAGTCCAGACTTCTGGCTTGACCAGTGCAAGCGAGGCCAGACGCCTCTCATTCCCAGGGAGAAAGCCATATTTAGAGACTTCTCTCTTCTCCTGCTTGTCTGTTTCCATCTCATCATCCTTGGGTGGAGGATCTGGGATGGGGATGTCTAGAGCAACCTAGAGGAAGGAGAGGGCAGCCACATTGAGAGGATCCTCCTGTAAGAGCTGACGTGGGTATAGGATTTTCCATGGCAAGAATACGCAGAGGAAATCGTTAGCCTCCTGGAAAAGATTTTGTGTGAAGACATCCATCTGTTTACGGGCTTCTCTACTAAAGTGAGCCCCACCAGGCTTGGCCAGGCTTCTCAGTTGCTAGCCCTTCAGTTGCAGGCCTCTTGTTTTCAAGTTTTTATTGTTTGAGAATTCCATACTTGCAAACAATGTGTTTTGATCAAATCCATCCCATGTTGTATTTTTTTTCAAACAGAATCTTCTGATGAACCTATGGGGAAGTCACTGACGTCCTATCTCCAAGCTTTTTAACACTAGGATTATGGATGCTCACTGTGCCCAGCTCTCTATGTGACTGCCTCAGATTAGAACTCAGGTCCTCGTGTTTGCACAGCAAGCACTTCACTTGCTAAGACAACTCTCTGCATGACCTTTTATTCTTTTATGCAGATCTTACCTACTTTAAAAATATTTTAATAATACACTATCTGAGAATATTCTTAAAATTTTCACTTTTTATAGACAATGGTCACCTTCCCAGAATACCAAAAATCATGTTTGTTGGTGGGCTTTTTTGTTTGTTTTTATTTTTTAAAATAAATCCTTTATATTATTTTAATTATTGACAGATAAACTCCCTATATTACAGTTTAAAAAATAAGTGAAGGCTCAAGATATGATATATATTGGTTGCTATTTACATTTGTATTTCTTTATATTGATGAGGTCAAGAGTGTTTGAGCAGGTGCAAGCTGACACTAATCTACAGAGCCAGAGGTAATGGGATTTTTATAGACTGAACAGCTTTAGAAACTTTACTCACTCCCAACCTTGATGAACTGTCATAATAATTGATTGTATTAACGGAAATAAATAGCCAAATTTGCCTTGCCGTCACAATGACCCTGTTCCATCTGACATGAATGAGGAATAAGGTTACCTCACACTGCCCCAGTCAGGTCAAGGCTCAGGAAAAGCCTTGGCTTGTGCTTTTAATTTAATCGTGCAGACAAGAGGAGGAATCGGCATTGTCAGTGGCTTTCTCTTTGGCGTGGGTACCAATAACCTTGCTTCACTTCCTCCTATCTCCTGGAGAAGGCTGTTGGCAGCACACTGCTTACTTTCAGTTACGGAAGTTACACAGTTTAAGGAGGGAACAGTAATTACAAGCCATTAAACTCAGAAGGCCAGTGGCACAAATGATCGTTGTGAAGAGGACACAGCCTTCAAGTTCAGTAAAGGATGATTACTAGAGCATTTTAGTGGCACGCTGGTGAAGGAGAGAAAGAAATAGCTCTGGGAATGTGCTAAGGCAGCAAACGTCCAAAACACAGTTAGACACGGCAGTGGCTACATTGATTATGCCAGCAATGATTTAGTGGGGGTACCTCACACTTGCCATTACACAAAGTGCCATAAAAGGTTTTTAAAAAATACTCTGTTCTACTAGCTGTGTCCAGCTTAAACCACAGAGGTGTCACTTGTGTTACTCCGTGCTGGATGCGGGGAAAGCACCTAGCCCCTTGGAACTAGAATCCTAATCCCCTTGGCACTGGATTCCGTGGCTGAAAAAATATCTGTTTTCCCCTTTGCCAGACCAAGACCCTCTTTTGTTTAAAACACGTCTTAAAACTCCTCCCAGGACCTTTCCTGATTAATTGCATCCAATTACTTGTATTCAGCATCTTCCCTCTGTAAATGCCGCATTAAATTATATTTCTGACATGTTCATTTGAGAGGAGCTTTAAAATATAAGTATATAATCTTACCTTTAAGCAGCATGGATCATAATATATGTTTTGATGATAAAGGCATAGCCACCTTTATTGCTAGATTATTAACTGTCACTAAGCTAAGACTTTTATTTCTTTTGTATACCCTAGGAGCATTTTTTTCCTTCACCCAACAATAGTGAGGTGACAAATTCTTTGGCCACTAGGGGGCACTTAATTCTGATACAAAATGAGAAGGAAATGATCACAATATTCTGTGCTTTGCTTTTCTCTTTTCTTTGAAAATTGCTACAACTTTTTTTTTTTTTAATTCTTGCTGGCTCTGTTCTGTATATAAAGTATTTGACAGGAGGCAAAATAGATTAAAGTCTCACCTCACTCTCAAGCCAGATGCTGCTTACTTCATGGAGAGTACCTGGCCTAGTACGGTAATACCTGCGTATTTAACAGAGTCTAACAGCCTATGCAATGCTAACAAGTTGTGATCGTCAAATGTGGCATTTTCTATTGTCTCCTACCCAGGCTTTTAGCCTCTTATAAATAGCTTTAAAAAAAATAAAATAAAGGTCTCCAACTGTTGCTAAGAGACTTTCTTTGACAAGCTATCATACCTATAATTTTCTGTGTTTATAAGGTTGGATGTTTAGAATGTAGTAGAATTATACTTTTTTTTTTTTTTTTTTAAGTCGAGGTGTAAGTTCTCCTTTGAGATCCATGGCTTTGCTGGCTCCGGGTAATTGACTGGGTTTTCAGTATAGGGCGTGGCTTCTCCTTATTGAGTGGGCCTTGTGACCAATCACAGAGCTGTCGGTTTCTACAAAGGTATGTATGCAACTATTTCATTTTTAGGGGTATTGTGCCTTGCTGGTGATTGTTTTAGTTAGTAAACAAGCAACATAACTGTTTTTTTTTTTTTTTTTAAACCTGAGCAAGGACGACAGCAACGGATATGCTAACCAAAAAGAGTGAATCTCACGGGGCACCAACTCCGGACAAAGAACTACAGGCAACTAAAGAATGGTAGAGAGGGAGAAGTTCCCCACAGAAGCGCCCCCTTCAATTCGTTACGCAACACAAGTAGCATTGTATGGACATTCCTTAATCCTAACCTAACCTTTAGTACTTCAGAATAAAACCTGACCTAACGGCTACTCCTCCGTTCTCCAACTTATCTGTTTTTTGTTGTTGTTGTTTGTTTGTTTGTTTTTTAAGCCGGGCGTGGTGACACACCCCTTTCATCCCAGCACTCGGGAGGCAGAGGCAGGCAGATCTCTGTAAATTCAAGGCCAGCCTGGTCTACAAAGTGAGTCTAGGACAGCCAAGGATACACAGAGAAACCCTGTTTCAAAAAAAACTAAAACCAAAACCAAAACCAACCAACCAAACAAAAAAACAAAACAAACCAGTTACGTATCTGAATGTACAGATTTAGGTAGTGGATAGGGTTAAAAATCTTTAACTGTTCATGTAGTTAATATCCTATGTGTGTCCTATTGCTGTTATAATAAAAGGCTGTAGACTTGGTGCTAGAGAGATGGCTCAGTTGTTTAGAGCACTGCTGCTCTTTCAGAGGGCCCCGGTTCAATCCCCAGTACCCACATGGCAGCTTAAACCTGCCTGAAACTCCAGTTCCATAGGATCTGATGCCTTCATGCTAATGCACATGAAATAACGTAAATTGAAAAATAAAGAATCCAGATAGAAAAAAAAGGGGATCATTAAAAAAAAAAAAAAAAGACTGTAGATTGATGGCTTAAAACATAACAACAAACTGACAATCTGATGAGGGGCAAATCCTCCCCAGTAGAACTAAGAACTTTTCCAGCCACTAGAGCTACATGTGCAATACATTCTTTGGCTGCTGACTCATTTCTTCAACTCCACAGAGTTGCATCTTGCTCTAAATATCACTTTGCTCCCTTCTGCTTTTCGTGGCCCAATATCTCTTTATTGCCCTTTTGTAATGGAGCTGCACTTATCCTTCACAGCTACCCACACAACACAGGATAATTTCCTCATTTCAAGATCCTTCATTTAATCACACCTACAAAGTCCACTTAACCATCACCGTAGTATGCTAAGATTTCCAGTCCTAGGATTTAAGATGTTGGGGGTCGTTATCCAGCCTGTCAATCTAAGCAATGGCTGCACGTTTGATGCCTTTAACTTGTAAATAATTACAGCTAATTCTGGACATCTGAGACATTATGACGGTGAGATTGGCAGGTTTGTAGGCACCTGGTTGGGTTCTAGGTTCTTCTAAACTGAGAAAGTGAATTGGCCTGAGACACATAGACGGTATCTAGCCAAGTGTTGGGGCTTTGAAATAGAAAATAATTTAAGGAATGATCAGTTTATAAAACTAGAAACAGAGCTGGAGCTTAATATATTTAAATGTAGACACAAGCATGAGGATTAAGAAAAAGAGAGGCATATGAGAAGAAATACAAGACAAGCCCAGAAGCAGAGGAGTTTCAGAAAATAGGGCCTACCCCATATGAGTAGGAGCTCCTGAAGAGAGAGTGCCGGGACATTGATTTTTATCATGACGTATATAACTTTGGTGGAGTTTGATGGTTACTATCATCAAAGCCTTGCTAAGAAACCTAAATGAGACGACTGGGTGGTTTCTGAGCTGTTCCTGATAGGATTACAAACAAGAGATCCCCAGCACGCAGAAAGATACCATATCCTACTGTTAACAAATGTAAAATTCTTGTTGAGTCTCAGGAGATGCATGTAATAAGTGATGACATTTATCCAAAGTCATATACAGTCCTGCCCTAAGTCTGACTCACTGTTAGTTTAACATAAAATAGCTATACATGAAAAGGATAGTTTTTCTAAGTTAGTAGCCTTCACAGAAATGTTGATTGTGCTGTCTGGAATTTATGCTTCTCAATTAGTGAAAATCTTCAATGAAAACCCAAGAGAAGGGGTTCTTTTCCATTCTCACCATAATTTCCTTGTCTTCCTTTCCTGCCTCAAGAGAATATAGTAAATCTGTAATCTACATATCAAATGGCTAATAATTTATGAGCTAACAATAGGAGAATGCAGTTTTAAAAATAAAGCTCTTGAAAATCTCTAAAGAGAGAGAGAGAGAGAGAGAGAGAGAGAGAGAGAGAGAGAGAGAGAGAAGAGAGAGAGAGAGAGAGAGAGAGAGAGAGAGAGAATATAGTAAAACAAAGATGTGCCCTCTCCAGTCTCTATGGCCCCTGCTACTAGGAGTCTCTGATAGAGTCCTTCTCACAGGGCCCTGGGAGCCTACCCTGACTGAGGTCTCCAGCTTGTCACAGAGATTCCTCTGCCCACAGTTTCTCTTTTCTCTACAGGCCTTTTGTCCTCTCACAACCCCCATGCCCACTCTCCCCAGGTCTGATCTCCACCCCCATAGCTCTCTGTGTTTCCTCTCCTACCCTACTCCCTCTCTTTAACCACCACCTCTGTCTATTCTATTTGCTCTCCTGGGTTGTCCTTGTTATTTTTCTTCTTTGGGTCTGTGCATTGTGGTATGTTTATCCTGTATATATGGCTAAAATCCACTTATAAGTGAGTACATACCCTGTGTTTCTTTCTGGGTCTGGGTTACCTGACTCAGGATGATCTTTTCTAGTCTCATCCACTTGCCTGCAAATTTGGAAATGTGGTGGGTGGGTGGGGGGCAGGGAAGGAGAAAAGGACCTGGAGGTGACAGGACCTTCACAGAAAGACCAAGAGAGCCAACTAAGCAGGGCTCAGTGGGTCCTACGGAGACTGAAGCACCAACCAAGGACCATGCATGGACTGGACATAGGCCCCTTACACAGATGTAGCTGGTGAGCAGCTCGGGCTTCCTGTGGGTCTTCTAGCAAGGGGAGTACAGGTGCGGGGGGGGGGGGCTCTTTCTGACGTGGACTTTGTTGCCTGCTTTTTGATTACTTTCCCTTGGAAAGACTGCCTTGCTAGGCCACAGGGAAAGAGGACAGCTCAGACCTGATATAGCTTAATGAGCTGGGTGGATTGGATGGGATCCTCCCCCTTTCTGAGCAATAGGGAAGGAGGGATGGGGGAGAGGAAGGGAGGGTGGGGCTCGGAGGGGAGGAGGGGAGGGGCATGAGCAGTATTTAAAGTGAGTGAATGGATGAATGGATGAATGAATGAATGAAAGAGTGAATAAATGTGTAAATTTATTTTTAAAAAGAAAAAGAAAATATGTGCTTGGGAGGAGAGAAGTGGGAAATGAACAGAGAGGCTAGCTCAAATGGAACCTCGGTATGATGCATTGGGACATTTACGCCACAAATGTCTCATTTGCACAGTGTGGGTTTTCTCATGCAGGTTCTGTCTGTTGTGTCTAGTTCTACATTTAACATTCTGTGTCATGTTTCAGTAACATCTTAAATCCTGGTGTGTGCTTTAATATTATAATGTCTTAGGTCACACACCATAGAATCCCCTGGGCCCTGCATCAGTGCTGAACACTGGTCCCAGTGACCCCAGCTGAATTTCGAGCCTTTCTCGTTGACAATATTCCTTTCTTCCCTTTTCTTTACTTCATTCACTAAATCTGAAACTTTTTTTGATAGGGCTTCTAGACTTCAGCCTTCATTGGGCTCTCCAGCCTCACTAGAGTCATTGGGATATACATTTTCTTTAGAGGGATGAACACTCCCTTTCAAGACTCTTCAAGCCATCCTTAAGTGGCTACAAGGAGGTGCCTAGGAACATGAAAGCATGAAAACCGACACTATTCAGTATTTGCTAAAACACATGAAGAAATTATTTACCATGTATAAAAAGCGTGATGGGAAGTGTCTTCTCTGTGTTAGACAACGACACAGCTGCTGATCTAAAATTTAAACTATGTGAGAAAGAAAATGGAAGATATAGGAGTTGAGTCAAAGACTCAGAACTTTTTAGGCTTTAAAATGAGAACAACAACAACAAAAAAAGTGACTCTATTGACATGTATATTTCAACTGAAAAAAACTGAAAGCATTGACAGTGACTATAATAGTGAACTTCATGGTAGCTGCATTTTACTTACTAAAACCTCAGAGTCTATACTTAATTAAATAAGTACCAGGTGAACTCAGAGTTTTTTTTTTCAGAGTGTGAAGGTTTTTAAATTTTATTTCATAGAGAAATATTGTGAGACTCCTAGGAAACAGTCTCACAGCAAACTCCCTGTTCCTCTGGCTTTAACAATCTTTCTGCCCTCTCTTCTGTAATGATTACTGAGCCTTGTGTGTAGAAGTTGTGTTGTATTGTGTCTATTGGGACTATGTTTCACAACTCTTTATTTTGATTGGCTGTGTTCTTTTTTCTTTAAATAGTCTTTGTCTGTGGAAAAATGTGGTTTCTTTGATGCAGAGGTGAGAACTACACTTATATGTAGCTACAGGGGCAAATATATGGAGAGTAGTGAAGGACCGTGCCGCTTTAGTAAAGTGGCAATGGGAAGTTCTACTCCAAGACCCATGACTTCCTTAGCCCTTGGTAGTTGGCTAGGTTTCTCATACCAGACACAATTGCCTTTTTGTTGAGCAGGTATTACGCCTAATTAGAGAGCTATTGGTTATGGCCAACATAAGCATGTCACTACTGAACTCTTAGGATCATTATGCCGTACTTGTCCTTAAAAAGCTCCTTAAAAAGGACCAGTATGGCACAGTGATGGATGCCCAGCTAGGCAAGGCTGCTAGTTACTTCTACTTGAAAGCTCTCATGGGACTTTATGGTTCAATAAAGGCTAGTCCTGTGAAAGGGGGCATTGATGTCAGTTCCAACTCGAGGGCTTCTGGGTCTGAAGTGCATGGTGTCGTCAGCAATAGTGATATAAGACCTTCCACCTCTGGGGCGGGGACAGGCAATGAAGACCAATAGCAGTAGCATGTAATGCTTTAGGGGCCAACCCTGACCCACAACTCAAAAGACAGCTTATCATAGGCTGTGTTGGGGTTTTTGTTGGGGAGTCCTAGGCTCCTCTATCATAAATTTTAATTGAAATTATATATGTAGGTATATTTGTAGACCAAGTTATGTCTTGTGGGTACTTTTATGTTCCTAATGGTATGGCTTCTTATAACTTCCTCATACATCTTTACTGTTACTTTACCTTCTTTGCCTCCTTATTTGTATCTTTCTTTCTTCTTCCTCCCTAATAAGAACTGCCTCACCTTTCCCATTTTCCAATCTAGATCATTTGTGCCCTGCTCTTTCTTCTCTTCTCTATTGCTTCCCCACTTCCACACGCTGGCAATGGTCCCCCTTTGCTCTCCTGGTTGACATATCCAGTGACATTCCATTGACAAAAACTGATTTTTCCCTTTCCCATTAGGTGCCAGTTGCAAATAGCTCCTTGATTAGTGTTGACGCCTTCTGCCCACTTTCCTTTTCAATGCTTGGCTTTTTGTCTGGTCTCAATCTGTGCAGGGCTTGTGCACGCTGTCACAGTCTATGTAAATTCAAATGGGGACTGACTTTCTGTTTGATTAGCGCCACTTTCTAAAGGTGGTTCAACTTTTAAGCCAGATAAAAGAAACCAGCTTTGTGTTCCCTTCCTTTAGCCATTGTCAAACCCCTATGGAGGCCTTGAGCATAATGAAGTCCCAGCAATGTAATCTGATTTCTCCAATCTACTAAATTCAAATAACACACACACACACACACACGCACACGCACACGCACACGCATACGCACATGCACACACACACACACACTCATAGTCATACAAGATTTTGCATGTAAAAATCTGATTTGTTAACATTATGAAATCCCAATTTTAACATGTCAACATTTGAGGGAATAATGCATTTTTTTGGATGTATCTCTTGTTAGATCTATTTTAGCAGACGTAACAGTTAAGTACGTGATAGGAGTAATGAAACCTGAGTATGCCAATACTTCAACCCTGAAAGTTTGATATAACTCTAATAAAAATGTTAAGTTTAGTATTGATGTATTTTTCCAGGAAAACTGATATATCTGTGTGGAATTCATCAAGAATGTAAGAACGGTAATGAGTATGATTTATTCTCTGAAGCAGATGCGGTTAGCTGGAAACAATGTAAGAACAAACAGGTTAAAGTTAGAAAAAAAATAAAACATAACTCTCTGGTCTATTGCTTCCTAGCTATGCCACTAAAAGCTCACAGGGTATATAGATCATACAACAACAACAAAAAAAGAATTTTGTATCTTTGAAAATTATTCCATAATGAGTGATGTCAACTTTCCATTTTGCTTTGTCATTTAAGCTTCAAGGAAAATATGAGAAAAATACAGGACCACTTTGAGTCCTATTCTTCTTTAGTATTGTACAGAGTGTGGTCAAGGTTTTATAATGCACTCGGTGTGGAAAATCAGGGTGGACAATTTTAACATTCATAAGCTGGCTGACTCTAGGGAAGCAAATCTGAAATGTATTCTATATGCTGCAAGGATTTTAAAAGGACTTTGCTTTCTTTTAGTATCACAAAGCTTTTCTTCTAGACTAGAGCAGTTTGGCTTGACTCTGTAAGCTTTGTGTCAAACAAACTGGGACAAACTTTATATAACTGGGGCAAGTATTTTACTTAGAGTGTTGCACAAGGTACTGCTAACTCTCTGGCCACTGCAGTCTCCTGTGTTCTAAAGAGAGGCATCGTCCATCTTTATAATAATTATGTGAAGTTGCGAGCAGCTCTATTCATCGCCACACCTTCCTCTCTCTTCAAGAAATTCTTCATAACTGTCCAACCGAAGAGAACATATTGGTTTCAGAAAACGTGAAATGTGTTTTTGTTAACAAGCCTTGATTTCCTTTCTTTTAAAAAAAATGCCACCATAATTATTTTTAACGTATTATTTACTTATTTCGTAAGCGTAGATAGGAAGGTGTGGACGTGCCATATGTAGAGGTGAGAGGAAAACTTTCAGGAGGTCATTTGCCTCTTCCACTGTTTACGTTCTGTGGATGAAACTCGGGTCATCAGTCTTAGTGGTGAGCACCTTTATACATGTGCCATCTTGCTGGTCCCTGACTCCCTGTGCCCCCTCCTCCAGGACCTTTTAACATTATCATTCTGATTAGATGCAGTGTGGGGGGGGGAGGGCTCACACAGTCCCACCTCTAGCTGAGGAGCAATTGATGGTTGTTGGGGGAGGAAGAGTTAGGATTTTTTTGTTTTGTTTTTTTAATACTGGCCCTGGTAGGTTGCCCTTGTTCCAATGACTTGCTCATTAAACCACACCTAGAAATGCACCAGTTGAAGAAATCAGGGAGGAATTATCTCTACAGGTTAGCCATAACAGACATAGATCATCAGATAGCTTCACTTTGAGAACTGTTTAGTATCGAAAATGTCAACAAGGTGCACTTTTCAAAGGCTTTAGGTCTTTCAGAAGGGCACGTTTGTAAACGAGAAAAGAGTGACCCAGCACGATGTACTAGTCTTTGTTGTTAAACTGAAACACCTATAGAATAAGGAAAAATAACAATGCTAGTCAGAACTGGGGTTCTAGTCTGAATACAGTGTTTGGATGCTATCACCAAGTTAGTAATCTGAATATGTTCAATGGCTAGTCTCAGCTTGACTCTATTGCTAGCACTAAAATTCATTCTTTTCTTACTTAATAATGGGCTCCACGAAGGAGACTGTCTACAGAAGTTCCCCAGGTGCTTTACCAAGAATTTAGTGTCATCCTAATTAGGGAATTTCTGACTCACTCTCATAGTAGCATTTGGTGGCAGAGGTCAGGGATGGGAGAGATAGAGGCAGAGAACAAAAAGAAACATGCTCTTAGGAATTATGACGAGCCTTTTCATTATCTTTCTGAAAAACAAACAAACAAAAAAAGAAACATAGATTATCTGATGAAATAGGTCAGGTAGGGTGGTCAAAATGGAAACTACATTGTTCTGAAGCTGAGCTCTGGGATTTGCAGCTAGTGTAAGTGGTTCATGTGAGTGCCAAACTACTGCTCATGGCTGAGGCTACTTTTTTTTTTTTTTTTTGCTTAATATGCCCATTTCATTTCATAATTTAACACTGCTTCGGGTCCTGCATGTGGAGCTAATGAGAGCATTTTCCTTGTGGCCTCCCATGTGCCTCATATTATCCACTCGAGGCGTGCAATAAAGGTCCAGAACACGCAGCTGAATGATCACATCAGCTGTGTTTTATATCCATAAATACCACAGGACAAACTTTACCATACATTTTATGCTCAATGTGGCTAATTGAATTCAAAATAGACTGACGAATCATAGCTGAAATGCATTTACTTCCCAAGGAAAAGAGGAAACCAAAATTTGATAGTCCCAACCTAATCTTTCTAGAAATTTAGTTGGGGGACAAGAAATAAGTTCCTCAGACTTATTTTATTTGTGGGGTTTTTAAGAGGACAAAGGTTGCTTTCCCCACCTTCCCATCCTGCTTCCAAAAAGGATAAGAGCATAGTTACTATAGAAACATGTTTTACAAGGAGACTCAATCTCATAAATGGATGGCAACAGTCAACGACCAAAATAAGCTGAGATTAAAGTGCAGTGCATCTTTATGTTAATGGGAATGAAAGAGTTTAACCTGTAATATGGGGAAAGTTGAACTGACTTTTGTCTTGTGGTTCTATTAACGTCCTCACCCATACATTGCATCAGAATTTTATTTCTCCTACAAGTTCCTGGTGTTTGTTTAGTAAACCTCGTTTCTCAGGATTTAGGCTTTAAGTATTTGTTTTAATTAGCTGTATTCTAATCTGTTTGCTCTACATTCAGTCTCTTTGTCATTAATTAAATATATCTACTCTTTTCAATTCCTGAAATATGGGACCTGGGACATTATCTTTTTTTTTCTCTAGTCGCTAATGAAAGAACTCACCTGGTTTCCCTGCAAAAACAAAGCTGAGGGCTGAGGTTTGATGTATTGTTTTGTTCTGCTCCATTGTCTACTAATAAGATAAACTTCTTCCAGCCTTGAGATAAGATGGAAGAAAAATGAAAAGTCTGGAAACGTGAGAACACTTGGGAGTATAAAAAGCCATGACAGGATTTGGACTCTAAAACAGACTGAAAGGGCTTAGCTCTGTTGGAGAACAGAGCCAAATAAACACTGTTCAAGGGAAGTACAGAAGCATCGTGTGAAGTGTGTGCTGCGACTCCTAAGGAAGACGCTTTCCAAATTCAAGTAACTTGACAAGTGTTACCTACCCCCTTTTTTCCCCCTCATTGTGAGCCTCAGTGTGGTCAGGCATGGCAGAAAGAGCCTGTCTTTGTTTCCTTCGAATCTCTTCCCTTGGCACAATTCAGATGAAATGATTTTTAAAAAAATGAGGAAGAAGACCCTGTCTGTTCATCAACACCTTTGCTGATCACCTGATACGCCATCTTCTGCTTAAAATGCTGTGCCTCTGGGAGATGTCATCTAGAATTTCACCCAAATTTCAAATGCATGCTTTTCCAATTTGGAAAAGTCTAAATTCGTGGGCTGTGTTCATGTATCAAAATAATCATAAACTCATCAATACTTTTAGTTCTTTAAAAAGTTCTTTTTTTTTTCTTACCTTACCCACTATTACAATCTTGTCTTTACATACCCCCTCAATTTTAATTTTACTGTTTTTCTCTCTTTCACATTTTCAATTTGACATGTATGTTCTTTGACCTAAGCACTTACTTCCTTTCCCCAGCACAGTGGTGCATCCCTGTAAACCCCAGAGGTCAGAAGACCAAGGCAGGAGGCTTGGATCTAGCATGGACTATATAGCAGAGAAAACAAAACTAAAATGTTTAAAGTGTTTGAGAAAATGCAGATGGTTTTGGATTCATCACCATTCAATTTCTACTCTTTCAACTGAATGATGGTATAGAGTGAAAGGATGTCCATTGTGGTTTTCTGTATGTCCTGCACAATGATCTTTGCCCAACAGGGAGAGAAAGACATCATTCAAACAATAGAGATGATAGTATACTATGTTTATAATCTGTGCTGTTGATAGGATAAGTGCACTGAAAGCATTTGAGATTTACTGTATTTCAACTGAACAAGATTTATTAAGATAGAAATCCATAGGAAGTCAAATGGCATCTATAATAAATATAATTTGGTTAATACTAAGCCAAAGTGATTGGCCTCACTTAAGTCAATTTTATCACTCAAAGCTGTGTAGATAATGAGACATATGGTCACATTATTATTATTGTATGTGCTAAACATAGACAGAAGAATATATGAGTAAGAGAGGGAAAGCTAAAGAGATGGTCCACCAGTAAAGAGTGAATACTGCTCTTGGACAGGACCAAGGTTTAGTTCCCAGCACCCAAACCTCATGAATGAAAACCACTGATGACTCCAGCTTCCGAGAGAGTGAACACTTCTGATCTCTGAGACCACCTGAACCCACCACATGCACACATTCCTGCAATACACATTCATATAATTTAAAATAAAAATGAATTTTTAAAAACTATGACTTAACCAAGGCATAATTGTGCATGCCATTTAATCTTACCACTTAGGAAGCAGAGGCAGGTGAATCTCTGAGTTCATGGCTGGCTTCATATGGCAAGTCCCAGATCACTCAGGACTGTATTCTGACTCAAAGGAAATGCAGGGAGACTTCAGAGTAACAGATTATTCACCAGAATTTTTCAGGATCATTTGGGAAGGCTGGAAAAAACAATTTACACATAGTAAAAAGGCATATATAAAAAGGCCCTTTTTTCTTTGTCTAATACATGTTTATTTTGTCCTCCTCTGAATTCTCTAAGACAGAAATGACCAAATTATACCCATAGACTAACTCTGGCTTATCGAATTTATTTTTAATAAATAATATATTATATTTATTGACTTCCATGCTCTTCACATTGTCCAGTTGTGGGCTTCTAGGTTAATTTTCATCTACTGTAAGAGGAAGCAATGAGGAAAGAACTAGCAAGGTACAGGTGACATAAAGGAGGAGATGGAGAAAGTGGAGATAGGGCCTTTAATTACAGAGGGCAGAGTATCTTAGTCTGTGTTCTATTCCTGTGAAGAGACAACATAACCACAGCAACCTTCATAAATGAAAACATTTAATTGGGGCTGGCCTATGGGTTCAGAGGGTTAGTCAATTGTCATCATGGCAGGAAGCATGGCAACACACATGCAGATGTGGTGCTGGAGAAAAATTGAGACTTTTATATCCATATCTTCAGGCTGGGAGAGAGAGAGAGAGAGAAAGAGAGAAAGAGAGAAAGAGAGAGAGAGAGAGAGAGAGAGAGAGAGAGAGAGAGAGAGAGAGACTATGGGCTTGGCATCAGATTTTGAAAATTCAAAGCCCACCCTTAGTGACACATATTCTCACACAAAGCCACATCTAATCCATTCAAATAATTCCACTTGATAGTGACCAAGCATTCAAATCTATGAGCTTATGGGGGCATTCTTATTTAAACCACCACAGAAAGGGAGATGAATACTGAAGAGAGTAAACTAACAGTAAGAATGTCATAAATGTCGTATCATACTATCTATCATCTATTTGTCTATCTATCTATCTATCTATCTATCTATCATCTATAGATCTATCATCTATCTAAGTACATATAAATTTGTGTATAATATACATATATAGTTTAAATAAAATGTTTCTATTTGGGCTGACAGTGCTCCCCTCAAGAGCCATAGAATAACAAAAACTCAAACAATCACACTTGAGAAGCCCCATTTCAAGTTGCTGTTGAGGGTTGTTTGAAAGACTTCCAAAATATCTTAGGTAATTGCTTTTGTCTTTGGTTGCCTCCCTGAGGTAGAAGGAAAGTCCCCATTGCTGAAAACTATTGACTTTGGACATACAACTGAGAAGACCTGAGGCAGTTCTGTCCTACCAGCTTTCTCCCTGAGGACTAGCATTCATGTACCAGAAGGAACCATGCAAGCTTCCAATGGAGGGAGGCAAACAGTAGTCCCATCCAGCTATGGCACTTATAAGCCATCACAACTACCACCGTGACACAATTACCCTAATGGTGCAATAGTGTCATGTATGCTTTGGAGGTAACCTACAGATCCACAACATAGAAACTAAAACATATAGGGCACTGGAGTTGATTATAACAATGGTGAAATAGAAGTTCTGCTTACCTTCTGATTTGATTTTGTGGATCACATCTCTTGACAGTGTGACAGAAAAAAAAAAACACAAAAGGTTTGTATATTTAATATATATAATACATAAATATTTAACATATATATATGTTTCCTGAGACACAATTTCTCTATGTAGCCTTGGCTATCCTGGACTCTCTTTGTAGACCAGGCTGGCCTAGAACTCACAGCAATCCTCCTCTGCCTCCCAAGTGCTGGGATTACAAGTGTGTACCACCATGCTTGGCCTTACAATATAATTCTTAATTATGTAGCTTCTTCCATTGTTCTAGTCATGGTGTCAACGAAGTATCAGTAGATAAGCAAAAAGCCATTCTAGGAACAGAGAAGACAGTGAGTGAGAACACGTTGTGAAGTGATAAATAAATCAAGAGATGTTGTTCATGCTGGAGCAAATATCAAGACATGGGAGTGTGGATACTGGATTGCAGTATATAATAGAAAAGTGAAAATTTTTAAATAAAAGCTACCACATCCAAAAACATAGAAATGAAGTACTGAGGGATACATCTGACAAAATAGGAAAGACAGTTAAGGTGAAAGTTCAAGACGATAATTTAAGGCAGCTGAAGAAGGCCAGACAGTGAGGACTTTGGCTCTGATCATTTGCCTGAAGAATCGGCAGAGCGTCAGTTCTCCCCAGTCTGCTTCGTAGAGTCAATGCAATCCCTGTCCAAATATGGAAATACTAATTTAATGGACACTAACATTTTTATCCCCAAATTTAAATACAAATGTATTTATTTAAAAGTCAAATAAATGGGCCAGGGAAGCAGACATAGCTAGAGATGTTAGGCTCGCTTGGCAGCTAGATTAATGTGCTTGAAGAGTTCCAGACCTGTGAGAGACTTTGTCTCCCAGAAAGGTGGAAAACCACAGAGGAATGCTATCCAGGGTTATCTTCTGATAGCAACAGAAACCTGGGCACACATGCGAATGCACAACTTGCTGCTTTTTTCCCCTCACTTATATGACTTTATGGAAAAAACTAAATGCCTATGATCAAACATTTAGTGATGGTAGAAACAGAAATATCAAGAACTGAGGCTAACTATTAAAAAATTGGGGTGGTGAATATATATATATATATATATATATATATATATATATATATATATATATATGATCCTGAATATATTCAATATGTATATTTATATTTATTTATTTCAAGATCATTAGGTTTTCCATATAAAAGAAATGAATGTTATTTTATTTAAATTGTATCACAGCAGTCATAAGACCATAAAAAGAATTCTAGTTTCTCTCTTGTGCATCAGAAGTGTCTTGTTGACTAAAATCACCTCCCTTCTCTGTCTTAAGCACACCTCCGCACCATGTCTAGGGTTAGGTGATTATTCTGATGAATCTGGGCTGTCGATTGCCCTCCATACTGGAAAGACATGAGTTAACTTGGATTCCTTTACTGTGCTCACTAAATGAGCATTTCAGTAAATCATCACATTTCAGTAAATGACTTTTCTTTTGAGGACAATTTCTCCAACGTCTCCCGAGCCTATTCCCACTCTCCATGCATTTTTGCTTTATTCTATTTCTAGACACTATTGAATTTCTCTTTGCTACCAAAACTGTTCCTTGTAGCATGTCGGAGCCTCTACCTGTCATCATTCCAAACACATACTTTTGTCAGGTTAATATTCTCAGGCAGCACTGTAGGTATGAGCTGGGTTCTGCTATTTATTAGATTTTTTATCTCAAGAAATTTAATTTCTTTTAGATTTCTCTTTCATAAAATGCATTCAACCATTTAGTGAGTAAATTTTTATTAAACAGTCATTGGTTGGCAATGGTTCTAGGTTCTGCAGTGATGGGACGAAATCTCTCTCTCTCTCTCTCTCTCTCTTTTTTTTTTCCTTCAGAGATTATTCTCTGGTGGTGGAAGGGAAAGATAAAACAAGTACAAAATAACATAAGATCGATAATTTCAGATGCTTGTTAAGTTCTCTGGAGAAACTATAATGAGAAGTGATGATATAAAATGCTCACGTAGTTTGAGACTAGAGAATTTGTTTAATTACTTTAGATTTGGTTACTAGTCAAAAAGCTCCCTTGTTCTTTTCTGTGGGATCCATAAAAAGAATGTGTTTTTCACAATGCAGTCATGAGGAGAGGAATCATTCAAAAAGGCATATAGTAAATACAAACTTCTTGAGGTGAGAAAGAATTTGATAGGAAGAAAAGGTCAAGAATAAGTTGCCTAAGAAATATCCAAATGGATTTCTCAGCATAAATATATGAAAAGAAAAAGCTGGAGAGCAGATTCTTGAGTTCAGGACAGAAGTTAAAACTCCTGGCATAAATCTGCAGCCCTTGTAGGTGCTGAAGACACTATATGGGCACAGAGCATAGGAAAGTCACAGAACTGAGCCCTTAAGCATTCAAAATATGATTTTGACAGGGAAAAGGTCTGGGAAAATTGAACATGGCCAGAAATACATCAACCAGCATGTGTAAAGAAGAGCTCTACAAAGGGAAGAGCAATCAGATATGCTGAATGTGTATGTGCTGCAATGTACGCTTTAGGAGATCTTGACAAACACTGATTTAGTGGAAAGCAGGATGAAGTGAGAACAGAATTTGCAAAGATGTAATTGATTACGTCACTGCACCACGGATGAAGACAACTTCCTGAGAATGGGAGGTTCAAGAACGTCCATAAGAAAATGTATTAGGAAAGGGAAAGGTAGGAACTAGCGTTGTTGGAAAGGCTGAGAGACAAGAAACCCAGATGTGCTGATATATCAAGTTAGAAAGCATACTACCGTTGTCAAAAGACAAAATTACAGCAAATGATCTAGATCTAATTGCCTTCTATTTGCAGTTCATGAATCCAGGAACACCCCCCCCCCCCATTCCACAGCATAGACTCTGTGTTTCCACTGAACAACAACAGTCAGGGGTGGGGGAGGGGCACACAGAAGCAGAACAGCAGGAAAGGCTGATGAATTAACATAGGGTGCCTTATAGGGAAAGCCTATATGGTAGGGTGTGTTTGCCTTCTCACTGTTTCAGTTTCTATATTCTATGGTGTTTGGCATCAAGGATATCATGGAATTTGGTCCGGTCTTTTGGAGTCTAGTGCAGAATCTTGGTTCACAATAATGGTCTTTTACAATAGTTATAACAGTGCAAACTTGGGTGTTGTTTGTGCAATTAAGACAGTGGCATATATAAATTTATATGATACCCTCCCTTTCTTCTTGGTGGAGATATGGAAGTAGTGAAAAAGGCATCTGGGTTTCTAAAGTGTTGGGTGAGTGTTTAGGAGTCCCCTAAAGTCATAAGGACATTCCTTGTCCAGGAAGTGACCTATCTCCTTCAGTTTCTAATTAATGAAAGGGTTAAAACCTAGCACTGTGTAAAAAGACAATAAATGAAATTTACCTAAACCTCTTCTAAGTTTCCTTTATTTGTTCTGTACTAACTTCTCAGTGACATTTATGCAAGTCTTACTTGTATGCAAATTTATGTTAATGACATAACTGACGCTTAGAATCTAAATTGACAATGGGGTAAAAGCAGTGTATCCTTATGAAAGCTTTGTTAATGTTGGCCTTTCAGAAAGGAATCTTGAAATACCAATGGAATTAGCCATAGACCCAGAATGTTTGCTTCATGTTGATTGAGTCTATGGGGATTTTATTTTATATTCATTTGCCACCAATGAGCTTATAATAGATGTGAGGAGAATGGTTTCTCAAAAACACACTTTAAAAATTAATAGATTTGCTACCCAATCCTGCCATTCAAAGTTTTCTGTTCTTTTGTCCTTAAGTCGTCAGAAAATAATATAATTTAACATGAATTTGTCTTTAATCACTGGTAGGCTACCTTTGAATTCTAACAGTCTGTTCATAGAACTAACTTTAAAACTTAGACTAAAAGAAACTTTTGGAATACTTATCCCATAGAAACTGAGGTTAATGTTTTTGTGTCACTGATATGGGATGCATAGACACTTTCATCTCAGCATTAATAGCCATAAACCTGAGAGACGGAACGGAACTGGAACTGCCAGGCTAGTGTACTAATGGAAGATTCTGCTGAAGAAGGGAGGGGACTTAGGGAAGCGATGTAGGGAAAGGCATGGAACAAAGCATCAATGAAGCCAGGGACAGCAACCTGCTCCATATCAAAGAAAGACATAGGCCCTCTTCCTGGGTTCTTGGAGTGGTCCAGACTCTGAAAAGAATGAATGAGAGAAAGAATAATGCCGAAAACTTCCAGTCATAAGGAAGTTTTAAAAGAAAACATCTTCTCTATGTTTCAAGAAATATTTAAAAAATGTGTAAGCTACAGATAAAAGACCAGCTTATGTTGGGGACATGATCATATAGCCCTGTGCATTGTAGGTTTTGTCGCTGTGATAGGAGTAGACGATAGGAGTAGAAGAATAATGGGTTAAAAGATAAGCACGATCCATATATTTTTAGGAAGAGAGAGACATGATTTTAACTTTAAGTGGTAATGGAACAAGAACTAATAGGCTCTACAGCCTAGTAGTATGTATGCTGTCTCTACAGCCTAGTAGTATGTTGTCTCTACAGCCTAGTAGTATGTAGTCTCTACAGGTGTTCTCATCTGTAATCTCTCTCTCTCTCTCTCTCTCTCTCTCTCTCTCTCTCTCTCTCTCTCTCGTGTGTGTGTGTGTGTGTGTGTGTGTGTGTGTGTGTGTGTGTGTGTGATGCATAATTTTCTTTAGTCCATTGTCTCTTGGAAAGTAGGTGGAGTTTTAAATAAGACATTGATTTAAAAGATCCTGAATACTGAATGTTAGAGCAGATTGTTCTAGACTAATTGGATTCCTGAGCAAATAACAGATTTGGTTCTTATTTCTGTGATTCCTTTCTCAATATATTTCTTAATGTGCATTTATTATTATGCCCACATGTCATAGCTAGTGTCTTATCTGGTTTGTTTCACTGTAGCAGATACAGTGTTAGATGCAATGGTGGTCTGGTCTGGTCAGTTTTACCAGCCTCCATTGTTGCACTGCTGTATGTCCAAGCATGGTAAACACATGCCTACAGGTATTGCTATGTGGAAGGCTTTCATTTGCTGGAGTTTTTTTTTTTATCAAAAGTGCTTATATATAAATTGTTCATTGTGGCAGTATCGTATGAACACATTATGGCTTTCCGAATCATGATCATACTGCAGCTGTAGTTACCTGTGCAAAACCTACACAAACCAGGCCAGACAAAACCCTGGCAGAGATGAGGTAGATGATCTTCAGGCCTACCCCGTACTGAGAAGACAGTGACAATGGATAGTTGCTTAAAGAGGAAATAACACTCTTTATTGAGGATATGGCTACAGGCATATTTTCCAAGATCCAATGGGTAATCTTATATCTGTCCACTTATGGAATCACAGGACTTAATAGATTATCAAAAACAAACAAAAAACAAAAACCATGAAGTAGGGAGGGGGAATTACAGGAGACATATAAGAAGAGTTTGGGAGAAATGGGGCTAGATATTGACTATGTATCATTGTTACACATGACAGTCTTGCATATTCTTTAAAAACTAACTTGATAATTCTAAAAATGTGACTAGAAAAGTAGATGCTTAATTTTTTATAGAATATTTCCAATGCCCCAAGAATATTAATATTACATTGTAGAGTTCTGTGGTTTTGAAACACATTGATAGTACACATAAAATAAAAATAAAGTACATGCAAAAATTGGCAAAGAAAAGCAAGCATTGAAGCAACACCTTCAAAAAGCAATTGCATATTCAAAAACAGACTCAAAAGGCTGTGTCTTGTGCAAGAGCATTGGGATTGCAGGGAAGAAACACTCAGAGAGGGCAGCGAGAAGACCAACAGAGCCTACTAACCAGGGCCCAGAAGGGCCTGTGGATACTGAAACTCCAACCAAAGACCATGCATGGACTAGACCTAGGCCCCTTACACACATATAACTGATGGGCAGCTTGACCCTCATATGGGTCCCCTATTAAGGGGATTAGGAACTGCTTCTGATATGGACTCTGTTGCATGCTTTCTGACCACTTTCCACTGGCAGCGCTGCCTCATCAGGCCACAGGGGAAGAGGATACACTCAGTCCGGATGTGACTTGATATGCTAGGGTAGGTCTGAGGAGTAGGAGAGGGATAGGTGAAACAGGGAAGGAGGGTGGGACTGGAAGGAGAGGAGCGAGTGGGCTATGACTAGGATGTAAAGTGAATGAATGAATGAATGAATGAATGAATAAATAAGACTGTATACCCACTTGCACACATGGAGCTGTTTGGAAGTACTCGAGAAGAGCTAAAAGCAGGAAAGATGCTGGGGTGAATTCATTTCTTGAGAGAATGAATGTGGAGTGAAAGCTGCTGTGACACGCGGTGTTGTGGTTAGAGCTCAAACAGAGAGCTGCAGCTTTGTCACCCGAGGAGTCCACGCTGGAGCACGGAGTTGAAAAGCAGTTGGCAACTGTGAGAATCTACACCAGAAATAAGACAGAAGTCTAATCAGGGGCTCTCAAATCTCCTTCTGCCACCTGAAACCTCTGGCAGGCTTCTGAGGTGTGCACGGATGGGAGATGCTGGCAGGCTCCGGATGTGTGCATGGATGGGACATACTCCAGGTAGTCGAGTGGGACAATTATTAAGTGAAAGAAAGCCCTGAGAAGAAATTTTCCAAGAGATACTTACAGGGGAAGGAGCATTCTACATTGGATATATCAAGTTAGAGAGATTCTGAGGCTAAGCAAGCAAACAAACAAACAAAACAAACAAAAAACAAAACACAAAACAACAACAAAACAAACAAAAAAACCAGATTGTTCATTACATTGTCTAAAACCAGATTTTGACAAGGTTAGGAGAACCGATTATTAATATTAATATTATTAATATTATTGGCTAGCAGAACAAAACTCAGGAATTTGTCAAAGAAAAGAATCTAGTGTACCAAAATAAGAAAAAATGGCCCAGGGGAAAAAGGCATTAATAGAACAGAATGATGATTTATCTTCATATTAGAACTATCAGTCAAGAGAAATAAAATTATCATGATAACTGCAAGATCAAATATAGAGTGGGAGATGGACAGTTTGGGGTTGAAGAGATGGCTCCGTGGCTGAAGGGCTTGCTGTACACTTCAGCATCCAGGTAAACTTCTGGAACCCCAACACAGAAGGGTAGAAATGGAAGAATCATGGAGCTTTTCAAGGCCATCCAGCCTAACAGATACGGCAAGCTGTAGGGTCAGTGAAGAAATGGTGTCTCAAATAGTAAGGTGAAGAGCAAGAGAGAGAGTGTGAGAGAGACCCCAGTATCAACCTCTGACCTCCACATGCACACCCATACATTTACACATATATGCATATACAGCACATACCAAAACAGGGAAAGAAAGAGAGAATTTAGAAAACTATGTGAAAATTATTCAAAAGAACTAGCTGGGAAACCAGCAATTACGAAATCAGTGTGGGACCCTGGAAACATAACTGAAGAGATCAATATGAACAAAAAGAAAGAATATGAAAGCATGAACTCAATGACTAATAAATTAGAAATTAGCCAAACCACAACACAGAGCCTTTCCTCTGATCAAATATGCAGCAAAATGCAACTTAAATAAGGAAGGATTTATTTTTTGCTCAGTTTGACGGTACAGTCCATCTTGATGGGAAAGTAAGTCAAGGCTGCAGGAGCATGAAGCAGCTTGACACTGCACGTACTGTCAGGAAGATGAGAGCAATGGATGCTCTACTCACCTTGCTTTCTCCTCTTTATTCAGCCCAGGATCCTAGGTCATGGAAGCTTGACACCCACTTTTAGGGTTGGCCTTTCTGCCTTAGTTAACCTAATCAGGATGATCCCTTACAGCTATATGTGGAAATTTTAATCCTATGTCATTCTTGACGAGCAGTGTTAAGTATCACAAACAAAGAGAAAAATGTGAACAGACTCAGTTTATAACAGACAGTATAAAAATGTCTAATAAACCAATAAACATGTTTGGGAAGATAATCACTGACAGAAATCCTAGATTTGATTAGTCACAATTGCTGGCAGGTCTGGAAATCTCATGCAACTCTAGCAGTATTAGCACAAAGGAAATCATATTTCATTACATTGTACTTTGTAAGGCATATTAAGGACATTTTCAAATAAACTAAAGTTCAGATAAAAAAATGGCATAGTAGGTTGTATTGATTACCAACGATGAATACTAACTATCACCAATTATCCCCCATTTCAAGAGAGAGAGGGGGGAGTGAAGAGCAAAGGATCAAATAGCATAAGAGACAAATGGAAAGCAAATAGCAAGCTAGTAGTTTAAGCCCAATTAGGTTTGTCATCACATTAAAATTAGAAAGGCAAAAGGTTATAATTAAAAGGCAGTTTATCAAATTGGGTGAATAGTAAAAACCAGCTATGTGCCATTTAAGTGGACAAATTTAAAAATAAGAGCAGACTGCAGTAAAAAGAATAGAAAAAACGTATTAGGAAAATGCGAAATATATGGAAACTACTGCGACTACCACAGGAGACTTTAAGATACACAGAGAGTGTATTCCGTAGGTTTAAAACACCATTACAAAACACCTAACTCACAGCGTAGAAGGCGGAGTTCCTGTTGGCACTTCTCTTTCTCCTTTACTTCCTTGTTGCTGAGAGCCTGAGGTGAGGCAGAGTATTCATGATAGAAGCATAAAGATATCCCTTTATATATCCTTTTATAGATAAGAAGCAGAAAAGGGACACATGGAGACTAAAGAACTGGCACCAGACACATCTTTCAAAACCAGATCCGCTGCCCCTCTGATATTTCTTTCCAAGAGGCCCAGTTTGTTGGCTTGTTATTAGTAGTTGTTGGTTTGTTTCGTTTGCTTTTGTTTTGCATTTGTAACTGGGAAATTTTTCTTCATGAATGTGGAAACACAAGGAAAACTCCCAGCAGGGGAGTCAAGGGTACAAGCTGGCAACAGATAGGAGAAGAGATGTGTTTTTCAGCCAGCTCTTGCGTTTTAGGGGTTGGATGGTTACAGATGACAAGTAAAAGAGATGGGTAGGAGCAACAGACCTGTGCGGGGGGTGAATATTCTGTCGTCTCTTGGAAGAGGGGTAGAGTTTCTGCGATTCAAGTTCTACTTACTTTCACTCCTGCAGCCATCTTCACTGGTAACCACCTCACTTCCACAGTTCCATAGCCTTCTGCACAGTACACCCTGCTGGGGACCAAGGCGCAAGAGGGAGATTTCATACTCAAATCAAAGCCTCTGGCTCTCCATGGATCAGTCTCATGAGGTAAAATGCACTTACGACATCCTTAAGAATCCTCAGTGGCTTTATGTTTTAGCAAAAATTATTCATTAATTTACTGATTTTATGTTTTGATCCATTCTTTGAGAACTTCACACAATATGTTTTGATCTTGTTCTTTCCCTTCCTCCAACTGCTCCCAAATTCTAGCTCCTCCATACCAACCTAACTTGATGTTCTTTCTTTCTCTTAAAATCCAGGAATGACAATGGGAAAACTCACTGAAAAGCATGATGTACAATTTCTTTTGCCCAATGAAATCCCCCTGAGCATGGGACTTGTCCTGGAACATGGTGGAGACACATAATGCCATCCCATTGAAGAAACCTAGTTTTCCTAGTCTTAGTGGTTAACAATTGCATCTAGCTTATTGGCTAGTGTTGGGACCTTGTGGCCGCTTCCCCTCTGTTGAGTTTGAGCATACACAGAGCTTGTGCATGCTGCTACCCTTTATGTTAGTTCATATGTGTATCTGCCCTGTTGTGTCTAAAGTCTTTTTTCTTTTTTTTTTCTTTTTCTTTTTTTTTTCTTTTTTTTTTTTTTTTTTTTTTTTTTTTTGGTATTTTGAGACAAGGTCTCTCTGTGTAGCCTTGGCTGTCCTGGACTCACTTTGTAGACCAGGCTGGCCTCGAACTCACAGTGATCCACCTGCCTCTGCCTCCCGAGTGCTGGGACTAAAGGCGTGCGCCACCACGCCCGGCTAAAGTCTTTTTTCTTTAAAGTTGTCCACAGTCTCTGGCGTTTAGACTTTCCCTCCAACCCCTCTTGCACATAGCTCCCTGATCCTTGAGAAGAGGGATTCAGTGAAAACACCTCATTTAGGACTGAGTGCTCCAAGGTCTTCCCCTCTCACATATTGTCCAGTTGTGGGTCTCTGTGTTAGTTTCCACCCACAGCAAGGGGAAGTTAATCTGGCACACATTTTTGGATCAATCAGGTTTTCAATTTTTTTTGTGTGTGTGAAGAAATGATTGACATAAATAATATAATAGGAGAATGAGTTTATCTGGTCACAGTTCCATCTCCGGTCAGATCTCTCCAGTGATATGAGGCAGCGGATTTTAGCAGAAGGGACATATGATCAAGAGGATTACCTCGTGGCAGCCGAGACAAAGAGAAGACACAGACTGAGAGGTGGCAGGGGGGAAGGGAACCCACTCCAGGCATTTCAGTGATCTGCTTCACCCAGGCAGGCTGCCTTCGGAAGTGTCTCCCACTTCCCCCACATGCACATTTGTGCTGATAATGTCACCTGGAGGAAGATAAAAAATAAAATCAAACTGTCTGATTTGAAAATAACCATATTAACATTTTTTTCCATGATAATCATTTGTGGGCTGCCCTCAGAAGCATTTTTACTCATTTATTTTAGTTGTCAACAAGCACTTGACCTGTGGGAGTTACACCACAGTCATTTTCACAGGAAATGTCTGTATAAATAGATTGTACACGTAAGAACAAGGAAAATCTATCAAACTAAGTCATTTATTGGTTCATGTTTATATGAACATATACCATTGCACATACTAGTTTTTAATTTTTAAGACCTAGAAATACAACAATAATATTTTCATCTCCAGTAATATCTTAATTCCAGGAAGACTAATCAAATGTATGCCTAGTAGTGGTGGCAATGGTGGTGGTGGGCTGCGTGCATGTGTGCATGTGTGAGTGCGTGTGTGAGGGCATGTGTATGATCATGTGCGTGTGGCCATGTATGCGCATATGTGCACGAGTATGTGTGTGAGCGCAGTGCAGGCATGAGTGTAGGCCAGAGGTCAAGAGAGTGTTGTTCCTCAAATGTCATTGACTTTTGTTGTTTTTAACCTTGAGTCACTGGGACCCAGAGCTTGCAAGTTGGGTGAGGCTGGTTGGCTAGTGATCCCAGGGACCTAATCATCTTTGCTTCCTCAGCACAAGGCATGAGAACACGAGCCACCACATCCAGCTTTGTGATCAGGGCCCTTATGATAGTATGTCTAATACTTTACAGAGCTGTGCTCACAGTCCCCAAAGAAGGGTCTTTTCTAAGCATCTTTTAATATTTTTTTCCCAGAAGACTTTTTTAAGTCTTTTGCAAACAATCATTACACCAAAGAGTTTCTTTTCTCTTAAAAAAAAAGGAGTTGCCAGTCTCCAATATTCCATTTCCATACCTGTGATAACTCAAAATTACACCATTGTTCTTCCTTTAAGATTGCTTTATTTCCTCTTGACATCTGCTTTATGTTTTTGGAACGTTCTGTGAGGTTTTTATTGCTAAACTCATAGAGTAACTCTAACCCACAATTAGATTAAAATATGTTCACATTCGTAAGGTCAATTGTTTCAGCTCCTTTCTGAGGAGAGCTTGGAGTATTTAACTCACTAAAACTTATTTTACAGAATGATAAAAGGCACACTATTTTCACTTCATGCCTGCAAATATTTTAATCACTTCCTCTCACACCTGTTCCCTCCACCCACTTATAGTTCGTGTGCATCTGATTCTTTTAAATGGTATTTAATATCGAGTGTGCAGTTTTGAAGTTGCCCTGCCAGAATTGGAACTGCATCTGCTGCCTGTCTCTTTGTAGCGCTGCCCAGCTTTGCAGCTCCTATTTTCAATAGTGCTGTGTGTAAAAGTTGAGTGTCATTATAATTTAGAGACCCATCCTCTGGCATGGAGCCAAATAAGTCTAATTTGGGATCTAGGACATGATAGACAAGAAAATTACAATTGGGCAAAAAATGTACGTTGAATTCTAATTCAAAGCAGGGGCTTTGGATGTCATGTTTTATTTTGCATTTTATTGTTTGAGGAATTTAAAAACCTCTTACTCTGTTACAAAAAAAAAATAGGACAAGACAGGTGCAAAATTGTATATTTGACTCATTTTTGGAGGCAATAGCTTGAAGTATATTAATGCCTCTTAATATTATAAATATGTTAGCTTTGTATGAAAATACTGATTCTTTTCTTATGTAGTTACATTTAAATAAACCTGATTTAATTGACAATTATTGGTATCTAACATGCTAAAATTAAATTTCTACTTGTCTTCTTGCAAGTAATCTCAGTTTTAAGTATGACTTCATCTGTGCTTAGGGATTCAACCCTTATCTATTTGGGAGAAAATTGAAGTGCTAAGATATCTTACATCATTTCAAATTTAAGATATGGTTTCACTGCCCCTTCTTCCTCTTCAAAATTGCTTTTCTGCGACTCTGGTCATTTTCCAAAGTTTTGAAGGGTCTCTTGAATTTATTTCATTTTCATATGTCTTAATGAGGACCATATTCATAATTCTTTACTCTGATTTTGTAAGTACATTTTTGTAGATCGTATCACCTTTTCTTGTCATAAGGGCTTCTCATATAGCCTCTGGTTATGGCTAAGTCTTTCTCTAGTCTCACACCCTCTTTCCAACCTATCACATTGCTGTGCAGTTTCAAACAAACAAACAAACAAACAAACAAACAAAAAACTGGGCCCTGAACTCAGCTTGTCTTCCCAAATTACCTCACTTTCCATTAAAGAATATGCAGTGTCTCTTATTACCTGTCTATAAAGCAAACAGCTCCTCTAGTGCCTTTTCAAGTTTCCTTACTGCAGTCCTCAACCGACCCCTCTTCTGTGAATATTTACATGTGGGGGCATCCTCAGCAACTCAAAGGGTTGGCTCGGAACCTAGTGTCTTGAAACAATAAATATTTAAGCACAGTTCTGCTCACAAGTGTTCACTCCTTGATTAGCTTGCAGCACCACTTTGGGAGAGCACATTTACCTGTGTCTCGCTAGAGGACTATGACATATTTCTGTTGTCTTAAACTGACTAATATAAGTTGTACAAATTAGTGAAAGTGTCTGAAAATTATTCATACAAAATGTGGCACGGAGGAGTACAGGGACCATCACTGCCTAGCTTGTTTTAGGCCACCCAGCTGGATTTCCCAAACTGAGGGCCATAGCACATCTCTTGAGAGATGAATAGACATTAGATATAGGAAAAGTGTGGTTGTATAACCAGGGGATGTTATGCTGTAAGTGTGGCAATGCCTAGAAGTTTGATATGCCAATAAATCCTAACCAAGAGCCACAAATGTATGGCATTTCCTAAATGTATTATCAGTGAAATGCTTTTCTTGTAGCAACAGTTAATTAGGCTTAATTTTGAGGGGATATTGTGAAATGTGATGTCTTGGCAGAGGACCACCCTCCTTCTTTCACTCTGGCTCCTCATTACCATACTTCCTTAGACGGGACTGTCTATCGTGAGACTCATTTTACTGCTGGTGGCATCACTCTGTCTCATATCTTACACGCTGGCGCCCTCCTTTTTGTGTTTGCAGAGATCATTATACACACATACAATGTTGGAAAATGTATTGAACACTTTCAAATGTAAACATATTTTATAGATGTAAAATTGTCAATATTTGAAATATTTTTGTTTTACTGTCTCACTCATTTTTATTAGTTCTTTGAGGTGGTTTTCCTTCAATGTATTTTGATCACATGCATCCACTCTCACCGCCCCTCCCACATCCCCTGCCCTTCCTAATTCACCCAACAATGGCCTCTTAAAAAAAAAGAAAAAGAACAACCCCAAAAAACCACCTAAACAAAACACAAAGAACTACCAAGTCCTGCTTGTGCACCCCATATCTTCTGGGATATGTGGCCTTTACTGCAGGGTGATCACCCCACCAGGAAGTGGACTCTTGAATGAAACTGACTCTCCCAACAGCTATCAGTTATCAGCAGCTACTTAGATAGGGGTGGGACTTCATGCCCACGTCCTTTCTCCATTTTGTGAATTTGGTCTAGCTTGAGCTTGCACGGGTCTTGAGTGCCTTGTCTTAACTGCAGTGAATTCATATGTTCACCTGCCCTGCTGTGCCCTGCATTTCCTTGCAGCTGTCCATTACCTCTGGCTCTCATGACCTTGCCCCACTCTCTTTTGCAGTTATTCCTGACCCTTTAGAGGAAGATGTCCCGATGGAAATATCTTGTTAAGGCTGAGGAGTCTACTAACATAAGGAACAAGACAAAGCTATCTACCCTTCTATCTCCTATTCAATATAATGCCGAAAGTCTTAGTGCAATAAGATGAAGAGAAAGAAATAAATGGGATACAAACAAGAAATGGGGAAGTTGAAGCATCCCTACTTGTAGATGCTATGATTCTACGAATCCCAAAGACCCCATAAGAAATATCCTACAACCGATAAGCACATTCAGAAAAGTAGCAGAATACAAAAGCAACCCACATAAGTCAGTAGCTTTCTTATACACAAATGACAAATGTACAATCAAATAAATCAGGGAAATGATTCTATTTACAACAGCCTCCGTAAAATAAAATACCTTGGACTAACTCTAATGAGATGGGAGGCTTGAACAAGGAACTTAAATATCATGCTCCTGTATTCAGAATCTTGAAATACAGGACATGCTGTCAGTTCCAAAGATAGACATTTTCAAACTCACACACATCCCTCTCAAGTTACGTAGTATAAGAGAGTTTTCACTTAATTATAAAATTAAAGCAAATGACTAGTGAGCCTGACTTAAAAAGAACAACAACCCTATGCTAATTTATATTGACCAAATTCTCGGATGAGGTTGTGACTAACAAGTGTTTTGTATATAACATGGGCACACATTCCACCTATTTTATAGGGGTGTCTATCTTTTGTCTGCTTATGGCACCCAGAGTTATAAGTTCAAGGAGTTATCATAAGTATTATCATTCAGCATTTTATATAATGTGTAAATCTCTGCTTATAGCTTTTTATGACAGAATGAGACTGACTGTACCGTGCAATAATTTGATATTGAGATGGAAATCTTGAGGTGTCTGTTAGAAGCACCACCTTCTGATTTGATGCCATAGTGTAGTGGACAGCCACTCCTGTGCATTGTTCAACAAAGTGAGATCACACCAATTACCAAGATTGTGACTGCCTTTCCTTGTTATTTTCCAGGTTTTCCATTTATTCAGGGTTTCATTAAAAGCTACATACCGAGCCTAAAAATATTTCTACAGACTATTAATTTCCTTAAGCAATTATTTTTCTGATGTCCCAATATTTTGTGCAAGAATAAGCACAGTATTTTACAATTTAATAGAACACATTTATCTATTATTTTTTAAAATCTTTGGACAAACCAGCTGTCCTTTCATATTCAATATTTGTCAAGAAAGAAATAATAATAAACTTATGTGTGCTGTGGAATCAGTGAGTCGCTGCCCTGGAAGATGTGGTTCCCATGTTTCAGCAGAAGATTGTTTTCTTTCCATTTTGACATTGCTCTGAATGGTTAACTACAAAGGAATGGAAAGAGCATCAAAAACGTAAAATTTTGGGGCTGGAGAGATGGCTTAGAGGTTAAGAGCACTGAGTGCTCTTCCAGAGGTCCTGAGTTCAATTCCCAGAACCACATGGTGGCTCATAACCATCTACAATGTGATCTAATGCCCCTTTCTGGCCTGCAGATGCACACATAGGCAGAGCACACTATAATAATAATAAATAAATAAATCTTATTAAAATGTAAAATTTTATATTGTCTTTATGTTATTTTCAACATTCAGGCTCAGAATTGTATGTGTTTTCTGGATCCTGAAAGATAAGTAATAAGATAGTCAAGGCGTCCAAGTGATGAATAGGCAATTCAACATGTTATCTCATGCCTGAAATTACAGTCCTTGTTTTGTTATGGCCTTATGTGTCAGGTAAAGATCCAGAAGTAGGCAAGAAATCTGTTTCTTTTGAATTTATTTTGTATTAAGGGTATGGGTTATATTTTGCATTTAAATTTAGAATGGTGACAAGAAATACCAGCACCTAGAGGCCAATTTTACATTAGTAAGAGGTGGTTTTACTCACCATGTTCACTTCTTTGAGGATGTTATTGGCATACATTATGGTATGGATTTGAAATGCTCCTTAACAACTCATGTTTTATATGCCTTTTTTGCCAGACTAAGGTTTGCTCGAAGGAATGAACTCATGAGGGCTCTGGATTTTTGAGTGATTATTAGAAGAAGAAAGTAGAAAAAATTTAAAGCCCAAACTAATGACACACTAGCTAATGTCACATCAGAACCCTCTAAACACATGAGCCCAAACCAAAATATTTTCCCAAAGTTGGTATGTCATACAATTTCAGAGGAATGAAAAGTAACACAGTGTAGTGACCCTTTTCCTGGATGCAATTGCCTGATCTCAACTTTTCTTTCTTTTGACAGGTAAGATCTAATCAAACTAGGAGCTGTTCATGGAGAGGACAATGCAGACACAGGGCTCCAATAGCAGCAGGCAAAGCCTGGAAGCTTGACTGCACTTTATGATGTTCTCAAGCCTTTAATTGTCACAGTTGTGCCTGAATGAGAAGGAACATTATCTGCACTGTGTTTTGATCAACTTTTCCATCCATAACTTACAATAGGAGAGATTTGTTTCAGATCTCTTTTACAGAATAATGTATAGAATACTGACCCGAGGACCATGATAGCTATCATCAAGGTGTCTTTGAGAAAAAGCAATGTTCTTTTTTAAGACAGGCAGTCAAAATTATTCACATTCACGCAATGATAATTATATAGTGTTTCATGTTCTGAAGGTTAATATTAGAGAACCATAAATAGATAAATTTTACATTTTCTTACTATTATGCATTTATTTTAATGTAATCATCATTCAGGCAAAGCCATAAACACATACACACACACACACACACACACACACACACACACACACACACACACCTACTTCTGATGTGGTTGGTAGTAGAGAGACCACAGGAACACATTAAGTATTTAAGTATTAGGCTAATTTCATAAACCCTATTCTATACTCCAATACAAGGCTCCCTGACTCACAACAGCAGGTAGCTTTTTTAATTCCCAAATAGAAACACCACCATTCTGTGGTCTTTTGGCACTATTACCTTTAAAAAGTTACACTTACTTATTTGTAGTTTGTGTGTGTGTGTTTGTGTGTACGTGTACGTGTGTGTGTGTGTGTGTGTGTGTGTGTGTGTGTGTGAGAGAGAGAGAGAGAGAGAGAGAGAGAGAGAGAGTGAGAGAGAAAGTGAGAGAGAGAGGTGGGATCATATCATATCTATCATTGCACAGGGACCAGGAGACAACTTGAAGGAAATGGTTTCCCTTACCACATCGAACCAGGGAATGTAATTCAGGTCATCAGGCTGGCCAGCAAGTACCCTTGCTGAGGGACCTCACAGGCCCTGGGAATGTTCTACTACTACCTTATTCATAGTGGCCGAGTGATGCATAAGGATGAAGGGTTGCATCTTTCTTGACAGGGCTCAGGACACAGGAGTTATTAGGAAGTGCTTCCCCTGAGTGCCCAGGGAAATGTATTTGCCTGGCCCCGGACAGTGACTTTGGTTTCCCCTGCTAAATATAACAAGCTCTTTCAGCAGAGTCTTGTTCTTATAATCTATAAGCCATTAGCTAAAGCCATCCAGAACCTATAAGAATCAACCCCAGCATATGTGGCTTAACAGTTTTAGTGCTGAAGACTCAATAATGAATAGGATCCTCAATGTGACAAAATCGCAAGGGCCTCTAACTTCTTTGACTTTCTGACTGGTTTATTTTGATGAGTTTACTCTCTTCCTCTCATCCCTCGAGCTATAACCATGGCAACAATATGCCATTTTAAAGACATGATCTTGTTGGCTCCTTTGAAACAATTCAGCTTAGTTTTCTGTCTGCTCACTTTGTACTTCAAGTTAATTTTTGTCTCATACTCGTTGAGGGAGTTGGTTAGTCTATCCTCCATTTACCATTTAGGGGAATGATGGATATCTAATATGATACTTGGCCTGTCTTAGTGGGTGAAAGGTTAACTGCACTTAAGGAAGGCCAGAAGATTCTTGGGTACTCGTAACATTGCACGAGGCACAGCGCGTAGAGCATCCATCCCACAGCACAGCATTCCTTTTCAGTTTCTTTTCTATCTGACCTTAAAGTCTGTGGAGAGGAATGTTTCCTGTTTCCAGCGTCAGGGAGCTCTTTAGCTCCATTCCTGATTCTGAGGTGTGTCACTGAGGTGTGTCACTGAAGTGTGTCACTGAGGTGTGTCATTCTCAGTGCAGGTGAAATGCAGTGAATGCAAGTGCATCCAAGGAAGCAGAGTTTTGTCTCACTGTCTCAGTGTTCTCCCAATTCTGAGCTGGCGGGGGAAGAGCAGTATTCTCACAACAGAGTAATGCCGCGGCCCTGCATAAAATTCAGTTTTGCTTCCCTTCTTTCCAAGTCACCAGACAGGCTGGCAGGTCCGTGCCTGTAGTTCTGAAAGGTGAGCTATTGCTGAGGTGACATCTGTTTGAGGATTATCTTTTTCTCACTCCTTTGTTTCTCTTCCTTTTTATTTTCTCCTCACTCACGTATTACATCGTGACAGCAGTTTCCCTTCCTGCCTTTCCTACCAGTCCCTCCCCATCATTTCTCCTCTCCCCAGACCCATCCCCCTCCTTTCTCTTCAGAAAAGGGCAGGGCTTGCAGGTATGTCACCCAAACATGGCATATCACCTTATAATAAGACTAGGCACGTCCTCTTATATGTTGCTTATGTATCCTTATATACTCTTATATATCCGTATGTACCCTTATATAAAGGCTGGACAAGGCAGCCCAGTAGGAGGGAAAAGGTCCCAAAATCTGGAAAAAGAGACAGAGACAAGCCAAGCATGTTGGTGCGTGCTTGCAATCCCAGCACCTGGGGAGCCAGAGGAAGGTGGATATCTGTGAGTTTGAGGAAACTTGGTCTAACAAAGCAAGTCCAGGACATCTAAAGCTACATAGAGGAACTCTGTCTTGAAAAATCAAAAAAGAAAGAAGAAAAAAGAAAAAAGAAAAAAAGGTCAGAGGCAGCTCCCACTCCCACTATTAGTAGTCCCACAATAACACCAAGCTGTACAACCATAGTGTGTATGCAGGGGACCTAGGTCAGACCCATACAGGCTCCCTGACTGTTTCTGTTTGTGAGCATCTATACGCCCTGGTTAGTTGATTCTATGAGAAATTTTCTGTGGTGTCCTTGACTCCTCTGGCTCCATTAATCCTTCTTCCCCCTATTTGGAAGGATTTGCTAAGCTCCGCCTAATTTGGGCTGTAAGTCTCTGCACCTGATCCCATCAGTTACGGGATGAAGCCTCTCAAGACAATTGTGCTAGGCTCTACTGTGCTCTCTCTTCTTTTGTTTCTGCAAGGTAGTGACTTTGTGGTGGGATGGCAGAGGGACAGAATAAAGCAGTGCGGATTCTGGCATCGGTGCCTAGAAAATGGTTGCCATATTATACTGACCTATTCACGTAATGTTCCCTAAATCTACAATGATGTACACAAGTGGGAGGAGTCAGGCCGTACACCATTAAACTTTTGTTCGCAAAGTACTTTATATCCTCTCTTTTTATGAAGACTCATTTCAAGTGTTCTTTCATTTGCTCTCTGGGATCTACTACATAGATAAGGGCCTTGCGTTCATTTGCCGTGGGTTTTACTCTTTTATAAAGGTGAAGCAATGAGCGTGGAGGTCTTTCTGTGCACAGCTCTCGGCATCTCTATTTTACCTGTCACCTTTCTCTCAAAGTGAAATTACTCAGGCCACATACGGGAGCTAGACCTACAAATGACCTTGAAATGCCATCTAGTCTAACTCATTTTGTTCAGGCAATGCAGCATCTAAGTCACTTTAATTAGGGACAATTCTCTTCCATGCATGGATACATATTTAGTATTGGAAGTGCATATGGACAAAAGTGATCTCTCTCGAGAGATATCAGGGAAGGAAATTTTGTCTTAAAAGTATCTAAACTTATTATGGTAAGTAGATTTTAAAACTGAATGCTTGCTCAATGTGGATGATACACATCTAGCACAGCTCCGGAATTGGACCTAACCGGGATGGTGAGGGAATTAAAAAGTGACAGACGCATGGACACACAGAAAAGCTGGGATCGGGTGGATGTGGTCTCTGATGAAAAAGCTGAAACAATCCAGAAGGTCAGCCTGTCTATTATATACAGTTGAACAGTGAGGAGGGGATTATTGCACACAGATGGTTTGGAAATGGAGTTATTATATGTAGCTGGCCAAGGATATAGGTTTAGCTAATCTTGTAGAGAATCAATCTTCCTGTATTTGGACTATAACCATCAGTATGAGCGAGAAAGTTATAGCGGACGTTTTCTGCACACACTATCAGCATTTGCACTTGAACCATGGGAGCTCTTGCCTCTCCTCTGAGTCTCACCTAGTTTGGAAGGCTTTGGCAATTTCCCACGAGTCTGGGGCTTTGAGTCGCTGATACAGTCCCACCCATGTTAACAAAACACAGTCACTCAGAAATTTACTCAGGCCCTAAAGGTAACATTGAAACATCTGCAAAAGTGTACTATTTCATCAAATGATTGCTCCACAAGTTTCATCGCTCAAAAGAAAAAGATCTGCCTGACGGTGGGGGATGGTATAATCTAGATCCTAAATCACCTTTCCAACATGTGTTGGGAGAAACTGCAGTGGCTATAAGTAAAAATTAATATAGGGCTGGGAGTCCTTGTATCTTCGGTGTGTATTCTGCAGAGTCTTTTTCTTTAAACAGTTTTGGGTTTTAAAAACTCATTTGCATTGTCATGATTAGAACCCTCTCAATGACTACGTAGCGCGGCAGGCTTGAGAGGCGTTTGAAAGCACTCAGAAGCAGGCTATAAAGGTGTGAAGAAGTCTCTGCTTTAAGCACAAACACACATCCTCCTCTTCCCTCACACATGCAGGCGTTCTCTAGGGAAAAGAATAGGCGAGGAAAAGTTGCCATTATTTATTCTTTGCCCCAAAATCAGATTTATCTAACAACATAGGTTATGGAGATGGTTTTTTATTAGCAATATAAAGCTGAAAATATGTGTTTGGGTAAACTATTCAGTTAAATCCTAGATACATGATTACAGGGATTAGAGAAAGGTAATGTGCTTTTTTAAAGTTCTCACATCAAGAAGAATGTGCTAGAAGAAATAGTACCCTGACGCATTTGTGATTTTCACATTAAAAAGGAATGAGAGTATTTTTGATACTGAGTAAAAGTGTGGGCGTGGGTGAGCGTGTGTACACACACACACACGTACACACACACACACACATATGCACACACACATACGTTTCACCTCCTACTTCATTAAGGTGACTGAGCAGGTAAAGGTCCTTGACACTGAGCTTGCCTTTGATTCTAAGTGAGTCTTAGAATCTACATAGCTGAAGGGGAGAACCTATTCCAGCAAGTTGACCTTTTCATTTCCCGTCTGTGCTTTGGCATGTGCACACCCCAGTACACAATCAATCAATCAATCAATCAATGTAAATTCCCATAAATATCTTCTGAATGGGCTATCTAAGAATAAATGTGAAAATCCACCAATTTGGAGATATACTTGTAAGCATACCCATTTTAACATCCTGATTACCTCAGATTCTCTTTACTGTGGCCCTTAACACTTTTCTGCTCATATCTGTACATCTACATCCTTATCTCAGAAGAAAAAGAAAAGAAAACCCATAAACTTCAGATTAGAATGATCCCATCTGAAAAAAAAAGTTCTCTTCCTCTGCAACACAGTTGGGGATCTGCTTGCCTAAGCAGGAAAAAAATCTGGGTCAGCAATCCTATGGACCTAGAAGAGCAAGATTTTTGTGTCATGCTCAGGTCAATAGATCAAAGTGTTTTTGACTTGCCATCCTTCAGGATGTAGATGTCTGTGGTTACTCCAAACACACCACGCTTTTATTAGAAATCTGTTCTTCCATTAGAGATCAGTGTGTGTGTGTGTGTGTGTGTGTGTGTGTGTGTGTGTGTGTGTGTGTGTGTGTCTGTATCTCTTTTGTTTCTGTCTCTGTCTCTTTGTCTTTGTGTCTCTCTGTTCCTATCTCTGTGTCTGTCTGTCTGTATCTCTTTGTTTCTATCTCTGTCTCTCTGTCCCTATCGCTGTGTCTGTCTATCTGTCTGTCTATCTGTCTGTCTGTCTGTCTGTCTGTCTCTGTCTCTGTCTCTGTCTGTCTCTGTCTCTGTCTCTGTCTCTGTCTCTCTCTCTCTCTCTCTCTCTCTCTCTCTCTCTCTCTCTCTCTCTCTGACAAGGTCTCACTCTGTAGCCCTGGCTCTATTCTGCAACCAGCATTGTACAGCAAGCTGGCAACAAACTCACGGAGATTCACCTACCTCTGCCTCCTGAGTGCTGTGATTAAAGGTTATCAGCCACCGCACCTGGCAAAGCTTCTCTTTTTTAAATCACGTTTTCCAAGAGAAAGATGCAATGCCCTAGAACTTGGTCACGGTTTCCTTTCAAGCTGTTTGCTATTGACGGACTCTAGCCTAACACAACCTAAACGATTATGGATTACAGTTTATGGCAGCAATTTGAAGTCTGAGTGAAATAACATGCGGTGAATCTTTTGTCAACATTGTCTTTTGCTCTGCTCATTTAGAAGATGATTTCCTCTTGTCTTCTGGACAAGTCTCCATGACAGCCATGTATTATTGATAAATATTTAGGAATCCCACCAAGCTTTTCTGACAGATATGGTTTTATCTAAAGTCATGCCTTAATTTGATTTAAATTAACACAGAAACCTTTTTCTTGGTCATACTTAGGGCAATGAAAAACTATGACAAGGGTAAAATGTAAATTGAATTAGAATGCATTGTCATTAAGTATGGATATAGTGAATCATTTTTAAAAGGATAATAATGTTCTTAGGGTCCACAGCATTTGGTAAGCTTTATTCATGGAACCCACAAAGTAAATCACTACCCAAGCAAAAAGGAATACAAAAGGTACTACCTTTGCTTTCAGATATCTCTTTACAACTCCTAAGGAGGAGGAATGGATTACTTAAATGGCAGTCAAACTGGGCTTGAGATGACTCAATGGTTAAGAGCAATTGATGGTCTAACAGATGACCTGGGTTTGGTCCCTAGGACCCACATGGCAGCTGAAATTAAATAAACATAAAGAGGGATTCTGGAATATGTATAATCTGAGTTTTTCTATGTTACGTCAAACTGCTTTCTTGAGGTTGTCATTGTGTACTTCTCCTGGATGTATATTTGAAAAGTCTTGTTCCTCATCCTGCATCCTTGTCAACTCTTTTGATTTCTCCATGTCATGACGTTTCACTGTAGTTTCACTTTGCTTGCATTTTTTTATTCAGTTATGAGTCTGAGCTGACTTTAGACAACCAACTCTTTATAGTTGACTAAAAAGATACAAACCCTTTTAGGCTGTCTGTGTCATGGACATTTCCTTTCATCTTATATTTTTACTTTTTAAATGTTAGTTTTTAGTAAGCAAACTCTCTTTTTCATTATAAAATCTGTTTCTCTAAATGGTCTCCTGAAGTTCTGTCTTTCATTGTTAGCCTTTAGAGGAGCTGGAATCAAGTCTCACACTAAGTTTGAGGTCAGATTTGCCCTTTTAGATTCCTAAGTAGAAAGCCAAGTGTCTTAATAGTATTTCTTATTTTTTCTCTGTTATCTGCAGTGACAAAAACTGTCATAAGTTCTATTTCTGTTTGCTCTTTTTCTATTCCATTCAAATGTCCAGTTGTCAGCTGTGCACAAATTAGTGTCTTCACTATTAGAGATTAAAAATAAAATAACACTTCTCAATAAATTAAATAATTTATGCTAGTTACAACGTATGCCATATATATATCAAGATACCTGATATCTTGCATTTTCTGTAAATGGTTTCTCTGGCCTAATTTTATTTATTTAACTTTTCAACATACTACTGAGGACCTTTAGTTCAATTGCGAATGGAAGCAGCGAAGCGATGGCTCGGATAGATGCAATCCCCCTTGTTTACCTGATGCAGAAGAAAAACTTCGCGAAGGAATGAAAATTGTGACCTCAACAAGTTGTTATTAAGTAAAAGTAGTCCTTGGTTGACCTGTTTCTAGCGGAATGTAACTCTAGATCAAACTTCAGCACGCAGACACTCTTTTCGTTCTCTGGAGTTCAACTGAGATTCTTGTACCAGAGAGTGGGCTTAATGTAGCTGTTTTTTTAAAAAGTCTTGCTGTTGATTCACAGCTTACTGCTTAGCTATACCAAAGAAAGAAGAATGATGGGAAATCTTGGCTGGGAAAAAGAATGGAAAGAAGCACTCCCTTCTTCGTTACCCAGTTTGAAAGCAGCTTGACAGCAATCAGTCTCTCTCATCATAACCTCTGGATGACTCGAGAGCCTTTGCTGCTCAGAGGTGGCATACATTACTAATAGGTGTTTGCAAAAACTCCGTTTTCCAAGCTGCCAAACCACGTCTAATGCACAATTTTTCTCCCAAGGAGAGTTTCATTGAGCAATGGAAGTAGGTGACTGACTGAACTTCACTTCAAACTGTGTTTCAGCAAATGTCCTGGAAGTTCCAGGGAATAGTAAAAGGCAGAGTAATTGTGCGCATGAATACAGGGACTTAGGGAAATATGGGGCTGGGTGCATAGGAGGGTGAGAAGGAGGGAGAACAAAAGCATATGCATGTGAGAAATTTTGCCTATGTTTATATATTTTTATATATATTATCTTTTCACAGAATATGTGATTCATCAGAGTGTAAAGCCTTTGAGCTGCACTAACAAGCCCCACATTTCCATCTACACTACATGATATTACTGATAGGTGTTTGTAAGAACTCCATTTTCTGAGCCGACAAATCATGCCTACTGCATAATTTATACTAATGACTTTCTTTGCCATGATTTTATTTTCGATATTATAATATAATTACAACATTCTCCCTTCTCTTTTCCCTCTCCAAACTTTTCCATATTAGCTCCCCCATTCACTTTAAAATTTGTATCCTCTTTTCTCACTGTTATTTCATGTGTATATATTATAATATATTCCTAAATAGATCCCACTCAGCTATATAGTTGTGTGTGTGTGTGTGTGTGTGTGTGTGTGTGTGTGTGTGCGCGCGCGCGCGCGTGCGCGCATGTGTTTTTAAGCTCTGACCATTTGGCACTGGTCTTTAGTTTATAATATTTTCATTGATTGTAATGCAACATCTTACTGAAAGGAATATATATTGTACAAGGCATAAATGCATTTAAAGTGTGCTTTTAAAATATGCATAATATCTCTGGAGATCACATAAATATGAGCAGCCATTTATATCATGCTAAGACAACACTGTGACTTTTCATGGTAGAGATTTTAAAGATAACATATTTTTTTCAGTCAGGGGAAGTCTATAAAGGAGTCCATGCATTGAGCTTAAGATGAGTACAAGTCAGGGCACCTGAAGTCTCTCATCCTTAGGGGTCATGCAAAATTGAACTAAGACTCAAATTTGAAATTATTTTTGTCTCCTTCAATGAAAAAAAAATAAGATATGAGAAAAATAGCTTTCTAAGAAGACACATAGAAGAGTAGCTGCTGGCTTCACTTGAGACAGTTGTTTGAAGTCTGTTTTGTTTATTTGAAAGGGATATGCTGTAGCGCAAAGAGTCTAAAAAATTTTAGGATGGCTTCTGAAAAGAAGCCAGAAGGATTCTCAGTGTTCTTTGTTGCCTGTGCATATTCATGAATGCTAACTATTCTTCAACTGTTCTACTTGATTACCAAAAAGGGAAGAAGAGAGAGAGAGAGAGAGAGAGAGAGAGAGAGAGAGAGAGAGAGAGAGAGAAAGGGCTACCAGAAATTCACACTGTCTGAATGATTTCCCCAAACAAGAGGAGAAGACATAAAAGAGGAAATCATATTGTAGAACTTAATTATTTTTGCAATGAAGATATAAACTACATTGGAGACCTTTTCAAATGAACACAAATAAGTCTGGGTAAGATTCTGACACAGAGTAGCTGTGCATTATGGCTAGATCATTTGACCGTGTATTTGTCCTCACCATGCATCACATTAATAGGCCACAGTTCTCTGGGAACAGTTGGTGCATAAAACATCAGTAGAGAAAGCACATCCCCAATGTTCGACTGAGAATGTAATAAGAGCTCTAACTGCTCCATTTCAAGTTATTTTTTTTTAATTAATGTTCCTTGCTCCATGAGATAATTTAGAAATGACGTTAAAAGATGAAAAGGGTATTCACCGATGGTACTGGAGTGGTTGGTACTCAGCCATGTATACACACACCACTTACCTAATATTACCACCTCAACCATCCTTCAAGATTGAAATCTTTCAATCTGTGCTTTTGGCTAAAAGAGTTTAGCATCTCTCAGATAGCAATATAGAACAATGGGGAGCCTTGGGATGCAGATGAAAACCCAAGTGTTCCACTCTGCATATGGGCTCTCTCTATGCTAAGGGCTATTCATTTGCCTGGCTCTAGAACATAGATTTTACATCATGGGTAAAGAAAATATCCCTCCTGTCAATTGGGTACTAGAAATTGCATTGATAACGAACCAGACTCGAGTTTGCAGATCACTTTTCTATAATAACCAATTCATCCTGTAGGGGGAGGTAGATGGTGGTTTTCTTACTGGACTAAGTGCTATATACCCATGGAGTATCCTTCTAATTCCCACATTTCCTCTTCAGTCCTATTTTGGGTATAAGCTGATATAGTATTAAAAAATAGTTTTTCTTTCAGAGCATGAAGTACTGAGTCCAGACTGAAGAATTCCATTTCTGTCTTCCTGACAGAATGTTTACTGATGTGGAAACCTGAGCCTTCTACACTGCCGCATTCTGGGAGGAAATGTGAATGCTGTTGCAATCAAGGGCATTTTCCTGTCAGTGCCCCATATAGTGTGGTGAATGGATTTCTAATCACCAGCATTGTTCCAGTTGGATACAACTCCATGAATCTAGAAAACTCTATAAAGTTGAGTTTTACTGTGTTCCACTTAGCACCAACCATTCAGTGGCCTAGGAAGAGGTTCATAGTATGCTGAAGTCATAATATGGCTATTTCTAAAGGTATGGGTATAATTCTTTGTTTAACCTTCAATAAAATCTCCAATTTCTTGATTTTTTTTTAATTGGCAATGACAAATAGAACCCACACTGAAATTTGGTAGAACACATTTGCTATCAGTAGTGTTTTCATGAGGCCTTTGACACTAGTTTTGACCAATGAGCTACAAACTTATTCACAGTGATAAGAAAATTGATCAGCTTTGTCAGACTGCCCTATATATGACTGCCATTCTTCCTATCTTCCCTTCCTTCCTTGCTTCCTCCCTCTTTCTAATCTCCCTCCCTCATTCCCATTCTCCCTCTCTTCCTCTCCCTTCCTCCTTGTAATTAATCAACTATTAAGTGTCTTATTTTTGGATAAAACAGATGAAGCTAATACTGCCAGTCACGCTTAACTCCATGAGACAAAAGAAGACACCCACAAAGTAAATGTACAATGATTAGACTAGGTACAGGCAGCGTTAAACAGGGAAAGACAGAGCAGGTGGTAGAAAGACTGTTATTTTAAAGTGTTTCTGGAAAGGAACTCTTTGAAACACAGTCTGAGTGCACGAAGGGAGAAACTATGGTATTAGCTTTAAACTGAGCACTCTGGAAAGAGACAACATGAGCGCAGGCAGTTGCTTTGTGTGTTTGAGTTTCCATGTGCATGAAGGGGACTGATAGGACATTAGCTTACAGAGTACAGCTCTTATCAACTAGATTTCCTCCAGAAAGATGGGAAAAAAGAGTAGGATGTCAACTCATCAAAATGTATTTTTAAAGGTATGATTTTTTGTGTGTGGAGAGAATGAAAAAAAACAAGGGACAGTAGGCTGATATTGGCCAACATTTGGGAGCTATTTCTGCACTCCTCAATGGAAATCAGGTGTGACAACTCCAAGTTCCTGTTTCTACTTCTGAGAGAGAGAAGTTTCAAAACTTCATTTCTTTGATCTTCTCTTTGTGAGCACCTAGTTTGAAGAATAGGAGTTGCAGAAATAGGACAGTAGTGTCTGGGTGTATTTATGTTTAATATTTAAATGTATCTTCCATGGTTTTAGTTGAGGGCCTGGCAGTCCTGTTTTCTGAGCTCTGTCTGTTAACCTTCCTTACAGACAGCCTACTTAGTGTAGTGTCAGAGAAGATTATGCCAAGTGAACACTGTGGCCATGGGTAGTTACAGAGTAAAGCCACATGAAAGGTGGAGTCATCTAAATGTTAATCTAGTTGAAGAGCTGGGAAGTATACCATTTGGTATTTTGCAAGAACCACCTATGTGTGAGCTGTTATACTATGAAAGATTCATAAGTTTTCAGAATACTTATATATGATTAAATTTAGTGTCTCTTTGAGCTATCAAAGTTTTCACAAGTGAGTAAAGCCACATTAGTTCTATTGTTAAAATACTCCCCATAATAACGATTTTGAAGTGACTTATTTTCCGATTATAGAGCCATTTTGAAACTAAAATACAGCATTGTTATCAAGTGCCAATAACTAAGCCTTCCTTTGTTTAGTTAAAATAAAACGAAGTAACAAATTTTCAATTGATGTTATCTGACTTTAATCATATCTATATTTAATACACACACCTGTGATTCTTCATGAAGAAGACTTATGGTGAGTTTGAAAGTGTCCTAAATGTAGTCTACTATAAAAGAGATATTTACCATTAAGACAAAATGTTTCATAATTGATAATATAATGACTCTCCAAGTTTTGAGGATAACATTTGTATAATTCCTTGAGAATATATATATCCATGCAGTGTTGTGCATGTGTGTGTAAGTGTTCTTGGCATCCTGAAGAGTGCTTTGGCGCCCCAGAACTGGACTTACAGGCAGATGTCAACTGTCCAGTGTGAGTGTTGGAAACCAAACTAGGTTCTTCAGCAAGAGCAATAAATCAATCACCAATATGTTATTTCAAAACCCTTGTTTTATTTTCATGTTTGGCTTTTAATAGAACCATTACTGTAGATTTGAAATATCTATCACACACAGAAAATTTAAAAGCTGTAGCCTGTACTCATAGACAGTTTTCACAAGGTGATTTTGAAGGTGATATTTATTAGTTAACGTCACTAAAATGTGAAGCAAACAAGAACATTTTCTCTCTCTTGAAATACCCGTAATTGGAAAATGAACATCATTATACTTAAAAAGAAATTTAATATGAAAATTCTAAAATCTATAATTTTCTAAGCATTAAAGAAGAGATGTGTCAGGTAAAGGTGATTCTTTGCATATTTTTATGCTTTTAAAAATGACTTAAAATTGGTGTCATTTTATTCTATGCTTTCAATGACTAAAAAACTGTAGACAAAATGGAATGTGTGCTAAGAAAGAAAATATTGGCATGCAGTTAATCTGATGAGAATATCTGCCCACCAGTATAGTTAATTATAGCTGTGAGTCCTCCCACCTTACCCAGACTTTAGTCAGCATGCAATGCTCATTTTATTATAATGTAATTTCTTTTTCTGCCTGTCTGTTTTCTATACTCAATTTTGAACTAGTAACTTCTAGAAGTTGTATTTTAGTTACTTTTATATTTCAACATTAATCAAAATACCTACTAAATAATGGGTCAAGGTTTACTGCAATAATTATTTTCTGTATAAACAAGCATTATATGAAGAACTAAAAAGAGAAATAATACAAGAGGGGTCACATTTTAAAATACAGGTTACCTATTTTTTTTTTTTTTGCCTACATTCTATTCCAGCCATGAATGGCAGCCAATTTTATACAGATATGTCTTTACAGGACTTTCTATTTTTGCTTCTGGTGATTTTCAGGAATTGCAATTGGATACCCGAGAGACCATTCCTTACATTTGGCTGTGTGTTTCTTCTGAGTAAAAGGCATCGATTTCTTCTAGGACAGTCATGGATCTATGAGGTCTAATTAATAAGTGGGCAAGGCCTTTCTTCATTTTCTAAGTGAACAAGTGTAAAACACATCCTTCACACTATGAGAAAGTCTGAGCCATGTGGTACTTGAGATTTCCATAGTGCCCATCAATTGGCAGATGTCCAGTTCCACTGTTTTCTTGTCTTCTCTGTCTTCCATGACTCTGGCCTGAAATCATTCTATAAAATATATTATTTCCACCAACATCCGTGGGACTCTGATGGATAAGGTTGAAGTCTGACTTCTCTGTCGAGCCAATTTTGCACTTGGTCTATGTTGGTGGACTCCCTTTTCTCAGTGGGGTTCCCATGCCACCTGATCTGGGAACCCTAGACTTTGTAAGGAGTGTCACATTAGCCCTAAAGGAAGATTACAAATCCAACTCTTTCCTGATAAGGAATTTCTTCAACAAGCAAAGGGAATTCCTGGAAGTACTTCACCCTATGCTGAAGAGATCCTAGCCTCCAGCAAGTGACCTCTAATCCTACCTACAAGGCATCCTCTCACACATAAGACAATTAAGTACTGTTTTCTCCTTCTTGTGTTAGGACCTCATGTCACTGCCTGTAAATGGGGTACATACACTGTATGAAGATTAAGTACCCTGGCACCCTTAGCCCTATGGAATCAGGTACATTCACCCTCAACACCTCTCCCCATGACCCAAGGTTTGTAAATAAAGGCTGGCTGGCTTGCTGGGTGTGCTCGCTCACTCTCTTGCTAGATACTCCTCCACCATGACTATCTGAGACTCTACTTATTGAGGGAAAAGAGGAAGGGGTGGGAACCACTGCTGGGCGTCCAGTGGTCAGGCAGCAATGGCAGAACTGCCTCTGCAGCCTCTGGGGCCTGCTCCACTTCTGCCTCCAGCTCTGTGCTGGTGAGGCACTGCCAGGCCTGCATCTTACAGGACCTGCCTGCCTACTTTCTCAGCTCAAACAAGGAGCTGTCACTTTCCACCTCCCCGCCAAAGGACTGGGAGCCTGGGTGATATTTCTCACCCTAGCTGCCCTTGAGTGAGAAATGGGCCCTTGGGACCTTTAATCCCAAGGTCCATCCCTTCTCCACCAGAGGCAAGCAGTGCCTGGACCAGCCCACTGGACCTAGGACCCAGGACACCTGCCAGATGCTGAACAATAAACACCTGCTTTTAGAGTTTGTTTTGTTGTTTGAGATATTGTCTCCTGTATTTCAGGATTGCCTCATGTCAGTTTGTAGGCAAAAATGGCCTCAATTGTTTGCTTCTCCTATACTCCTGTCTCTACCTCTGGATTCCTGGAAATTTAAGCATGTTTCACCACACCTGGGTTCCTTTGAGAATATTTTTTCAGAAGAGATTTAATGTTACGATACCACCAAAGGGATTAGAAAAAATTTTACAAATCACTTATATTTTAGTTTTATTATTATTCCTAATACCTTAAAAAGTATATTGACTAACAGTAATAAAAATCATGAACCTAGGTAGGGATAATGATCGAAGTTTATTAGTTTTGTATCAATCCTAGAGCTCTCTCAAGACCACATAGGTACCATTTAGGCTCTTTCCACATTTTTATTCAGAAAAATAACATACGGCCTAAATATATATAAAAGGAGGAGAAGGAGATAGAGAACATTTTCAAAACCCTTTTAATAAGAAATTGTTTATATATATATATATATATATATATATATATATGTGTGTGTGTGTGTGTGTGTGTGTGTGTGTAAAGTAGGCAAGATGGTGTATATCTTTAATCCCAGCACTTGGGGGAGGCAGAAGCAGGCAGACTGTTGTAAGTTCATGGCCAGACTGGTCTACAAAGTGATTGCATGACAGCCAAGGGTACACAGAGGAACCCTGGCAATGAGTATTCTATTTAAAGAGTTCTAACACTTTGTACTCTAAACAAAAGAGGGATAGGGAGATAATTTCTGATCATAAAGTATATAGACATATGATCAAAAGCATGATAAATTACATACTCATATCAATATATTTTAAATTACTTCCTAATGTGGTATTCCTTTAAAACAGTCCAATCATTTTCATTTTTACACATCTCTACGTCTTTTCATTCAGCAATTCCTCTTTCATTTGTCTTTTCAAAAATTGTATTGTCTTGCCCATTTTCTGAAGGTAATTTTAGAGTATATTTATATTATCTCAGTGATACTGTGAAGATTCTGTTTGTAATTGAGTTATATCTGTGGATAAAAGAGACCACCTTATAATCCACGGTATTGCCTAGATTATGTAGACTATGCCAACCCTCTTTACTTGCATGAGTCTTATTTTAGCTTTTTGTAAGAATTATACTGCTGTATTTATATACATTCTCTGTACTTATCATGTTTGATTCTGATATTTTCACATGCATATTACTTCTGTAGAATGCTGTCTGTTTTATTATAATTTCTTACTGATTTACTCATATAAGAAACATGTGATAATGTGTGTATATAGATAATCATATGTGACCTCTGTACAGAACATATATATTCTAAAATTGTAATTTAATTTTCTTCTATATTTAGATAAAACTGGCTTATACTTAAAGCGTTTATTTTAAATTCTTCCTTCTGATTCATCAGCTTCTTACTTGAGTTATATTGCATTAGATGGAATGACAGAAGAATATTAATTACTTGTAATGGTCTTTTACTTGTATCTGATCATCAGTGTAAATCTCTCTGTTACTGAGACGGCAAATCAGTATAACTTCATATGCTCACTTCAGTCAAAGAGCAGAGGCATGGGAGTCTATGCTGAGAAAACTTGTTTTTAGTGTTGACAGAAATATGATCAATTAACACTGTATACCAGGATCTTCAAAGCATATGTTACAGAATAGAATTCAGTGCAGTGTCAGTTATTAATTTTAAATGGTTTTCATCATGGAATCCCAATATTTATAAGCAATTATTAGCAAAATAAATTCCATTGGACAATCTAATAGAAGAAAGCCCACACTTTGATTCAGGATCATGTTCTAATTTGTTCTTTGCTTTGGTAGTTGGGGAAGTTATGACATATATATATATATACATACATTCTCTGGAAAACTGATTTTTGTTGATACAGGTATATTTATATATGTCTACCTGATCATATGACTTTCCTTCATGTTTTTTAAATATATTTTATTAATTTATTCATATTACACCTCAATTGTTATCCCATCCTTTGTATCCTCCCATTCCTCTCTCCCTCCCATTTCCACTTACTCCCCTCCCTGTGATCGTGACCGAGGGGGACCTCCTCCCCGTGTATATGCTCATAAGATATCAGGTCTCTTCTTGGTAGCCTGCTATCCTTCCATGTTTTAATATGAATAAATACTATCTTTTATTTCATTATGAACTAAATATTACCCTCTATTCCTGAGGTGATTACTAAAACAACAGTAATTTATCCTACTGCCACCTTCTTTGCACCAAACTGTAAATAACCTATGACCAGCTAACAACTTTCCCCATCCCAGAAACCTCCTCTGTTTCTCAGCAAAAAGAGAAGTTTAGCCCCCTTACTTTATGCCACATTCCTCTTCAGGCGCCAGCTACAGATTATGTTTGTTTTAAAAGCCAACTTGATCCTATTGAGACATGCTAACCCTCTACTTCTCGGTCTCTGATGCCCATGGGCTTTCATTGCAGCTACTCTCTCAAGAAAGCTCCTATCAAAGTCACCAGTGACATCTGTACACCAAACTCGATGTTCAATTCCCACTCATCATCTTATTTGATCTGTCAGTTACATTTGATGTGGGTTAATCATTTTCCCTTTTGGAACACTTTCTTCTCTTGGCTTCCACACAACTAATTTTGTGCAGACTTCCGCTCATTTCTTCTCATTTTCCTTTTATGTTTTCTTATTTTCCTAACTTCTAAAGTTGAAGTACCCTGAGACTCAGCCCTTGGGGATCTTATATTTATAATAATGATCAAAATAAACATGGACATATGAGGGAAATAATGACACATGAAAGACTTCAATTAGTGAATTAAGGTTTATGCTCTATGATAGTTGATATGGTTAGGTTTTTTGATATGGTTAGGTTTAAATGAACCACATTTCCATTTTTTCCCTGTTTCACCTGGGTTTTGTTCACATTTTCGTTTTCTTCTAACTTTTGCTTAATGTTTTTATAACTTAGCTATATCTCACACATACGATTATTAGTGCTATACTTTGCTCTGGGTATAGATGCCTTATCATTCAGTTATTCAGTTATGATTCTTAGTGCTCTGATAAGTGTCACCTTATCAGAACGGCCCTTCATATCATATGCAACTGCACATATATTATAAAACTTTATAATATACCAACAAGTTTCTCTTCATATTTTCTGATATAATTAGTGAATGTTTTACTTCTTTGATTGTATAGACTACAAAATGCATTGTTGTTTACATTAAACTAAGATCATTTAAAGACATTTATTAGAAAATTTTACACTTACCCACATAGGTATTTTAATTATAATATATAGTTAGTAATTCAAGGAGAGTCATAAACACAATATCACTGACTAAGTATAATAATATTTCTACTTTTATACATTTATTGATTTTTTTTAGATCAGTGCATCTATCTTCTTTTCTTGCTCAAATGGAAAACTATAGTGCTAGAATTGCCATGTGTACCTGATAAATAAAAAGTGAATTATTTATAAAGAAGTAAGTAATCAGCCAGACATGTTTTGTTTCCATTTGTTAAGCTGAAATCTCCCAGAAAACAGAATGGGTCACATGTTTTTTTTTTTACCCAAGCAGGCAAATCACAATTATAAATAACACAGTTGTAATACATAACCAAGGAGAAAGCCGCTGGTGAGTTTGTTGAGTGGCTGTGAGTGAGCTTGTGCAAGTGCACGTGTGTGTATGTGTGTGTGTGTGTATGAGAGAGAGAGAGAGAGAGAGAGAGAGAGAGAGAGAGAGAGAGAGAGAGAGAGAAAGAGAGAGAGAGACAGAGACAGAGAGACAGAGAGACAGAGACAGAGAGACAGAGAGAGACAGAGACAGAGAGAGAGAGAGAGAGAGAGAGAGAGAGAGAGAGAGAGAGAGAGACAGAGACAGAGACAGAGACAGAGACAAAGACAGAGCTGAAACATGAGCTGAAGAGAAAAATGTACTAGACAAAATGTAATTTTCTCAGGAAGGAAGAATGCATATGTGGCAGTCATGTGCATATAAATGGCATGGAAATCAAAGCTGTTATTTAATCTGCTCACAGTTACCTTTATTTTAAGCATAGGTGAAATTACAGCACGGTGACTATTGAATTTCAATGGAATGGTTACTAAGAAACTGGGGATGATCTTTGTAGGATGTCATTAATTCATTGATCTCAAACTTGATACTTTTGATAGCAATGCTGGTTACATAGCTAGTATAAAGTTCTGAATTTTAAATATTAAATGGATAAATCCCCTGATATGGATTTCTAAGCCTCTCATAACAAAAGTTTGTTAAGATACCATTGTTATCTTTTATGACATCCACTCTCTGTCTCCATCTCTTTCTTATTAAAGTTCAATCTTTAAGCCTGGGCTCTGGGACTTATCTTTTACAGGTTAAAAATAAATCCCCCTGGAAAATAAGGTGATATCACTGTTTCTTCCGTTGTAAAAGGACTTTGTGGTGGTGAGATGCAATGCTAATCTAGGATTCCATCTCTGGTCTGGTTAGCTTTCCCATGGTTCACACGCTAAAGTGTTTGAAGCCGATGGAGAAACAAAGACCAGGAGGCGAGTTTCTTACTGGGGATGCTTACTTAAACACTGCTTTTGTTTTTACTATTTCATACTATTAACTTCTCCATGATAGCTTTTGTAATAGTCATTAGCTGTCTTATGACAAGACATCACTTAACATTTTACTTTCATCCTTTCTTGTGCTTAAAGAAATGAGTTTACCTGTGAGTTTTTCTTTTTTTAATATATTTTATTAATTTATTCATATTACATCTCAATTGTTATCCCATCCCTGTATCCTCCCATTCCTCTCTCCCTCCTCTTTCCCCTTACTCCCCTCCCTTATGACTTGACTGAGGGGGACTTCCTCCCCTTTATATTATGTATACAGATTATTATGCTTTGCCCTTATTTGCCCTTCATTGTTTTCCCAACCCTTCTTGCTAGTTCCCTTCTTATTAGTTCCTTCTTCTACTCTCAGGTAACATATACTCGCCATCCTTTGTTATCTCATCTCTCTCTTTAGATAGATCTAGGTCTCCCCTTTCATATATTCCTTTTTATCTTTCAACTCTCTCTGTCTCTCCCTCTTTCTGTCTCTCTGTGTCCCTGTCTTAGTCTTGGTCTGTTTCTCTCTCTCTCTCTCTCTCTCTCTCTCTCTCTCTCTCTCTCTCTCTCTCTCTCTCCTGTAGATTCTGCATATAAGAGAAAATTTGATATTAATTTCTCTAGGTCTGACTTAAAATAATTTTATTACAAGTATTTCTATGTAACTTTTTAGATGTTTCTTCTTAAATCACCTCACTTTTTACTTCTTTGTAAAGGGGCTGTTATGCATTGTTTGTAAACTCTTTCAACACTGGTCGGATATTTTACTTGTAGCAGTGCTTAGTACATATGTATGAAGCTTTTTGTTCTTGTTAATTAAATTTTTGTACAATATATTTGATTGTGGTTTCTCCCTCCCTAACTTCTCCCAAATCTTCCCTACATCTCTACTCATTCATTTTTCTCTCTCTATTTAGAAAACAAACAGGCAAGGGCAAGCCCAAACCCAAATAAACCAGAATTTTGAAAACCAAAACACACACACACACACACACACACACACACACACACACACACACACACACAGAGAGAGAGAGAGAGAGAGAGAGAGCTTAAAAACACACAATTAGAAACCCATGATATACAAACAGATGCAAGATTAAAATTGTCCAAACAAAATAATATGGGATAAAATGTCTACAGAAATATCATTAATCTCACTTTGTATTGATCATCTACTGTTTGGAATCTCCCCAACATTTATGTTTAATATACCCAGTGATATACCACCATTGCAGATGACCAACTTTTCTTTGCAAGAAGATGTCAATTGCACATAGCTTCTTGCCTAGTGGTGGTGGTGGTGGTGGTGGTGGTGGTGGTGGGGTGCTGCATCTCCTTATATCCTGAGGTTTTTCAAATGTGATTTTTTGACATCTGCTTTGTACCAAGTGCTTTCCCACTTACTCCCTTCCCAGACTCATTTAGGTATGGTTGGAATTTTATGTCCAAAATACAAGTTGAAACTTCATTCCCATTGTAACAAGGTTGAAACGTGAGACCTCCAGGAAGAATTTGGTCCTAAAAGAATTGCTTTCATGAACGAATTATTACAATTATTAACAGAGTGGGTTCTCAGAATATATGAGTGTGCCTCTCTCCTCTCTGCCTTGTCCTGTGTTTCCCTTCTGCCATGTTGTGATGCAGCATGGTAGACATCACAGGATGCTGGTGCCACAGTCATGGACTTCCTCGCCTTCTGAAAATAAGCTTTCATTGTTTACAAAATACTTAATCTAGGGCACCTGTTATAGGAGTGGAAGATTGTATCTGCCTTGATCCAGAACTCGATTCATTTTGTAATTCTGTTCCATGGTCCTCTCTGCCTCTTTTCTCGTCTATGTAGACTTTGTATGTGGAGCCATAATACTCAAAGGAAAACGGAGCAGAAACTATTTCGTTATGCCCCCTCACACAGCCTACGCACCTATCAACTTCACTCACTGGAGTGATTCACTTGTAACAGTGGATGAATTAAAAAGACATGGTCACTCAATGGTCTTTCTCAAGTTCAGGTCCCAGCACCAGTGTCCAGAGGCTTACAGTCATCTGAAACTCCAGTTCCAGGGATCTTATGCCTATTCTGCCCTCTTGGCTGCCTCTGTGAATTAAGTTGTATGTGGGCTTTGTTGTATTTTCATGAGTATTAATAACATTTTAGGGACAATCACTAGATAATTAGCATAAAGAAGCAGCTACCGTTTTCTGAAAGGCTTGCTAAAATAGTTCTAACCTTAAAATACTTAAAGATGATATTTATTCAAAGCTTTCATATAAATACTTTAAGAAGAACTAGTTTCTAAAAATGTTATTAGGATAATTTCTTTTTTGTGAAGTTTTGTTCTGCAACATTCTTGTGAGTCTTAGAAATATACATATTCTGGATCAGGGTAAAAGGAGGATTTTTCTGATTGAATGGTCATAATTGAACCACAATGCATGCAATAATGTAACTCCAAAGAAACAGAGAGTGTAAATAAAAAAGATATACAAAAATATTTCACATACACACACTATAATGTACATATATATATTAATCTAAAGGATGTAAAATGTATATGGACTATAGATATAAATATAGAATAATTTCTCAAAATAATGTAATAGAATATTTCATAATGATTAAATGTCAATTTACTTGGACTGCTGAGATGATTCCATATATGCATTCAACTATTAATATAGACTCAAAAATCAAGAAGAAATTAACAAAAATAAAGGAGAGGTAGATAAACTCTAAGACAGATGAAGCTATATTCATCATTCCTCACTATGGAAGTGGAGCATGTGTCACAGGTACTAAGGGCACAGTACCAAAGGCTCCTGGAATTAGAAGTTGTATCTTTATCATTTATGACAGCGAGTAGCCAGTGCCACCTGGATACCCTTTTCAAGCTTCGACTAAAAATGTGGAATGTATTTTGCTCCCAAATTCCTTGTGTCAGGTTGAAGCTAATCTCTCTAATTTCTACAGAGGACTATCTTTTCTTAGTTTTTTTTTTTCCTCTGTCCTTTGATGGTCACGCTATTTTCTTTTTCTTCAATGAAGCAGTTTCTTAAGGCATTACTTAAGGCATTAAGAAACCAGACCTAATAAAATTGGTGCTAACCATGACTTAGGTCTCAGTCACTACATAAGGATTCTGGAGGTATGATACTTGTCAGCTACTTAGGAGACTTGTCTCTGTAACACAGTGGGTTAGGACACAGGACAGGAAGCTACTGGCTAGTGTGATGTCACTGGCATCTCAAAGCCATGGGGTGGGGGACATTTACTATCTGGTTGTCATACTGGATTGCTGTTGCTAAGCACTGTTAAGAGGGAAAAAAGCATACACTTAGATCTACCACCAGAGTTTAAAGGAAGGGTGAAGGCTCAAGTGACCTTCTTGGCAGTAAGGTCACAATTTCCTCTGGCAGCCAGAAGGCGGCCTGAACAAAAGACCAGGCATGGTTGCCTGCTGGAAGACTGGAAGACAGTCAGAGAGGCTCACTTGTCAGTGTGACTGAGAATACATATTTTAGTTTCCCTTACACAAATGTTAACTAGTGATATTTTATTTTTCCAGTTTATTGAATATGATATGTATTAAATTGTGAATATGCATTATGTATGAAATTAGGTATGTTTGGACACCTGTCTCCCTTTGTGATGCCTTGAGCCCAATTGACAATCAGCATGTTATCACCACCTCATCAAACTTCCCTTGTGCCCCTGGAACTCCTTCCCTCTTGTCTCTTCCTGACATAGCAAAATAATTTTTCACTAATAAATTATATTACCCAGTTTTATTTGTGCATAGGGGAAATTAACTGTTGAATATTAATTCAAGGGAAGATCTGAGCTTTCCTTATTGTACATATAAGATAACAGGGAGAATACTGGAAATAGGAACACAGCGAGGGGTGTATTAGGTGGTACAGCATTAACATCATGGATTGCTGGGATGTAGGAGGAGAAAGTGGCTGATGGTGATTGGTTGCTGTAAGAGAGAGATGGTACAGGACAAGAGGTTATCAGTTAGACCCTCCACCAAGAGCAAGCTTCTCATTTCCCAAGGACTGAGTCTGACTGGAACGCTATACATTTTTGTGATCACCATAGCTGATAATTTTTCCCACTGAGTAGCACCGATCAGGATTTATTCTCAATGCAACTCTCTTGCTGTGTTTTAGAGCCAGTAATAGGATAGCAACTATCAATGTCTGGACATTAGGGTCTTCTGCCCTGTCTTTCTACTGAATCAGCCACAACATAGTTAATTCCAAGTATGTGTTTTCAGTGAATGATGGGGGAATTCCATGAGCACACGGCAAGCTTGAAGATTGCATGCTATGGCCACATACCTTAGTCACTTTGCATTCATGTGAAATGAGCCCTGGAGCTAGAGTAAAATAGAACTCCATTTAACTTTTCATTATTGCAAGGAAGAAAAAGAAAAAAAACAAAATCAAAAGCAAGTGAAACATCCTTTTTATCCTAGCTGTGAAATCTTTTGAGCACTTTGAAGCAGAAGTAGTTTGTTTTAAAAAAAAAATGTTGTTTTCGAGAATGTTGTATATCTCACTGTGAAGAGGTGACATGGGGCTTGTTGCTGTTGTCATCTCTGGGCAGTCACACTGTTAGGCCTTAATCATTGTATTTATTGTGCCTTGACATATTGTTAGAATTTTTTTTTTAATCTTTGCCCTAAGGTATATGATTAAAGTTGTTATCACAACATAGGAAAGAAAGCAGAAATCATAAAAATTCTCTGGCATTTTGTTTTATCTAGCTTTCATTTTCAAACCTGATTTTTAAAATATATTGGTTGTTATTAAATTTTAATCCCTGGTCTTTCTCTTGTTAGAGAAAAATATAAAAAGCAAAGGTAGTTTTGATTTTTATTATTACAAATACAAGGTTTATATTTACCAAACCAGATCTTTGAAATCAGAATATTATCTTAAATGGAAGAAAGGACTTTGGATGAAGTTGGTCCCCAAGTCCAAAGATTACTGCCCTCAAAGTGGGCAAGCTTGGATGCAGGAAGAGTCAACAACCAAACTCTACCAAGACCAGGTAAGCAAGTCCTCAATAGTTCCTGCCTCACAAATATATCTGCCAGTTATATTGGGCCAGAAGCCTGAAGATGATGCTCGAATGTAATAGAGAGTTTTGGGTGACTGTTCAGACAGCAAACTTTTTTCTTGTTGTATGTAGTTTATTTTATTTATGTGTAAATAATATAAATATATATGTAAAAAAAGAGTGCTGGAGTTATGCTAAAACACCCACAGATACCCAGAACCACCAACAGATAGAACGATATCTTTTTCTCTAGAGCCGTTATAGGGAGAATGGCTTGGCTAATAACTAAATTTTAGACTTTTGATTTCAGAATTACAAGAGATTTACAGTGTGTGTGTGTGTGTGTGTGTGTGTGTGTGTGTGTGTGTGTGCATGCACACACAGAGACATGTGTGTGCACATTCTGTTTTGTGGGTATGAGGCATCTGGTTTAGCAGACATAGAACATAAGTACAGATTTTGACACCAGGGATTGAGTGCTGCCACAACCATTTGTGAGACCACAGGATTAAATTCTACTCGGGGAAAGATGTGGAAGATGAAGCAGAGCCAGGTTCTGTTGCCTTGGAGAGCGTGTGACTTGTGGTCGGCAGAAGGCTCCTGGTGGAGAGGGGAATATGAAAAGTTCACAATCTTCCCTGGTGAGATCTTGGAAACAAGAAACATGCTATAGAAAACTGTGGGAGGAACAGGCTGGTTTATGGTAGTAGCATTTGCCTGAATCTCGTTCTGTTCCTGGATGGAAGCAGGGGGCATGCAAGGATGATGCACTAGGCTGTTCATCTGAGACCCTCGACATCAAGCTGTTGATAGCACAGGCATCCTTCCTTCTCTTAGCTACTCGTAATGAAATGAGAGATAAAACTCATGAACCAGGATATGATGGTTCAGGAATTCTCTGATCTATCTAGAGTGCAAAACATGCTCAAATTGGGAGATTCACTTTGAGGAAAACATGACCTGGAGAGAGGGCTGAAGTTATTTCTGGACAACTTCTTGCTCAAGAAATGAGTTAGGGTACCTGTGAATCTGCTGGGTCTTCTCAGAAAAAGCCAAAGCTTATAAAAGATCCATGAAGGGTGTACAATCTGGTGATGTAGGTCCCCACAATAAACATGGGACTCTCACATGTTTGGGGGTTTTGTACTAGCTGAACCACACAAGCATAGACTGAGCAAAGTGGAGACTGGAGGGAATAAATGGAAGTTGTCAGACTCCCAGGATTAGACAAGCTGGCAGAGCTGTTGTGCAGTGAATGTGTTTTACCATCTGAGAAGAAGAATGAAATTACTGCAGGAGCTGAGCCTTTGCTGCAGAGGCCAAAGCCATTGGCTCAAAGGCAGAGGTCTGAGGTGCAGATGCAGAGGCAGGTGACTTTGTAGGCCAGAGGGTAATGTGGTTGCTGACACTTCAGATACCTCAGAGAGCAACAGAGCCAAAGGCCTAGAGTGTGAAGCCAAGATCCCCAATGACACAACATTTACAATATATATATATTTCCAAAAATAAAAGAACAAAATACCCAGGGAAATGCTACAGTCTACAACAACTAAACCTACAAAAAATATGTATCTTAATTTTTTTTAGTAAGTCAGGTCAGATAAAGAATAATAAAGAAGATATGGAGCTGGGCTTCTCTTGGAGATCCTGGAATTGCATGGGTATCTGCATAACACAGGACAGAAATTGTAGGAAGCAAAATTAAAAACAGGCTGCATACTACAGGACAACATGCATTAAGTAAACCAGGGGGAAAGAGTTCTGCCCTATATTAGAAGGGCAAGGCACTGGTTTGTGTTATGACAGAGGTGAAAGAGGATAGGAAAGCATGATATGACCAGGACAGATGGCTCAGAGGGTAAGAGAACTTGCTGTGCAAGCATGAAGACCTGAGATCAAATCCCAGAACCCACTTAAAAAGCTTGACTGGAAAAGTATGTATCTATAGCTCCAGTCATGGCTTGGAAGGGGGAAGGAGGGTTGCTTTCTGACCACCAGCCTTCTTCCAGGTTTAGTGAGAGACTTTGCCTCAAGGGAGTGAGGAGAGACAGAGAGACAGAGAGACAGAGAGACAGAGATAGAGAGAGACAGAGAGAGACAGAGACAGAGAGAGACAGAGACAGAGTGAGGCAGACAGACCAGGAAACCCATGAGCACCCCCAGGCCTCCATATGTGTATCATAACACACATGTGCATATATACTATTCATTCCACACACAGGCACATATATATGCAGATACAGGTTATGACAGAATATATATATATATTATAAGCTGTGTATATACATGTCCTTTATATATATGACACACATATGTCCTTTAAACAAAAGATTTGGTACCTTGAAAGAAATAGGAAAATTTCATTGTGCATAGCTGAACCAAGTACGTGTATTAATGAACCTGGAGAATGATCAAAGAAGGTGGAATGCGAAGTGAAAACATAAAACATACAATTAATTATTGTTCTGGAAAAAGGAATAAAGAGAAGGGCCATGAATATTTACAGTGTTAATGACTAGGAAGTTTTCAAATCAGATTAAAGATGGGAATGTTCACAAAAGCACTGAAAGCCTAGCAAAAAAAAAATAATAATAAATAAATAAATAAATGAAGTATATGCTTACAAACATCAAATAAATATAGAGGATTTGATACAGACAATTATCAGGCTTAGTCTAAAAGGATATCTGAACCACACCACAGCCCACCAATGTGCCCAATGCTTAAAGAACACAGAGGTGACAACTTACATGTAATCGGTGTCCTGACTGGTATGAAAAAAACAAAACAAAACAAAAATCAAGACTTAAGTTTTATGATGACTATACAACTAGCACATAAAGGAAGGATTGCTGTTACTCCACATAACCTGTATGTAAAGCAGTCTAACAGAGACCAGTGTTTTCTACAGCTTCTCAGCATCCAAACCAATGAAACCCACCCCAACAGAGGACCAGTGCTAAAGCCATGCCTGCTTCTTGATTTGTGCATCTGCCAGTATTAGTTTTAGATCAATGATTATGCTTCATTAAAAGGGGGGTATTTTATAATATTTGAATCACACTGTACGTGAAAGCAAGCTCATGGCCCAACTTGATACTGAGAACCGAACATCCATGAGTGTCAACAGCTGCTCATTCTCTTCCCTTCTCTCTTTCCTCAGATGACAGTGAGTGACTTAATTCACCTGAATGAACTGAACACAGCGTGAATGTGCCAGTAACTTCAGCTCTTCTCTCAGATGAGTCCTGGCTTAATTCTGAACCATCACATGTGTTACAAAAACCAAAACATAGATTTCTACCTGTCTCTTTATCTCCTTTGTGTGTTCTTTTATTCATGAGAGCTATGGCCGATACTCATGAGTTACAGCTTCCTAGCTTGCTCCCTGACATCCTCTGTTGAGATTGAAAGAGCTTGTCCTAATTCCTCAAACTGAAGGACAAGTTTTCAGAAGACAACTCTCTCTGCTGGCTTTTTACTCCATAACTGTTCCACCTACTTGATTAATATAAGGCTCTTGATCCTATGATTCATGAAAGGCTAGCCTTCAGGATAAAAGCTCACAGTGTTAGTTCACTGTCAAATAAATAGTTTCTCTTCCTGTGAGTGGAAAATCCACATGACTGTCCTTGGATATATGATTCTTGAAAATAGTGAACGTATACAGTTCCTAGGAATGACAGGGTGTCACATGTTTCTGATGGTCCTTTGAATAACCAACCAGAAATTTCAGTGTGAGTACATGGTCCCGTTATTACCTATGGCAGAATTACTTACATGCTTGGAAAGTGGAGAAAAAATAAGTCCCTAAACCTGACAGCATCTTCTAGATGGCAGAAAACAAATGATACGTTGGGCCTGTCATTGGCTTGCCATTCCCTCAATCTCTGCTCCATTTTTATCCCTGCACTTCTTGTAGGAAAGACAAATTTTGGATCAAAGGTTTTATGAGTATGTTGGTGTCCCCATCTCTCCACTGGAAATCCTACCTGGTTACACGAGGTGGCACTTCAGGTCTGTATCCCCATGTCTGCTTTTAAGAGTCTCAGCTAAGGTCATTCTCATAGAACCCAGGAAGCCTCCCCTGTCTCAGAGATGCCTTCCCATAGATTTCAATTCTCTCTCCTGGTCCTCCCCACCACCACTCTCCCCACACCTGATCCCCACCGCCATTACCCTCCCCACCCCCTCTCTCACCTAGTTCCCTCCCTCCATCCACTTCAGATGTCTATTTTATTTCCTCTTTTGAGTGAGATTCAAGCATCCTCCCTTGGGCCCTCCTTACCTTTGTTGGGTCTGGGGATTGTAGCGTGGTTCTTCCGTACTTTATGGCTAAGTGAGTACACATCATGCCTGTCTTTTGGCAAACTAACGACTGGGACAACTTGAGACCCACCCCATGGGAGAGAGCCAACCCCTGACACTATTAATGATACTCTACTATTTTTGTAGACACGAGCCTACCATAACTGTCTTCTGAGAGGCTTCCTGCAGCAGCTGGTGGAAACAGATGCAGCAACTCACAGCCAAACAATAGGCCAAGCTGGCGGAGTTTTGTGGAAGAGTGGAGAGGAAGGATTGTAAGAGCTGGCGGGGTCAAGGGCACCACAAGAAGACCTACAGAATCAACAAAGCTGGGCCCAAGGGCCTCACAGATACTGAACAACCAACCGTAGAGCACACATGGGCTGGACCTAAATCCCTTCACATATACAGCAAATACACAGCTTAGTCATCATGTGGTCCCCTAACAACAGGAGTAGAGGCTGTCTCTGACTCTATTGCCTGCCTTTGGATCCCTTTCCCCTGGCTGGTCTGCCCTATCTGACCTCATGGGAGAGAATACACTTAGTCCTAAAGCATCTTGAGGGGCCAGGGTGGGTTGGTGCTCCTTGGGGGCCTTCCATTCTCTGAGAAGAAGGAGAGGGAGGGATGGGTGGAGGGAGACATGAGGGTGGGAGTGGGAGGAGGAGAGGGAGGGGGCTGGGATCAGGCTGTACATTGATTAAATAAATAAATAAAAGAAGACTAAACAAAATCAAAATAGTACCCAATGGGAAACAGCTATAAAATGATTGAAAGAGGGAGAAATGTATATGGGAAGGCGCCTTCTGGGGCCTTTTGTACTTGACTTTTTGATGTGTAATAAATGCTTCTTTGTGTTGATAGCAAATCATCATCTGAGCTAGGAACTGGGGCTAAATAAAAATAAAACTGAGAGGAAGCCAGCTGGGCACCAGTGTTCATCTTCCTCGGCTTCCTGCTCTGCTGCGATGTGAGCCAGCAGCTTCAGACTTCTGCTGCTCCAGCTGCCGTGATTTCCCCCTGTGATGAGCTGTGTCTTCAGATCATGAGCCACAGTAAACTTCTCCTCCCCTAAGTAGTCTCTGTTAGGTATTTTGTCGCTGGAATGAATAAAGTAGCTAATATACAGTCCTCAAAAAAATAGAGAAATAAACAAACAAAAAGAGAACTGGACACTAGAATAGCAAGATATTGGATTCTGTGGATCATTTGCAACCATTGGTAGTCGATGGAGGTTTTGTTTTTTATTTTTGGTTTTTTTGTTTTTTGGTTTTGTTTTTTGGTTTTTTTTTTTTTTTCCTTCAGAGCTTACTGAAAAGACTCCAGGTGGCTGGCACCTTGATTTCAAAATAATCAAAGAATCCACTTGAGTTTCCCCTGAACATCCTGATTTGCAGAACTACGAGATAATAACTGCGCTATTGTAAATAGCAACGTTTGGATAATTTGCTATAGCAGCAAGAGAAGAGAAATGAAATTTAAATAGAGGCTGGAGATAGCAGCATAGTAAAATTTTTATAGAGATGGAATGAGGAAGAGAAAGACGCATGCTTGAGTAACAGAGAGGCCTGGAGGGACTCGGGCTGGAGAAGAGACAGAAGCTGGAAGAAACAATGCCAAGTGAGCTCCCTCATGGACAGCGCTTCTTGAGCTATGAAGGGCTGACCCGGAAGCTATGTGGGAGCCTGGGACGGAGTTCACATTGATCAGCCGATAGCATGGCAGCCATAGACAGAATCAAGATAGTGCACTACTACAGAACCCCAGTTTAAGAATGACAGTCACTGCCCTTGGTTATCTGCAGTGAGACTACACAAGCTTGGGCCTGTCAGCAATCAGCCATGGAAAGCGGAGGGCCTCATGGAGCTCCACCTTTTTGTAACGAGCTATTGGCTACTCATGGATTCTGGGGAAAGAGGAGTCATCCTTTTTTTCAGTCAAAAACCCACGGGTGACCCCCTCCCTTCTGCCACCCCCCAATTCTTCACTAGTAGTTCCATATCCATGAGTATGTGGATATCGCTGGTTATACTGCGCAGTGTTTCACAAAACAAAACAAGAAGAGGTGACCAGGGAAAGGGGGGCTTGGAGGTTTGTAGAGTAGAGGGTTGGTGTGGATGGGAGGGAGACGAGAGAGGGTGGGGGACAAGAGTAATCAGAATGCATCATATTGGTCATTGGTGATCTTTGGATCAATGGATGCTTCCACTTGGGTTGTTTTTTTTTTTTTTGCCATTTGTATATTTCTGCAACAAAAATATAGTTTTATTTTATAACGGGGGAAATATTTTATTGTTCTTAACCGAACCTGCTGATTTTTATACATCGCCCCGAGGACAAGCATGAATCTGTAAGCTCTGCCATGCTTTCTGAGGTTCCTGCCATCAGTGGCTCTGCTCTCCACACAGCGGTCGCTGAAATGCCGGGTTAACTGTGATGTTCACATAACAGGTGCTGTGATTACATTTATCTTCTAGTTAGATCAGAGCAAATCAAGACCCTCTTTTTTATTCCCTTCCCTGTTCTTGGCAACCTTAGGAAAAGGATGTCTCTACTCACTTATCTCAGTGAATGGGGTAGAGTGAACATAATCAATGCCTATATTGTATTGTGGATATGATAGGGTACACGTGTGAGGTAGGGCTTTGAGTGAATTCAACCTGGATTGCAATTCAGAGTGAATAGATATGTTGTTACTCTTAGTCTTTGAGACTCTTCTAAGAGTTGGGTTAACGTCTCAGAAAATTGATGTTCTTCCGTGGCTTCGTGGCTATCATTTGTAACTATGAACACATCAAAGATGATTTGTCTCTACAGCTGTGGAATATAAAACACGAGAGTTCTTAATGTATACAGCAGAACGTGATGATACCTTGCAAAGCGCATCAGATTTAGCACAGATTTCACCATACGTATAAATGATGCCAGAGTTTTAAGAGGAGCAACTTGTCCTTCCAATATCTGTCTTCTCTCTCTCCACACTGCACGTCTCTTTGTGCACCAACCTTACATTCACCCTGTTCTATAATTTGGATCATAAATATCTGAGAAAAGCCTCAAGTGTTGAAGGTGTTTAGGGCAGTGCTACTGCATATGGTGGAGCCTTTCAGGGGTCAGGCCTGGTTTGGGTCCTTAGGAGACTGACTGTGGGTGTGATCTTGAAAGGGACAGTGTGGTGCTGTGGTGAGCTAAACAGCCTTCCCAACCTGCCTCAACCTGATGTGCTATGTGGTCACAGGCCCAAAAGCAATGGAACCAGTCAACTTTAGAATGAATCCTCCAAAACACTGTGAGCAAAAACAAAGACTCTGTGCTTTTTAAGTATCCTATCTAAGGTACTTTGATGCAGTCACAGGAAACTGACTAATACTTTTGTACCAAACTATATATGTTCATACTATTTGACAAGTTAGCAAAGGTCAGCTCAAGGCCAGACGGCGTCAAGGGTGGTGTATTTGGTGCTGAGGCAGCTTGGAGAAAGTGACTAATTTTTCTCTTCATCTAAGTGCATTGAGAATCTATCGTATGACGGTTTCCAACTGATCTGAGACATTTATCTCCCACCTTGGTTCTTGTGTAATCAGTGACCACCTACTCACAACAGACAAAAGCAAAGTTACATCAACTGTCTAACACATTTAAGAAATATTAAAAATAACGTCCTGAAGAAATATCATTCTTTAAATTAATGGGAAAGTTTGAATATCGTTTATAAAATTTTTTAAAAACACATTGATTGAAAATTAACTGGATAGAACCTACTTCTTCAGGTCGCGCCAGTGCTCACCGTACGCTCTCTGAGGCCGAACGGCCGGAATTCTCCTGAAGTCTCATGCAGTTTAATGAGTGTGTCTTCCTATATTCCGTGGGGGAAGGAAAGCAATAAATACCAAGCCCGTTGATGCTGGAAGAGTGCAGTGGGAGCTGACCTGTGCTCCGCTGTAAAATCAGTGTGCTGTTCACCCTCAGCTCTGGGCCGGGCCTGCCTCACTGCATCGCATTCTATTTCCTCCCACCTCCCGCGTTTCCCCATTGTTCTCTAAACTGCTTTTGCCAACTACATGTGACCTTGCTGTTCTCACTCAGAAACCTTGCGGCCCTTTAACCTCTCAAAACTCCAACACACACACACTCTCTCTCCGCATTGAAAGGCGAGGGAAACACATTTTGAAATAATATACCAGATAGTGATGTAACTCCTGAATGAGAAAGGTGCTCCACTAGGCTGTGGTAACGATTGCATGTTGTTAATGTCGACAAGATTCAAACAATGCCTGCGCGTTAATATTGAAGGTGCTATGCGCCTTCTCGTTACAATTTTGCCTAAGAATTATGTTCTAAACATTTGTCTTCAGAACATATTGACTTATAGCTCTCTCACAAAGATGGGATTGAGTACACGTCTCTGTTTCTTACCAAGTTCTCTGAGTTACTTATATGCCATGACTAGTATAGATCCTTCGGGAAATAAAACTAACTGTGCTCTTTTTACAGAGTGAGTGAGGCCTTTTCCTTTTCATTTACTTATTTATTTATTTAATGGCTTTATAGCCTGATCCCAGCCCCCTCCATCCTCTCCTTCCAGTCTCACCCTCACATCCCCTCCACCCATCCTCCTCCATCTTCTCAGAGAAGGGGAAGTCCCATGGGTACCAACCCACCACGGCATCTCAAGTCACAGCAAGACTAAGCACATCCTCTCCCTCTGAGGTCAGTTAAGGCCACCCACTTAGGGGAAAAGCATCCAAAGGCAGGCAACATAGTCAGAGACAGCCCCTGCTATCATTGTTAGGGCACCCACATGATGATCAAGCTGCAAATCTGCTACATATGTAGGGGGTCTAGGTCCAGCCCATACATACTCTTTGGTTGGTGGTTCAGTGTCTGTGAGCACCATGGGCTCAGCTTAGTTTGCTCTGTAGGTCTTCTTGTGGTGTCCTTGACCCCTTTAGCTCCCTCAATCCTCCCTCCCTACTCTTCCACAAAACTCCCCTAGCCTGGTCTGTTGTTTGGCTACGGGTCTCTGCATCTGTTTCCATCAGCTGCTAGATGCAGCCTCTCAGAAGAGAGTTATTCTAGGCTTCTGTCTGCAAGCAAAGCAGAATATCAAATTAGTGTCAGGGGTTGGCCCTCTCCCGTGGGGTTTGTCTCAAGTTGGGCCAGTCATTGGTCCATTGCTTTGCTATTCTATCAGTCTCTGCTCCATCTTTATCCTTAACACTTCAATATCATCCTGAACGAGGTTACCCAGATGCAGGAAGACACGCATGGTATGTACTCACTCATAAGTGGATGTTAGCCATAAAGTAAAGGATAACCATGCTGCAACCCAAAGAAGCCAAGGAAGAATGCTTGAGTCTCACTCAGAAGGGAAAATAAAATAGACATCTGAAGTAGACAGAGGAAGGAAACTGTGTGGGAGAGGAGATTAGGAGGGTAATGAGGGTGGAGATCAAGTATGGAGAGAGCTGGTGAGAGAACAGAACTCGTTGGGTGAATCTCTGGGACAGGGGAGTCACCTGAGAGTCTATGGGGGTGACCCTAGCTGAGACTTCTAGCAGCAGGGGATATGGAGCCTGACTTCACCACCTCCTGTAGCCAGGTGGGACTTGCAGTGGAGGGATGGGGACACAAACCTACCCATAAAACCTTGGCCTAAAATTTGTTTGTTTGTTTGTTTTTAACCACTATTGTCAGTGTATAAAGGTCTTCAGAGTACTAAGTGCTTTTTTTTTTCTAGTACATCTCCACAGAAATGAGTCAGGTTGCCTGGTATAGGCTAATCTCCTGTCATCAGACATGTGAGTGCAGCACATTCAAGTAACAATTTAGATATTGTCAAAATAAGAAGGTGATATTTGGCTTATATTGCTACCGTAATTCTTCAGAAAAGGAAGACAGTATGGTCGAAGGTGTCAGTAGTTTGGAATGTACTAAATGCTAAAGCTGTTAAAAATTCTGAGTCACAAACACAGCAAGGATAGTAATGTGGGTGGCAAAGGAAGCTGAGCATTTCAAAATAAAAATCTAGGATACAGACATTTCCTTCTCTCTCATGTAGAAACCTTTTGAGTTATCAGTCTAAAGTATCCGTCTGGGAAAGCCTTTGTCTTGCTGCCAGTGCTTAACACTTTATTATCATGGTTTTGACCTTTTAAAAATGATTCTGGTGAGTAGAAGTCAGTGCTTTGAGTAGATTAAGTTTTAATGCCCCAACTTCCTTTAAACTGAAACATTTTTGCTCAGTTAATCTTAAATTAGAGAGGATTTTAGGGAATCTTTTTGAAGAGAAAAATGAAGATATTTGAATTCAGGAGGGATTTTTGAACATGGTCTTTTCAGGGTATTCCCATACTGTTTCCATTTGATTCTTGCTACAGACAGAATTCTTGTGTCTTCTGTTTCCCAGAGTCATATCCTGGAATCTCATTCCCAACTAAAGAGGATATAGAAGTGAGAATTCAGAGTTGTGATCAGGTCATGAGAATGGCATTGATTCTGCTGTAAAATAGGCTTCATAGAGCACACACTTTGATCTCTGCCTCGATCTAAGACTGTCCGGCCTCTCCAACTCTGAGAAATACATTTTGTTTATTTATAATACACTTAATTTTTTATATTTTATAATAATAGGTAGAACTAAGACAGTTTATTTTAAAGACAAAGGAAATTAAATGGCAGGCTATCAGAAAAAGAAAGAAAACTTTATAGATGTGGGCTTTCCAGAGGGACCCTCCTCTGCCCAGATTTACTATTAAGTATATTTAAGATACTTTCCACAAGGATTACTTCATCTCCAAATACTTGAAATAAAATCTTTTAAATCTATGTAACTATGTATTATTTCTCTATACATATATTTGTTCATTTTTTAACTTTTTAATTTTACCAATTGGAAATAATTTTCTCTAACACCTTATATGTTTAATGACTTGATTTTATTCTAACCTGACAGAGTATCAATTCCGTATCTCCCAGGCATTTAGTACCATATAAGACAAAAGAAATACTCATGCAAGTATTTTGTTCATTATTGTATCGGAACATGTTTATGGCATTCTCTCTCTCTCTCTCTCTCTCTCTCTCTCTCTCCATATATATATATATATATATATATATATATATATGTATATATATAAATTAATTTATTCATATTACATCTCAATTGTTATCCCACCCCTTGTATTCTCCCATTCCTCCCTCCTTCTCACTTTCCCCTACTCCCCTCCCCTATGACTGTGACCGAGAGGGACCTCCTGCCCCTGTATATGCTCATAGGGTATCAAGGCTTTGTGGCATTCTTACAAGCAGTTGTAGCCATTACAGAGTTGCACTCCCATAAGAGTAGTGGTCTGTTGTTTGCTATCTAAGTTTGGGATATGTATGGTTTAGGTTAACAACAGTATTTTCCTTAATGCAAAGGCTCATTGTTTTGTAGCAGTTTTGGGTTCACAACAAGATTGAGAGCATGGTTGACAGCATTATTATCCTTTCCCCAACACCTCCTGTCATTGACGATCCCAACAGATACGTCATAGTCACCAAAATCAATAGGATGTATAAGAATTTATTCCAGATACTTTCATTCTTATAGGATTAGGTAATTGTACACTGGCATACAAGCATCTCAATTATATCCTATAAACATTATTTTCAGTACCCTAACAATGACTCTAACCCTTCCAACCATTGACCTTTTTACTGTCTCAATCATTTTTTTTTCTTTTCCAGAATGCAATATGTATGTATGTATTTATATATGCATGTATGTATACAGTAATATTGTAAATAGCCTTCATAGACCAATTTTTTTCACTTAGAAATATTTGTTTATGATTCCTCTATTGTTTTAATTGAAAATCCCAGAATTGTTCTATTTTACCAATAAAGACTCGGGAGTCAGATGCTATGGTAAAGAACCTACTAGCTTAGAGAGGCAGAGAAAGCACCCAGCTGACCTTCCTATTTAGTCACATGCCATGGAAAAGGCCCAAGTGGATCACTAGTTCAGCTGACAGCCCAGGAGGAAAAGGCAAAACAACCTGGGGCCAAAGGCTTCCTTGCTCAAGGCCCAAAATATCAAAGGCCATGGAGCTGAGGAGTTTAAGAGCTAGAGAGATAAGAGCCAAAGAGCTAAACACTCAAGAGTAAAGCCCAAGAGCTAAAAGTGCCAAAGGCCCCTTCTATTTCTATGGATTCTCTTAAATACCCCTCAACTCAAAGTCCCTCCTACTCTTTAATCCCTGCTCTGCCTCTTGACCTAGGGTTAACTTTATTAAATCCTGTGTAAAGATAGCTCTTGAATTAAAGGTGTGTGTAAGGTTGGCTAAACCACACCTTAATCACCTGTTTACAATAAACAGAAAGTTCTTGGACTAAAGGTGTGTTAGGGCTCAACCACAAGAAACAGGGATTTACAGTTCAATCTCAAGGAGCACAATGGGATCAAGGACAGATTTTTATAGTTCACAGTCTCAGGGATCACATTGAGATAAAATATCCTGCAATACTCCTTTACTCAGATAGGTTGAAATCTCATTCTTTTTAACACTGATACTTCACTGTTTCGAAGTACCACAGTCCATTCATCTGCTGACGAAAAGTCTGCTGCTTTAGGTTTTGGTAATCCCAAAGAAAGATGCCGTCAGTGGCAATAAACAGGCTTCTGTATCAATATATAACTTTAAAAATCTTCTTAAGTAATTGAAAAAAAATCAGAATCAATAGTCTACAAGTTATCAGGTTAAATTAGCATGGTTAGTATTTAAAACAATATGAAAAAGAATGGAGAGAAAATCTGGTAGAAGTTCCAACAATCAAGTAGAGTCATCACCAATATTGAGACAAGTTGATAGTAAACGATCTTGATGTAACGAACGAAGGGACATGTTGTCACTGCTATGGAATGCTGTCCATTCTTCAAAATACTGTTATTGTCCTCACTATATTTCAAATATATCAAGGTCAGAAGCTGGATAGATGGGTCAGAAGTTAAAGAGTATTGCGGCAAAGGACCAGGGTTTGGTTCACAACTACCTGTATCTCCAGCTTCCAGGAATCTAACATCCACTTCTGGCCTTCATGAGCAACTGTACGTATGTGAACAAACACAAGTGCATGCAAATAAAATACAATTTTAAATATATATTAAGGCTAGTCCCTCTCCCCAAAATGTCCTATATTAAGGTACAGGAATATGACAGATTAATGCAAGTCAATAATCTTAATTACATCCTTGGTTAGGAAAAATAGATAGAAATAGTTAGATTGAAATAGTTAGAAAATAAATGTGAGGAGAAGTTAAGCTAATGTTATTGTTTCCATCCTTAGTCTGTGTTTGGTCATTATACTTTGGTTAATAACAAAATACCTAATGTTAAGAAATGCATGCTGAAGATAAGATGCAGAGTCTAATATTTCCAAATGGACTATAATGAAGAAATATAAATGTCTATATTTCATAAAAATGAGTATCTGTGAAAGAAAATATGGCTGTAAAAGAGGAAGGTAAAGACTGGTTGTGAAATTTCAGAAACCTCACAACTTGAGATTTATGTTAATTTATGGAATAGGTTACAAGGAACAAGAAAAGTATGTGAAAGTAAAGAAAGCTGAAGGTGCTGTAAGTGAATAATGTAACAACAGGATGCCAGCTCTGCCTTTGGGTAGGAATCTACCTGGATGGATGGTTTTCCTTACAGTTTTAAAACTTAAACATTTTCTGTATTAATCATTTCTGTACATATCAACATTCAATAATTTCATTATTTTAAACAATGTCCTTGAACACATCCCTCAAATTTTATAATGCATGCTAAATCTATTTTTAAAAAAATTATCTAACACACATTATTATGAAATGGTGGCCTCATTATCAAAAGTGCTGTGATCCCAGAATGTGTTCTGTTTGTCAAGCAAGTATTTTCAATAGTAAAATGATGTTGCTCACTAAAGTATTTCTTTTCAAAGGTAGTGCAGGGAGGACAGGGCATGAAAGTATAGCATTTATTATCACCTCCATTTCCTCATAGGGACCCATTTTTTTTCTCTTCTCTCTGTATATGTTGGCCCCAACAATCAACATCTAACCTCCTCAAACTACCAAGAACCTTGCCATCTTGCATTTTTCTTTGGTACTTAGACCTATTGGCCCTAACCACTGCTTACCACACACTGTCTCATCTACATCGCCCCCACTCTGAAGCTCAGTCTGGTTTGGAACTTCTGTCAGTCTCCCTGCCTCAGCCTCCCTACTGTAAGAATTCCTAGTGTGGACCGCCATACCTGCCTCTCTAAATATCTCAAAATTTCCCCTTTGTTTTATTGTCATTCCTTTTGTGGCCCAGCCGTGTCTAGACCACATTAAAGAAGTAGCCTCTGCTGTGTCATCCTGCTTCAGTTCCCATTCAGTTCTGTCCCCTACAGTAGTGTGGAAGGAACAAAGATCTCACCAAACTATATTCTAAGCCTAATACTCAGTTCTTAAATTGCTTTAGCTCATTCTGTATCACACTGAGAATGAAATTGAGATACCTAGATTACCTGGATCTCAGTTTCTCTGATAGTTTCATTATAGAGGACAGCACTACGTGTGTCTATCATTAGTTCATCAACATATTTTTCTACTCCTCCTCCTTCTCCCTCTCCTCCTCCCCTATCCTGTTTCTCCTCCTCCTCCTCCTCTCTCCTTGCCTCCTTCTTCCTGAAGCCAAAGGTATTCAATGCGATAGTATTGAGACTCTTGAAGGTAAGAAAGCTGAGTTTTCCTTAACAAATCAATGAGTATACATCCCAAGACAGAACCAGTTCTTCTGAGAATTTGGCTTCTTGATGGCTGTGTCAAACCGTCAGAATATACTTATCATGCCTTTTTGCATTTGAGCTTCCTTCGTTATCTTTTTTTTAAAACATAAAAATTTATTTTATTACACATGAATAAAGCAAACTACATAAGCAGGGAGAACCATGAGACAATGATGAATCATATAAATGTGGCATTCATAGCAATTTGGCTATTTGTATTTGTCAAACTTGAAGTAAACATCTCTCCTATCTTGTTGGATCTAAGTTTCTGAATGAAATTCAATACCTATCATATCTCATCTCTATTAACTTACATCCTTCATCTTTATCTCTACCCAGACCTAGCCGATGGACAGGACATTCTCCACCGTCGAGTGGAGAGGGAGGTCTGACTTTCATACAAACTCTGGTTCCCCATTTTTGACCACATCCCCTTGATGGGGAGGTCTGGTGGCACTCAGAGGAAGGATAGCAGGCTACCAAGAAGAGACTCAATATCCTATGAGCATGTACAGGGGGAGGAGGTCCCCCTCAGTCACAGATATAGGGGAGGGGAGTAGGGGGGAAGCAGGAGGGAGGGAGGAATGGGAGGACACAAGAGATGGGCTAACAATTGAGATATAATATGAATAAATTAATAGAATATTTAAAAAAAGGTCTTATTACTTAACCAACTAAACTTGATTGTAAAACTAAACTATCTAGTCTTTAATCCCCCTCAGAGACTTGAGAAGGAATAAAACTTAAATGCCTGAGTGAACCAGTCGTGGACTGAGCTTTGTCCTCAGCACTTCAGCTCAAATACCACTCTTCTGGGCTCCCACACTTCCTAGTGCCTTGAGGTAGACACACTCTGCTCCATCGCCGCATTTAGTTCTCTGTTTCACCTTCAATTGAATATTTATACTCTTTTCTGGATAGTTAACCACTTGAAGGAAGGTAAGAACAGAAGTGCAAAGGTACAAAATCAGTTGTGAACTCAGTCGCACACTAGGTGATTAGACGAGGGAAGAGATGGCAGGTTAAAGAGGACAACAGTGTGCTCAAGGAAGGAAGCAAACCACACCAACTGTATTGTGGAGCAGAGATGCTAGGGGAAAGTAGATGTGGCAGTTATCAGCACCATTTCCCAAATGCAGCTAAGAGTGTTCTTCCTCACTCATGTGAAAGACGTGCTTCCTAGCATCTTGTAGATTGAGCCAGTAATTTGTGAGCAAAGTTGTTGAGGGCACTTCTTTACCATGGCGTTTATTTTGAGGGTTGGGAGCCTCTACAGCTATCATTCATTGTAGCATTGGTAGTTGAAAAGACTTTTATCTGCTGACTGACTACAGTTAACAGATGTACACGTATGTGTGTGACGACAGGTAATAGCGATTGCTCTTTGGACGTGCTGGTTATACATTGAACCTCACAAATATGGTTCCTTCTGATTGAAGCCAAGTGACTAGGAATTATACATAATGGATATTTAAAACAACAGAGAGGAAGAAATGAAACTAAATCACAGACTTCATTTAAGCCAGCAAAACTTTGTCATTAGTAAAAATTAGTAAGTCTCATTATAATTATATGCATATTAGAAATATTGCAAGCACCATTAGCTCTTCCCGGCACCACTCACAAGTGCTTTTTATCCCTTGAAGCAGGAAAGGCCACAAGCGGCTGTATTCACAGGCCTTAGACTGCCCTGTCTATTCCAGAGAGAACTCATTTTATGCATGGTGAATATAAATCGAATCTCACTTGTTTAGAGGAAAAAAGCAAAGAGTGGAAAAGGACAAGGGAGATTGATAGAACAAGGGAAACAAAAGAGGTTATATGTGCTCTCAACTTTTTTCCAGGCATTCCTAGGAAATATAACACTGAAATGATAAGGGATATTAGGAAAATTAATAAGCTGAGGATGTGATGTTTCAACAAACATCTGTGGAAGGTGTTTTATGACAGAAGCTTGTATAATGCTGCCACTATTGGTCCTATAATCATATCACATAAGCAGCTTCATAAAGCCTTAATATCAGGCCTTCCTTACAAAAAGATGACAAAGTGCTGGTAATGACATGTGTGGTATACAAAGAAATGCAGACATTCAATTAATGTTTGAATAAATGCAGCGTCTGAAGAGTAAATCAATGCTTCAAAGCAGAATTGTCCAGCATTAAGTAGTCCCAAATACAACAGATAAATGTAGATAAATGCAGCAATTATGCAATGCACTGATTTCCCCAAATTCTTTGTATTTCTAAATAAGCACAACAAAGCCACCTGATTACAGTGAACAGAATATAAAAAAGTGGAAAAACGCTTCTGCATCTGGGGGCTGTAATTAGATCCCCTGGTTTATTTCCAATCAGGCACTTTTATGTTGGTGATTTGAATAATACAATTGCAAAATTAAAATCAGAATATTTAAAATTATATTTAAACACCACCAAAAGAAAAAAGAAATATTATTTTTATACAGATATTCATCATAATAAACACTACATGAGAATCATTTTAGCTGATCAATATTGCTGATTGATTCATAACTTATATCCCATATTTATCAGCTGGCAAAACCCACCACAAGAGGGCAGAGGGTGGATGCTGATGGCTTAATATTTGTTATCCTGCCTAGTATAATCATATTCTGATGGTATCCTCAGAGTAATATCATTAGAACGACTCTCTTATTGAAAACACAGCCACCCCTGTTTTATTTGTTCCTAAATCATTCTGTTCAGATGGCCTAATTTTCTACACATGCACCATGCCCATTAACTATTTGAGAGAGAAGAAGAGATAGAGAGAGAGAGAGAGAGAGAGAGAGAGAGAGAGAGAGAGAGAGAGAGAGAGAGAGAGTGAGTGTGTGTGTGTGTATCTGTAAGAAAGTGTGGGGAGGAGAAAGAGTGAGTGCATTTGGTGTGTGTATGTATGCCGTGTGTATTAAAGGAATCAGGAAATGTAAGGTACACTACAATGAGGTTTGAAGTGGGCTTTTGAAAGATCATCTGGCAGCAACAAGCCAGGTCTTGGAGTACTGATGGCAGAGAAGGCAAAAGGTAAATGGAATGGGGACTCGTCTAATGCAAAGAGCCCTCTTGCTGATTATTGCACAGCCCGAGTACAGCTACTGCAAACCTAAAATAAGGGGAAAAGAGCAAGCACAGAGAGGAGAATATTAAAGGGCACGAGGATCAAATACAATGTTCATAATGCAATTCTCCTTCCGCACGGAAACGTTCTAACTATACATTAAAGCTTTGCAAAGCAAAATGACATTTGTTGCACAGTTTGCTCACGGAAAGTGGAAACTGGGCATGGTATCCACAGGATATTCAGTGTTTTTCTTATGACATGAATTACAAAATGGACTTAACATGGGTCGATTTTATAGGCAAAAGTTGGACAATGAAATATTGACTTTGCTTGTATAAGGAGTTTGAACTGAACTTCACCTTATTATAAGAATGGGGACAAAAATTATAGGTGATTATTATTTTGTAGGTGGTTAAAATGAAAGGATTTTGAAGGCTTTTTATTTCAGCTAAGAAAATTGTACAATGTGAAACAAGCGAGAAGAAACAAAATCCTATTTTCTCAGGAATACACTAATTATTTATATTATACCAGAGCAAAAAGAAAAAATACAAACTTTGATGCTTTCTCTGAAGGTTGTTTTGTTTGTGGCTATGTTTTCCTTTTCTGTAAAAAAAAAATCTGAAAATCCAGGTTGTCAGGAACACCATGTACAGAAACGGTGTCCTCTGCGATTGTTACACTGGAAGTGTGGTTTAACTCATTCTCTTCTGGCTGTACATTTCCTATGTTTGTCTCATCTTAATAAATGCTGGGGGGCTACTTCTGGGACTTGAGTTAATTTTTGTGAGCTTACCAAGAGCTGTATTATCTACTTGTTGGTTCCCAGTGTGTCCTGTGGCATTGTGGTGACTTTTGTAACCCACATATAGTTGTCTGTAAGTTCTCATGTTTCTGTAAATATCTAGAAGAAAATTGACATGTCTGAAATTATACCATCCCAGTGTTCCCCTTTGAATGTCAGAATGGTTTTGTTTTATGTAATTTTCTCCCCTGTGCATTTCTTTTTTTACTTGAAACTAAAAATTTCATTTTATGATCTCATGCTGTCTCTCCCTAACACAAATTTTTAAAGAAAATCAAAATAAAAACACACAATTTTCCTCGAAGATATTTAACATGTAATATTTGTAGCTTCAGTAATAGAAGTTAGTGAGTTTTATTCACTGTGAACAGCTACTAAATGTGCCGTGTTTAAGTCTAGCAAGAGGGCTCACCAGGAAAGAGTTTTTATTGCCAGGTCCGAAGAGCTAAGCTCATTCATGGAAAATGGGACATACATGTTGGAAGAAGACAAGCAATTCCTTCAAGCTGTACCTGGGATTAGTACTAGAATTCCATGCCAAAACTCGGGATCCAGAAATTGAAGCCGTTGACACCTACGTCAGTACGCCCTTTACGTGGAGTGTGTCCCCTAGCTGAGGTGTGACGGTGGTAGGCCTGTATGTTTTTCATTCGAGCTAATACACTCAGCAGACCCACAATGCAGGCATTAGCGTTCTTGCTGTATTGATGGCCAAGATTCAATTAAGTTTGCTCAAGGAGAAGATGGGTGGAATCAGAAATTAATCCCAGATATGACTCCAATATGGTATGAAAGATGAACTGCACTGTTATTGAGTGACCTGGAGCCTTAGCAGGCCGGGCTGATACACACCTTGTCCATGTGGATTACCCAAGGAAAGCAGTGGTTTTCCTCAGAGAAATTGCCTGGAAGTAATGATGACAGGGCGGAAGGCTGAGCAGAAGGGCCGGGCTCCAGCGACTTCCCAGAGCTGCTTCATTAGGCTCTGGCCTTGATAGGTCTTCCGTGGTCAGGTCAAGAAGAGCATTGAGAAGGAGCCTCTCACAAATGACTTTGGCATGTACAAGCGATGTCCTGGAGGCATCAACATGACCACCTACAAGACCAACAATTCAAAACACAAACATCAGCTGTAGATTCTGGCTATACTGTGAAGTCGGTGCTTTTCTGTATGGCGTCTGGTGGTTGACCCAAGGATTTTTTCGCTTTTGTTACTAGAATCCACTAACACGCACGAGTTATTCCAGCAACAAGTGCTTCGTTTCTTAATGCCAAACTTTAAAAAGTTAATGAATTTGAATTATATTTTGCTTCACTGTGATTTTTTTTTTATTAAGGCAAGTCAGACTTAGGAAAAAATGTAAAATATTCAATTCATTCAGATTTTGTTATCTTGTTAGCATAACAGAAAATATTTTAAGCTATAATAATAACAACTGTGCTTTTCTGCTTTATATAAACATGTATTATAGAAATATAGCATTTTTCTCAATAATACATCATCTTACAAAGATACATGTGATGAAAGTGTTATATTAAGTTTGTGTCAAACCATATACAGGTCAATAAACTGTGCTGGAAAAGAATTTAATCAATTTGGAAAACAAAACATATTTCATTGTCTTACTCTCTACATGTACATATGTACTCACACATTTGCAAACAAATTCAATTTATTAAAAATAGGATAAAATATTATTTGTAATTTTTACTACATATAGAAGGAAAGCATGAAAAGAAAAACATAATTACAAACTACACCACGATGAATATACAAGACTTACAAACTGATGAAAATTTCTTATGTAATTGAAAATTAAAGAGTAAATAGTTTTGTTTTGTTGTTGTTTTTTTTTTATTTCCAAAGAGCTCTTTGGCTTGGAAACTTGACAGAGTGGGTACATTGCTTGCTGCAAAAGGCTTACAAACCCTTGGAGTTTGATCTCTGAGGCTCATGCTTTAAAATAAATCTGCATGTGATGGTGAATATCAATAACTTCAGCACATCTTTGGGAAGCTAGGAGGTGGAGACATCCTGCTCAGAAGCCAGTGGGCCAGCTAGCCTGGAGTGTACTGCATGATGTAAATAAGGCCCCAACTCAGGAAGATGGAAAGAATGAACCAGCTCGCAAATGCTGTCCTCTGACCTCCCAACGAATAATGTCATATGCACGCCAACACTGACATTCACACATATCTTAAACACACACATACACACACATATCACACACACATACACACACATCACACACACATACACACATACACACATCACACACACATACAAACACATCACACACACAAAAACACACACATACAAATCTAACTATAGGATGTCCTCCCCTCTGACCCACTTTCCTGGTAAGTGAAGTTTTTCATGGGACGTATCCCTTGGACTAGTCTCTTGATATTAGTGAGTATATACCGTTTGTCTCTTTTGCTTCTGGGTGAACTCACTCATTATGATAATTTCTAGATCAATCCATTTGTCCACAAATTTTGGGAATTCCTTGTTTTTAATAGCTGAGTAGTATTCCATGGTGTAAACGTACCACAGTTTCTTAGTCCATTCTTCTACTGAGGGGCACTTAGGCTGTTTCCATGTTCTGGCTATTATGTATAAAGCCACTATGAACATGGTTGAGCATATATACCTGTTGTGTGGTAGGGCATTTTCTGGGTATATTCCAAGGAGTGGGATAGCTGGGTCTTAAGGAAGCCCTATTCCCATTTTTCTGAGAAAGCGCCAGATAGCTTTCCAAAGTGGTTGTACTAGTTTGCATTCCCACCAGCAATGAAGGAGTGTTCCTCTCTCTCCACATCCTCGCCAACATGTGTTGACACTTGAGTTTTTGATCTTAGGCACTCTAATGGGTGTAAGATGGAAGTTCAGTGTTGTTTTGATTTGCATTTCTCTGATGACTAATGAGGACAAGCATTTCTTTAAGTGTTTCTCAGCCACTTGACATCCTATTGAGGCTTTAGGTGAGAGTAGCATGGAAGAATGGGGAAATAGTAGGATCCACAGGGTCCTGGAAACCTACAAGAAGAACTTTATGACAGGCGGATCTGGGTCCTGGAGTCCTCTTCAAACTAAGGCACCGGCCAAGGAGAATATAGGCAGTAAACTTTGAACCCCTACCAAGACCTAGCCGATGAACAGGATATTCTCCACCGGTGAGGGAAGAGTGAGATCTGGCTCTCACATGAACTCTAGTGCCCCTTTTCTGACCACATCCCCTGGATGGGGAGGCCTGGTGGCACTCAGAGGAAGGATAGCAAGAAGAGACTCGATACTCTAAGAGCATATATGGGGGGGAGGAGGTCTCCCTCAATCACAGACATAGGGGAAGGGAGAAGGGGGCAAGTGGGAGGGAGGGAGGACTAGGAGGAAACAAGGGAAGGGCTAACAATCGAGATGTAATATGAATAAATTAATAAATTAATTTTTTAAAAAGCAAAAAATAAATCTAACTATAATCATTTATAAACAGTTCTGGCCATTAATTGTGGTTAAGCAAAAGATTAAAAGCAGAAAAAAATATTAAATTTCACAAGGAATTAGAGAAATGCATTTTAAAAGAATAACTGCGATATATTTTTATATCTATTAGTTACCAAGAGTAGAAACAAATTAAGGTATGTTCTATGTTTTTTTTAATTTGTAGGAAAGGGTTAATGTGACTAATGGAACTTGACACCATCCACTGAAGGGCAGAAATACCATCGTTCTGTGACACCAATGTTGTGTATCCTGACAGTTCTACCTCTGGGGAATCTCTACTAAGAATGCTATTCTAACACTGAAGTGCCACTGTGCTATTATATTGGAATGAAATGAGGCTATTCATTGCAATGTACCTTCTATCTGAAGGTAATGGCAAAGGCAATATAATTTATGTATAAAAAAAAGCACAGGAGGGCTTTAATATTTAATTAAAATTAATTTAACTTGAAGCAATAGGTTAAACATGCACATAAATTAAGATACATGCAGAAGAAAACGTTTTATTTTTCCTTCGTGTGAACATAAAAGTTGGTATGACGTCTCTATTTCATGAAGCACTAGGGGACCAGACTTGGTGTGTTTCACCTTCTCATCAAATACATGATACAATTCTTAATTTTCAGGGTTTAGTTCTAGAATAGTCACATGCAGGATGTAAGAGGAGCAATGTGTAAAAAGGAGTCTGGCTGAGGGCTAGGAGAGTCTGACTCCTGAAGGTGCATGAGTCTGAAGAACTTAGTGTCATGTCATCCTGACCAAAAAAGGTGTGTAGCTCTTACCGTTGAAGGCCATATGCCCATCTAAATATTACCTTAGACAAAGCCGGGGTGCTTATCACTAAAAACTAGTATTCTCTGGTGAGTACACTATGAAAGTCATCACTTTACCACACGGCAAAACCATGTTTTGAAATGATAATGTTTTTAAAAAGTGTTTTTCAAAAACTTGTCATGAGCTGTTTTTGACTCGGTTTATCAATAATAACATAATGATGTAAATGCCTCGTGGAGTTGTAAAGATTAAGCTATGTATTTATTACAATGTCACTATGGCAAATGTTTGTTATGTGGCCATCAGCATTTTAATAGATGTGAAAATCTATATATGGGCTAGTAAGGAAACTCATGCCACCTTTTAATTTTTTGCATTGCATTTAAATATCTTTATGCACGTACTACTGTTTTTTCTATTAAATTATTTTTAATTCTTTGAGAATTTCATACAATGCATTTTAATCATGTTCACTTCCATCCCCACAATCACTTTCAGATCCACCCTACCTCCCTACCCTTTCCCTAACTATTCCTTAAACTACTGATAAGAAATATCAAGCTGGGTGGATGCCAGAGACAGAGCAAGCCTACAATGTTAGTCCTAGATCTTGACCTGATGGAGCATGTCTGTAATCCTGACACTCAGGAGGCAGAGGCGGGAGAATCACTGCATGTTTGAGGTCATTCTGCTCAGCCAGGACTACACAGCCGGATAGTAGTTACGAAACGTAGCCCCTACATCTGCCCAATTACTTAGTGTTAGGGCTTTGTTCTTATTCTAGTTTTTCCACTTAGATAACCCATTGACTTCTACTTCTACGAACTCAGGGAAATCAAAAACACTATCAGCTTTGAATGTGTGTGTGTGTGTGTGTATAAAAGACCTGAAAGATGGGGTATATAGCTAGGTTATTTATAAGTTTTAGCCCAATTCAGATATGCACATTTTTTAAAATAAAGCATAATTTAGTAAACATACAATCAGTAATCAAGAGGAGTTTGGATGGCATCATTAAGGTGCTTGTGGTTGTTGGCTCTAGCAGTCTCTTGCTGTGTGGAGGGACTTGCGTTAAGGGTTGGCTCTAGAAGGCGGAGTATCTACAATAGAAGGATCATTTAATGCTGTTTTAAATCCCTGAGTAAGCATTGGCAGCCTGCTTCTCTCTCTTCAGTAGCTATGACTTTGGATTTTGCTTTTGATATAATGGCTCTGGGCAAGGAAAGTATGTGTCTGATCCTTGGAGCACTGGGCACACCTGTCTGCCCCTGGAGGAGGAGGGATCAGAGCTAAGCATGACTCCCGAAGGCCAGGGACAGAATAGCTGAGTAAAACCATATTTGTAAAGCCTTGGATCAAGAGAAAGCTTCCCAGAGCATTTGAGGAAGCCAAGAGGCCACTTCCTACCCACAGCAAAGCTGGATGACATGACTGGCACCTACAGGAAGGGTCTCAAAAATATATTCAGAAGTGAAAAGATTTTAAAAAAAGGGGGGGGAAATGATATAGAAGGATAATTCAAATGTCTTTTGGAAATAGAAATCACAATTCATTCAACTTACAGGACTTAACAAACTCTAAGATCACAAAATTTATTCTAATAGTTTAAACTTGGAAAATAGCAGAGGAGGAGCATCTTGAGAGATGCCTAGAGACAGAGGGAAGTGCTGATTGCCTATAGTGGGTAGCAGGTGTGTGCACACACATGTGCACAGGCGTGCAGACTGTCACGGGTGCGGTCTTCTCTCTGGCTCAAGGCTGAGGCATCAGGAGAGAGGCTAAGCTGTCCATCTGTGATGATGCAGAGAACAAATTGATGTGAGCACTCAGTGTTCAAATTTTTCACCCTTGACTTGCCCAGACAATCCCTTCACAGATTATTTTTTACAGCCCTCTCCTATTCTTCTTTTTATGCTCTATACCTACACACTCAGGGGAATGTGACCTTTGAAAAGCAGGGTGCTAGGTATTTATCAAAGAGAAGAGATGTGTCCATGGTATTAAAAACCTGGTCCTGTATAACATTCACAAAAGAAATATTCTAAATAAGAGAATTTTCTACAGGTGAATTTACCTTATCTGAATTCTTCTTGCTGTTTTGTGTTGAATGTGTATGTAAATGGTTAAAAATTAACCAAATTGTTGGCCTGTGTCACACAATGTAAGAACTATTGATATTGGTGAAGCTGTATTGTTATCTCCTCTGTTGCTACTAATTTACTCATGTAAGAGTTTCCTGGAGTGGTAAGGCTTCCTTCATTACCACCTGCTGTGTGGCACTTAGTCTCCTTCAGGACTTCTAATGTCTCGCTAGGCTACTTAGGACCAGCACTTTGAGTTTTCAGCAACTTGCTAAATGGATCCATCACAAAGATGCCTTAACCTCCACCAAGTTTGTTCAGAAATGCATCCCTTGAGAAAGCTCCCATCCCCACCCTGAAGACACAGCAGGTTTACATCAAGCAACGTTAACAAAGCAGCTTTAGAACTTGCCTGGTAACCCTGGAGTCAAGCTGCTGTGCAAACCACTATCCCCCAGCAGAGGACAAAAGCTAAAGGATGTGGAGGAACAGAGCAGGCCTTCCCTACAGGAGTCTGGGTATGTGGATGGACAGAGTGGCTGGCATAATCTAGATAGCTCCTAAAATGCATACGCCCCTGGCTCAACAGGGACTAAGGAGTCCTGATATGCGGAGAAATCAGAGTGAGAACCAAAGTGTGCCATTCACATGTACCTACAGTTTCTGCGGATGTTGTAGGCAAGAGCTTCGCAGAAAGCTAGAACAGGGAATGATTATGGCAAAGAGTGGGCTTTGGCATAAACCTTACACTGTTCTTTTTTCCCCACTGGTAATTTAATGTAGCAGATTGAAAGAGCTGCTGTGTGCTAAGAAGGACTGGACAGCAAGAACTTTGGGTAACCGATGCATGATACTCATGATTGTTGTCTGAATTTTGTGATCTCTCTCCTATCCTCCCCCTTGCGAGGATTATCCTCTGGTCTCTGACTGTTTATCAGGAATCTATATAGTTACAGTTTGAGCATATTTGAATGACTTCAACATACTTCTTTTTTATATTTTATTAATTTATTAATATTACATCGCAATTGTTATCCCACCCCTTGTCTCCTCCCATTCCTCCCTTCCTCTCGCTTTCCCCCTCCTCCTCTCCCCTAGGACTTCTCCTTTTATCTTTGATCCAGATAAGTACTGGTGAGGCTAGAGCAGTTCCAGTTCCGTGTGCTCTGCAGTGCTGAGTCTGTACGATGAAGTACAGTACCCTTAAGACTCTAAAGATAATACTGTGATGTAAAATCAGCATGAAGAATTACAATTCTTGTCTTCAAAATTTCGCAATTAAAAGTCCTGTGTTCTTTTAGTATTTAGTCATAAATAAAATGCATATAGAGGTACTGAAGAGAACATTCAAAATAAATGGAAGGTATGACAATAATTATACAGAAGACGAGTAACCGAATAGAAGAAGAATGTGACATATTTCATGGAGTGGTAGGATTTTGGTTACATTTTTGGGACTGTTTCAAGCTTGGCTCAGTATAAGCCAGTCAAAATAATACAGTTCTTTAAACTTTCCTGTGAGGACTCTTTATAAACTTTATTAACCGTTGGTTTGGAAATAAGATCGTAGTGGGTGTCACTCAAACTTTCAGCAATTGATGTTTTAATTTCTTTACACAATGATGTTTTACCTCCTTTTCTCTGTTATCTTTTCTCTTTGGCATTTTTCAGTACTGTTTTGATAGGATAATAAATGGTGTAGCTGTTTATTTTAAAGTGATTTCTGTTTCAAGATATCCTTTAAAAAAAGAGCCCCACTGTTACTGCAGAAAAAGAACACTTCAACAATTAACTGTGAAGTGCAGGTATAAATTAAGACTCCACATGTAGATAAATGAATCTGTCACACATATAATTGCCAGGCAGAGTGTTTATACGTTCAGCTACTTGCGTGTATCTGCAGCTTCTATTCTAAAGTGGTGAAGTATCGTTTGTTAAGTCATAGTTTCTGCCTCTGCAGCTGGTGACCAAGCTCACCACTGTGAAGGGTGTTTCCTGGGTTTCACGGAGAGAAGGGGTGGGGCACTCTCTTAGAGGTGCAGTGTGATGCACTTTTCACCTCTATCATGCAGCCTCCCATGGATGATTTGTTATTATTCATGGACCAAAATGGTTTTAAGAAAAGAGAATTGTCATGCACCAAGGGACACATGGCAGCTAAGTACTCTAACCCCAGAGAGAGTAACTCCTGAGGTGGCAAAAGCTGAAATCTGTGTGAAATGTGCTAAGCAAGTGTTTTAAGTACAGGTCACCTCCAAATCGCTGCCTACTGCTTTTATTCACCATCTATGGGAAGCTTTTGATTTTAAGGCTTGAATTAAAGATGTTTCTTTCTTTTTTTCCCCTTTTTCTTTTCTTTTTTATTTATTCTCTGTCTTGCACTATAACTATATGAATGTTTTCATGGACTAATTAATACAATCACTGGATAAACCCATGAAACTCCCTAAAAACAAGTGATTTAGCAGTCTACCTTCGACGATGCTGCAATTAATTGGAGAGCCCCAGGCTAGGTAAACTTTGATACTTAAATGTCAGCACTTTCGTCAGGAATTCTATTTACATAATCTGTTTACTAATTGCTGACTCCGTGCGTTTTCACGATATTGAGCCTTGGAAAGCCTAGCTTTTGAGTCAGCTTTCTTCTCTAAGTTCTGAAGCCTGAAGGAATGGAAGCAGCAAGCAACCAATGAGGAAGGGACATGGTGAGGGCTAACTGATTAAGTTAAGGGGGAATCTGTTTTGTGGGTTATCAGTGTTCCCCAAATCACTGCTTAATCTAGCACAGTGGATTTGCATCCTAGTGAGAACAAAGCCATGTCAATTCCAACCAAGAAATCCAAGAAACAAAAGAGAAGATAAATTTATCACCTACAGCCAATTGGGAGAGCAGGGGCACTATTCTCAAAGCAGTACACCTTTTTTTCTTTTTAAAAGTTTATTTATTCAGATTGCATCTCAATTTTTATCCCCTTGCTTGTCTCCTCCTGTTCCTCCCTCCTTCCCTCTTTCACCCTATTCCCATCCCGTAGGTCTGTGACAGAAGGGGACCTCCTACCCCACCATATGGTCACAGCCTATTAAGTCTTATCTTGGTAGCCTGGCTATTCTTTCTCTGAGTGTTACTTAAATACAAGATAGACGGGAATTTTATTTGGGAAGGGTCTTGGATACTTTTCTGTTGCTGTGAAGAGATACCATGACAACATCAACCTAAAAAGAACGAACTTATTTGGGGCTTGCTTACAGTTTCAGAAGGTAAGAGAGCATAAAAAGCATAATAGAAAGCATGGCAGCAATCAGGCAGGCACTGTGCCTAAGCAGTAGCTGAGAGCTCCCTTCTGATATGTGAGTGAGAAACAGAGAGAAAAAGAGCCAACTCAAAATGATGTGGGCATCTGAAGTCTCAAGGACCACCCACCAGTAGCACACCTCCTCCAACAAGGCCACGCCTCCTAATCCTACCCAAACAATTTCACCATCTGTTGAGGACACATTCCGTTACATACATGAGTCTATGGGGGACTGGGAGCATTCTCATTCTAACTGCCTAGGAAGGGTGTAAGTATTCACAAAGAAAAACACTTAAGGGACAGATGCTGCCCTAACATTGCTTGGTTAAGAGGTACATTTGAGGGAATACCAAGTTTAGAGCCATGGTTCAAGAAGAAAAGCTGACAGACACATTTCGGAGACATGGTTAGCTCAGGGTCACAAATCACATGCCTGAGAGTTAAAATGATGGATAGAACCACTTCTGGACATGCTCAGCTTTCATCCAAATGTTTTGGCTGAAAAAAAGGAAAGGTCACTCTGAAAGTGTGCTAATGAAGGAGTGTGTTTCTCCAAGGTGGTAACAACTGCTTCAACTTTGAAGTTATCATAAGGTTTGAAATTTTATGATGTAAAGCATTCTAATGACACACTCATAGTGAGTTCTGGAGCAGTCAATGATACCTTTTTATTTCTATCCATCAGTTTACATTGTATGCAAATACTTCAGTTGGAAACATTAATTTACAGAAGTGTAGAAAGAACAGTGAACAGAATGTCTAGTCATTTCTATAATTGAAGAATAATTCATAGAAATGAGGTATACAAATCCTAAGATCTATAAGTAAACCAATAAGTAGACTGTATTGAGTATTCAAAATGTCCGACAGGTGTAGTACACTTGCGTTCATGGCCCAGAGTTCAATCCTTAAGACACACATGAGTGAGGTTCATCTAAGAAAAGGGACTTGGTTGAGCAAAGGTGTATTTTACCACTTGGTAGATAATGAAAAAAAACTACTTTAAGAAATACATGACCATGTAAAGGAGACTTCTTCCTTTTTTTTTCTGTCTCCCATGTTTCTCCTCTATCACTCTGTCAAGAGAGAGAAGAATAAAACACCCATGAGCTTTTACATATTACGTGAATAAAAATGTAGGCAACACTGGAGGGAAATGCCATAGCAGAATTCCACGCTATGATGCCTCATGATTATGAATATCATTGAGGACCATAGGTGACCCAGAATGCATCCCAATTAGACACACACTGTTCTAGATAGTTTCAGAAGTTTTCCACAATGTAGCAAGTTGTCTATCAGGAGATGAATGCAGTCACTATAAACAGGAACGATATAGGGCAATCTTTTCCAATGCCGTCATTAAGCACTGTAGCGATTAGTGATGCAAGCCAACTCCACTAATGAACAGGTTAGATTTAGAAGAGAACCACTTTGAAAATAAGACCATAAAATCTTTGATGTAAGGACTAATTATGTCATAATGGTAGCACAAATGACCTGTAGTTTGTGTCTTCAGTCATATTTTATGCCCTTCCCAAAGCGGACTCTTAATTTTTCATCTGTGTGCCTTTTATCCCTTCAACAATGCAGCTCAAAAGCTCATCTTTGCCAGGAAGGATATCTAATTTCTTATTAACAAAAATGCTTTCTCATTCATTTAGTACACAGGCAGGCACTTTGGCCTGTAGTAGCTGATACCGCAAAGAAGCATGGACTTGATGTAAATAATAAAAAGTCCAAAGAAGGAAGGAGGGAGGTGATGAGTTTCTCGTGCTCGTCATCAAAATAAAGCTGAGTCAGCAGTTTCTGTAACCGTAATCTTGGGATCATAAGTTATATATGTGATCGCATGTAGACTTTAGGTGACATAAATACAGAACAAGCTGTGTCAGCTGGGATGGGGACACGTTCCAGCTCTAGGGTCGTCCTCTTGTAAGTGCCCGGGATGGTATATTCTTGTTTTCTGTGTGCTGTGTAGTTTTTCATCTTCTCATATGTACGTTATTCACCCTTCTTAGCCAACCTTCTTTGCAGACACCTTGTACAGTCCCCCTCCCACTGCTCTGAAGTAACTGAGGTAAGAGAAATATAAATCTTAGGTGGAAAATAACCTTTAATAACTTTCAAGCAGTTACAATTTGCACCCTCAAAATTTTGCGCTATTCAAAAATTTGGGATGCGTGAAAATTTAGTGTATGCGATCTCTGATTGCTACTCTCTCCAATAACTTTCAAAAAGGTCTCAGCAAAGTAACTTAAGTAGAATTTGGATGAATGGTTATTTGGAGCCAGGATTCAAAGTTTATATTTGGAAGTAGTGCCACCTTTGCCGATGGCTGTCTGCACAGTAAATGTCTGTTACAGTGTATTGAAATGAATTTAGTATTTTAAGACATTCGTGGGATAGGGAGTGGTTAGAGGTGAAAGGGGGCAGAAAATCTCCTGTCGTGTGAGACAATATGAGGTTAATTAGTGTTTGTGTGTACTTGTGCGTATCTCAGTGTGTTATCTTCCTTTATTGAGAAAGGTACACAGACTCACATTAATGTAGAGCAGGAAACTCAATCATTCTCTGGCAACGTCCTGTACTCTGACTCAAAGGGGCTTCTTTAAATGCTAATATATCTTCCTTACCCACTGTTTCCTAGGGCCAATTCCCTGAGTGGAATCCAGTTTGCCCCCTTAGTAGAAGATGATTTCCTGATCTTCATTCAGGGAAGGCTTTACTTCAGCGGGAGCCCCAGGTGAGACTCTCCTTTTACAATTTACTTTTATCTCCTCACTTAGAAGCAGATCATATGATGGGGGCATTTTCCCCAGCCTCCTTATCACTGATATGAAAAAGAACTTTAATGCTGCTCAGAATTTAATTACTCTCTAGAATATGTGTAAAGAAATAATGGCCCGGGCAAGCCAAATAGCCTCTTTGTCAGTTTTAGTCCTGCCCTGTTGTTAAAATATGCCTGGTTGAGCTTGGCATTCTGCCCTTGGGAATGCACTACAATCTCCTTCTCCTTATCTAAGAGATTGCTTATACCTACCATGCTGACCTTAGCCCCTTTGGGCTTTGAGCTAAAGATACTGAAACCAGTAAAATATAGCCTAGGCCAAAATAGACACATTCTGTATGCCAGCTGTATATAGGATGCCCTTCTAATCACAGTGTATCTCCTATTTGTTGATTGGAATGGTGGCAGAGATTTTAACAAAGAAAAAGAAATCACCATTTTTACAGAGATACTATCTCTCAGAAGTTTTTGACATACAAAACAGATACATGCCCACTCTGAAATAGTTGAGCAACTAGATTTTTTATTTCAATTAGATGTTGTAATTTTGGGTAAATCAAAGTGTGAGCTATAAGCCAACATTCTTGGAATTTTTTTCTTCAAGTCCATGAAATATTACACATTCAGAGCCTCATTTTGTCCACTTACATCTAATTTAACACTTTTTTTTTCTGTTTTCATTCCTGACTGTGTAGAAGTCCCAACAATGATGAGTGTTCGCTGACAGCAGATCATGCCCTTCATGCATTTACATATTAGAAAGTATTTCCACAGTTCCGGGCATGAGGACGAAAGTCAATTAAGATGATTTTTATGAATAAATGTATAAAATGGAGCCAGACTGATGCGAACATAACAGATAAATGAGCAAAAATTTAAAATCTAGTGTGTGCGTGCAATCTGACATGCTGTGGTAGCTTCAAATATAGTGCTGTCCAGTTGTCTGATGGTGGAAAGATTAGCACGAGGAATTATTCTATAACAGAACTTGAAATTTGTTAACTTAATTGATTAATACTAAAGAAAAAATTATATAAGGAATTGTCTTAGTTAGGGTTATTCTTGCTGTGATGAAACACAATGACTGAAAGCAAGTTGAGGGGGCGGTGACTTGGCTGATATATGTACACCATAGCCCATCACTGAAGGAAGGCAGTAGTGATTTGACTGACATATGACATATGTACACCACAGCCCATCACTGAAGGAAGGCAGGACAGGAACTCAAGCAGGGACTATGGAGGCAGGAGTTAATACAGAGGCTGTAGAAGAGTTCTTCTTACTGGCTTGCTCATCATGGCTTCCTCTTCTTGTTTCTTACAGAACCCAGGACCACCAGCCCAAGAATAGTTCCAGCCATGACGGGCTGGTCCCTCTCACATCAATCATGGATTCATAAAATGCCCTAGAGTTGGAGCCTATGGAAACATTTTCTTTATTGAGGTTTCCTCTTTTCAGATAAGTCTAGCATGTATCACATTGACATAAAACTATCCAGTGAGAAGAAGCCCCCCCCCCAAAGTCACAAAACAGGTATGGTCCCCACCTCAGTTGCACCTCTGGAGGGCTACAAGCTGCCTAATTCAACCGCTTCCACTATGGTCCGAATAAAATAGCGAGAAGGCATGAGAGGTGGGCAGGGCAGGCAACAGGTTCAGGACTATGAATGATATATATATATATATATATATATATATATATATATATATAATAACAGTAAATATTACACAGTATGACATACAGTAATCATTATCACTAAGAATAAGACTGGGTCAAGAGTATAGCCAGATATCCATATTCCTGACCCATCCTCCTAGTCTAGACTGAATTCCAGGTCTTGCTGTAGTATGCATAGATACTCAGTGGTGGGAAGTTTTGTAAATTTCCAAAAATCTGACTTGTAGTACATTGGGAGAAAATGTTTATAGTGACACATCTTACCAAGATGCAACCTGCAAAACTGCCCAAGACAGGTATTGGGGGATGCTACTGCTTCTGCATAGTGCTGATGGCTGTGTATTGTAGAGGGCAGTGCTGGAAATATTGGACATGGCAGAAGCTGCCCAAATCAGGCACACTCGATCCAGGAGGCCTCCCCTTTCTCCTACAATATCTCTCAAGTGATTTCTAATAACACACCTTTGATTCCAGCTGGCAAGTAAAAATCCCTTACAAGACTCATATGCAGTTTTACAGAGCGGGTGAAAGGGGAAGGTTGGGGAATCAGTAACTAAATCTGTAACTGGTCCACTAGGTGAGTCATCGCAGTTATCATCATAGTCATCATCCGGCCACCCGGTCAAGTCTTCAGCTCATACCAGTCCTGGCTGCTGGCTAACAGCTAGTGCATCAGAAACCAAGAGTGGGAACCACCTGAATCAGCACTCAGAAGTAAGAGAGATTCCAAGACAGTGTTACTATACTCAATTGGACTTTGGGTGGTTTCATTTCATAGCTGTAGATAACTAATATGTAGGCTAAAATCTTGTATAGCTCTTTTTGTTTCTACTCTACAACAATGGATAGCCTTATTTGTAATTTTGAGCTTCCAATTTTCCAAATTGTCACTGTTGTTTAAGTATTATTTTTACAAATAGAAAGAATGGTAAACTTTAAACCCCTACCCAGATCTAGCCAATGGGCAGAACATTCTCCACAGTTGAGTGGAGAGTGGGGTATGACTTTCACACGTACTCTGGTGCCTCATATTTGACCATGTCCCTTGGAGGGGGAGACCTGGTGGCACTCAGAGGAAGGACAGCAGGCTACCAAGAAAAGACTTGCTACCCTATGAACATATAAAGGGGGAGGAAATCCCTCCTCAGGAACAGTCATAAGGGAAGGGAATAAGGGGAAAATGGGAGGGAAGGAAAATTGGGAGGATACAAGGGATGGGATAACCATTGAGATGTAACAAGAATAAATTAATAAAAAAAAAAAGAAAAAAAAAGAAAGAACAGCCTGAAAAAGAGATGCTTCTTATACCATAGAGCTGTACCATATGCCCCATACTGAAACTTGGGGCTTATGGGTGACATGTTGAATGCTGAAGAAATGCCATATGTGTAGAACTCCATGAAGTGACCAAGTATTCATATGACTAATATATATACTATATATGTATATCTCATTTTAATGGGTTAAAACTGGCTATTCTCATCACTTCACGAGAATCAAACTTTCAGCCAGTAATAAAACTTGTTCCTACTCAAACTTGAGTGGAAAGACATCAGGTATACATACATTGCTTTTTTTTTAAGTCCACAGACTCCATGAAGGTGTATAGATTGCACAGATAGAATTCAAATTCAGCTTTTGTTACTTATTAGTCATTGGGGGCATTCTTATCTTCTTACCATTAACTCTATGCTCTACCTTCTTCTCTACCTACTTTCTCTTTATTACCCTCCTGTATGTCAGAGAAGGCTGACCATTCAAAATCTGTACGGGAATTGAGATGGTATTAATAAAGCCAATTCAGCCAAAAGAAATGGAAACTTACAGAGAACACACAGCACAAGGGAATCCTTCCATGTCAATCCTCCTCGGTAAATAATTCCTACCCTCTCTCACTCTCAAAATTTGCCCTTGTACTCTACCATTCTTAGCATTTTAAGTATGTGCTTGAATATGTTTACTGCTTTGAGAAACAGTCTACTCTTGCTCCTTCAAACCCTCCATGTGCAAGCCCATCTTTAGAAATCTAACAAGCCAGCACAGACTGAAATGCATGGCCAATGACAGAGGCAGAGCTTCATAGTCAAAGTCCAAAATGCAGTATGAGATCCCTAAAGATCCACTCAGGGCAGTAAAACCAAAGCCAGTTCATGAGCTTTTACAGTTTTGATTTGTTTTGTTTTCTGAGTGGTCTTACTTGATACCTTTCTGTGAGTTACCTGGTTAATTTTCTTTTTTTTTTTTAATTTATTTTTATTTTATATGTATGAGTATTTTGCCTGTATGTATGCCTGTACCATGTGCATGCCTGGAACCCATGAAGGCCAGAAGAGGGCATTAGATCTCCTGGGACTGGAGTTATATATGATATGAGCCACCATATGGGTGCCAGGAATTGAGCACAGGATCTCTGTCGGCATAAGCAGCCATGCTCATATCCGCTGTGCCGTCTTTCAAGCCCCCCTGATTCATTTTCCTATGCCTCCTTTCCAGGTTTTTAGTAATGACCTACGGAAATGAGCAGTTCCTGACTGATGTCCCTGTCTCTCCACTTCAGGGACAACAAACTCTCATTTTTAATTCCTAGCGCTGTGCTACTCTTGGGTTCCTTTGCTTCTTCTTACCGGCTATTTCTGTCAAACCTGCTCTGAGTTCAGCCCCAAGTTGCCTTTTCTTTTCTTGCTATGCTTTTGGGTAGGTGATCTTATTCATTTCTATGACTTTCAAAATCATTTGTATTCTGGTGACTCACATTCATATTTCTTTCCTCAGCTTTCTTTTCTGGGCTCTAAATTTATATATCCTACTTGCTTATTTGAATGTGTCAGAGGAATTTCTGAAATTTGCATTCTGGAAACAAGATTCATCCATTCTTCACAGGAAGGGCTATATCAGTGTTTCCATATTTAAAATGAATGGCACCATCACTAACCATTGCCAGTGTTAGAACTCTGAAAATAACTCTTGACCTTTCCCGTTCCTTAGCCTTTCATATTTGATCTATTGATGGTAGCTGTGCCTTCCAGACACCCTCGTCCAACCTGTTCCTGCCTGTGCTGAGACTGTCTGACCACTTGGGTCCCAGCCTTCACCTAAGGCTTAGACCAGGAAGGAGCTCCTTAATGGCTTTTCATTGTATACTGCTGCCACTTGGAAGTCAGTTCTTTAATGCTGGGGCCATTCTATGCCAGTTAGCACTCTATTGCTCTAAACAAATACCCCAAATGATCAACTTATGTAGAGAAGAGGTTTCTTTGTGCGTTGACTAGAGTTCACAGTTCTGGAGTTTTCATTTATAATCAATTATCCCCCTTGCTCTTTATCTAGGATAGTGGTGGGAACCCAGACAGAGCAAAAACACTTGTCCTGTTACCACCAAGTGAAGAGAAGAAGAAGGAGGAGGATGGTGGAGTTTCACAGTCCTTTCCAGCGCACACCAGCTCATGAGATGGAAACACAGAAGACTCCAACGCGCTGACTCTTGGGACATGGTTCAAATCTAAACTGTAACACACACCAACATTTCATAAAATGTACAGGAGGTTATTTCTAATTCTGCTTTTTATAAGTCTGTTGCTATGGGTCCTTTTGCCATTGGAATAATATGCAGTTTGTAAGTGTGCTCTTAGATGATGTCCCAAACGTCCGTCACTTTCTTTTCTTTATTATAATTTATTCACATTACATCTCAATTGTTATCCCTCGCTTTTATCTTCCCAGAGTTCTTCACAGTTTTCACTCGCTCAAAGTACTTCCTTGTTTGGCACATATAAAAGCAGGCTAGCAAAATATAGAGATCATAAGATTTAAATGTAATCTTTTTCAGATGTATAGTAAAGTGGCATTAAATACATCCAAGGCGTGGTACAACCAGCTCCACCGTGCATCTTCAGTCTCTTCCCATAATGACACCCTCTCTACCCATGAAATAGTTACTACTCTCCCTTCTGGTCACTACTGCTTCTTCCAAGCATGGAATCCCTTATTCTACTCTGGGAACTTGGCATTTTAAATTCAGCCCTGTGATCAAATCATCGTATGGTCCGCAGCAAATAATATTTCTTTGTCTCTACTTCATTCCATGCAAAATAAGGATACAAGCATAGTATCTGCTATTTATAACCAGGCGCCACGTGAGAATCAATTATTCCTTTATCTCTCTATATTTATAGATATAGCATACGTACATATATACATGCATCTGTGTACTTTTATCAACTACACTAACTCATTCAAACTAGAAAACGTATCTGGGCATGGCGGTACAGTTGGGAGGCCAAGACTGCCAGAGCTCTGAGTTTGAGGCCAGGCTGGATTACAGAGTGAGTTCTCGGATGGCCAGGGGTACACAGAGAAATCCTGTCTTTAAAAAATTGAATGGAAATTTATTTATTTGTCGATACACATGTCACAGTACATGTTTGGAGGTTGGAAGATAACTTGTAGGTTCTGGGGATTAAACTTAAGTCATCAGATCCCAGCACTCGGGAGGCAGAGGAAGGTGGATTGCTATGAGTTTGAGGCCAGCCTGGTCTACAAAGTGAGTTCAGGACAGCCAAGGCTACACAGAGAAACCCTGTCTCAAAAAACCAAAAACCAAACCAAACCAAAACAAAACAAAACAAAAACTTAAGTCATCAGGCTTCACAACAATCATCTCTTTAGGTAATTAACAAATTAAAGAAAAAAAAACCAGAAAAAGTAACTTCATCCTTTGTGGGTTTTGAAATTAAATAAATAAATAAATAAATAAATAAATAAATAAATAGAATATATAAAATTTGTGGGTGCCTCCCAAAGTTAGTGACTTTTAAAAAGAAGAAGTTTCATAATTAATGTTTTCTTAATTATGTTCTAAAATTGAGATTTAGATCTTGGAACCCTTAAACTCTCCACATCTTTCACATAGTCTAGATACCTTTTAACACCTCATGGGCATTCATCCTGTAATGTTTTCTCTTGTTTTTTGACACTAACAGAACAACTTTTAGTAACAAAAGTTTTTATGTGAAATTTCAAATATCAGCTTTAAACTGAATAATTTTGATAGCTTCAATTATATATTATACATAAATACACACACACACACACACACATATATATATATATATATATGTATTTTTTTTTTTTAGACAAGCTGTGGCTGTCCTGGAACTCGCTTTGTAGATCAGACTGGCCTCGAAGTCACAGAGAGCTGCCTGCCACTGCCTCCCAAGTGCTGGGATTATAGGGGTGCCCCACTGCACCCGGCACAGCTTCGATATATATTATGCACTTAGAAAATAATTTGTCTTCAAAAATGCAATATTTTTGATGAATTTTCTAAGCCATTATCTCTATTAAATAAATCAGAATACATGAATTACTTTTTGGCCCAAACTGAATATTTTCACTTTTGGAGAAACTTTCAGGCCAAAGTATTTTTATATTAATATTTATATATTAGCTGAAATGCTAATTTTTTCTCTAGGCTATATTCAAAATACCAGTATTTTTCAAAATAACTTCATCATTGTATGACTAGTCCATCTATTACCAAACAACAGAATATATATGTGTGTACATATACATATATATATACATACATATATATGTGTGTACATATACATATATGTACATATACATATGTATATATACATATGTATATTTGTTACTCCTAGGCATACACTGATGCTATATTTATGGTGAAGAATTATTTTCATTTACTCCTTTTCTTAACACCGATGATCATTTGCTAACGCATTTCCACTTATTCTATATTTTGACTTTATATTTGCTCGTATCAAATGGGGCACTCAGAGCACTGGGAGTGAAATTGAAACTAAGATCCCCCTCTTTTGTTTGGTGAGGGGTACTGGTGAAGCGCTGCTGTTTCCAGTCTTTTCCCTCGAAGACACTTGCGCATATTTAATTTTCTATAGTGAAGTGATACATTACATTGTACATAAAAGTATCAGAAAATATAAAATGTTTTAAGTACTGAAGAAACCTTATATAGTAAAAGACCAAATTTCTATAAAGGGTATCCTGAAGTTGAATACACAAATAAGTGAGACTCACAGTTGCATAGATCACCAGGCTGTTCCTGGTGATTGCTTTTGTTATAAAGTGAGCATGGATGTCCTAAGCAGGACTAGGAAAAACCACTGTGTGAACCAGGTATTTTTTCATAAAAAAATGAATAACAAATAGACAAAGTGGATTCCCAGACAATAATGAATTATTTTAAAATCTCAGCAACTTAAAGCTTTACCTCTGGGCTGCACTTCATTCATGCCCACTGCATGTCAGCAGCAGGACTCTAGCAATCACAGCATCCTCAGCTGCAGAGCACCTGGGAGTCAGCCATCTTGAATATTGGTTAGAGTGATGAGATCCCCAGAAAGGCTTACAGGAGCAACTAAGTGAATTGAGATAAAAAATAAAGCATAATATTTGTATGTATAGATCAGAGTAGGGGGTTCGCTGTTTACTACTTGTATCGTCCTTGGTTAGTGTAATAGTTTGAACAGACCCCCTTGTCCAGCCAATAGACAAGACATCCTCCACAATTATGTGGAGACCAGGGACTAACTCTAACAAGAGCTCTGGTGTCCCATATTTGATGACCTCCCCTTGGTGGGGAGCCCTGGTGGCACTCAAAGAAAGAACAGGCAGACTACCAAGGTGAGACTTGTTAGCCTGCGACCATAAAGTGGGGGAGGAGGTCCCCCTCAGACATGGACCTAAGGGAGGGTAATAGGGTGGGCGGGGGAGGGTAGAAGGAATGGGAGGATACGAATGATGGGAGAACAATTAAGTTATAATCTGAATAAATTTTTAAAAAGTAAAAAAAAAAATATTTGTATGTGTACCTCAGTGGCCAGACACACCTCATCAGCCTACTCCTAATTTCACAGGGACAGGATAATACTGAGGCTCTGAGGAATTAGAAAAAGTGACCTCCACAATGACAAGAACTTCAAGAAACAGGAAGAGTAAGTTTTATCTCTTTTTCCATTATGTGTCTGTTCCTTCGTGCCCCCAAGGAAGCAGCAGCCACTGACAGCAGGCGGGAGAGGCAGCTTATGAGGAATGAACTAGGTGCAGCTCGCCTAAGGGTTTATTTAGTTATGCTGGCATTGAGCTGCAGAGATGAGACAGCACGGTGAATACGATACATAAACATTTCCCTTCGTTCTTTTGTTATTGACGTTAAATAAAATGTTAGCAGCTGTTGATTTGAGCTGGGGTCCTGAGTCTGTTCAACAGATCCAGCCAACATGGAATCTAGTTCTCGTAGCCCAACTGTACTTAATTGAACAGACTTTGTTGTCATTTGACTATTTTGCTGTCTCCCTGTACCTCACTTGTGATATTTATAAATCTGTTGTCAGAAATGATCTGCTTATGGCAGTTGCCCATTTTCATCATTTTTGATAGTACATATGAACTTTGTGATGTAGTAGGCTTCATTTTTATATCCCTATGCAAGCATGTGATTGCATATTCTGCTTCTGTCTTCTTCCTCCTTAGCAGTCCCATTTTACGTTTTCTCGTCCTCTCTCTACTACATCTTATGTCTGAGGGAAAAAAAAAACACTTTTCTTTGTGAACTCGTCTTATTTTACTTAACATGGTGACTTCCAGATCCATTCTTTTTTTTTTTTCTCCTATAAATAGCATAGTTTTGTTGCTTATGACGGTGCAAAACTCCATTGTGTGTATTTTCTTTGTCTACTTACCTCTTGCTGATTCTGACTCTTGACTACTTCAAGCAGTGCTATGGTAAACATGAATGTGTCTGTAATTCTCTCTCTATCCCATATGTTCACTTTTATTCTTTTGGGGGTATAAGGCAGGAGTGTTGTTGCTGTAAGATAGTGATGCTTTTACTTGTTGCGTTCACTGGTTACATAGTGGCTGAATTCATTCTGTATTTCTACCAACAGACATATAAAGGCTCGTCTCTCTGCACGTGGTTTCCAACACTTGTTTGTTGTTGCTGTTGTTTTGTTCAATTTTTCTTGATAACATCCATTGTGACTGGTGTGTGTATGTGTATTGTGTGTGTGCTTCTTATATATAATTGGCAAACACTCTACTGCTGAACCATGTCCACAGCCCTTTTTTCATATAGAGATAGAATCTCAATAAATTGTCCAGACTGGATTGTGCTCCTCCTGTATCATGAGAATTCAATCCAAAAAGCTCTCATCTCTGCCTATGTCTGGAAAGATTTCATCTATGTTTTTCTCTAGTTGTTTATAAAATTCAGCTCCTACACTAATGTCTGGATTCTATTTTGTTGAAGGTGAATAATAGAGATCTTATTTTTGCCAAAAACATTAATTAAAGAGGCTGACCTTTTTCTAGTGAATACTTTTTACACCTTTGTTAAGAATCAGTATTACTGTGTTTTATATTCTAATTCATTATTTTATTTTTCTGACTACCCTTCCATGGGCACTGCATACATTTGGTGCATAGACATGCACACAGGTAAAATACACACACACACAAACACACAACACACACAACATGAAAGAAAATTGAAAACATGAGCTTTAGAGAAAGCTTACTATAAGGGAAATGTACCCAAGAAACAATGTTAGTTTCCAAACAAGGAACTACCATCTGCATAATTTATCAGTGTTTGTAGAATAAATAATTCTACTGTGGCAAATTTTATTCTGCTACCATGATACCACTGGAAAAAGATAATTTGCCTACTTTGCCACATAATGAGCCAGCCCCAACCTAGACAAAGAGAAGAAACTTTTCATAGGGTCATCATTAATGCATACCCCAGTTACTAAAGTCTCTCTCTGTTCGCTATCTCTGTCAGTGCATACACAAATGCACAATACAGACATGAACAAAAATGCAAACATAAAGACACACACAAGTGGACACATATCCACACAGCTTCAGGAGTATGTCACCTAAAACTTTCTGTAAGGAATGGAAAATTTTTCACTCCTACATTATTATTGTCTGAAAGTTATGTCTTAAAAATAGTGTATACGTACATTGTTATTGCCAACACTTGTTAACTTCCTTCTCTTATCCCCAACTTATCTTAACTCATCCTTTCCCTATAAGTCCATGAGAGAAAAACTGCACAGGATCATAAGTCTATTGGTCTCCTTCTGCTACATAAAACTCTTGATAAAGCTTTGACACCACCTTTTGTAAACACTGTGTAAAATCTACTTAGAGAGAGAGGAGCAGAAGGATTACTCTTTCTAGTTGGATCACATCAATCCAGGCTCTGTAGCCTAGCTTTGGTAATACCCCCAGCTTACATCCTGATGCTGAACTTGCTAACTGACAGGGACAAACCATCACCTTCTCAGCACTGCATCTGCTGCCAGAGCAGCCTCTAGTGCTTTTTCAGTTGTTCTGATGTCATTCAGAGATTTCCTGTTTTCTCTTCCCTCGCAGCACTACTGTTTGTTTTTTTTTTCTCTGATCTTCCAAACCTATTGAAACTCAGAGCTTTTGCTGTTTTGGTCCTCACTTCTACTTATGAGCACGACTAACTCCCTTTGTGACTTCTTTGTATCACGGAGCTTAGATTTTGCAAAATATGCTTTGTATCAGATTTGTCGATATGTGCTATTGGTTTTATGTGTAATTACTTTGTGCACATCCTGGTCCTCTGAAGGCTTATGAACTTGGTACCACGCACTGTAATTCTCCTGTATTCCAATTACTTTTAGCATAGTCTTAGGTTCCAACACTTAATAAGAACTTCCAAAATTAAATTCCAGGTCCGTTGTCATAAAATGAGAAACACAGGATCAGTTCTTCAGATCATCAGAGTGGCAATGGAACGAAGTAAGACTTAGTGTGTAATAACTGTTAAGTATTGAAAAAATGAACTCTAGAGGTGATGTGAAAGGAATATTTTTAATTTTGAGTCAGTTTAGATATTATGCATACAGTTAATTCATTAGTATTTTTTTCAGCCTCATGGTATAATAATTTGTTGCCTGAAATGATACAGGTCTCATCTAGACTAAATTGTGTAGTGTCAATACATTTTATTCATTCACTTATAATTATTTCTCCATATATTTATAAACAAAATAACGTAGCTCTCTGATGAAGGGATCTTCCTATTTTTATTGGTGAATTTCATTGAATATAAATGTGAAGTCTATTCTTCTAGTGGGAGATAATGCTTGCTATACGTATGACCTGCATGTTTAGGAACTGCCATGCTTACTGAAAACACAGCGCCAGCTTTCCTGAGGGTAAGGATGTATAAGCTAAACTGTGGTGAAGTTAACTGAGTTGTGCGGTGAGGAAGCTAGCACGAAGCGAGAGCTTCGAGCTCAGTCTTCAGTGGAGGACTTAATCTAAACAAAAAGCCCTCAGGGAAATTCTGCTCTTGAAAATTCCAAATTAAGCATAAGAAGAGACAATATAATGTTATTTTGGATTAAAAAATGATTAATGCAAGGTATTTATAGAATACTTAACAGCAACAAGAAAAGCCCAAGAAGCACCCACTGTAGTCAAGAGAACGAGTGGAAAGGTAGGAAAGGTGACCTGATAAGTCAGTGAGTGAGGTGGCCCAGTTCCAAATCAAGACTTTCAAATAAGAAAAAGATAATCATTAAAACTATATCTAAATATCACTGTTGAGTTTGAAATCCTGTGTAGGTTAGGTTGAAGCAGTTCTGGGAAAATGTCATAAAGTTTGTACAAATGCTGAACTGCTATTACATGTACTTTTCTAAAAATTACTCCCTTGCTTTTATAGTCATCTTTACCAAAGATACATAAGAGCAAGAAAAATAACCAAAAAAATGTTTTGGTATCTCCATATCTTTATCTTCTTACCAATGCTGAGGAACAGACAATAGAATTAAATTTAGTGTTTATCAATGATCACTTAATTAAGAATTTCTGTCATGATTGTTTTTATACCTTTAATATTTTGAAACTTTTTCTTTCTCCTATCTTAAGCATACAGATATGTGTACCTTTACTTAAGGTACATAAAATATCATAAGTTAACATAATAGTTAATCCAAAGCACAAGCACATATATCCTTTAAGAAAATAAGGTCATTTACAAGCCATTCGGTTTCTTATGTTCTCATCTGTATCATCTGAGGTATACAAATTAGTGAAGACAAATGAAATTTCATAACCTGTTTTAAGCATCATAAAAGCTTTGTATCTTATCTATCTATCTATCTATCTATCTATCTATTATCTATCTATCTATCTATCTATCTATCTATCTATCTATCTATCTATCTATCTTTTTTGTACATTGGTGTTTTGCCTGCATGCCTGTCTGTGTGGTGGTGTCAGATCCCATGGAATTGGACTTACAGACAGTTATGAGCTGCCATGTAAGTGCTAGGAATTGAACCTGGGTCCTCTGGAAGAGAAGCCAGTGCTCTTAACTGCTGAGACATCCTTCTTGCCCTAGAATTATAAAATTTAAGGGAAAGAAATGATTAATTTCTTTTTCCTGTATCTCTTAGGATTGAAATTCATTTGATTTGAAGAAAGGCATGCTAAAATTGTGCTTTATAATGATAATTAAAACAGGAGTGGTAGCACATGTCTGTAATTACAGCATTCTGAGGGGGGGGGGCGCAGAGACAGCTGTAAGACATTAAGGCTGTGCAAAGGGGATTTAGGCATGAAATCCCACTCTTACTTACCTGTGAAGCTATTGGCAACTGTTAGCTGCTAAGAGACACGGGTCAGCTTTCTCCAAGAGTGTATCTTCTTTTAAGTCCCCCACACATCCACACATCCAAGACTATATGAGCATCACAAACTGCTCCTGATGAGGATATGAAGGGCACAGAACTGCCTGGGTGGGAAAAGGGCTTAGATATGGAAAGAGTTTGGGAGTTATGTGAATATGAGCAGAACACACTGTACAGAAATCTCAAAGACATAATAAAACTTAAGACAAAGAATAACTAATGAAATGAAATAATAGCCAATATCTTCAGAATACTCAAACATGCAAGCATAGTATTTGAAATAAAAAAATTTTAAGTCTGGCTCAGTTGCCATTTCTCCTGGTTAATGATAAGCTTATTATTCATCATGGGAAAGGCTATCCTCAGACTCTTGAGGAAATAGAAACACAATTTAAGTTGAAGAAATTCAGCAATGCTTTTGGTCTTTAGGGAGTAAGTATACTGCCTGAACTCTTACACGAGGCTCAGTTGTGCAAGCTCCATCTGAAATAGTTGTGCCCTGAGTAGCACTAGGACTAGGGATACATTATAATAATAATAATAATAATAATAATAATAATAATAATAATAATTATTATTATTATTATTATTATTATTATTATTATTACTACTACTACTACTACTACTATTACTATTACTACTACTACTACTACTATTACTACTACTACTACTACTATTACTACTACTACCACTACTACTAAATACAAAGAAACCTGAAGCTCACAAAGGTTGAACAATTGGTATGCAATCTGCATGTACCAGTTCCCATGGCCCCGGTCCTCTTCATTTATTCAGAATTGGTCACACCCACTCCCTGTTACGCATGGGTCTGTCAGTCTCCCGCTACCTATCAAACCAATCTTCTTGCGTAGGCTCTGGCTCTCCACACATAGTGGCTTTAATATTCTGATGGGTTTCAAAGTTCATTTTTCAGGACTGGTAGTGTGTATGCAATGGAAGAAATACTGTCACAAAGGCGACTAGAGTACATATTCTACTTGGAAGTTTTTCTTTTCTGTTTGTTTCCTTGTGGTGCCTTCATCATCGAGGACAGTGATTTCACAAAGCAAGTGCCATGAAAGCATCTGAGGGATGGATTGGAAGATGGAAGGATGTAACTAAAATCACAAACACTCCAGCATATCATGAAGCACTTGTAACAGCTTGTGCATTTGGTACCTCAGTGGAGAGGCTGCTTACAGCCGGGCTGGGAATCAGAAACGACTTGAAAAGTCCGTAGTACAGTAGTACTGGCACACAAGGGGCAGGCTCCTGTGAGGCACACCTTGCTGCAAATCTAAGCTGGTGATACTATTGGTGCTGAGTACTCTAGAACCAGATGACACCAAAGTATGAAGTACAGAACAATATTTTGACAAAAAGCCTACTTTTAAAAAATCCAATAATGCCTCCATTGAAAATATTTAAACAATACCATTCCATCTTTGGACTTGAATCTTTCCTGTTATAAACACTATCTAGTGGCCTCCTCCATTAGACATAAGTTTTCCTCCTGACAGATTCCGGGCTTTTTCCTTTTTCTGGTACAACCACAGAGCAGAGGAAATTGTTAGATAGGTAGACATGCGTCCTGTAACCATCAGCACTACCTTTATCACTATTTCACTCCATCCTTTATCCACGCAGCTTCCTAATTCTTCATTGATTCCTTTTATTTGACCCCTCATCAAGTCACAAGAAGACTGTTTGTATATTCCTATGTAAACCTTCTTTCTCGCCCAGCTATGCAACTTCTCTTTACAATTTACTTAACATTATTAGTCTCTCAACAATATGCTTTTCCTCTCCTTAAAATTTCCAGGTTAATTCAAGTATTGTTTAAAATGGCGTGCTTTAAAACAACTCAAAAGTACCATACGGAATTGGAATCACATAGAAGACACTGGAGCCCTCAGGTGTACTACTCGAGTTACCTGAATATTATTGCATCTTGAGAGAATTTGACACTTTACACCCTCCCTTACTCTTCACTAAGGACAAACTGAGTGAGTACAGACAGACTTTCCAGCCACTTCTCAACAACCCCACAGTTCTAGCGTTCAATTTGTAGATCCACTTTTATCCTTGTTAACCCGATCCTGTTGGAGTTCTCTAGGCAATATAATCTATAAGACTACCTCCTCTTCAACTTATTTCTTAGCCACTTTGATATTATTTCACCTATAAATTTATAAATATATATTCAGCCTCCTAAACAAAAACTCAGATTTTTTTTTTATAATGCTTGTGCCCAACCAGAGCCAGGAGAAATGCCAGGTGACATTTTTCAACTGACATACAATTCCTGTGTCACCCAGGTGCTTATTTAGTATGTTTTTATTTCCTTTAACAGCTGCTATCATTCTGCTTTGACAGAAAAACACTGCATATTACATCAAGTATCCTGCCAAGCTTCCAATACACTTTCTCCTGCATATTTTTCCATGTCTAACCACTTTAATGTTGGCTTTAAAATTGAAGAGAGATGAATTTGAACTGAGTTTGACCCCCTGCCGCATCCTGGTAATTAGGGACTCCTCGCTATCCACAGACCATCCCGTCATTAGTGCTAGAATCTGCACTAAGATCTAGTTCCAGCAAACTCAGATCCAGGCTATGAAAAAGCTCTCACTCCCTTTTGAAAATCCAAAGGTATTTGTTTGCTTTTCACTCCTTTTAAAAACCAGTCAAATTTCCCTAAATTTTTCACTGTGGAGAGTAATAGTGATGTTTTCCCAGTACCGTTGGCTGTGATTATGTAGCAATCCCAAGAATTAAGCAGTTTAGACCCAGAAAGAGAAGCCACTGCCGCAAGCTTGCTGCTTCCTTTCTCTCCATCGCTTATCTGGAGCTTTACTTGTCTTGTACCAGTAGCACAGGTCAGACTTTCACAATCATAAGAGTGGTTTTTTTTTTTAAATTAAGTTTGCTCTTTGACAGCATCAAGCATATATGTGATGTATTCTGGTTATTTCTACACCTTCTCACATTATCCCTTTCATCCCAGTCAACCCCATCCCTACTAGTTTCTGCCCCAGATTCAAGTCTTTTTTGTTTTGTTTTGTGACCCACTGAACTTAACCGTGCCCATGCACGTGACCAGTGGCTTGGACTACACACTGGGACCTTTTGGGCTCACCAAGGAATACACAGCTGAAGGCAATGACTCCCACTCTCACAGTATCTACGTGTAGCTGTAAGCTCAGCTGTGAGAAGGAAGAGCCCCTCTTGAAACCATCCCCAAACCATGCCTGCGGATTGAAGGGGCCTGTGTTATATAGACTCAGTGCTCATCACTACAGCTGCTATGGGGTCCTGGTTGCCAATGTCGTGTCCTACCCGGAAGTCAACATTTTGTCCTTTAGAAGAGATTTTATCTGGAAAAGAATTCTAAATAAGCAACAAGGGATTTTTGTCTCCTTTGGTGTATTTAGCATGGACTAGTGACTAAAAGTGCAGACGTCGAAGAACACTGCCAAGCCTTTATCACATTCTACCATGTTCTGCCATCCTCTAGCAAGATAATCTTGAGATTTATCTTCACTGAATTTTAGGGCTTTTTGTTTTATCTACAAAGTACAGAAAGTCACAGCTCCCACCCATAGTTATCACTAGTATTTACTATGATCATGGATGTGAATTTTATAAACCATGGCTTTTGGCTTTCCCACAGCAGAATTACTTTTTCTATCAATCTTAGTTAAAGTCCACGTTTGTTTTCCTGTCTTTTCAAACACATTTGTTTACCATTTAGTAAGGAGATGGTAGAGTTTTTGCATTTCTCTGGTAAAGAATGCTACATCACAGGAAGGTTATAATTAGGAACATTTCATAATGATTCCAAAGAAAAGAAAAGACAGCTGAAACAAACGGGGAAGGGGAGGAGGACAGAGGAAACAAAGTTGAACTTTGCCTGCTCCTCAACTTAGACAACATTTTCTTGTCCTTCATTTTGTAAAATCAAGATATTTGTGCACTGGCAATTAGAGTAATTGAGAAACTATAAATGGTTACAAACTTTATACAGAAGGTCACAATGTGATTACTTTTTTCTTTTTTACAAATGACTATTTATTTATACAGTATTCTGCCTGCATGCCAGAAGTGGCCACCAGACCACATTATAGATGGCTGTGAGCCACCATGTGGTTGCTGGCAATTGAACTCAAGACATTTGAAAGAACAGACAGTACTCTAACCCACTTTTAAAGTCATGACAGAGGGTGTTACCATGTTCAGTGCAGTAGACACCATATATCCAGGTGGAGAGCATTGAGTTGTGTTCCTGATGGTGACAACCCCAGTCTCATCCCCAGTCTCCTCCAGAGTCACATTTTCAACCAAAACACTTAGAGTGCACAGAAATAAAAGAATCAGATAATAGGGCAAGACACAGCTATAAAACAAGTCTGGTAAGTCATTCTTTCTCACGCAGTGAGCAAAAATGATGAGTTTGGAAAAGCATTGAGGCTCAGGACAGAAACAGTAAGAAATGGCGCTAGTTAGATCCTCCTATGTGAAGATTCCCTAGGAATGACTCACAATAACAATCCTCCTTTAATTTGTTTCCTTTGCAAGTTTGAAGAAGCATTTTCAGTAATGCTTTTTATCTCTCTTAGTAACCATACCAAAATGGAGCAGTAAGATGGGTCCATTTCATGCTGCTCCATGGGTCTTTTTGAATAAGGTTTTCTGAAAGTCAATTCTAAGAAATCTGTCTTTTTTTTTTTTAACAACACATTCCCTTTCAATATACTTAAATCCCTGGATGATTTTTGTCAATATCACTTATTTTTCTTACATAGATGCAGAGCCTACAAATAAAGAAAAAAAAATTTTTTAAATCACCATTAAGATAAATGAGCTACAGATTCTTATTATTTTTATTTGAAAAACAGTGGGAATAATTGTGTTTTTTCTATTGGAATATTTTGAATGATGAAGCTTTAATGGGAGGATAAATAATATGCATGAATCAAGAAAATGTCCCCTGAGTGCTAATATTGTGCTTTTTGTCTTTGTCTTTTATACGATGAGCCATTTGTAATTTTCAGAAAGCTTCCTGGGACGACAGATGTAATAATGCCTTGAACCCCTAGGCAGAAAAGCACCATATAATTACATCTTTAAAATATTATTACTACAGAACTATCCTCAAATTTTCGTTACTTACAGAGAAATCTTTTTGTAGGTGAGCCCCCTACGGCTATGCTGATCCCTTCCCTTCTGACCAGAAGTGTTTTAAGTGATCAGCAAATGGTCTCTTGGTGAAGCAGTGACTCCCTGTGGGAAGTGCCTGGATTAGGGCACTTGACCTAGCTGAGTTTGGTATTCAGAAACTGCCTATGAAGACCTTAGAGCTGACTCACTCACCGTTACATACTTTTGTTCGCAGAATTTGCTCCAATTAACATGATTAAATTCCGGAGTCTGAAACGAAGATAATTTCTTTCTGAAATGGATATGCTTACGATTGGGAGTCAGATGACAGTTATGGTTTTCAGGAGATAAGGTTGCTTTTTCTCTGGAATAATTTATTCATCATTTCAATAAATATTAACTGAATATACTCTGTACTAATTACTTATGACACAATAGCGAAGCAGAGCCTGGAGGTTATGGTCTGGGAGTAAGACAGACTCTAATCAGATGGAATAGTATAATCATTTCTATGCCATGTAGAAGCACAGCATTATGGGAGAAAACGGCAGGCACCCTGACCTCAGTGAAAAGTAGTGGTGATTAGGAGGACATACTCAAAATGTAGATATAAGAGTGAGTCAGTATTCTCCCATTATTTTAGCATAAGACATAATACTATCTAAGCACACTTTTCCTTGTTTCCGGGCATGTTCTAAAATAGGTTAAATAGTGTGTGCTTAATTACAAGGAAAAGAAGGAACATGTGACCTTGGAACTCTCTACCCTTTAGCTTGAAGTTGACTTAAGTATTCCTTGATTTGTCATTACCAAGTATTGGCATAGCTGGCTGAATAGCAAAATGTTAACATTTTTCTTCTAAAGAATGCCATTGGGACTGCTAAGGTGACACCTGTCTGTCATCTTGTTCCTCTTCTCAGATTGTGAATTCTAGGAGGAGGGAATGGCACTGATATTTTCATCACCAAGCTAAAGATGAAGTCCAGCAGAAGAAGACTCCATTTATATTAGCAGTTTGAGAATGTAGCTCAAAGCTCTGTAGAGATAAAGGTCCCTGGACACTTAGAGCTGTCTGTATGATGGACTCTTCAACTCGTCCCATTGAGGAAAGTTTCCATTGCCACTCAGCTGGACTGTCCTGGTTCTGCCAACGCTGGTGTTCATTTTCATCTCTGTCACTCAAATCTCGTTCATGAGTTCACTTTCTTCCATTTTTAAAACATGGGACACATGAAAGATGCTATAAAAAGTCGAGTTCATTTTTGTAATCTCCGATGGCATCTTCATCATGTGACGGCTATTCTGGGATTCCGTAGCCATAACAGAAAGAGCAGCAATCAACATCAGAATGCCAGATGAGATTAGAACCGCTGGGCTTAATCACCCAATCAAACGCCGCAGCAGCTTCAGATCAGCACACGCTTTTCTTACAACTGTCCAGTTTTCAGAAGTTACAAATAACCTTTTAATGTCTATATGCAATCATCGTAGTTTAACTTCCTTTCATTTTCTTTTTCTTTCTCTCTCTTTTTTTTTTTAAGCTGGAGTCTAGTCAGACTGAAAAGAACCATTTAAAGTTTTGCAGAAGGAAAACATTAATATGTTAATAAAAATCCCAGTATTTGGGACTGTTGCACAGTTATTCTAGGTGTGTAGGTATTGTGATGTCTTTATCAAGCCTCAAGTTTAGGATTCATGCAGAAGAGGAGGAGGAAGCATTGTAAGCATTGTAAGGGGGGACAAATGACTCCAAGGACATGGTAGATTTTAGACACAGAAGAACTGATACACATATGAACTCACAGACTGTGACAGCCCACACAAGTACAAGCCAGACAGACTCTAGCATAAAAAGGGGATGTAGATACAAAGTCCCCCCCATGCAAGAAGCTATTTGCCATTGAATAAGTGCTAGGAAAGGCAAAATCCATTTTCTTCAATGAAGTGTTACGGAGCATGCCCAGTAGTAGTGAACCAACACAAAATGGACTTCATGGGTTTTTTTTTTTTTGGAGGGGGGGCAGGGGAAGGTTGCTTTTGTTTTTTTTTGTTTTGTTTTGTTTTGTGTGTGTGTGTGTGTGTGTGTGTGTGTGTGTGTGCAGTTCTTTTTTTTTTTTCTAATGTATTCACTTTACATCCCAATCTTAGCCCCCTCCCTTGTCTCTTCCTGGTCTCACTCTCCCTCCCTCTTCTCTCCATGTCTCTCCCCTAATCCTCAGAGAGGGGGAGCCCTTCTCCCCTACCGACTGACCCCAGCCTACCCAGTCTTACCAGGACTGCCTGCACCCTTTTCCTCTGTGGACTAGTTAAGGCACCCCACCAGGAGGAAGTGATCCAAGGCAGGGGCAGCTCCAGCTCCTCTTTTTTTTTATTTATTTATTTATTTATTTATTTATTTATTTTATTTATTTATTCTTATTACATCTCAATGGTTATCCCATCCCTTGTATCCTCCCATTCTTCCCTCCCTCTTACTAGGGGACTCATAGGGAGACTGAGCTGTCTATTGGCTACATCTGAACAGGGGGCCTAGGCCTTCTCCCTCCTTAGTCCTTTTTTGATGGATCAATCTCTGGGTCCTCCTGGGTCCAGATTTGTTGTCTCTGCTGCTTTTCTTGTGGAGTTCCTATCTCCTCCAGGTCCTTCTATTCTCCGACTCTTCCAGTATGACTCCCTGCCCTCTGCCAAAGTTTGGCTGTGAGACTCAGCTTCTGCTTCAGTCCCCTGCTAGGTAGAGTCTTTCAGAGGACCCCTATGGTAGGCTCCTGTCCTGTCCCCTCTCTCCAGCAGCTTCCAGTGTCTGTTCTATTTGCCCTGCTGAATGAGAATTGAGCATCTTCCCTAGGGTCCCTCCTTGTTACTTGGTTTCTTTGGGTCTGTGGATTGTAGAATGGTTGTCCTCTATTTTGTAGCTAGTATCTGTTTGTAAGTGAGTATGTACCATGTGTATCTTTCTGGGTCTGAGTTACCTCACTCAGGATGACTGGTAGTTATTATGTTCATGTTTTGTTTTGGTAATTATTGTCATTTTCATTTTTTTTCAGTTTCTTTGTTTTGATTTTTTTGTTTTTGTTTCTTGTTTTTTTTTTTTTTTTTTGGTGGGGTGTTGTTTGTTTTTTGACAGAGAGGAAGAATATGCAATTGGGTGTGGAGGATCTGGAAATATTTGGGAGAATGGAAGGAGTAAGATCAAGTATATTACACGAGAAACCTTTAAATAAAAATTTATTTTAAAAGATGCAATCAGACTATATGGAGAAATGATGATGAATTGGTAGACATCAATATGACTCACACTATTACATCAAAAGTACTTAGACCATAACAGTTTAATATTACTAACGATTCTTCTCTTTTTTATGATCCTAATGTTTAAACACTGAGCCATGAAGCAGTGTAGCAGAAGGTCAGGGCTGTGAGTCGGCACTCCTCTTCTGTGAGCTGGGATTACCTAACCAGCTCTATCATCTTCCAGAATTACATAAAGTCACATCTTCCAAAAATATACCAGAGCCAAGGATCACTTGATGACCTTCACAAGGTCAAAACTAATTTTACTACAATGGATTACAAATATTAACATAAGCCTTTTGATCTCCTTTTACTGTTATCTCGTGTAATTTTTCCTCTAGCTCATCCACTAATTTATGCAATGAATATTTATTAAGAGGTATTATATATCAAATACAGCACTTGACCTTAGTTGGGCTTTGCAGTTATATTTTAAAGTTATTACAAACTGCACGATATGTAGCTCACACCTGAAATCCAAGCTCTTAGAAGGATGGGGCAAAAGGACCGTGTGAATGTGAGGCTATCCTTGGATACATGAAAATTCTAGCCAATCCTAAACTATGAAATGAGTTTCTGTGAGTATATGTTACAGAGTTGTATCACTTGTATATACTTTTTAATGGCATACTAGAAAAATTAACATTCCAGCTACCAACTTTGAAATCCTAATAAAGTTTTTGCTCAAAAATGAAGAGATTTACGACTCTTTCTTCTACTTTTGCCTACTCTAGTCATCAAAAAAAAATTTTTTTTTTTTAGTTCTTGGAATTTACTGCCTCTTGCTGAGGGCTCTGATCAGATGCTGCAACCTTCCTACCTCTAGATAAAGGTGCAGAGCAGACACCCGGGGAGAACTGTGAGAGGTTTATATATTTGTTCCGAGTCAAAGGCAAACAAGAAGGTGGTGTGTAGAAATGCTGCTGACTTTGAGCATGATATATAATGCCTCCACATTTTCCCCAATATCCTCTTCTCCTAAAAAAACAAAGAATGTAATATTTCACAAAATATTGTGAATCTACCTAATATCGCCTGTTGACACTTGTCAATGATGAAGATCATCCCTAATTCTTCAGGAATATTTAAGGAGAGTGTACTAGGGACCACTCCGGGTTTTTGTGCTTATCAGTCAACTTGTTGCTGTGAACATCTTTATTTCACTGCATTTGTAATCCAGTTATAAGCAGATGTTTTCTAATGTATGTTCTGTGTCTCTATATTTCTCTCCTAGAGTCAAATGATGTGAGAACTATGATCTTGCTTATCCATCTTGGTTATTTCTTTACCTTAGTGTGATTGATGCCTGTTACATGGCAATAACCCAATAAAATAAGATGAGTTAAATTGATTCCATCTTTCTTCAAACATTTCCTCTGCTGTATTAATAACAAGATAAGAAATGATCTCACTCAGACACTTGTCGCACAGTGTCAGTAGATGCTAGTAAAGCATTTGGAAACTTATATTCCTCAGAGTACACTTCTTATCCAAATACTACCCACACCAGCTGCCCCTGTTGCTCCTGCTGGGTCCTCCTTGTCCTCCTCCTCATCGTCTTCACCATCGTTATCACCATCCCATCCTCCACTTCTTCCCCTCATCCTTCCATTCCCTTTCTCTTCCTCTCCCCTTCCTCCTCTTCTTTGTCCTCCTTCTTGCCCTACCTATTTCTCTCAAAACATTTCTGGGACTATCTGCAAAATCTGAATTTTCTGAACCTTTCTTTTCTTTTCTTTTCTTTTCTTTTTTAATCCAAGAACGAGACATCTGAAAGAGGTCTGTGCTGGCTGGTAGTGTTACAAATCTTTCTGACAGAACAGAATAGTCAAAGGCAGATCGACAAAGTGCTGTCCTGTGGCTCCTCTTCTTTGCAGAATTGGGATCTCCTCGTGTAATAGGAAAGGTCTCGGTCTGAATATTGCTCTAATTCATGATTAGCTTTGTCTCTTATTGCTACAGTAGCATCTGCTGGCCTTGCATACAGCTTTGGGGTTTCCATTATCCACTTTTGACTAAGACTTGGTTTTCCCCCTAAATTCCAAGCATCGATGTTATAGACTATACTTGTGTACCCATGATTCACTTTTAGTGCCAGCAGCCCCTTTGGCTTTGAGGTAGTTTATAAGCTCTTAGAAAACCAAGAATCTGTTGGAATGTTATGTTTCCATGATACTACATCCCTTAAGAACCCAAATCTCACCTGTGTCACACTCATTTACCACAGTATCTGCATTATTGTTCATCCTGAATATGAATATACACAAACAACTTTATGGCACTATTTCCTTTCCTTATGACCCAATCTATGAAAATCCTCCTAGTGCATTTTGCTATTTCTTTCATATTGTCTGCTCTATAGATCCCAAGCATCACAGGGAAACATTTTAGTCTTGCTTCTAGTCACACTTAGCATGGGCTATTCCTGAAGTCCTTCATTGTTGCCTTGAGTATTTTCACAGATGCAGCTCCTCAGCAGAGGTACCATATCCACAACCCACAGCAGCTAGGGAGGCTGAAACGTGCACTCCAGGGAGCAAGCACTCCAGGATTTGGTCTTCGACTCGTACTTTTCTCATTGAAGTTGTGTGAAGTAAAAGTGTCCAGAGTTCAGGAATGGTGGCTTCAGTGGCCAGTGTAGTAATGATTTACTCTATGAAATAATCTAGTTTCCAAAATTTCTTTGAGAAACACATTTAGTATTTAGCTATGTGTTGTTCAATGGCATATATCATAAACAATGTGCTTCCCCTTGGTGTTTGTACCTGGGAAATATGTCGTTGGTTAGTGTATGACCATACTTGGTTACTACTGATCAAGTGTTTTATTTATACCTCATCTATTTTGTTATTTTCTTGTAAACATCCTTATTATTTTTGTTCATCTCTGAATTTAAATCTCATTTTAAAAATGTTTTCCTTGAAAATGAATATAGTTCCTAGAACTAGTTTATTAGAGCCATAAAGATTAGAGAGAAATTCTCAATTTGTTTCAATAATTATTTTCCCAGTTGCTTTCTGGAAATCATATGTTTTCTTTGTCTTGAAATCCATGATGATAACATATTAAAGTAATGAATTATATCCCACTGAAACTCATATTGTTCTCTGCAAGGTTGTGAAGCCATTTTAAACATATGCATGAATTCAGATGTTGTAATACAATAGCTTTGGGGATTAAGTATCTCTTTTCATTCTGTATTATAAATAACAAAAAAAGATAAAATAACTATCGTAAAGTATTTTCTAGTACATATATTTTGAATGAATAGTCAGCCTTCCTAATTTATAAAATGTTCAGCTTGTTTTTTATGAAGTATTACTTTCTTTATGAAATATTATAGTTTATTCTAGTTTTAAATCTCTCTCTCTCTCCTCTCTCTCTCTCCTCCCTCCCTCCCTCCCTCTCTCTCTCTCTCTCTCTCTCTCTCTCTCTCTCTCTCTCTCGTGTGTGTGTGTGTGTGTGTGTGTGTGCATGTAGGTATGTGTGTATGAGTATATGAGTTCGGGTGCCTAGGGATACCAATGATAACATGGGATCCCCTGAGCTGGAGTTACAGGGAGTGATGAACTGCCCAATATGGTGCTGGGAACCAAATTTATGTCCTCTGCAAAGGCAGTGCATTTCTTAACTGCTGAGCCATCTCTCCAGCCTCTACACATTATTTTCTGAGACAGAGTCTTTCATTAAGCTGGGAGCTCATCATTTTGTCTAGACTGCCCAGCCAGTGCTGGGGTTACAGGTATATATGAGACCTGAACACTCTACTCAGGTCCTCTTGTGTGTACAAAAGGACTTCACCCACCAAGCCGTGCTCTCCAGCCCCCAAATGTTAAAGTGCAATATATACTATTTAAATATGCAATTAAGGAAGTTGATTTTGAAAAAAAAATTTTTTAAAATAAAAAGAACAAGGAAAGTGAAATTACTTGGGTGTTTGATTTTTTTAAAAAATTTGAAACTATAATATAATTATACCATTAGCCCTTCCCTTCCCTCCTTGTAAATTGTTCCATGTATCACTGCTCACTTTCAAATACATGGAGTCATTTTTTTATTAATTGTTCTTACATGCATATATTTATAGGTATATAAATACACGTTCCTAAATGTAACCTGCTCTGTCTGTATAATGCTTTGTATAATGTTACCTGTATGTATGTTTTCAGAGATGAGCCGTTGGTGTGGGTATAACTAGTTCATGTGCTCTTCCCTGGGTAAAACTGCTTCTCCCACTCTTAGCATTCCTTAGCTGCCTGTAGTTCTTTGTGCAATGTTGAGGCCTTCTGGTCTTTTCCAACCTACTTTCTTTGGCTTTATCTATTGTTGCTGACGTTGTTCAGCCCAAGTGTGGCCAAGCCTATTGATGAGACTTTATGGGTGGGGCTTCTGACACTAGGAGACACATCTTACAGCTGTTAAAACATAGTAATAGGAATTCCTAGAGCGAAACTAGATTATAGAAACAGTTTAGATCCCAGGTAGGTCATGCATCTTTTCTTCCAGCAGGGATGCAAAAAAAAAAAAAAAAATCATACTGAATGCCACACCTGGATGTTATGTCCTTCTTTAATGAGCCGAGGGGAGAAGAAAAGTTATTTAAACATTGGCTCATAACGTATGTTCAATACCAGGACTACCACTTATGTTTCAATTATTAAGTTGTTATTTCTTCCATTTCTTAAAGTTATGCTTGTTGTTACTTAATAGGATTATTAAAAATGTCTTTATTTTTTGATATGTGAATTCCAAAGTTTAGACATGACTATACTGGAGATCCACAGAAAATTTAAAAGTCCGTCATAGATTCACATAAAAATATTAGAAGCTAAGTGCACAGTTATTTACAGATAAGAACAATTGTGTCCTTATCTCTCACAAGGAAAACCTGAGCAATATGAAGGTAATCTTCCCAGAAAAACCTCTACAACTGAAAGCATCCTGGCCCATTGCATTTGCATTTGAATGGTTTTATTCCCCTTATGCTCTCAAAAGTATTACATTAAATATTAATGTAACATTTTGCTCCTATTATTGTTCAGTTATGCCTCTGTGAAACTGTAATGACTGCACAAGATAAAGGGGAGAAATGGTGCTTAATGATAGAATATTGCCAATCTCAGGTTAACATTGTAGCTCCAAAACAGTGTATTGTGTGCTGCTGACAACTCAAGAGAATGACACTGTTGGCATGAAGTTATCAGCAATTCAGTTCTTTGCTTATTCTTGGATGCTGTTTTTCTACTCTTCCTTTCCAAGACTCAGTTGTAAAAAAAGAATAATGATTATAATACAAAATAGAAAACATCACTATAGGAGCAGTCCCTGTTTTTTTTTTCTGTTGCACATGCAGAAAATAGAATAGGAATATTATATTTGTGAAATGTTCTAGTAAAGAGTCACATACCTGCAGAATAATGCATAAGTTACAAGCATCATTTTAATAAAAAAAAAAAGCTCGAACATTCAAAAATGTTGACAAAAATATGACAGCCAAAAGTTTGGGAAATTGAACCTTCACTCACTAGATTGTATTTTCATGGACCTTGAAATTGTATAAAATAACAGCAGTCCATGTCACCATTCCTAGGTAGATAAACAGGTCCATTGAAGTAATAAATAATAATAAATAATGATAATACTAATACTTGTGTAAGACTGTCATTTTTACATTTTACATTTCACTAGCCACAACCAGATCTATATTTCAATTAATATGCATAGCTTTTTTGTGGTAGTGACTCAAAAGCTGACACTATTCTTCACCTGTTGTATTGTTCCATCATAAAAACAGCTTGTGGATACAAAGTGATGGCACAGCCGTGCCTGCTTCTCAGTCGAGTGTGTGGTGGACTTTCAGCTAATAAAGATGGATCATCAACTGCATCTCTTTTCAATCGTACATTTTATCCAGGTAGGCAGCACAAAGATGGCAGCTCTTCCCTTCACTGAACGCCTATTGACTGCATGTTTAGCATGTGCATTGGCTGGCTTGATTATTATTTTTGTCAAAAGGGCACAAAATATAAGCCCTGTCTCTAAGCAGTGTTCATCCAGTGGATAAGAAATCCATATATAATGATAGTTTCAGCAGGGTGGACTAAGTTATTTTTGCTACTCACTGAACATTGTGAAAACAACAGAGTTTCAGTTCATACTGAGAATAAGGAATGTTTACAGGAGAGCTCAGAGGCAGGCTGGGATCTCAGAAGGTAAAATTTCCTTCAGGAACATTAAAGGAAAGGTAGATGAAATCAGGAAGAGGAGGGTCAAAGTTTGATGAGGAAGACAATGTCTATACTATGTACCTTTTTTCCACACACTTTCTTATGTGCCTACAGTACAGAGATACCTGTCGTTTAAGAACAAATAGTCCTATAGGTTACAGTATAGACTGGTATCATAATACAGTCACAGAGGTGCTGCTCAAACACGTGTATGGACTATGTAGTTAGCCTTAAAAAATAGTGTGCTGGTAAGTTAGTTTCTTCAAGTATATATCCCTCCATTATTTATTTAAAGCTATAATGTTTTATTAAAGTATAAATAATTTTAAATGGTTGTTTTTAATTAAAAATCATGTATACTATTATAAGGAAACGTGGGAAAAAGAAATAAGCAATACAAAATGAAGTAAGCTAGCATTATTATTTCATTATTGTAAAAGTTGTTATGTGAAATGTTTGGAATAACCCTATGTACTCTCTGACAAACATTTGGTCATTAGAGTTTCATATATTGTATTTAGGTTATATAGAATATATACTATATATACAATTTTATCTGTAGATGTAAATAAAATTAATATTAATATATAATTACAAGAACAAATAGGTATATACTGTAGACCCAGCTCATCTCAAAGTGACTCTGATGTTTGATCACAACTGTCAAATCTAGAATCAGCTAAGAGCTAGGTTATCTGGCTGGGCCTGTGGGGTATTATCTTGCTAGTTGGAAAGACTTGTCCACTGAGGGCGATACCATTCACTGGATTAGAATCCTGAATCATAGAGACGAGCACAAGTGTTCATTTCTTTCTGTTTCTTGAAGGTAGCTGCAACATGGCCAGCTCTGATTTCTCCATCTTGATGGTATATACCCTGGAGCAGTGAGATAAACCAATTCTCCCTCATGCCACCGGATGTTGTTTTCTTTTCTCTATCCCTTCATTCCTTCCTTCCTTTCTTTCTTTCTCTCTCTTTCTCATCTTTCCCTTCCTCCTCCTTTTGCTCCTCCTTTTCCTACTCCTCCTTCTGAGAGACAGACTCACTATACAGCCTTGGCTGCCCTGGAACTAACTATGTATACCAGGCTGGCCTTAGGCTGGCATTAAAGACTCACCTAAGTTATTCCTGCAATGGTGTTTTATCACAGAAACCAGAAATAAAATAAAATAAAACAGAGATGAGCCCCCAGATTCCCAGATACTGGAGACAGAAACAAATGTTATGTAATTGTTAGTATTTTTTTTCTATATGCACTGAATTTTGCAAGAGGCATTCTGACCCGGCCCTTCCTGTTTTACACCCTGTTGTCTCCTTTATGTCTCAGATCTCAAACTTTGAGTCATTACTAAGCAAAATAATGTTTACGTAAACACAAGCTCTAAGGTATCTCAGTATTCTATCAGCAACTGAGACAGCTACTCTGATTGAGAGCCAGGCCACCAAGTATGGATGCACAAAGGACAACACCCTCCCCCCTTTGGCAAGGAGGGAAATGTCTGTGAGTTCATCACAATATGCAAACCACAGCTTAAAATTTCTATATTTTATATTTTGAGATTTCCCACTTAATATTTGAAGCCTTTGGTTGACCCAAAATAATTTAAATTTTTTATTAATTTATTCTTGTTACATCTCAGTGGTTATCCCATCCCTTGTACCGTCCCATTCTTCCCTCCCTCCTATTTTCCCCTTATTCCCCTCCCCTATGACTGTTCCTGAGGAGGGATTTCCTCCCCCTGTATATGCTCATAGGGTATCAAGTATCTTCTTGGTAGCCTGCTATCCTTCCTCTGAGTGCCACCAGGTCTCCCCCTCCAGGGGACCTGGTCAAATGCGAGGCACCAGAGTTCCTGTGAAAGTCATACACCACTCTCTACTCAACTGTGGAGACTGTTCTGTCCATTGGCTAGATCTGGGTAGGGGTTTAAAGTTTACCACCTGTATTGTCCTTGGCTGGTGCCTTAGTTTGAGTGGGACCCTTGGGCCCTGACCAAAAATAATTTAAAATGACAGAAAATGCAACCGTGGATAAGGGTGTTCTGCTGTGAATGCGCATACATGAACACACATGCACACATATGCAAATGCAAGCACACTAGTCTTATTTTCTAACTACAAAGTCATAAACAATGGTAGTGACTCTGCCCAGGAGCAATTTTGAGAGCCATAATAATTGCTTTTAGTCACAGTATTTCCCAAATATGCTGCTTCTGGAGTCATGAACTCAGGGTCTAAGTACAGGAGAGTGTGTAAGAAGGCTGTTCCCCAAGCTTCCAAGTGGCTTTTCTTTCTTGTTAGGATTTATGACTTGTGTCACAGGATTTAATAATCACTACCTTGGAACCTTTGCATTTTTCTTTGTCAAAAGTCCTTGACTTCCTTATCAACAGCAGCATAGCTTGTGGTGTATTTGCTGTCTGGGGTTCACTCACATCCAACAGTTTAAAAGTTTGCAATTTCTATGTGGCACAGAATTAAAAACTGATCTGAAGAAAGACTGCTAACCCATGTAGTGTACACATATTCGACCCATATAGGAACAAATTATACTAGAACTCTAATTTTTAATTCTGCAAATAAGGATTTTCCTCTTCTGTCAAAATAAGATAAGTCCAGGGTACTTGAAAAACAGTGTAGGGTAGAGTGCTTGCCTAGCATGTGCAAGACCTCTCATTCAATGCTGGGCACTAAAACAGTCTAACAATGCTGTTTCTTCTGGGTCACTTTCCCCCACCCCTACACTCACCCTCATACAGATTGTTGCTATTTATGACAAGTAGTTATGACTTTGAGGGGCAGGACCAGATATATGGTTAAATTACATAAATTCCAGTGTACTTTGAAAAAGGGGAATTTATAAGGATCACTTCATTTCTCAGTGAATACATACTGGGTTCATGCCGTGACCTCATCATTGATCTCACGTTGTGGAAATCAGGATGAAGTTAAAGATTAGTTCTCCGGTAAATGAGTCTCCTGCTTATGTTTGTTATTCTGGATAAAACATCTGTTCTTGATAATATTTATTGACTATTTGACTTAAATTTATTCAAACCACTGAGGACACTGATTGCTTTTAATCTTTATTAAAATTTTTCTTTGCTTGAGAATTTGTATTTTGATCCTAGCTATCCACCACTTCCCAACCCAAACCACCCCCATGATCTCCCTCAACATGCCTCACTCCCAATTTCATGTCTTTTTTTTTTCCTTTGACAGTTATAATCCACTGAAGTAAATTAGTTCTTCCTAATGGGTATTGGTGTGATTATTTTAAAACATTAACAGACCCAAAGAGAAGGACAGCATTCCAGAAGATGGCAACCAGTAATTTAAAAACTCTTTTGCTTCTTAGAAAGATTAGCCACACCCCCCTCAACGGATCACAGCTGGGTCAGCCTGCTGATGACTTCTCCCTAAGCGGCCTGCAGAGCACCTTCTGACACAGAAATCCACCCAGCAGTGATGAAACCCTCAGGCCAGCACTAACTGGATTTCTTCACATGAAACCAAAGTATATAGTATCTTCGTCAATAGGTTCTTATTATCAAGTTCTGGAGATATGATCACTCTTTAAGTGAAAACGAGCTGTTGTGTCATTTCTGTTTTAACAGATGGCATAGTCTTGTTGGATTTTTGGTGATGTTTCCTAAGGGTATACCCTTCCTGTGCTGCTATTATTAGTGTATCTGCTATAAGCTATGCATCTCAATCAAGAGAAATGCATTTATAAGAAGCTACGTAATTAATTTCCAACTCACTTTCTTTTTCTACCTTGTCTATTCTATTCCACTTAAAAGATTAAACAAAAGAATCTTGTGAAGAGGTGAAGAAAAACACATTGTCCTTCTAACTAAATCATTTGATAGCTAATGGAATAAAATAAAGTAATATTGTTAGTCTAAAGCCAGTACGATGTGTATTGAAAAGGCAATATGTAATACTTTAATAGCTTTCCATTCTGATTTCATTTAGGTGTGGTATACGTGCCAGTTTATATGACTGTGCAAATACAGAGATCAAAAAGAAAAATATTATCTTCAAATTACTATTTTAAATTTTCGTTAACGTTTACAATTAATATTTAAAAAATAAATGGCTATGAAATTATACATTTCTGAACACCACATTGTTCAATAGTCCTTTTAAAAAGATTGCTCAAGTAAAATAAATTTTATCTAATTATTTTTGTTGTTATTAAAACAAACAAAATACTGTAAATTCTTTAATACACTTTCCTAAACCATTATCATAACATTAATATACTTACTGTAGTATTTATTTTAAAATACTAATAGACCCAAATAGTAGATCAACATTCTAGAAGATAATAATGGATAGTTTTAAAATGACTGTTGCTAAATAATGAATTTATTTTCTTTAGTAGAATGTTGTCAATAATTTCAGCAGTCAATCTTTTTTTTCCTGAAGTATTATCCTTGAGGTGACTTGTTGAATATGGAGCTCTAATTAAAGACTTAGTTGGTAAGCATATTAAATTATACTTTGTGGAAGTCTGTGACACTCAAATGGAGCTACATTATAATAGTTTCAGACAGTGCTACATTCATCTACCCCATGCTGTTCTCTAGAAAATTGACCTTGCTCTCCACTTGACCTTAAATGAAAAGAGATGCTATGCCAGACAGGTCCATAACCTCTGAAGACCTGAAAATGCTGATATAGCCAGTCCACATATTTGCGTTATGCATATTAAACTAACAGACGATAGTATTTACAAGGCTTTACTAAATGCTTAAATCTATTTTGTGGACAAAAGGATTTTTAAGTTAATTCATTTTGTGGAGAGAATAATTTAACCGAGTTAGCATTTTGTTGACAGAATTATGATGAAATTCATTTTGTCTACATAATTGATTGGACAGCTAGCAGAATGCATTTATCCCTGGAATGAAGAATGTGGCAAAGGTTGTCAAATGGCATTTCCTCCTAGCCTTCTCAAATCATTTTGATTGCAAAATGAGTGTAAAAAATCCTTTCATTTACAAAATCAATATGGGTGTTAATTATTGTCAAATAGATATAAAGTTCTTTTTGTTAAATATTGATAGAAAAACATTGCTACCATTCACTAACAAGATATTAATCTCATAAATTGTTCTGGAAGAAGCTTACCTCTCAACTGTGTAACAAGGTGGGTGGGTGTTTTGTCCCCTGGATACCCAGCTATAAATGTGGAACAAACACTCTGACTACAAATTTTAAGTGGATGACTAGAGTGAAAACATTCAGGACAGTATTGGAAAAAACAGAACAAAGAGGGCCATGAATAGCACACGATTAGAAATAGTGAAAGCTACACAGCAAGTTATCAACACTGCATGCAAATTTACATGGTTTCTCCAGCTGCACTTTTAATTGAATTAGATTATTGTATTATAATCCACTTAAGCCTAGAGGCTTGTACAAGGAAGATGAGTGTTGTGGTCCAGCGATGACAATGGATCTCTGCCACGCGCTTCATGCTTTTCCACATTTGCATAGCACCTACTGCCAAAAGTCTGTGAATGCTCAGAAAAGATTCCTATAATGTGAGAGAGAGCCTGGGTCGTGCCTGGGACACAGAATTATTGTTTAGATGTTCTTTAAGGGAAACTGCTTTATTTTGCGTGTGAGTACGAGAAAAACAGCACATGTTATGTGGGAGCACAAGTGTAATGGTGGCTGGCTACATAAACAGGGTACATACGTTAGGAGTCTGTGATGTCTTAGGTTTTTTTCCCCATCACAAGTAAAGATGACAGAAGCATGCCCTGCCACTTCCCAGCTGGATAAATTAGCTCAAAGGAAAATGTTGGGGATGTAAAATGATGGTAGAGTAGATGCATTATTCACTCTTGTATACTTTAGAACTTTTTTTTTTTTACACAATTTGTGTGTTCAGGTTGTGAGGCTAGATTCAAATATTTACAGGCAGACAATCGTTCTTCCCTTATATGATAATTGCGGTTTGTTTTCAATGATCTGCCAGCCAATTTTTTTTTTTAAATATAGACTGTTTCACACTTACAGGTCAATGGGATGAGGACAAGGAGACTCAGGCTGTTGTGGTGAATTATTTTATTATAAATAAACATATGTTTAAGAAAACTGAAGATCAGTTAAAAGTGTGGCAGTAGTAAATATTTAAATATAAAACTGATGTTTAGGAAAGCATTTTTTTGCATAGAAAATTTGGAGAAACTACACATGACAAAGCAGGGGAGCCATTGTTATAAATACTGGGCCTGTGGGCAGAAATGCATTGTCCAGTTTTAAATTCAAGTTAATATGGCACTTAAATTTTTTTGAGAAAGATATCTTGTGTGGATTTTCAAACTGATTACTCACAGCCTCAAAGTGATTTGATTTGGGAAGCTGTACCTAATACTGTAACCTATTTTAATCTAGGAAGATCATACTTAATATGTGATAAAGAAGCAGTTTAATTGTGCATGATGAATGTGTGTTAACGTCAACACATACAGAACATATGTATTCCCTGTGTGTGTCCTAGCATAATGAGCCTAGAGACATGATTATTAATAGAATTCAAAGCAAGATGTGTAAGCTAAAGTTATCTCTTTAGCTACGTAATTTAATGCACATAAAATATATGCCCATCTTTAATCAAAATCCCTAAAATGCACATAAAATAAAACATATCCACATGAAGTATTTGAAGGAAGAAAATAAGGCAAAGATGCAGCTATATATGAGGTGAGTATTCACCTAGGCATTCTCTGCTGTTAATTACATTGTCTTTAAATTCTTAACTGTCTCATCATGTTTGGTACAAAATTTTAACATCTTTACTATTTTTATTTTAACAACCTTATTCTTTAAAAAAAAAACTGAAGTAAGATAGACTATTCATTTACTGCATTGAGAATTTAACCTAGGGTCTTGAATAGGCGAGGCCAGTGTTCTCGTCTGGGCTACTGCCCACTCCTTTTGTGTATTTATTTATTAAAATGTTGAGATACGGTCTGTCCTAGTTGGCCAGGCTGATTTTGAACTCACTATACAGCCCAGGTTGGTCCTGAACTTTCAATCCACCTGTTTTTGTCTCCACATTGCTGAGATGGCAGAAGAATACCACCACAGCCTGAGATGACTTCCAATCACCGATGAATGATGAGGACCCCTAAAGCTCAGAGATGAAATCAAACCACCAAGAACTTCAGAGAAAACCAACCAAGGCACTAAAGATAGACACCGTATATGACTCTACATCCTCGGAGACAAGTTCAGCTCTCGCATCACCCCACTCTATATGATTTATAGTTAGACATAAACCTTGGGCTCAGTTCAAAAAAGATGATCAAAAGACTACTTTATATATTTCTAAGGTAAAAGGCCACAGCCTGAATAGTGGGGAAAGAAATGAGCTTGAAGTCTGGTAAACAGGCTTAGAAGATGGAGGTCTTAGTGTTCAGGCTAGAGAATTATGTCTTACTGGAGGGGACACAGTCTACAGGAAGTTTCTAGAATAGAATAAGAAAATTTTTTATTACCAAAATTTCACTTTACAAGAGGGTTATGAGGAATTCAATATGTATACCGCTTGAGGTGCTTTAAACTTATAGAAAAAGTGGAGGGAAATATTCTCCTCAATGTCTTTGGCACCTATTACATTTTTTCAGTGGGTTATTTAGAAATTAAAATGGTACCACGAAGCATAAAATCAGACACAGGTCAAAGGAAAGCCCTGACCATTCACAGCAATAAATAAAGGATATCAGGATGGTTGGCAGCAATAAGAAGGTGAATATTCTTTGGCTACATACTTACTCTACCTCTGAGAGAGAAAAAAAAAAAAAACCACACACACACACACACACAACACAGAAATCGTTCTTTGTAGAGTCCAATTATGTGGCATAAATCTAAGAAGACTGGATATTTACGAACATACATAAGGGTAGGTGATGAGATAAAAGGAGTATGTTGGTTGTATGCACTTTCTATAAATCTTCTAGACAGTTCTCTAAAGTGGGAGTCGGGGGGGGGGGAGTTTATTTTCCAAAGCCCTACATCCACAAGCTTCTGGCACAGTAAGAGAGACTCCAGAAACTGTAGTGTTATTATTGGAAAGAACTTAACAGACCTGAACAAACCGAACCCCAAGCCGGTGGTAAAGACATATCAGAAGTCACCTGGTGGGATCAGGGTTCAAACTGTGTCGTGAGTGAGCAGCACCAAGCACACCACTTATCTGTTGCTACATAAAAAAACCACCATTCAAAAACTGTAACACATTAAACATCTGCTCTCTGTTCACACAGTCTGTGGTTTGAGGATACAGAAAGATTTGTAGAAGGAAATACTTCTGTTGGTCTATCATCACGGTATGAAAATGAGTTTCAACAGCAAAAGGTTACAGCAGCCAGACCTTTTGCTGTGGGATTGATGTCCATGCTGTTACTCAAAATCAGTATGTTAAAGGCTGTTCCCATGGGGCCAGAGAGATTGCTCAGTAGTTAGGAACACTTGTTTCCCTTGAAGAGGACCGAGTATGCACATGGTGGCGTATAACTATCGGATGTTGTTCTCTGGCTTCCACAGGCACCAAGACATGAATGTGGTACACACCAGTGCAGACAAACATTCACAACATACAGTTTTAATATATATATATATATATATTTTTTAAGCCTATTCACTGATGTGAAGTTGTTTAAAGGAGTGGCTTTAGGGGGTGATCAGGTCAGGACGTGATACTTTCACCAAAGTATGGGATGTGTGAGTGTTTTTCTATTACCAAGGACAGTCTCCTGACCTTTTTTGGCAGGGAGGAGATCAGTGAGAGGGCACATGAGGTTTTTCTGGAAGCTGTCTTGTAAAAAGGCATGTGGTGCTTTGCTGAAAACAGACACATGAGAGGGCACATGACCATGATGTTTAGAAAGAATATAAATACAACCCCACAGACAATGAAACAATGCTTTTTGCACTGCTATGTCATGCAAGTTTCGCTGGCTTTAACTGGTCTTCCTTCACAGAGAGAAATGCTTCAGAGAATTTCTAGTGGGTCTCCAGCTGAGTCTGGCTACTTCTGCCAATTAGTGCTGATTTGGTAGAGCCTTGCGGTTTCTGCTGAATCTTGCCATCACTGCTGATTGGTGTTTGATGTTTGGTGTTTGTTATTAGACTGGACTGTTAGTATCCTGACAATACAGAGTGGAATTGTCCCAAGGAACTATGTCTTAAAAAGGTCCACATTCCCCACCCCTATTAACCTTCATTCTTTCCTACCTCTGCTTGGTGGGATGGAAGAGAGGTAGAAGTGTTTGAGAACACTAAATATTGTAGGTTTTTTGAAAAATCTAAGTCTACAAGTGGAGCCTACGCTAAACAGCAGTAGAACCTGGAAGGAAAGGGAGAGATGCTTTCAAATCATGAAGGCAATAACTTTAAATGTGAATTATGATGCAGGTGTAGTGTTAACCAGACAGGAGTATGAAGCAGATTTCGACAGGCAAGGTCTGATAACTTTTTCCTTCTCTTATACCCTTGCACATAGACTGTTCTCTGTCAAATAGGAAGCCATCCAAGATCAATATACTCACAGGTTAAAAAAAAACAAAAAACAAAAATGAGATCCAAACACAGGAAGAGGATGAAGGAAATGTCAAGACACCAGCTGCAGGCACAGAAGACAGCTAGTTTAGACTGTGGCAGGACAGCAGCGGAGTCAGAGAGAGGTACAGACCAAGGGCTGGAGAAAATGAGCAAGTGGCAAAGGCTTCCTTGGAAGTGTATGTTTAAATTACACGAGGGTTTTTTGTTTGTTTGTTTGGTTTGGTTTGGTTTGGTTTTTTGTTGTTGTTGTTGTTTTTTTTTTTTTTTAGAGAACACTAGCAATTCGCAAGGTTCAGGAAGGGAATTGATCAAAAGGGATTCACATAATGAGTTGCCTGACGAGTTTGGATATTTGGGGAGAATGTATCAGCTATGGGAGGAAGAATATGAAGTAAGAATTATGGATATAAAACAAATAAAGCTGGGTGTGGTGGTGCACACCTTTAATCCCAGCACTCAGGAGGCAGAGGCAGGTGGATTTTGATGAGTTCGAGGTTAACCTATTCTACAAAGAGAGTCCAGGACAGCCAGAACTACAAGCGAAACCTTGTCTCAACAAACCAAAATAAATAAATAAATAAATAAATAAATAACAACAAAGCAAATAACAATAAGCAACTCACTTTTTTTATCTTGAGAGAAAGAACATACCTGTTCAGGGATTTAAAAAATGGAATCTTATTGTTAGAGTCTAATTTCCATTGCTATGACAGAGTACCAGAGACTAAGGTAATTTATAAAGAAGATTTACCCAGATCATATTTCATGAGATGAGGAGGTCTTACAACTTAACACTGGCATCTGCTTGGCTCCTAGTGAGCACCCTGTGCTGTTTCATGGCAGGATAGAGAAGGACAGAGACTAGATAGGCCAGGTGACTCATGCAGAAAAGCTGGATTGTAAGGGTGACCTTGATTTACAACAACAAATTCCCTTGATGGCTATCCCAGTTCTTCAGGAAAAGCATTCAAGTTCATGAGGCTGATGTCACAAGACCTAATTACCGCTCAGTGGCCTAACCTCCTCTCAACGCCATTAACAATCATGCTTCAGCAAGAGATTTGGAAGGGACAAATCATATCTACTCTGCAGTACACATCTTAGCACATTACCCATCGGCAATTATCGTTGTGAAAATATAATCTTGGATCGGACTGAGGTTGGAGAAAGATCTTAGATATGATTAGTAGGGGTGGGGAGGACCAGAACAGATTCCTTGCTTCTCTGCATCCGTCTTATATAAAGACATTGGTTACGTTGCTAGAATAAGCATCTTTACGAGATCATGTTTGTTCAGGAGAGAAATTGTTACTTTGTCGCTAACCCTGAACCTCTAATGAGAAACAATGTAAGGGGCTAGAGGTTGTCTTGGCTCTGCCTGCAAAGGGATACTTGGGAGCAGAGTTTGCTTGGTCTTTGGTGACAACTAGAAAAGGGCATGACAAAATGTTCTTCTATGCCAGCACTTGGCAGGCAGAGGCAGGCAGACCAATGTGAATTCGAGGCCAGCCTGGTTTGCAAAGCAAGTCCAGACACAGAGAAATCCTATCTCGAAAAATCAAAACAAAAACCAAAATGTTCTTCTAGATTTTTACATGTTTTGTTGTTGTTGTTTAACCCTGAGAACCATTCTGTGGGGTGGGGCCACCCACAGTTAGTGTTCTCTCTTTGGTTAGACTTGGCTGGAATGTTCCCAAAGGCACATCCTCAGGTATGCCTCCTGGGTGACTCCATACTGAGTCAAGTCAGTAGTGGATATTAGCCAGCCTTAGAAGGCCAGTTATGAATTCTTTGCTTTGAAGGAAGTGGGGAGCATTTGGTTCAAACATGTTGTCCCTGTTCATCACTTTCGGCCTTCTCTTACTCCAGCCACACCTTCATCTTGATCACACTGAGAGAATGGATCAGAACATGGAGAGAGAGAGAACCATCCCACTGGAAAACGACTTGACACCTTCATTCGGTGATGTCAAATAGTAACATTGAGCATGAGCAGTGATGCAAATTTGTAATATTCATGGATCTTTAATCATGAAGCATATAAACACACTGCATTCACATGAATACATGTAGATATTTGCACAGACCCTCCCCGCACACACAAGCACAGATACATGCACACGTACACGTGTGCCCACACATTCACTTTCCAAAGACAATTTGAAAGCCCAACTTGATTAATGAAATTTTCATGTGTTCAAAGTTGGTTTTAAGTATCAAAAATCCTAGGGAGAGTTAGGAAGGGAGGAAAGATGTATAAACTGAGGAAGAGACACACAGAGAAAAAATATGGCTTTTTTTTTTGCTGGGGGGAGGTGTAATGCATTTCAGTTGCAAAGGGGATGTTTTTATTCCATATTGTACTCACCATTTACCTGTGTGAGCAAAGTCATAGCTCTAGAGTTTCAAAATAGGCTATTCACTTTCCCAGAAATTCCAAGCGCTTTCTGTATTAATTTTGTTATAACACACAAAAAACCAAAATTACTGATTTTGGATTTTTTTTTTTTGCCTTATGTCTAAACTAATTCAAATTTTCATTGTTTTATATTATTTCAATCACCAACTATTTCTTGGTTGGACTTCCTAGCATGTTTGATTATCATTTCTGATGACAATTGGGACAGGACTAGATGTAAGGCATTGATGTAAAGTACTAGTCTAACGTATCAGAGTAGTTTTAATGGGGTAGCTAATAACCAGAGCACAGTAGTCGCGTGAGGGCTGTAGGTGTAGCTTTATCCTAGGCGCTCATAACTGCAAAGAAGCTTAGCCTAGAGGATGTTTTCAGTTGTTATTTGCGGCAGCCATGACTCACAAGGGCAGAGGAGTTGAGCAGAAAGAGATGGGCCGATTCAACAGAAGGAACCTCATTCCTTTTTAAAATGCCTGTCAGTTACAAGGACACCATTATCTGAGAAGGCAAACGCACGAACTCCTAGTGCCTCGGATATATGAAGAATATTAGATTTCAAAAAAAAAAAAATCCAGCAAAAATGACCCTGAGAAATTGTCTTAACACAGAAGCCGACTAACACAAGCTGGGATTTCACGTGACCTCAGCTGTGCCCTAAAGTGAGGCTGGCGGAGAACGAAGGAAAACGCCAAGAGAATGCCGACTAAGCGCGAACGGTGTGAGGGTTATGGCTCATTACCAAAGTATGACATCTATTTTCTGTTTGTTTTTTTTTTTAAAAGCACATTGTTTATAACAGGAGAAATGCACCTTGATCAAATTAATCCTTTCACTCTGCTTCTGAGAATGCTGCCACCTCTGTCTTCTCTTTCATAGTTATTCTGCATGTCAGCACCTCACGAGGTGGAGGAAGATCGGTTGTGACGTGATACCTTGCCGCTAACAGAAGCAACACAGCCACTAGGATCTTCATTTATTTCTTTCTCTTTGAGGAGGCAAGACGTGTCTGCTAAGAAATGATTTTGAAATGTCTTTCTCTTGGAACGGATAGTAAAATAAAAAAGTTCCAGGTTCGGTGTTGGAAGTGAAGCAGTTGAAACATACACACAAACGTAGACCACTTTTCACCTTCTCTCCACAGAAATACCCGGTTTGGGATTCGTTACAGATCTATCCACTAGGTGGCGATATAAATATGTAACGGCTCGAAAAGAGTAAGTTGATTCATTAGGCAGCATTTTCAAATACATCGCAAAGGTTCCTAATTCCAACAAAAGAGTGACATTAAGAAATACGCACATACATAGGTAGTGGAATTGCGTACAAAAAGAGAAAGAACCAGAATGAGTGTGGCATGAAGACAGAAGGATTCGGATCCGCAGGAGGGAGTAAGAGGGAAAGTGGAGGGCAACACGGAAGCGAGGCACATAACGAAGTGTATGCAAATGCCACAAAAACCCATTACGCTGTATGTTAGAGTATAAAAGGAAAATTTAAAAGACCCCACAGTGCTGAAGAGATGGGCCAGGGGTTAAGAATGTCTACTGCACTTGCAGAGGACCGGAGTTCAGTTCCCAGCACCCAGGTCAGGAGGCTCGCGGTGACCTGTAACTCCAGAACAGCCAGCGAATTCTAGCTTCTCCAGCCTGTGCAGTCACTGTACCCACAAGAACGAGCCTGCAGCCATACAGACATCACTAACACTAGTTCTGAAATACACAAAAGATCCTGACGCTAATTTTTGAGATGCCATAGATTTTATCCTTACCTCCGGAAGGAAGCTTGAGTTAGTGTCAAGTACTTAGTAATTTAAGCTCCCCCTTCAGCTCGTTTAACCCCTACCCGCTATACACAGCTGTATTTTAATCTCACTTGAACTGTTTAGCTAATTGTTTTAGTTCTCAATTTTTTTCTCGTCAGCTCAGGTTAGTCTTGGTCAAATTACTTAACCTCTTCATATGTCTTCTGGTGATATAATGGGAGAGATGCAGTAAGAAAAACCATTATAAAAAACGCTTTGCAAATGTTAGTGCCCAAGACAACCACATTGCTTTGGAGTCACCAAAAGCATGTCAAGGATTCAGACAAGTACATAATTAAACTGTCGGGGCTGCATTAGCGATTGATGGCGTTTAACTAGCTGACTGTTCCTATCAAGCTATGAGCTTAAATTACGGTGGCCTTGGGTGCTCTCAGGGATCTTACCAGAGTAGAAGTAGGACTGAGCACTTGAGCTTGAAACTATGTGCGTGTCTTTTGAAACAATAACAAGGATATCATTAGGTCGATACATCTTCCAGTTTTCTCCTTTTGTCTCCCATAGACACAACCACCGTAATTCGATTAGTTTCTTTATGGAAAAATATTGAATGGCATTGTAAATAACAAATCAATAGCAATATAGCTCAAAATGAGATCATCTTTGTGACCTGAATATCCCAGCCCTCAGCATAACTGCAGTCACATTAGTAGCCGTGCCGGGTGTCTCTCTGGTGACAAGCTCTCACCTGTGCACACAATAATTGTACTGCCCGCCTGTGTTTCAGAGAACGCTGAAGATGTGACTTCAAAGTGTGCCACAACTACTCACTGTTTCGGATAACTGAGGCAGACACCAAAGAGTAGAAGTCACTTACAAGGCTTACAACAGGGTGGTGTGTGTGTGTGTGTGTGTGTGTGTGTGTGTGTGTGTGTGTGTGTGTGTACCTATACACGCATCTTACATGTGTGTGGAGATCAGATGACAATATTTGTTCTTCCTTCTCAAGAGCTCCCCTTTGTGTTTGTTTCATACCGTGTCTCTCACTGACTTGGAACCTCCCAAGTTGGCCAGGGTATCTGGCTAGCAAGTTCCATGCATCTACCCATCTCTGCCTGCCCGGTTCCAGAAACATAAGCATCTCTTGCCAAGCATGATATTTACATAGGTTCTGGTGATCAGACTTGGGTGATCATGTTTCCAGAGAAAACGCTGTGCCAAAGGAGCTAGTTCGTCAACCAGATAACCAGGATCTAACAGCTGCTTACTGAGGTGAGGAGTAAACATTCCAATATAGGCCGTGAGTACCAAGGGTAGCTGCTGCATGAAGGGGTGGTGTTCTCAGCCTGTCAGGACTCTGGGGGAACTGTCACAACCAGAAGTTACCACAGAGGTCAGGACTAAGGGTGGAAACTGCAACCACAGGACACTCTGCCGGGAGCTCGGCTCCCAGAAGAGGTCTAAGGCTTGCCCAACTCAGAGTCTGCCAGAAGCAGAGGAGAAAACAGGCACCTTCTGGTTCTTTCTTCCTCTCCACCATCCCTGGGTACTTTTCACTGCCCTACTTCAGCTGGAAGCCTGCTGACAAGCAGCTGCAAGGAGAGACATGGAAAACCCTGAGACAGAACAGAGCAGGAGTAGAGTTTAAATTAAAAAAAAAAAAAAAAAAGCTGGATCAGAGAGCAACCAGCACTGGATCCAGGCAGGGAGACAGACTGCTGGTGCTGGAATCGATAGCTGACTAGCTTGTCTCTTTGGCTGCTGGCATGGATAGCTCTGCTGCCTGGCAGCCGCTCTCTGCCTTACCCACTCTGCCTTGCTTGCTCTGCTCCACAAGGCTTTGTGTTGCATGTCCTATTTCTCCTATTTCTAGAAGTCGATACATGATACATTTTTAGAAAAGACAGTAAATGTTTTAGATTTTTGTGGGCTATCTTGTGTCTAACACCACTGCTATGATCTGTAGTAGCACAGAAACACCCATACACTCATAGACAGCATGTAAAGACACGAAGCATGTCATGTTATAATGAGACTTCTCTGGCTTTAAGTGGATATATCTGCCCTAACTCTGTGGACTTCTTCTTTAAAATAAATGAAATCAATTTTTTTGTAACTGAGCCAGATCCTTAAGCTGCTACCATTATTCTTCCAAGACTCAGGGCCCTTCCATGCCAATCAGGAGAGTGATGCCTCTTGATTCTCTGGACCTGGTGAAGGCTTTTCCAGGACAATTTCCATGCCTTGACATCAACAGAGATGCAATGCATATTGTCTCTCTTTTCAATCTTATTACAAATGGAATGGATTGTCACATTTATATGAAGTCAAATTGTACCTGACTTGGGCTCAGCACCTTAACAGGGGATTTGGAGTTAGTTGTTTGGGGACTGCCAACTCTCTTCAAGAGCCATGGGAAATATGAAAATTAGATAATATTCAAATAATAAAAGATATTTCATCTGTATATTGTAGTCACCAATAGCATTCTGGTTATTTAAGCAAGGGACTTTCTTGAAGATGGGCAGTTAAGTCTACATAAGTCAAATGGTGCCTGGTGGGGAAAGGTTTTGCATTAAGCTACACAGTGTACAAAATCCAGTGTTCTCCAGTCAACGCTCCCGTGGTCCTGCTCAGCTAACCACATGGGGCTTCATTTGTCAGAACCCAATCCTGGAAACTCCAGATTACTCTTATTGAAGCAGAGACAACTTCATTTAATTATCCTTCAGTCGACACATCTGTTTAGGGATCTAAACAGACCCCGTAGGCAAGGATACCGTCAACTTCCTCCAAGAAACGTTTTCTGACTTTACCTGATTTTTGTGACCTTCTTTCAACTTCCCTAAAAAGGCTCAGAAACAATTGGCTTTGATGAAACTCCTGCCAAATTTAATGTCAATTTGGAAACATTTGTAATCTAGGGCCAATAAGAAACTCTTCTGATTTTCAAGGTAGGCAAATTGGTGTTTGATACAGAGGCTGTCAAGGTAGAACTGAAAGGGAGCATGTTGTTAAAGTAGGATATTTGTTTGCTGATGAGATTCACTTATCTGTTTCAGTGCTCACAGGACTGTGGGATTAGTTACCCTAGAAAGAAGTATGCATCCCATCAGATGCAATACAGGTGTTGGATAAACAGAACAACAATTCAGCAGTAAAAACGAGAAATAAAAGTGAGTGTAGAGACAAGCTACTAAATGTGTCTCGGGTCTGTTAAAGTTACAATAGATTTGTCAAAGATTTATTAGAGATATGTTTTTATAATTTTTCAACCTGGCATGTTGTACCTTCTTGGGCATTCTACAGGGAGTAGGCTTTGTTCTAGTCTGTTTGCAAAGATTTAGGTTACAGCTTTGTGCAGCATCACACACAAATATATTGAGGCTCTCTGTGGTGTTTTGTCTGGTATTGGCACCTTCAGATCTGCTGTCCACATATTTTCTGTAGGAGGCAGTTTGTCCCATGGACATGGTCAGCTGTGCTGTGCCCAGTGACTTTCTTCCCTACTGCACAGAGTTAGGATTCTCTTTTAAGATGGCAAGCTAAAATCCAAATGTGGAGCTCCTCTTGTGTTCAGTAAAACAATGATGTCTAGAGTGAGTCTGATGACAGGTATTTCTACAGAGGTACACGGGAACTAAAAGCCTAGAAGTGGAGGAAGGAGTCTCTGAGAATACAAAGCAGGCCTGAAGCCAGAGCAGGATTTATAGGAGCTCACAGCCTCTGTTATATTGTATAAAATGAAATAGGAAAACTGTGAATAGGCTGCAAATGCATGTCAGGATTTGGGAGACTTTTATTACCCACTAGAGTTGCACTCTTCTGTATTTTGATATTACCAGGTCCTTTCCAGAGAAATACACACTTTAAATTTTCCCCCCAACGATATCAAGGCAGTATTCTGCACAATAGAGGCTACTATGTCAAGAGTTATAGTTTTTACTTTTATTTTTACTTTAGTGAAGTCAGCAGTTTCTTAAGAGTCACCTCAAGCTATGTGTAAAGATCCATCTTCAGCAGTCAATGTGAGTGCTGGAAATGACTGGAAGGTGAAAAACAAATAGGAATACCTTTGAATAAAAACACAATGCTAGTTAGGTGTTCTAAGGATACACTGGTTGTTTTATGGTCCCCTTCAGGAAGTGAGAAACATAGATTTGATAGTGAAGACATATTTTCTAAATATGGTTTATGGATTTTTATTAGAATATGTGTGTTTATTTTGGGCGGAGACTGGGGGGTGCTCTGTTGCACATGTGAACTCCGGAGCACACCTAAGTGACAGTTTCCACTTTTGTCCATGTAAGTCCGGAGATCCAACTTAGGTCACTCAGCTGTGTGGAAATGCTTTTACCCACTGAGCTATTCCACTGGCCCAAATTTGTGGCCTTTTACACGCCGTCACATCAGGGATTGTTGGAATGGACAGTTTTTGTTCTGCCATTTTTTAAATCCACACGGAAGTCATCTGGTCCTAATCCCTGATATAAGATTATAAACAATGACTGCTTCTAGGGCCTGCAAAGGTGTGGCCTTCACCCAGTGCCCTGGCATCACCCGCTGTTGAAGTGATAGCTAGAACTGGACATCTAGGACTTCTACCTTATTTGTACCCGTCTCTTCTCCCTTGAGGCTATTGAACATTTTCTTAGTAGTGGTCATGGAAATATAACAATAATATCTATTTTCCCTAAAGCCCACAAGATGACAAGATAAGACCACTATGCCAGAGGGGCTGGATTGAATGAGATCCATATGTCAGGTTCCAAAATGCAAAATTCCTGTTTACACAAAAGATAACCTATATAAGTACTTGCACAGAATTTAGAATTTAAATTTCCCTTTGTCATTTTTTTTCCTTTCCTATGCATTTTTTTTTCAGAGCTCCTCAGTCTGATATGAGGTAACTTTGTTTCACAGTTAATGTCCCTGGTGGGATACTGGGGAAAGAAAAGGAAAGGAAACAAAAGGGGGAAATAATTGCACAATGTTCCATTAACTCTGAAATGCCATCAATTATGAGGTACTTCTTTGTTTTATGGACTTTGAGGGATCTATGAATCATTACATTCATTACTTTGAGATACTCTGTACATGAGCTGTCTAGTTTTACACCAACTCAACACATGTCATTTTGGAAGAGGAAATCTCAACTAAGATGGGCCTATGTTTACTTGATTGATGTGTGATGTGGGAAGGCCAAGTTCAGTGTGGGCAGTGCTCCTCTCAGGCTGGTGGTGTATCATAAGAAGGCAGACTGAGCAAGCAATGAGAAGCAAACCCAGTAAGCAGCATTCAGTTCTCGCCTCCGTGGCTCTACCAGTAGCTCCTGTCCTGACTTCTTCTCTGGATGGTGGACAAACAAATTGCAAAATGAGACAAACCTCTTCCTCCCCCCAAGCTGCTTTAGGTTGCAGTGTTTTATCACAGCAACTGAAGCGTGACAAAGATTGTAGGCAAATGAAATCTAGACCAGCACAACCCCTCTTCTCAACTTGGGTGATGGGCCGTGTGAGTGGGGAAATGTGCAGAACCAGGTGAAAAGACTATCCTTCTCTCTGTGTAGCTTATTTATGACAACTCCTCAGAGCAAACACTGAGAGTGACTAGGGACTGGAGGGCAACGCAAATATGTTCTGTATTTTCTTAAAATAGCACATTGGAAGGTGGCTCACAACCGACAGAAGCCTTTCTGGGTGGAAGTAATTATATAATTCCTTTCTATGACACGCTCTGCATTCTTAGTAATGAAACCATTGGTATCAGCAGCATTTATTAAGTTTTATCAGTTGCACCCAATGTATTATGAAGAATCAGCTTTCTTAGCATTATTTTTGCAGCTTAAAAAGGTGTCAGGTGCTGGAGAGATAGCTCCATGATTAAGAGTGCGCTCTGCTCCTGCAGAAAAGGCAAACTTCAATTCCCAGTATGACATCAGGGAGCTCAAGAAGGCCTCTAACTCCATCCCCAAGGGGAGCTAAAGGCCTCCTCAGACCAATTCAATCCCACACATATAATAAGAATAAGTAAATATGTTTTAAAGCAGAAGAATTTCCAGAGAGGAGACTAAAGTGAGGACGCTGAGGTGGCATAAGGAAACAAATCTGGAGATAAGAAGATATTTTTTTTTAAAAAGAGGTATGATTTCCATGATAGGGTCGTGATGCTGCTTGCTAGTTACTGTCATGCTTCCTTTATTTTAATAAGTTAAAAGAACAGTGGTGCTGACATAGGAGGATGAAACCTGAGTCAGAAGAAATGAGCACTGTATACCTGCAAAGACCGACTACACACAATAGCAGACGTTAGTAACTTTAAATGCTCGATTTTAGAACGCAGACGTGCACAGCCAAATGTGTGCCATGATCATATTCAAAGCACTATCTTAGTTTAATTCTTTATTACAATGCATTCTATTACCTGAACAATGGTGAAACCTGAGAGAGAGAGAGAGAGAGAGAGAGAGAGAGAGAGAGAGAGAGAGAGAGAGAGAGATTCACTACAGAAAATTCCTTAGAGACAAAGGTGCTGAACTTGTGAGTTGGTGCCATTCTTTAAAAGTTAGCTGAAGCTTAGCCAGCTGTGTGTTGAGTGGGCTCCCTTTGCCACATTAAATAAGCAATCCTTCTGACAATTTTCTTGAAGTTTTGGAAAGTTAGAACTTTTAATTAAACTGTCTTCAAAGTTTCACACAGGCCAGGGAGTCTGATGATCACCCCCTCACCTGCCATTGCAAGACTCTTTCTTGAAATGCAGGGTACTGGCTGGTGCAGAGAGGCCTTCAATAAACTGTAAAGGCTTCTTTCCATAGGAGGGAAAACATATACATCCTTGGGCACAATCGAACATTTCCTTTTACTGCTGTGGGACAGTCTTCAAGCTTACTCTTTCATTTTTTTTCTTTATCATAATTTCTCATCTCTGCATTTTTGTCCAGCACAATAAGGTTTGTGCTTTCAAAAAAAAAAAACAAAACAAAAAACAACAACAACAACAAAATGAAATCTAGGGAAGGGAAGGAAAATAATTCTTTTCCTTCTCAGCAATTGGTAGGGAACATTCAGAACCAAGACCCTCACATGGGTTACTGGCAGAGACTATGTTTGCTGCTATGGCCAACTTGACACCAAAACCTATGAATGAAGTGTGATGCTTCTCTTTCATTGGATATTAGAGAGGACTGAAGTGCTATTATGTAGCTCTCTTTCATTTATCTCTATTTATCTGAATAGGAAAATGATTTTATTGAATTGTGGTGGCAACGTATGGCAAGCATTGTTTCTCTGGATTGCTGGCAGTGAAACGCAATGTGAAAGCAGAGCAGCCTTAAAGCTTCTGCAGGCTGATCTCTTTCCAGACTAAGCCTCCAATTCCTCTCTGTCCCCATGCCCTTTAGAGCAGCTTTGCAGAGTCACGAGAGAGGGATTTCCTAACCTAGCTCTGAAAGGGCCTGTGACTTCATTTGGGCCAACACAACAATGGAAGTTTTCTGCTCTGGAGCATAGTCACCTAGCGCCTCATTTATTAGTTTACTCTCTCATGCGTCTATCCTAACCAGGAAGATAAACAGTACTAGAATGCTGTAGGATAGAAGTCCATGTGGATGAGTGAGTCCAGAGGGCTGAGATCCTCCTAGACCAGCCAGTCCCGAGCCAATGCTCCAGTTGGCCTAGGCATGTAAACCAGGCCAGCCAAGGAGAGTGGACTCTGCTCTAAATCTCTGGAACTTCCCCCAGACAATCCATAGAGGCATAAGCTAAAGTCAATATTTACTGCTCTCTACAACTAGGAGTTTGTGGTTATTTGATAGGCAATGTTACTGTGGCAAATGATGACTAGCACACAATTATTTCTAAACTATTTTTTACTTTTTTTTTTTTTTTTTAGTAACAAATGCTTACAGGTGGCCGCAGAATGAGATTTTGACTGCGTCCCTGAGTGTCGTTTAATATGGTGGTTCTCAACCTGTGGACTGTGACCTTTTGGGAGCAAGAACAACCCTTTCACAGAGGTCACAGTCAGATACCCTGCACATTACACATTTACCTTGTGATTGATAAAACTAGCAAAATTATAGTTAGGAAACAGCAACAAAATAATTTTATGGTTGGGGCTCACCACAACATGAAGAATTGTGTTGAAGGCTCTCAGTATTAGGAAGATTGAAAACCACTGGTTTAAAGACTTCTAAAAGTTGCCAAGGAAAACATCAGTTATTTATACTTGTTTCAGTTCTCTTATGACTTCACCCAAGGACAAATTTTGTTCTCTAGAGTTTCCTACAAAAAAAGTCTTTAAGAAAGTCAAGTGCAATTCTGAGTTTGTTTGTTTGTTTGTTTGTTTTAACTTACTAAACAAAGGTTCAGGACCCTCTTACCCTTTCCTCACCAACTCCTGTCAACTTGCTCGGACAACGTACCCTGTCAACTTATCCTCTTCTCCTGAACAGACACACAAATGAAAAGATACAAAATGTTATGAAAGAGTTCATCTGTAAAAGTCCCAGGCTTTGCCCTGGTTTCCCTCAAGTTATATTTTAGGTCACTTGCTTCAGCATTCTCCTGCAGCGATAATGAAATGTGCATTCCTGGGTCCAACACAGATCTGCTGTTCCAGGAACAGGATCTTAAAGGACTGACTTGGCATCCAGCTGGAATTGCATTCCTTTGTTTGTCAGCAGATATCGCTTCCCACTCTCTTGAAATTGTAAAGCTGGGTCAGATCAGCCGTTGGCTCCTTTGTTACCAAAAAAAAAAGGAAGCTTTGCTTACAGGAGACTCCATCAAACAAAATGTAATGATGTGCTTGAAATGTGTAATTTGCACCTGGGCATAAAATTAGAAGAAATTAAGAATCGTCCAGCTACTAGGTACTGAAAGAATTTAAAAGTTCTCAGTTAGGAAGCCTGGCCTTGGCGACTCACTGAGTAACATCTAGCCTGTTAGTAATCTAAAAGGCTAATTCCTACTGCCACCTGTGGCACCTGCGCAGGCGTCTATCTATACTTGGCCCTGGAGATTAAATCAGTGTCTTAGTTAGGGTTTTATTGCTGTGAAGATACACCATGACCATGGCAACTTGTATAAAAGAAAGCATTTAATTGCAGCTGGCGTGCACTTCAGCAGTTTACTCCGTTATCATCATGGCAGGAGGCATGGCAGGCAGCATGCAGGCAGACATGGTGCTGGAGAAGGAGCTGAGAGTTCTACATGCCGTTCCAAGGAAGCGGGAAGAGAACGGAGCCACTAGGCATGGCTTGAGCTTCTAGACCTCAAAGCCCACCCCCCCCCGCCCCCAGAAATGCCACACCTACTCCAACAGCACCACACCTCCTAAAGTAGTGCTACTCCCTATGAGCCTACGGGGGCCATTTTCATTCGACTCACCACAATTAATCTACGTGTGTCATGCACATTTTAGATTTTCTGCAAGGGTATCTCAGTTGTAGAGACTGCCTGGTGGTGAGGTGATTCTGGATAATGCAAGTTCAGTGTTTCTTCTGTGATGCAGAAATAACCTTAAAGGGGATTGTTGGTCAGGCTGAGCTGAAAAGGAGGGTCCAGCACATGTAAGATCTCTGTTGGTGTAGCACTAAACCTTCAGGTAGGAAACACGAAGAACCGTGAGTGATGTCGGAGTCGTGCTTTTGAATCACTTTTTATGAATCAGACCAGGGAATTGAGGTGGGACTTCTTGTACTCTATAGGGATTCACAAACTGGTCTTTACAGGGCCTGGGCTGCTTTCTACTTTCTATCATTTGTTAGAAGTTTTCCCATGAAGCTTTGCTAAGCATCCCAAGGTATTTTCTGGTTGTGTCATTTTGCCATATCATCTCCAGACTCCATAACGTGAAGCAATATTCAGCATTCTTTTCTGATTTCATGCACAATAATTCTACTTTGGTTTTTATCATAGGGCCTCATCTTAATAGGTCCATCAATACTGTGTGACTTTTATATACATTGGGTACAACTAGATTCAACTAGGAGGATGTAAAGTCATGAACATCCATCGCAAGCAAAAATAAAGGTCAAACGTGAAGAAAATGAAAGCAGTGTACTGTGTCTAAAATGTTGCTTCCATTCTTTTATTCACAGGAAGTGTGTGGAGTGAATGTTGTGTCCTTCCAGTGGATGTTAAGGTTGAGGGTCCGAGAGACCAGTTAACATAAAGTTACACGTTTTATAAAAGATCTAGAATTTAAACATAGAGCTTCATGATACAGCCCTCTTGCCTTTCCTACTTCATGTTTGTACCCCCATAAACACAGTTTCACAACATATGAAATCTTTTTGTTTTACAAAGGGAAGCAGAACTCTTTCCTCATCTAACCACAGTTCTAACAGTGCTGACTGTACATTGACCCTCTGCCTTGGCTCTCTGGTGCTTCTGCCCACTCTCTTTAGCCATTGGTCATAAACAGCTGCAAATCAATTGGTGTCTTAATTTATCGTGAAAGTCTATCTTTTTCCTTTAGTCTTTTGGTACAAGTCATTTCTTTCCATACTGTTCCTTTCTTCCTGTGTACCACCTACTTGGAAAGCTGAAACTGCAGAACAGAGGAGGCTCACCTTACAGAACATCCTAGGACATGCACATGAAACTTAAGATTGGCCAACTAAAGACTGTCCTCAAGAGTACTGAAAGGTAAGCAAAGGAGGGAAGTCAGAGAGATAACAACAGGTCATTGACAGAAAGATTACCCTAAAATCACTTTTCTAGTCACCTTTTCATTTTTACATTAACTTCTAACAATTCCCAATAGCAAATTTCCCTTGGATTGTGTAAACGTAAACAGCCTCTTTTCCCCCCACATTTTTTTTTGAGAATTACATGCATAAGTATAATGCACTTTGATCACTCCTATCCTTCTATCCCCCAACTCTTTTATAACCCTTATCCTCCTCTTAATTTAATGTTCATTTTTGGTGTGTGTGTGTGTGTGTGTGTGTGTGTGTGTGTGTGTGTGTATGTGTGTGTGTGTATGTGTGTGTGTGCCTACTAGTCCAATCAGTGTCACCTGTATGCAAATGAATGTAAGGTCATCTATTTTAAATTAGCTTGATTCTGTTTCTCTGGCATACAATGAAAGAATATGAACTAATACATACATCTCCCTCAGTGTTAATGCATTTGTCTTGCTTTCTGCATTCCAAAATATATACCAAAGGTATTAAAATAAAAATAAATTAGAAATTGGAAAGGAAGTTATGTATTAGCTCTTTCTATGAAGTTTAAAGTATAGTATACATATTAAATATGAATGTCTTCTGTTTCAAGTAGCAGAGTAAATTTTGTTGTGTGTGAACCTCTTAGATATAAGAAAAAAGAGAATGAAAAATAAGCAGTAGTGGGATTGGCTGCTGCATAAATACATTGTAAGGATGGCTACACCAAGAGTTTACTGGCCATCTAAGCAAAAAGATATTTTCAGCTGCATAGATCAGAGAATTCATAGCTGAAAATTTCCTGTGATTAATCCTGATCCTAGATTTAAAGAAAAAATGTAATCCCTGGGCTCTTTTTAGGGAATTAGATACAATGCACCAAATATTGTCTCTAAATGTACCTCTAGAGGAAGTGCTAGGTGCAGGCAGTTTAAGTCAGTAGTGCAGTGTCATAGTGAATATTCCTAGGAGTAGTTCTGTGGGAGAAGACACCCATCACCTAGACATGACCCCTGCAGGATTGAGATACATCCAGGGGGGACACTTACAGCATTTACAACAATGGAAAGACTGTGGACACTCAAATTTGCCTGTAAAGTATTGCTGAGAAATGAGTTCAAAGTTGCATTTCCTCAGATTTTGTTGCTGGGCAAGTAGTCTGCTTTAGCTGCAGAGCAGATGGAGGCTGAAGGCAGGAACAGAAGCAGAAGGAAGTTATTTTTTTGTTGAAGAAGACACAGTTGTGTTTAAGCAAATGTTAGGCAATTTAAAATGACAACAAAAACAGCATTAAGGGTAATGCCTTAGAAGAAAAATGGTAGTAAAACTCAAAATTAACTTACATAGCTTTCTCAGAAGAATATTATAATATATATATGCTATATTATAATACACACACACACATATATATATATATCACAACTCAGCATGGGAATATCACAGATGTTATAAATGCTACTGACAAAGGGGCAAATAAGATATATATGAAAAAATATATTCAAAAATAAGTAAAGGGTATTTGTCTATGTGCCTGTCAATATAAAAAGAATTTAAAAACTAAAAAAAAACCTAATTCTTTCATTAAATATTAATTATCAAAATTGACTACAGAAAAAATGGGAATAAATTTTAGTAAACTGATCATAAAGTTTTCCCAAAAGATTTGACTTAAATGAAACCATATCAAGAATAATGTAGCAGATAAACCAGCGCACTCTGATAAGTACAAAGCAAGCTCCCACCCAACATGTGCGCGCATCTTTGAACCTGTGTATCTCATCTAAAACAGCAAAAGAACCTTGCAGAGGTGACTGATGTTGTGTACCTCAAGATACAGAGATCATCTGTCTAGGTGGCCCCTGTATAACCTCCTGACACTTTAGTGGAAGATGCCCTTTGTCAGCTGTGTCTTAGGAAAAGTCCTGTTGATAGAGTGGAGGCCCCAGAAATGATGTAGTTGACTTAAAAGAATGTAGATTGGAGAATGCACCAAGGACAGTTACACTCCATAAGCCCAAAACAAAGCAATAAAATAGTCTAGGCATATTCTATTTCTTCTTAGATTCTCCTTAAAGGAACATAAGCTTGATGGTATTTTGATTTTTTTATCAGTGAAGAAAAAATCTTAGATTTTTTAATGTACAAAAATGTAGAAGAATCTGTTTGTATATTGGGATATAACTTTGTGATAATTTTTAAATGAAGAAGAAGAAGAAGAAGAAGAAGAAGAAGAAGAAGAAGAAGAAGAAGAAGAAGAAACAGCATGTAAAATTAGAAATTTTAGGTCTAGATTTTTTAAGTCAATGAAAAATACAGTTTTCAGAAGAGTGAAAAGATAAAGATGAGCCATGCAAAAAAGTTAACTACAAATTGTTTGTATGGCTGTTTCAATATCAGATAAAATTTAATTCAAAGAGTATTACCTATTATGAAATAACTCGTTAAAGCGTCAAAAAAAGTAACCTCACAGGTAAGCATAATTTGAAATATGGCATATAACTGATAACACAGCTTTAAATATATAAGGCAAAAATAGTAGAAGTTAAAGGAAAAATAGTCAAATTGTAATGCTGGTTAGACATTTTAATATAATTCTTGAACAAATTAAATAAATAAGCAGCCAAAAATATGAGGTAGTTATAAAAGATTTAAATAACTCCATTAATCAAGTTGACCAAATTCACCTATCTGTAGTAGACAGCTACAGCTTGTGACTTATTTTTAATAACTTGCAAAGCATTCACTAAAATGGTATTCTGAGTCACAGAACAAAATTCAATAAATTCCAAAGCATCAAAAATATATAGAATATACTTTGATTATAAAAAATTAGAGAATAAATAAACAAAAAGGTAATTACAAAATTAACTATTTGAACAGTAAAGAATACAGATTTGGAAATTCATTATATTATAATGAAAATGTGAAATATTTAGAATGAAATAAGAAAATACACATGCATGTGTTCATAAATAAAAATAAACAGAAATGGTTATTTTAGCTTTCAATTTACATACTTAAAAAATCATACTTTTAAAAAAGTTTAATATTAAGATTCTATCAAAGATCCCCTATGAGCATATAAAGGGGGAGGAAGTTCCCCTCAGTCACAGTCATAGGGGAGGGGAGTAAGGGGAAAATGGGAGGGAAGGAGGAATGGGAGGATACAAGGGATGGGATAACCACTGAGATGTAACAAGAATAAATTAATTTTAAAAATAGTAAAATAAATAAATAAATAAAAGATCAGCAAATCTTATCCAAATTTAAAATCAGAAAAGACAACCAGGGTGATTATAGCTGAAACTCCTAGAAGCTTGCCCCAACCTGACACCCACTCCACGGGACACAGGCAACCCTTGACACTATTAACGATACTCTGCTAAGCTTGCAAAGAGGAGCCTAGCATAGCTGTCCACAGAGCGGCTCCACCCAGCAGCTGATGGAACCAGATGCAGAGACCCACAGCCAAACATTGGGTGGAGGACAGAGAGCCTTGTGGAAGAGTGGGTGAAAAGATAGAAAGACTTGGAGGAGACAGAAACTCCTCAAGAATACCAACAGAGCCAGCTAACAAGGACAGTGGTGGGCAATGGTGAGGTGGGGGGAGTTGTGGAAACTGGAGTACCATACAAGGACCATGCATGGTTTGGCCCTTGACCCTCTATATAGATGTAACTTATGGGCAGCACGGTCCTCAAATAGGTCCCCTAGTAAGGAGAGCTGGGGCTTGCTTTTACATGGACCCTGTTGTCTGCTTTTGGATTACGTTTCCTTTGCAGGCCTAGCTAGCCAGGCCTCAGTGGACTAGGATGCTCTCGGTCCTGATGCTACTTGATATGCTAGGGTGTGGGAGGTGCTCTCCTTCTCTGAGGAGTAGGGCAGGGAGGATAGGGGAAACAGAAAGGGAGAGTGGGACCTGGAAGAGAGGAGGGAGGGGGCTGTGATCAGGATGCAAAGTGAATAATAAAATAAAAATTTTAAAACCTCAATAAAAGGAAGATGCTTTAAATAGTGTTATCAATAGAGTCAAACATCTTACTTTGTAAAAAGTAACAATTTTTAAAAGTAATAGCATTAAAAAAAAAAGATGGGCATCACTACACCTTTAATCCCAGCACTCAGGAGGTAGAGACCGGGATATCTGAGTTCGAGGCCAGCCTGGTCTACAAAGAGATTTCCATGACAGCCAGGGCTACATTGAGAAAACTCTCTCTCTCTCTCTCTCTCTCTCTCTCTCTCTCTCTCTCTCTCTCTCTCTCTCTCTCTCTCAGACACACACACACACACACACACACACACACACACACACACACACACATTTAAGGGTGGATATGGTGGCACATGCCTATTAATCTAAGCATTTGGGGGGTAGAGGATGGAGGCCATCCTTAGATATATGACATCTTGTCTCAAGAAGAAGAAAGAGAAGGAGAAAGAGGATAGAAAGAAGGAAAGGAAGGAAGAAAGAAAGAAAGGATAAAGTGTGTTTTTGAACTTCCAAAAAGGCAATGTTAGTACAAATCCTATTGTCATAAAACAATTATATAATATGAAGGATAAATTTATAGCAATGAACTTGACAACTATTTTGAAGTGTACAAATTCCCATCAAATGAATATACTAAACTCTACACAAGAAGATTCTATAGTCATGTGTTTACTAGCTACATTTGAGTATTTAATCAGTATTTCAGAAAACGTTCTCTCTTATCTTTTATACCTAGATTAGTCTACTGATGAATGCTATCAAATATTTAAGAGAAAAAATCCACCTCATCAGTATCCACTTTATAATATCATAAGACAATGTTCTTCATTGTTTCATATGTCCAGAAAGATTTTGATACCAAGATCCATCCAGGGTATTATAGTATATGAAAGGATTTTCTCACATGATATCATACAGAATCTCTTGTGAACACAAATGGAAAAATAATGATAAAAGTATTATGACTCTGAATCAATGTGCATTTTTTAAAAACACAGATTGTCATGATAAGTTTACTTCAGAAGCATAATCATGACTTAACATTAAAAAAAATTAGTCAATAGAGCTCAGCTACTTGACATTATTGGCGTAGAAATCAATCAGTTTTCATAGATATACAGAAAGCATTATGAAATTTAATTTTTAACTTGAGGAAAGCTCCCAGAAAACTAGAAAAACTTTCAGTTTAAGTACTTAAAAAACTATTAGCACCACATATCACTCCTGAATATTATATTATTTTGTCTCATGCAAGAATAAAGATGTACATAGTTATTGTGTCTATTACATGTTATATGAGATGCCATAGCTCATAAGATAACAAGCAGAACAGAAAGAGAGCAAATACAGAGAGAAGTAGAAAACAAGAGAGTCAAAGGAAAGAGAAGTTCTTAACAGGATGGAACTGGACCAACACATGTATACTATTTTGATACATACTTGAGTGTAGAAACAGAAATCTTGGGGGAAAAAGGGTGTGTGTGTGTGGGCAGAGGTGTGGGAGCTACTGGATAGTCATTCAAAATAGAAAGAGTATTTTGTCTGTGTCCTGTTTTATGCTAAAATGAATCCAATAAAAGATAAAAAAAACTATTAAACTATTAAATGAAACCTGTTAAACTGTATCTCACCAAATCTAAATATTTTATCATCTAGGGAAAAAAATTAATAAAAATTTGAACCCAACTGTGACGCCTCAAAGCTGTAATAATTATTGGCCTGAAGAGGTATGTCTGCTTGAACAATAGCTCCTTGGCATTACAATGGGCATTACAAACTACTTATGACTGAAGGTAAGGCCTTCTCTGTGAGGAGAAACTCATCTCTCTGGATAGAATTTTCTGATTTTCTAACAGATTTTTGAGTGATACAGAGCCCGCCATTCACAGGAAATGTTTCTGAAGCAAATATGCACAATGTTAGGATTCATTTTTAGAGTAAAAATTTATCTAATTAACTAGAAGATTTTCTAACTGTCAAGCTCTGGGGAATTTAATGTCAAGGTGGAAATAAAAAGGCACAGGGTTTTGTTGTCTTGTTATTTCATTCATGCACAATATCAATAGCATCTTTTCTAAAGAAAGCAATCAATAATTTGGAATGCCTGTGTGGTAACATCTCAGGTGACCACATCACTCAGTCTTTTCATACTTCTCATGTTTTAGCGTAACTCACTTCTATTATAGATCAATTTGGCAGTACATCCCCCCCACACACACACAAAAGAAAACACTAATTAATCATTATATTATAGCTCCAAAATTGATACTCAAAGATGTATTGACAGTTCAAGTGTTCAGGCATACTTATGTTGGTTGGCTTATAATGATTAAAACAATGTTAATAAATGTCTAAAAAGTAATAATTTTGTAATAAGGTAAATGTTAATCATGTTCAGATCTTTAAGAAAACATTTACTAGAATCCAAGTATTTTAACAGGAACTCTCTGCTTTATACCTACCCAAATTATTTTCCTTAATAATCAATAAGGAATTCTAAATGCAGGCATATATGTATATTCCAACTGCATATGCCTTAAGAAAATTACATACTCAAATGTATGGCAAAGCTAATAAAGCTAATAGAATCACAGTACAATTATTATAATGCCCCGTGTTCTTAGACAGAAGTCTTACTCACTGAAAGAATCTATCTCAGGGCATCTTTCAGACTGTTGATTATCCAGTTAACATAAGCAGCAGGAATAGGGCTACTGAGAGCTATATTACCATGGTTATCAGTACTTGTTTTCTACCAATCATTCTAAATGTTTGACTGCATAATATTATTTAATTATAATCAAGAACTTGAAATCATTCCTGCTTGTGTTAAGTACAAAAGCTTGATTTGTATTTTTAATTTAAAATATATAAAACTTACTCACTTTACATCCCGACCATAGTCCCCTCCCTTATCTCCTCCCGACCCCACCCTCCCTTTTCCTTCCCCCCTTAGTCGTCAGAGATAGGGAGCTCTTCTCCCCTGCCAGCTGACCCCAGCCTATCAAGGCTCATCAGGACTGCCTGCATCCTCTTCCTCTATTGCCTGGTAAGGCACTCCATCCCGGGGAAATGATCAAAGAACAGGCAACAGAGTTCACGGCAGAGCTAGCCCCTGCTCCCCTTACTAGAGGGCCCACATGAATACTGAGCTGCCTACTGGCTAAATCTGAGCAAGGGGCTTGGGTCCTCTCTATGCACGGTCCTTTTTGGTGCCTCAGCCTCCTCTGGCCCCCTGGACCCAGAATTGTTGGCTATGTTGGTCTTCTTGTGGAGCTCCTGTCCCCTCACTGTCCTTCTTGGCTGTGAGACTCGGCTTCTGCTTCGATCCCCTGCTGGGTGGAGTCTTTCAGAGGACTTCTACGGTAGGCTCCCACCCTGTTCCTTCTCTTCAACAGCTTCCAGTGTCTATTCTACTTGCCCTTCTGAATGAGAATTGAGCATCTTCTCAAGGGTCCTCCTTGTTGCTTGGCTTCTTTAGGTCTGTGGGTTGTAGTACGGGTATCCTAGAGAGCTCACATCTTCTTTTCTCAGCTCCACCCCATCACGAGGTAGGACACATTCAACCATCTGCTTGGTTGCAGAATCTCAGGCTTGCTGACTTGGGACATCTGTGCGTATGCCAATGTTTCATTTCCAGGTAGTTATATTTTTGGCCTTGAAATGAGAGTTTAGCCATTAGGCTCCCTGAATTTGAGCATATGAACGGAAACAGAGCCACAAAGACTCCAGGCAATGAGCAAACTCTTGCGGAGCTTCTCATCGGCCATACTTCAAGACCCCTGCCAAAACACCTGCACACTCATCCTGTTGCTTCTTTCTCTGCGTCTCTGCAGAAATCAGGCCAGTGCGTGGACCACAGGGTCATTTTATAATGTAACTTTTTTGAAAAATCCTCCAAATTGTCTTCTAAGAAACACTTAGAATTATTTTCTGTTAGCATCTTTTTTGTTCATTCTAAGTTCCTCGTTGGAGAAAACCACAGGGACCTGTTTGTTTTTCTCAAGAGGGTCTGTCCATTATTGTATAGCCTGGGTAGCGAGACCTTTTTCCCAGGAAAATGCTTTCTTTCCCTACTGGGAAAATGCTACTCATTTGCAATAAAGTTTTCCTCTTGTTGAGTCCCATTCATTTTTTTTGGGTTATTCATCAATTAAAAATCCATCCTGGTGTGACAAGAATAAATTATTTCAGGTGATCAGATTTCTAAAATCTCAAAACTATTCTACTTTGAGTACAATAAAATGTACTTTTTTATATCGACTGCAAGGCTGTTTTATATGTGTTTATATGTGTTTTGTATAACTTGACAGATACTAATTACCATCCACACATCTCACACTCTGACCTTAGAAGACCTTTTAACCACACTAAGCACCAATTTTATTTTATTTTATTTAGAAAGAAATTACCCTTTGGAATTTTGTATTATTGTTCTGAGCAAGAAATATCATCACTATTTTAAACAGAAAATTATTTTGGGACGGATGTTGAGAAGTTTGGAGAATTGCAGAAAAGGTTAGTGATAAAGAGGTGTATGAACCAGCTTTTTAGGCCATTTGTCTAGTGTGATTTTAAGTTTTTATGGTTGGGGCCAGAATGCCTGACAGGACATTTTAATTCAGGAAAAGACTTACAGAGACTCATGGTTTCAGAGCATCAGCCTGTCTTGGTGGGAACTGTGTGGCAGAGCAAACAATGATATGAACCTCACATTACACTACAGAAGCTACAAAGCAGATGAAAGATATATGAGAAATGGCCACAGCAAAAGATGAACATGATCCCAATTGAACACCAATAGATGAAAGGAAAAACAAGAAACGATATATACATACATGAGAACATTACACTTGCATAAAAAAATGAAATATGGACACATGTCACGATGTAGATAAACTTGAGTTACAAAGGGAGAACATCCAAGCATGAAAGACCTAATATTGATTGGTTATATTTTTATAGTTTTCTAGTTTTATTCCTGTGCTAAGATACCTTGAAAAAAAAAGCGAGCTAGGTAAGAGGGGGTTTATTTTGGCTCTCTATTCCAGGTGCACGACAGCAAAGACGTCAAGGCAACTGGAACAGCTGACCACACCACATCCACAGCCGAGGACAGAAAAGCCAGGGGCAAACCTGATATGCTCAGCTCTTTCTCTACTCTTGCTCAATCCAGACCCTGAACCCAGAGAATGCTGCTGCCTATTTTAGGCTGGAGTTTCTCAATTAACTAATACAAACGAGACCTGCCAATGGGAGAATACGTCATTCTGTCTCTCTTCCCAGGTGATTCCAGTTTGTGGTAAATTGGCAACTAAAGCTAACCATCAAATATAGGAAATGTCCAGCATTAGCAAATCTGTGGTAATAGCTTGGGGAATAAGAGAATTAAGGAGTGACCATCCAATAGATCTGGTGTTTTAATCTGGGGAGATGCAAGTGTTTTAGAATGAAACAGAGATGGATGCACAGCAAGGTGAGTGCAATAATGAATTATACACTTAAAATGGTTGAATTTGTGTAATTTTTTCTTCAATTTTAATAACAAGGGCTTACTGTGTGCTAAATATAGGTCTAAGCACTTTATGTATAATAATCATCTAATTCCCCAAACTACCTTATTAAGAAGTTAATATTTATTATTATTATTATTATTATTATCATCATCATCATCATCATCATCATCATCATCATCCTTACCATACAGATGAAGATATTTACAAAGAAAAGTACACATTTTCCTTATGTCATTCACCTGGTAAAGTAGTGGAACTTGAAATTCGAACTCTGGTTATACATTTTTCAGCATTCCAGTTTTAGACTAATCAAATATTTAAAGTATTATGTTTATAGTTTAGGTAAACATTGGCCAGTGAAACTTACTATACTAAACGAAAACACTATTGCTTATATAAGTATTCCACAGCTACACTGCAAGACAATCCTTACTCAGCTGCTAAGCAGTTGAAATGTGCATAGGAGTAATGAGTAAGTCAATTTTTAATTGTGCATAGTTTAAAACTGTTTAAGCAGGTAGTCTTGTGAGCTCCCACCACGAGCTGTCCAAGTCCAGGTTCTGTTCATGTCTTTAAGCTGTTTTCTAAGAGTTTAAAAAGAAGCGTGCTTTTCTTTTTGTGAAATGTGGAAGGGAAAGAGAAACATTGGAGAAGTGGAACCTGAGTTGACTGTATTTGTTCTGAGAACTTATCAGGTATGAGACATGGATGACAGGTGCCAAGGACTTTCAGGTAACATGGGCTTCTCAGGTCTCCAGTATCAGCATTCCAGTCAAGCCAGGAAGATCCTGACACTCACAGCAGGAGCTCAAGGCATAATGTATAATAAAGAAAGTCAGTGAGGGGAATACACAATACCATCCTGTCATTAACGTGCTGAGAAGCAATGCTGGAAAAACTCTAGGTACACTAGACAGTGGGCACAAAAAGTTGACATAAACATAGTCACAGGCCATCTTCTATATTTCTTCACACAAATACAACTTAAAGGTTTCCTTTGGTTATAGTTTCTTCACTAAATTTAATTTATCTCCCCAATGCCTTTTCTTCAATATAAACAACAAGGGCTATAAGGATACAGTAAATACTCTCCAGGTGAGACTATCTCTGGCACACACTGGCATATTGCTTATAATCACTACAGAAATTATTCTCCACAAAGCAAACAATAGATATTAGTGTTACCCCTAGGCCATGGCCATTTGTGTTGACTTCCCACAGATTAACCTGGCACATAGAATATGCAAACTATGGATGGATTATTTTCATTAGTTTAACAAATATTTGTGTAAAAAAGCCAGGACTAAGAAATGTAACAGTGACCAAAGCACACAAAGTTCCACTTAGGAAGCAAAGGTTAGCTCGCGTTCGTAGAGAACATAGTCAGGTCTGTGGTAGAGTGCCAGCATGGAAGTGTCTTCATGGGTGAACATCAGATGTTTGATATGAAACATAATAAATCTGAGACATTTAAAGGTATGTAAGGAATTGAAGTGGTGGATCGGCAGTTTAATGGGTTCAGTTTTCTTGCAGAAGCCAGATTATATTCCCAGAACCCACATAGTATCTCACAACCACTCATGTCTCCAGTGCCAGCAGAAACAATGTCCTCTTCTGTCATCTGGGGGCATCTGTGGGCATCAGGAATGCACATGGTATACAGGCAGACATGGAACAAAACACCCAGTACACATAAGAAATTAACCTTTTAAAGTTTTCCGTTTAAAAAGGCATTTAAGTTAGAGATTGAGTGGACAGTTCCTCTGAGAACAGGGAGAAAAGTGTGAAAAGCAGAGGACTTCTGGGTGAAGGCCGACAGTTCATAAATGGGAATTAGAAAGGTGGGTCATGAAGATTTATGGTGTGTAATAAAAACATTGAAATTTACTTTGAAATGAAAAGGCAAGGGGTGGGTTTTAAGGAGAAGAATTGTCTAACATAGAGTAGCTGGTTTGTGTGTGCCTCTGTGTGTGTGTGTGTGTGTGTGTGTGTGTGTGTGTGTGTGTGTGTGTGATATGTATAGATAGGTTAAAAAAAAAGCCTGGAGTTTTATTTTAAGCTATCAAATGCTCACTGTGTAATAAAATACAAATGTATGTGAAGTAGAGGGTAAAGTGTGGAGTGTAGATCTGCTTCATCTGGAATGTTCTGTGGGTCTGTATTATTGGAAAGTTGTCATGATTTGGTATTAAAGACCCAGAGATAGCGTGAGATCACTGGGCAATTATAGCTAGAAAGGCATTCATGCCCCCAAGTCACTAGATACCAGCAGGAGGTTGATAAGAAAAGCCAAGAGAACAGGAATAAAGTGAGGAAAGTGTAGACTCCAGAAACAGTAAAGAAAATAGCTCAAGGGAAGGAGAGAAATAACCCCCTGGGAACTGGAGTAGGTTTCGATCAGTAAGAAAGACGAGTTGCAGCTATTACACAGAGCAATGTGGAGGACGCTCATGACGACAAGAATTTTCTATGTCGATTAGCTCAACTCCAAACGCAACTGTAGTCATTTCAGAGAAATGGGAGAAAGCTTAGAGACATCAAGTTTGTACCAACTAATCAAGGACAAGGTGAATGTGGACCCTCAGTGGATAACATCAAGGTTGCTAAAAACAGAACTAACTCCCCCAAATTTAGTGTCAAATTGAAGTCATACACAAAGTCTACCAAAATATCTCTAAAGTAAAGCAGTAGGCACTGAAGATATGGCGCAGCCATTCAGCAACTTCGCTTTGTTTTACAGCACTCACGTCAGGCAGCTCACACTCGTCCACGTCCAAGAAATTGGATGCTCTCTTCTGGCCTCCATGGGTGTCTGCATACACACACACACACACACACACACACACACACACACACACACACGCATGCATACACACGCATGCATGCATATACATACACATAAATAAAAACGAATCATTTTTTAAAGAATAAAACAACTTCACCATCAGTGAAAGATTGGTTGAGTAAAATATGACTTTCAAAGAATAATACTATAGAGCTGTTGTGAGAAGAGGGCAAATCCTGTTTATTTTAACCTTGAAATTTCCCAAATGTATTTTGTTGTTGTTGGTGGTGGTGGTTTTTGTTGTCTTCTGTTTGTTTGTTTTGTGTGTGAGCACAGTGCACGAAAGTGGAGTGTTCCTATTTCCGGTTGCCTGGTGAATATATCTACGTGTGGGCTTATTTAGTTGGCTGAACTTTGATGGAGCACAACAATGAAAATTGTCTTGGTTAGCAGTACTATACTTCATGAAAGGACCCCAAAGACCAAGTCCTCAGCACAAAAGAGAATGATTTGCCCCAGAGGGACAGTGGGCAGGAGATCGAGGATGAGGGAGAGGGGAAGGAAGCCAAGGGGAGGGGGGCGGGTATTTGTTCCGAGGACAAAAAGACTGCCTCTGGATAGAGAGGGGACAGAATTGGCACGTTGGAAAATAGTGGTTCATAAAGGTAAAAGTGGAAACCCCATGTTAGGATGAGGTGTGTAATCTTAAGTGGGCATGTGTATTAGCTGAGCCAAAGGGGGCTTTTGATTGCTGGACTTCATAGCTGCACCTTGGTAGCCAGGAGGAGGAAGTAGCCAAATAAGGGAATTGACCTTGGTTGCTTTAGCAATGCAGTCTAATGGCAGAGGGGATGTAATCTAAAGGCAGGATGATGGGGAGAAGGGTCAGGCCTGTCAGAGCCATGCTTGCTATGCTCTGGCTGGCTAGAGTCCCTTCGCTAGTGAGGTAGAGGAATAGTCTGAATTTGGAGTGTTAGGATTGTCAGTGTGATCTGAGTCAGAACCATAATCTTTCATCAAATTAAACGTTTTTTTCTTGTTCTTCTTCTTCAATGTTCAACTCTCCAGGGAAGTGCCATTTGCCCTTCCCATCTTCCTGGCACTTCTGCCTCACAGCCAGGAGCTGCTTCTGTTCTTCCAGGGTGGGCATCAGATGGGAGGAAGTTAACACAATGCCCCTGGCTGGTTCTATTGTACTTTAGTACCAGTTTTTCTGAATAGGGGCTCTGCAGGAGCATCCATGGCTTCTTTGAAGACTCTCTCACTGTGAGTCTTCAGGGTCACTGTTCCTTATATGAGCAAGCACTCACAAGTTGGTGGCCTTAATGCACATCTGTTCCTGTACTCCAGACAGCTTCTTTCTTCTGTGTGGCTTATTTATAGCAAGACATCATTTTAGGAAGAGTTGCAAACTACCACAAGTCAATCCTGCTTGACCCACAATTTCGGTTCTTTTGGCCATCAACGGGAGCCTCCTAAAGAAGTATAAGTTTATCTACTCTGATAAAACTTTTCTAACCAAGTTTTATTGAAAGTGTACCTCTGAAAAATTCCAATACATATACATATACACATCTGTTAAGCACATATTCAGAATTAGCCACCATAGGTCTATTACCCAGTCCTCTGAAAATGTTCACAAGTGTCTTAGCATACATGCCTAGAACTTATTTGCCTAATTAATAATTCATTTACTGTGCTTTGAAAATAGAGGATGATGATCATCTTTCCTCTTGGGTTTTCATATATTAGGACCATTGCTTGCAAGTTTTAACAAGAAAAAGACAGCACTATTGCTGTCCTAGAGATGTTATTTAAACAGTGCAATTGTTCTTATGAAAGACAGTGGTTAGGCTTTAGAATTACAAGGTTAGATGTAGATTTATGCCAAGATGAGACCACATGCCACCTGTCAAAGCCTTTTAAAAGCCTATGGATACCTACTTTGTCCCTTTTAATCCCTAGATATACCTCTTAGGATTTACCATATTCAATTACAAATGTACAAATGTACATTCACTTGGATCAGTCATTTTTTTTTTATTCTCCAATTCAATTAACTAATGAAAAGTTGCCCTTCTGCTTAAATGCTAATGCTTATGGGAAGTGGGTGGACAAAAGATCCACATCAGATCATACAAGAGCCAAAACTTACTCAGACACCTATCATTGAATACATATGGCTGTGTATCAAACTATTCACATATCCTAAGTTAAAGTGCAACTTTTTTTTTCAGAGTTTTTATAGGTCAGTCATGTGGACAGGGCTGAATTGGTGCTTATGTTCTTAGTGACTCAAAAGACTGGGACTAAGATGCTTTCTGGGATGCAATAAGATCACCACAAAGGACCTGTTTCCAAGCTCACTTGTGTTGTGGGCAGCCTGTTAGCGGTTACTGGCCAGAGGCATCCATTCAGTGCCATATAATTCTCCTTACAGGGTCACTTCTGACATGGCAGCTGACTTCCCTAAGACGGCAAGCGGAGGACCAGCTTGGAGACGGCAGTAGGAGAGGCAAACGAGGAGAGTCCCTACGGCAAGTCATAGCCATTCTGTAACTATAGATGTAATATCCACCACTGCTCTCCAATTCACCGCTCGGAAGTGAGTCACAGACAACAGGGTCGTGAAGACACAGGTGGAGGGATCTCGATTTTGGGGACCATCTTAGAGGATACATACAATTTCCTCGATAGTGCAACATCTTCATTCTCTCCCACACCCTTGTTAGGGTTTTCCCTGCTACGATATTCTCAATTTCCCACTACAATATTCTCTTTCAACACATACAGCTTTAACAGATGTTAGACATTCTTATTCTCAAACATGTCCCCTAAAAGACCCCAGCAGAATAAATGGGATCATGGAAACTAACTCTCACATCATACTTGTTATTAACTATGTTACAATGAAGGCTTCATTGCTATAACATACTTTTAGTCTTTCAGTAGTTGGATTTCTGAGGAAAGAAGCAATGCTCAAATGAATTCTATCTTGTCACTGGTTGTATCAAGAGGAATTTATCTGTAATGAGCTATGCTGTTGTTGTTGTTGTTGTTTCTTATGATAAATTTTATTCCAATGTAAGTGTAAGTTTGTTACTTCCAAAGTCTTACTTGAATCCTCTCTCTGTGTCTCAGCATAAGTTCAATCACAATGAAGAAGAATATGAAACTTTTGACATTTAGGCCCAGAGCAATGTTGGTTATTAAACTCAGTCTTGCCGTAGAACAAGCTGACTCCTTACAAAACACTTTGTTATGTTTCCCTTGTACGAGGAGCCAAGAAGGAATATTTCTGTTCAGCCTTGAATGCTCAGTGAACAAATGACATGGCCCTGTATCAAGTTTTCATAGCTTAGTGGCTTCTTTGCCTTCCCTATGGATATTGTGATGTTTCTTATCCAGTTATAATTCAAACCTTTTTTATGTTTGCCCAAAAGTTTCAGAGAGAATAAACTATCTCAACATGTTTTTATAGTTTGTAAAGAAAGTGTTCCTGACCTCTGGAAATGAGAAATTTTCTATAATTACTCAGAATTCTGTTATCCAGAATGTAACATTATTAGTTGTTTCAAGGATATTTTGAAAATCTTAAAATCCTTTTTTTCACCATAGGATTACTTAGCTAACCTTTATGAAAAGATTCATGTCAAGGATTTATTCACCCAACCCTTTCACGACTTGCTTGGAAATCTGACTTTGCTTATGCCCACAATGCATTACTGTTATGCCTTGAATTTTATTCACTCCAAATGGGCCTTTACAGTCAACAAACTACTTAAGTCAGGCACCAAAACTGTCACAAATATTTTGTCTTTGTTTGCTCCCCATTTCCAGATATTATTAGTATGAATAAAATTATCTCCTTACATTTGCCTAATTATAATACTTATCTTCCTTCTCAGCAAGTTGTTTGGGTGTACTTTTTGGGGAAAGACAGTTCGTTTTTCTCTGAGAAGATGACTGCTTTGCCAATACTCAAGGAGTCGGCCCCAATTCCATGTGCATACAGTCAGCATTCACTAGATTTGGAAATTTATTAAAATAAAAGAATTTAAAAAGAGGACATAAAGTTGTGAGGTAGTTTGATTCGAAGGATCTCAGGGAGTTGGAGGTAGGTAGAAAGGGTAGATATAGTCAAGGTACGTTGTATCCATGCATGAAGTTTTCAAAGAATAAGCTCCAATCGATATTTTTAAAGTGATAGTTGTTGTAAGCAGTGCACCCTTTTAATCTCAGCACTTAGGATGCAGAGACAGGTGACTCTTTTATGTGTTTAAGGCCAGGCTGCCTACAAAGTGAGTTAAGTTCCAGGCCAGCAAGGGATACCTAGTAAGAACCTGTCTATATAAAGCTGGTGGGGTCAAAAGGAATCAGAGATATGTGTCAGTAGTTAAGAGTATGAACCCTTTTTGAAGAAAACCTGAATTTTGATCCCAGAACCCATAGTGGGTGGCTGAAAACCTCATATAACTCTTTCTCCGCAGAATCCTAGCCTTGTTTGGCCTCTGTGGGTACTAGCTTTCATGTACACATACCCACACACAGACATACATGTATGCAGACACATAATTAAAGTGAAATAAAATGCCATATTCAAAACCTTAAAAAGAACAATAAAAGAGAAAGAAAGTAGTTTAAAAACTAATCAAAAACATGCTGACACTGGGGCAGAACGTAGGTGCTAATGACTGTGATGTGAATTCTGCTGTGTTCAATGAAGGATGTGACAATATGCTCAAGCAGCCTCATGTGCAAGCAAGGAAGAAAAAAAATACTTCAGAACAGTAGTACAAACCTGTTAACATAAATGGTTCTGCAGTCATCTTTTACACTACCTCAGCTGGATCCTGTTGGAGCTCACAGACAAAGCAGTGAGGAACAAAGCATGGCTATTTTGTCTGCATGTGTGGGCTGAGATAATGAATGTCTCCCTATGGCCATGGGGTAAAGACTTGATGAAAACAAAAAACAAAAAAACAAAAAACCAGCACTATTGAAAGATGTAGAGTCTTTAGAAGGTTAGGGCTTGGTGGGCTGTGAGAACATTGGAAGGTAGTTCCATGAGAGGCTGGCTATGACATCTCGGGTTTGGACTCGAGAAATCTTCCTATTTCTGGTTGAAGATATAGTCATTCATTCTCTCCAGATATGTCTCCAGATCCTTGACAAACCTCAATCTCCTTATGGCCGTTCTATAACAGATGCTTAGCCAGAACCTGGAAACAACCTAAATGTCCCTCAGTTGAAGAATGGATAAAGAAACCATGGTAAATTTACACTATGGAATACTATTCAGCTATCAAAAACAAGGAAATCCCAAAAATTTCTAGACAAATGGATGGAATTAGAAATGATCATATTGAATGAGTTAACCCAGAAGCAGGAAGACTCACATGGTATATACTCACTTATAATTGGACACTAGCCCAAGAGGCATGTCCCATGAAAGTCTTCACTTAACCAGGGGATTGGGATAGTTCTGAGGACATCCTATTGAGACTCTAGGTGAGAGAAGTATGGAAGAATGGGGAAATCTACAAGTAGAACATTGTGATGGGCAGATCTGGGCCCAGGGGTTCTGCTCAAACTACTGCACCAACCAAGGACAATACATGCAGTAAACATCAAACCCCTTCTCAGATCTAGGCAATGGACAGGACATTCTCTACAGTTGAGTGGAGAGCGAGGACTGACTTGGACATGAACTCTGGTGCCTCGTATTTGACCACTTCCCGGTGGTAGGGAGGCTTGTTAGCACTCAGAGAAAGAATAAGCAGACTACCAAGATGAGACTTGATAGCCTGAGACCATATAGTAGGGGAGGAGCTCCCCCTTGGTCACAGACATAGAGGAGGGGAATAGGATGAAAGTGGGATGGAGGGAGGAATGGGAGGATACAAGGGATGGGATAAGAATTTAGATGTAATCTGAATAAATTAATTAAATTAAAAAATAATAATTCACCAAAATTACCAGATTCTCCATTGGACCTGCACTGTAACAAAATAGCTCAACCCATGTTCTCATTCAACTCTGCAGATGGGCCTGCTAATAGTTTAAGGAATATCTATCTAAAAATGGTGATACCTAACCTAGATCACAAAGTTAAACAGCAAAAACAGCATCTGAACTATTTTACAGTCAGCTCTTTTGTTCTGTTCCAAACTAACGGTCCCAAAAGGTCTCTAGTCACTGTCTTAAGCTTGCCATTACCTCAGATTCTGGAAATAGCAGAATTCTTTAGACAGATAATCCCATGATAAGATCACCCTTATAGTGAGTTATAAAAAAAGTCACAACATGTGTGAACTAAAGCTGGTTCAGTCAGTAGTTGTAGAAATCAGACTGTCCACTCAGCCACCTAAGAAAATAAGAACTGATACAATGACAAACTAAACCAAAGTTTGGTCCAAACTGTCTAATTATGCACACTTCTCACTCTCTGTCCCAATTATTTTTCCTAATTAAAAACCAAAGTAAATGCCAATGCCTGAAAGATAACCAGAAATGTTGGCTAGCAACTTTTAGAAAATGGCCATTTTGATTAAAATATTTTCCTGCCTTTTAAAATTAATTGGCTGCTTTCTTTAGGCTCAGAAGCCAGATTTAACACATTAGAGCCTCTAGAGTCAGGCCTCTTACCCAGGACTCTGGTCACATCATTATCTAGAAGACACTTGTTTTTTCCTGGGGTCGTCCGTCCTCTCTGGCTCTTACAATCTTTCTGTCTCCTCTTCCACATGGCTCCCTGATCCCCGAGGGGAGGGGTTTGATGGATACATACTATTTAGAATGGAATGTTCCAAGGTGTTACACACTCTGTACCCTGTCCAGTTGTGGGTCTCTGCATTAGTTTCCATTGACAGCAAGAGGAAGTGTCTGTGATAATCATTGAGTGAGACACTGATCTATTAGTATCTGGTTTTCCCCTAGGCCTATGACCTATGTACTTTCAGGTTCTTGGCCACTTGAACAGTGTCGACCATGGGTTCTAGCTTGAAGAGTGAAGCCTTAAAAATGCAACCGCAGAGTGGTTGGTTATACCTACAGCGTTTGTGCCACTATTGCTCCAGCATACCTTGCTAATGTTGTCAAAGATTTTCCTTCACTGAACTTGTACTATCCATACTTAGGAATTTTGAGTCTTCAGACTGTGAGAAAATACACTTTTCTTTTATTTTTAGGTAGTCTAAGCTGTCTCCAGAACTTTGTTATAATGATGAAGAGCTGACAAACTAAGTCTCCTTTTATCCATTACGAAGGAAAAAAAAATAACAGACTGAGCTTAGTAATTTAAAGTGAATTCCTCTGTACCTATACCAGTGTAAAGGCCTGCAATAATGCTGTTTGCTTTTCAGAAAACATTGCATTAGGTATTCAACTGAATAACCATTAATTTCAAAGGGGTTCACCAAAAGTTGTGCTTTTGGGAACATGAAAGTACTACATTGGTATTATTTGTGTCTATAGATATTAGTGTATACATAATCTACTGTCCTGTTAAGGCATCCTATTGAGCACAAATTGCTCCTACAGGCCTATGTTGGCATTTTCATTGTAGCAGTATCTCTAACAACTCTGATGATCAATTATCTGTCTTCTTCAATTAGAAAAGAAAGCTATCACCCCTGTCCTTCTGTTGGACTTGTCCTTGAACACCACGCGCTGCCAGTCTTCAGAGGTGATCTTCCTATTATTAGATATTGGCCACCGCACTCACCACACTGTCCACACTGAGCACTGTGGTCGGCTTTCAAGCCCATTGAACTTTATTTGTGTCCAATCTAGAAGAGCATTTGACATTCATTAATCAGGTTCTTGGCTTTCTTTATGAGAAAACATAGCAATGACAGACTGAGTCTCAGGTGACATGAAGGAGATAGGCAGAAGCTGAGCGGTACTGCCTATGTTATATGTAGGTACCGTAAGGCCTATAGCTGAAGGCATTGTTCTCCCTGCTGTCGTCTTTCGCTCTTTTACCTTATCTGCTACTTGTTGCTTCAACACTTACAATCTGACTATGACATTAATTTGTCATGTTGTCATAAACATTTAGCATTTTCTCCTCAGAATAATCACTTCATTATGCAAATTCTATCGCTAGTGTGTTTGTCACACCTATATACAGTTCACGAAATTACACCAAAATGTAATATCTACAATAGAATTTCTATCTCTTCATCTATCATAAATTTCAGAGAAATTAAAGAATCATTATCACGTATGTTTATAAAAGCTTGCTTTCTTTAGTCAGAGAAATTTTACCTGCTCTGATATAATGTTCATTGGTTTTGGCTTTTTTGCTAAAGAGTGTCACATATTTTTTAAAAATGCCATAGTAATTCAAAACTCATCTTTGATCCCACTATTTGTCTTCTGATACTTAAGGAAAATTTCCATTTATCTTTTCTAGATTTATTTTGTAGAATTATAAAAAAAAAAATCCACTTCTAAATGAAAGCCAATTGTTGTTTTACTATCAAAACTATGTCAATAATCAATTTTCAAATGATATATGACATACAACTCTAATACATAGTGAGTGATGACAAACCATCCATAAATTCAAGGGGAATGAAAAAAAAATCTGTCTTTACAAGAGGTATTTCCATAGTGTGTGGCAGTATTTAAAACATAATACTTATCATCAGCAATGTTATGTGAAATGAGATTAGGAATTTAGTTGAATATTAACAAAAACATATTCTTAAGAATGGGTTCTATCCCCCAAAATAACTTAAATAATATGGTGTTGAATCTTAAATCTTAAACTCAAACTATAATTATTCACAGCTTAATTGAATTAAAGAATGCCTGATCTGATATTTATATGTAACCATCTGACTTAAACATCCTGGAACTTCCATTAAAATTTAAATTCCAACAGAAAGATTTTGTTGTTGTTGTTGTTGTTCGAATAGATTAATGGAAGACTATTGACAGAGGCAATTTATTTGGGGATTTATGAACATGACAATCAAACTGAAATCTAAGTTGTGACACATGAACATCTATTTGGTAAAAAAGCACACAAAATAATATTATTTTTAGCATGAAAGTTTAACTTCCTGTTTCTTAGTCTTTACTTAAATCTATCACACACACAAAAAAACTGTATGTTAAATTTGGTACAGTAATTACATGTTAAATTCTAAATAGATTTTTTTATGATTACTAAAAACACTTTCTTTGATTTCTTCCTGGAATCATTCAAAGGGTTATTTAAGTATCTGGAAGAAAATAGTGGCTCTCTCTGAACTTGAATCTCTACATTTTTGAGAAAATTAAAATTATAGACCAGCAAAAATGCAAACAAAACTCTCTCCAAACCTTCATGCTAACTAGAAACCAGCAAAGTTCAAACAAAAAGTAGAGAATAAGCTGTACATCCCAACAAAACTTCATATGAAATGTTAGTTGGTTATTATACAATCATGGATTCATGGAAGATAAAAATTAGCTATTCTATGCAAAAACAAAGAAAGGGCTTAAATATTGTGCAGGGAACCCTGAAGATAGCCTGGCCTAACTTCCTTGAGAGGAAGTGTCATAGGATTTTAGGGTCCATGGTTGCAAGGGGACAATATGCCTTCCAGTTCTTCAGAAACCGATGCCCTCCCCCAGGCAGTGAAGCACTCAGGCTGCTTTGTGTTTCTCTATATGGCTCCATTAACAGTCAAGGAAGCATGGGTACTTGACTGGACAATTGGTCTTAGACATTAATATTCTATATCCTGTATAGCTTTCAAGTTTCATTGTATCCTGGCAACTATTACTGTATTAATACTGGTAATTGCTATTATATTCTGTTTCTAATAAAGGCATAAAAAGTCTGATTGCTAACAATAAAATTGGCACAGCATGAGTCTTGCTATGGTCCCTCTAACCCAAGCCTGGTTTTGACCTTGGCCAAGTAAGTAAACGTGGATGCTTACAACAATGCTCAGAAAAATCACCCACAGAAAGAAAACTCTAAAATGCCACATTTCAAAATCCGGAACTATGACTTAGTGTAATTGCAGCTATACAACTATCTCATAGTATTAAAAAACGAAGGTTGTTAACATTGATCCACGTATTGCCTACTTGTCTAAACACATAAAGAAAAATCTGGCACAAAAATGATGGAACACTATTAATTCTTAAGGAAAAGAAATTCCATTATTTATAACAACAGAAACAAACCTGGAGGGCATTAGGTGAAATAAACAGAAATGAGAAAATTGTAAATTTATAACCCCACTTATATCAGGGAAATCAACTCATAAAGCAAAGAGCAGAATGTGGCTTCTAGAAGCTGGAAGGACAAGTGTCGGTAAATGTTGGCCATGATACAAAATTATAGTCAGGTAGGAATATTCCATGCATGAAAACCACTTAGAAAGCAGTGGGTTAACCAACTAAACTGGCATGCTCTTCCTTGGGGAAGGCTACTTCTCCCTAGTCTCAGCATAACTTAGTTGTCTTAGTTCCTTGTCTAGAATTGAGGCCTCATGAGCTTTTCCCCTTCCAAATTAGCATGCCTATTGGTGTCGCCTCTGTTCTGGTCTTGCTAGACAACATTGATTTGTATTGACATAAATCACATTAGTAGCTGACTAGAGTCTCGTGAAATAGAAATGACACACAGAGAGAAGCAAAGAAACTTGGAAATGATGGCAAGCTATAACTATGTGTACATACGTTTTGGTGCTTTTGAAAAACAAAACTCTATAAACAGCACACCATTATCATTGAAGATGGGCAAACTAACACTCTTATTTTGAGGTACTCTTACACATGCTGTACTGAGAGTTTGTCAAAAATAATTTTTAAAAATGCTAAATTCCAAAATAAAGCAAGCAAACAAGCAAAAAAACCTTAAAAACAAAACAAAACAAAACAAAAAAGAAAGACAGCAAAGTTATATAAAAAAGAACTAAACCATAAGATGCTGGGTGTCTACATACATAGATAATTTTTGAATATTAATATAAAGTAAATATGTATGTCTATAATATGTGCTTATTTCTTACAAATCTCTAAGTATTGGTACTCTGTTTTGTTAACTAATATAAAACAAGAGTAAGCATTTAAAAATAGATATATAAGTGACAATAAGCATTTGAAGAATAATCCTCAAAGATAAAAAAAGTTAATTACTCAATGAAATAGCATTTCATATTCACTGAAATGACTAAAGTTAAGCAAACTGTAAATAGCAAGTGGGTGAGGCAGTACATCACTTAGAAATTCTCTGTGTGACTACAAATAGGTGGAAATTTCTTTGGAGCATTTTATCAAGTTTTCAAAGCATTAGATACAACCTGTAACCAAGCATCACCACTTGTGGACTATATCCCAGATAAGCTAGGACACACCTGAAACAAAATAACACTCACAAAAATATTCAGAGTGATTTAGATGAAGTGATCCAAAGCTCAGCACTACCAATCATCTTAATAGCATAATGGGGAAAATAAAATATTGTGGCATAGTATAGAACAAGTGACACTGTGCCATGAGTCAGAGGTGAACTAGGACATTGAAATGCATACATTGTCCAATAGACACACACACCATCAACACACACACACACACACACACACACACACACACACACACACGCCTCATCATTTTATAAACACATACACTCGGCCCATAATACACACATACACACACACACACACACACACACACACACACGCGCGCGCGCGTGCACACACACACACACACACACACACGCATACACACACACACACACACACACACACACACACGCCTCATCACCTTATAAACACATACACTCGGCCCATAATACACACATACACACACACGCACACACACACACGCACACACGCGCACGCACGCGCACACACACACACACACACACACACACACGTACACACACACGCCTCATCACCTTATAAACACATACACTGGGCCCATAACACACACACACACACACACACACACACACGCGTACACACACACACACACACACACACGCACACACACTCTCCTCATCACTCCTCCACCGTGCAAAATGTATATGGGGAGAGATATTTATAGCTCCCCCATTCATAAAATTGATTGTGTGTATCAAATTCATGTAGAGAAACTTACAATTTTTTAATATATTAATTAAGAAAATATAATTGTTAGTATATCATAAAGTGACTTGATGGGGAAAATTTAAAAACTATTGTTTGCTAAAAGCTAAATTATATGTTCATGCTTATATATCTCATGAGGAGGAAACCTGCTACTACAAGTAGGTCCCCTGACTCCTGTATGTATATTATTTTCCCAATTTTTTAAAAACAAATTACTGATTTAAAGCACTAAAAAGAGTGATTTCCTGGATATTAATCAGAGGAAAATCATTCTGGGCTTCCATGTTTCCTTGGCTGCTGCCATGCCTCTCAGATGAAACTACAATGGACTCTTTTCAGCAGTAATAAAACCCCCCAGGTATCTGAGATTGTCCACATCCTATTACTGTTTTCAGTCTGAATTTAACATTTAGATTTCAGCTGGTACCCATTATCCCCATAATCAAAGTTTGACCAATCTGGGTGAACAAACTGGTGTCCTTCTTAAAGTCACGCTAGTAAGAATGCACCTTTATTACAGGTCATGGAGATGTTTTTCTATGTGTTATGGCATTATCTAAGAGAGAAAGAAAAAGGGAGGGAAGAAGAGAGAGAGAGAGAGAGAGAGAGAGAGAGAGAGAGAGAGAGAGATCTTTATCCCAGGTTGAAGAGACAAGTTATTGGAGTCATGCCAAACCATGTTTTGCTAAGCCTTTTAGTGCCTCAGGGTGCTTTATACCACGGCCTCAAAAAAATGAAAACCCACATAGAATTTCAAGAAGCTCAAATGCCTAAGGCTAAGACTTCTTGACCTAAAGGAAATTCATAGGAATGGAAAAGGAAAACCTATTCAGTAACATGTGATCCGTCTCCTCAGAGGCGTGATGAGACTCCTGTGTCCACATGCTTTGGCCCTGAATGGGAAATCTGTTTTCTCAGATGAAACATGTTTTTAGACACCATTCCTGTATACCACGTCTATGAGCTCAACTCCCACAGCGTGTTAGTCTTCCATCTAGCGAAAGTAGGTCACAGTCTTAAGCTTAAGTCTTGTAGTCTCCAGGATAAGCCAAGCTTCTCTTTTGCTTTGTCTCTTATTTATTTGGTAATCTACTCGCTGCCATCTTATTTGAAAAAAAAAAAAAAAAGAAATCCTGAAGTCTCAGCGTCCCATACTCGCTTTCCTTCAGTTTCTGGAACATTTCAGGTCTCTTCATTACTACTGAGCAAAAATTAAAAAATGTTTGAGTATTTGTGATTGTGTCTACCTTGAAGCTAAGGAAGGATGAATGAGCTGTCTATGGCCATGCATGTTGACCGAACGCACCATGTCTGTGTGTCATACTGGAACTTCTCATGATCAGAAGATCCACAGTATCTGCATCCGTCCCCCAGCAACAGCCATGCAGAACTGTCCCCAACATCCAGTGGACGCGTTTCCTGCTTCTCTTGTTGCAGTGACCAGATGGAACCATTACTTACTTTTCCAGAAAGTCTATGAACAGGCAGAGTAAAGGTGACAGCTCACACGGGTAGTGCCAGATGCTCTTGTTTATTCCAGAGTGTTAAGGGATCTTTGTTGGCTGAAGTTCAATGGCTTTTGGAAAGGTTTTTTCAAAGGGTTTCGGATATTTTGGTTAAAATGTGCTTGTGTGTACAGCCCAATAAGGAAAGCATACCTTGCCCACTAGAACTGGGTTTATTTTTGTTAGTTTGTCTTCTACTTCTCAAAGATAAAAAGGACTTTTTAAAGCTCAAATATGCAGTGTATAGAAATGCAGAACTCATGTCTGCATGAGTACTTCAGAATAAAAGCTGGTGCCCAGAGCGGCTGTCACGGGCACACACACACACACACACACACACACACACACACACACACACACACACACACTCAATCAAGAGTTCTTATTTTCCTTATAACTAAAGCTGCACTAAGAGCATAAAATGAGAAATCATACCTATAATAGTGTTGGTCTATCAGACTGAACCTACACCGAAGGAAATATTGCAATTGCGTGAGTGTGAAGGATTTGCATTCTAACTTCTGAGAATCAAGTTGGAAATGTTACTTAACCTCTCCGTGTTTCAATTTACTCATAGCTAAAAAAAAAAAAAAAACCTCTGTAGTAGTAATAGTTCCTATTGAAGCAAATGCTTGGGAGAACTAAAGGCGTTTTCATGGGACATGCTTAGAAATCTGCTTGGCACATAGATGTCCATTGTCAGTTACTAACTGTTCATCATCATCTTAGCAATCAGTGTATTTCCACTTATTACACTGTAAAATGTATATTGCTCCTTCTTCAGCAACACTGCTTTCAGGGAAAATGTGTCAAAATATTCTGATTATTAGAGATAATAGGAACAGACTTATTGTTTGTTCAACCATGGTTCTTATGAATAAAGGACAGAAGAAAATATTTTCTTGGGAGATTTCCAGGGAAGCTGAAACTACTGTGTGTGTGTGTGTGTGTGTGTGTGTGTGTGTGTGTGTGTGTGTGTGTCTTTGTGTCTGTCTGTCTGTCTATGTCTATATAAACAATAAAATTATTACTGCATCTATATGTACATAAGCATATATCATTACTGTAGCACTATTCATTCAAAAATAAAAAGTATTTCTAAAAGAAATGTTGGTCAGTTAATAAAATCAGAAGGCTTTTTTAACCAAAGCATATTCATCCTATTGTCAAAACTTCTTTTCTCAGATGACTGTTCTTTCAGTTTTGCAGCTACGAGCTTCAGACATGTATAACTACATAGAAAATAACTGCCAGCTAAGCTCCATTTCTAAATTCTCAAGATTTGAGTATTGAATCCCATATCACTTGTTTAAAAAGGATAAATTCCATTTGTAAAGTTAATTTAAAATTTGTGTTGTAATAAAAATATTAGTGATATTTGGATTTTTTAAAACTTGAGTATTGTGTCAAAATGAATATTTGTGAGACTCTAAAATGCCCAAAACTGGTAAAATACGGCATCTAAAGTTTCACTTGGCTGCAAATTACAGCCAAACAGTGTGGGGTACCAACTTCAGCCCTTCATACACAAATAACTTTGACCTAGGACAACAATAGTAATTCTTGAAAGAAATGAACTTCAAAAAAGAAGAGGAAAGGCAGACTCCCACAGGTCTTAACTGCTGCTGAGGTAGTTGTGTGCACTCCTGGGACTGCAGGCTGCACCCACCTTTGTCTTCGCCCTTGCTGTATGGCTGTTCCTCCAACATGATTTGGTTTTTCCCTTTTCTTTCCTCTCTCTATTGTTAAGAGTAGTACAGCTTTATTCCCTTCAACTCTGGCCAGCTGGGAAGCAAAAAGAGCTTTTTATTTTTTTCTGCATCACTTGACACTTTAAAAAAAATGCCTTTCATTGTGTTACAGATTTACTTCATATGACCTTGTATATAATTAAGCAGATACAGTGTGTGGGTACTGTTCCATTAGAAAGGTTTAGGAATTCTTGTTCATCATCTTCTGCTCCATCTTACAATTAGTTATTAATAGACGCAACTTCTTTGGAGTCTGAATGCACAGCAGTAATGCACATATATACGTAAACATATATATGTATATATGATACACATATATTACACATAGCTATAATATATTGGTGATTTTGTTTGGTGTTTGTTTGTATTGGTGAATATATCTATATTGGAAAAGCTAAGAAAATGTCAACATTTTGTAAGGGTAACTTTGTAATTATAAACCACACTTGGCCATAAAAAGAATATTCATATTCTGAGTAAAAGTTTGTAGCTCCTTATACTCATCCAGTGTAAATACACAAAGTAAAGGTTTTGAACATTATCTGATAAACTGAAGATTATCCCTTACCTAAGGATGTAATATGTAATACTACAATTTGTACTTATGATTTTTCCCCTGAAAGCATCAACTTGAGCCCAGCAGCAGTAGGTTGATGGCTTTTATTGGAAAACCCATGACTGCTTGTCCCTCAAAACCCAAGTTCACATGCACAGACAGAGAACACATAATACAGTAATAGAACTGTGCATTTTCTGGCCAAAAGTTTGAGAAATATTGATTCACCAAAGGAAATTTTAGCAAAGAGTGATTATTTTGAAACAAAAAAGTGATCTATTATTTGCTAAAATAAGAAACAGAAACTATGCCAAAATAAAAATGGCAACAAAGTATGTATTTTGAGAATATTTGAGAGCTACCTCCAGAAAAGATTTTGAGTGATTTCTCCTTCTCTGAACTTGGGTCTGATATTTTATCTTATAGAGCTATGATTTCAGAGTCACATACATCACCATTTGTACACAGTCTTTGTCTAGTTCCAAATGGTTTTCTTTGAAAAATAATAGCTAAATTTTTAAAATAATAGGCTAGAGTTTAAAGTTTCTATTGTTTGGGGAATCAGGAAAATAGTAATACTGGTTTAGAGAAAAGAACACATGACAAAAAAATCTTGGCCTCCATAAAGACAGCAGTTAAGTCAAACTACAGTTGTCCAGTAGTCCAAAACTGAATCTTCTCCTTCACAATTGAGTTTGTGATGCTAAATATATTTGTTTTATAAGTTTAGGGGAATATTTGGAATGTTCTGCAGAAGACATTGAAGGCCTTGAATGTTCTAGTCTTTTTATAAATGGACAGTCTAAAGTGCTTCCCATTAAAGACACCCGGAGAGAATATTTTGTAGAAAATCAAAACTGCCTGATGAAGATACTGATACTCTCCCATCTTTTCCATCGATCAAAGCATCTTGATCCCTGGGTACAAGCATAAAGTAAGGAGCTCATCATCTTGTCTGTGTTTTCCCATAATCTTACAGGATGGGAGCACTGCTCATCATCACACAGATGGTGAACACCTCAGTTCACTGGGCTGGTTTCATGTTAGATGTCATTGAATATTCAGCACTATGAGTTTGAAAGTTTGTCTCAGTAAGAAACCCTGCTATGATATTTGAACTTTCTAACATGTTTTCTACCCTTTTCTTAAAAAAGGAAAGTGTGACTTTGACATAGGGTTCATAACTCTGTCATTTTGTTTCTTTCATATGTTTCATGTATTTCTTTCATACATATGTTCTAGGTTGATAATGACAAAAATGTGATCGAGATTGATTTACACTCAGAATTTTAGATGCACCAAGATAGGAAAGATGTTTTTTCAAGGCTGTCAAATACAAATAGCCAACACACTAAGAATGTAACATTTATATAATTCCTGATTGTTTCATGATTCTTTTTGCTAAAGGTAGTCTACTGTATACATGTGTGTAATATCTGAATGTATATGTAAAAAAATAAAAAACATTTAAAAATTAAATATTAAAAAAACCAGCTTAGATTTGACTGATCTTCAGGAAACTGAGTCACAATTTTCTGTATCTAATTTTCCATGTGCTTAAAATTAGTTGAAAAAAAGTCAAATTCAAGGCGAGTTTAAAATATTATGTAGAAATTAGTACATATCTAATATTATGTAGAAATTAGTACGGATCTATTGCATAAGTACCTATCAGGACACATCATGAAAGAAAAAGCTGCTACATGTTTTTGTCACTGCCAATAATGATTCTGGAAAGTACTAAGAAAAAAATTGCATAAAAATATATTTTGTGTCTACAAGAGGTACAAGAAATCAACATATAATATAATATAATCAGTTTTTAAATGTGTTTTTAGTTTATTTTTATAAAATGTATAGGAAAAGTTTAACAAAAAATACACTTTAGCATTTTTGTCTTAAGATATTTAGATTGTTTTAATTGAGTGGATAACTTCTTACTCCTGCGCGTGACGGTGACCCTGATATAACCTAATGGGTCACAAAACAATAACAGCAACAGAAATGATAGGGAAGGTGGATTTTTTTTTAATGAGGTAGGAGGAGTGAAAGTAGGAAGGACATGACAGTGGAGGGAAGGCGAGTGTGGCCAGCTTGTTATACACATGTATGAAATTGTCAGCATATATGTTATTTTTTTTAAAACAAAAATTAATTTTTAAATGACGGGAACAAAAAAGACTCCATTGTTTCACCAGGTTGAAAACCTAAAGGGCGACAGTAGCTTTAGACGAGGCCTATGAATCATACTAGGAGATGAAAGAGTCTCCCTCCAGCCTGATATCTATTATGTCACTTAGCTCAGTCTACCTCTACATTGTTGTCAGTCTCCTTGTCCATATTGTGACGAAGTAGCTATCAACACCAGTAAATCTACTCTTTGTCAGGTTCAAGTACACTGCAAAAGAGGAAAAGAGCACGCCTGGGTATGATCCAGTGAGGACAATTTTTGTCAATTAAACTGTCAACCTGGGCCGGGCGTGGTGGCGCACACTTTTAGTACCAGCACTCAGGAGGCAGAGGTAGGAGGATGACTGAGAATTTGAGGCCAGTCTGGTCTACCAAGAGAGTCCAGGATAGCCAGAGCTGTTACACAGAGAAAACTTGTCTCAAAAAACAAAAAAAAACTTGTCAACTTGTGAACAAATATCAGGCACACTTGCAAACTAAGGGACTCCAAATAGTGGGATGATAACAGGAAAGGAATAGCTATTTGGGTAAAAGTTGGGGAAAGTCTACCAGGAAAAAAAAAATAAATGAAGAACTGGGACCATTCTATATGACATATTAGGTAAAAATCAGAACATGAGTTATCTTTATTGCACAGAATATATCTCCCAAATTCAGCTTTGTGGGTTGGTAATTTGGGCTAGACTCAACTAAGTAGGTTGTCTGGTCTTGGTTAAGACCAATCATGCATCTTAGTCAGCTGTCCCAAAGGTTGACAGAGAGTACAATATAGTACCTAATTGGACTCAGATCACTTTACTAGCATGGATAACGTATCTGCAGTTTTCCTTGCAAATAAGGAAAGAGATTTTCCTTTTTTTTTTTTGTTTTGTTTTGAGTGTAACTGTTTATAGAGTAAGCATTTTATGTCCTTTTTAAAATTCGCTTTAGCTAATCTATACACTTAAAATGATAAGGCAACTGATGGATCCCTATTGCTATAAATATCCTAATAAACTGCATCATCAGCTGTATCTTATGTGTATGTGTCATCTCTTCAGAGTCCAGCAGACCATGTATGGAAACAATTGCTAAATACTTGTTATGGCTGTAGCTGTTGTCTCTGCCACTTCTGCTAATTTTAAACACAACATGTCAGTCATGCCAGCTGTCCTTTTTGTGAACAGTCCTGGAAGAAATCTGAGAGCATGCTTGAGAAGCCTAAATATTTGCAAGTAAAAATATTTCTTTCACAACATATCTCTAATTTTACTTTGCACTGGCAGCCACTGCCTGTTATCAACTTCAAGAAATAATAACATTACAAATATAATATATGTATATGTATATATACCATTTATTTAGAAAACGTTTTATTTATTGTTCAAGAATTATATTGAAGAATATAAAGATGAGTTGCATATAAATATTAACTGTAGTCTGTATAAATCTCTAGATTCAGAGGATGGCTACTTTTATCTTGCAACCCTTTACAGCTTTCATCCTTCCTAGTATATAATAAACTCTGTACTGTTGGTCCTTAACTCATGATGGGTTGACCATTTTCTTTAGGATGGTTTATAAGAGGGACATGAATTCAGTAGAAAGCATACTTGAATTTTGGATTTTGATCCCACCTCCCCCTGGGACTAATAATATGTCCATGGTATTCTATTACAATATTGGGTGACAAGAGGTAGTCAGATAGCAGTCATGACTACTCTACCGTATATTGCTTTGCTAAGCTGTGGTATTTGTAGGTGAGGACTACTAAGGGTACTTTGTTATGGCTGTGTTTGTGGTTCTGAGTCGGTGTACACCATAGCTCTACTGTGGAGCTATAGCACCAACCTCTTGCATGAGTTTTGACTCATGATATTTTCAGCCCATGATAGTTTATTAGAACAGAAGGTCCATCATAAGTCAGAGAGTGTTCTCTATTGACTCAACCAGTGAGTCAGTAAATAAATTAATTTACTTTGAATATCTACATTTTTCTAGGAATTTAAACCTATAACAAATTGGCCCCTTCCCATAGACTAACTACACTGTTCTCTTGGAGCAGATTTCCATTTGAAGGACTCAGCAAGTGAAGAGACTGTTAAGTTTAACCACGCAAAGCATATTTAAGGAGCACCAAGGTCATTGTAGGGGAAACAGAGGAGAGCTAGAGATGCAAGCAGCTCTAAACCATGTCCTCCCTTATGGGCTGTGAAAAACAGCAAATGATCAGTTCTCGTAAACTGTCATTTATGAACAAATGATAAAATAAAAGTGGCTCTGGGGCCAGAACCCAGACATTTTTATATGCTAAGCAAGTCCTTTACTGTTGATCTATGCCCTAGCCACTCATGATAGTCTTAAACACCACTCTGGCTATAGGTAGTAAATGAAAGTAGAAGAAAACAAGAGTAGGACTGAGGAATGTTTGTCAGGACAAAATATTGTCTAGGAAAGAAATGTGAATGACTTAAAATAAGACAGTACCAGTAGATATTGATTAAAACAGCCATTGATTTTTTTTTTTAAAGAAAGTAGACTAATCTTGACTAATGGCTAGACTGTTCATTGGGAAAAAATGAAATGTCTCAAAATAGACAAACTAATATCTTTTTTTTACAGAAATGGAAAAGACCGGAGAAGGCCAAATTAGAAAGAGAAAGCTCTAACAGTTCCATTTTGCACACAATGTTTACTTTGACTATCTATGTTTTTCTAGGCATTTCAACCCCTCTCAGAGACGAGTTACACTGTGCTCCGGGAGCAGCTTTCCATTTGAAGGACTCAGCACATGAAGAAGAGCCAGTTAAGTTTCAGATTGGGAATCTAGAATCTGGCTGCTGCCTTTTGTGCCAGCAGACAACTACTTTACATCTGTTTGTGAGAAAATTAATGTCAAAAAGAGTTGGGCGCATATGTGTACATATGATCTTGATACTGAAACCCAAGTTTTCATGCTACAATGATAAGCAAAATCTCAATCCTGGGCCCTCTTACTTTAGCCAAACCCACCGTTACACTGAAATTTTATTCATCTTGCTTCTTCAAAGGTATGTCTTATATTCTTCATAGACATGACTAATTAATTCCTAGAACCTTTGAAATCCAACAACTTCTAATATTATTTTTCTTTTTCACATAACACTGGCTAAAACTCAATTTTATTATCATAATTGCACATTTTCATAGGTAATTACTTGTCATTTTTATATCTATGTGCAATGTGTAGTGATCACATCTGTATAGTGAATGACAAATAAATTATTAAAGCTTTCTTGACAATGAGACTCTTGCAAAGATATTTCACAGGTCATTATCAATCTTTTCTAACTAGTTATCTTTTATTCATATTTGTGGTAGCGAATATGGTGGCTTCTGTACAAGTAGGGCTGTGTCTATATTTTACAGAAAAATGAATTGCTACAATTAACATTGCAAAGTGAAGAAGCCATGTCTTCAGGGCATGTGGTTGCGTTATAGGCCCTGTACTTTTGATTTTTGAATCACTGGCACTAAAATATCTAACAGAAGTAACAGGTTTCCGGCCACCCCTGCTGCCCCAACCATGATTTCAATCCATTATGGGAGAGAAAGCATGGTAGCTGATTGGCTTGGTCCTCCATGGAAGGAGCCTGAGTCTGTGACTCTTTCACATCACAGGAGCCAGGAGGCAGAGACCTCGGGCTGGAAACAGGGACAGTTATGATTTTGAAGGTCTCTGCCTTCATCAGCCAGGCTTAACTCTTAAAGCCTCCATATATTTCCAAATAGCTGGGGAACCAAGTGTTGTCAACGTGAGCCTGGTAAGAACATTTCAGATTCAAGCTCTACCAAACCCAAGTATCTGCAAGAAAATCATTATCTAAAATTTCCCCCAGAATACCATTTTTTTAAAGAGTATTTTAAAACAAATCACAGAATCCTTGAGGGAGAGATAAATATTTGTGACTATTCTTCTGAAAAACAGAAGGAGGAGGACTCTACAAGAATAATTGCTTCTTTTAAAGGGCCTCTTCCCTGTCATATGGCTGCATTTTCCTCCCGTTCAGCTTTCACTGAATTCCTGGAATAATACTTCATGAGGTGCTCCATCAAAAATTGAAAACACAAATAGACTCAGTCATGGCTCCAAATAATTAGTTCCCTAGTAGAAAAGAAACATAATGTACACTCTAGCTATGATCAATAAGTTGTATGAGAAAGTAAATTATTTCTTAGAGGAATTTTTTAAAAGTTACCTTGATAATTAAATAAATTCACCTGGAACTAACTATTTTACACTAATACATACACACAAGTGTGCACTTATGTGCTCATGGGCACATGTGTGGCTGGCAGTTTTGTGTGTGTGTGTGTGTGTGTGTGTGTGTGTGTGTGTGTGTGTATTAAGGTCTGGAGACTGCAGATGAGAGTAGTAGAATCTGGAGGAGACTTTTGGGAGAGAATGTACCTATAAAGCTTCATAATATAACTTTTATCTTAAATGCTTTGAGAGATATTAAGGGAATTTTAGAAGCATCTTTTAAAATAGGCTTGCATTCTCTGTGTAGAGCAGTGGAAGCTTGTGGGAAGACAGCGAAGTAGGAACTGGGCATTGTCTGAATGCCACAGTCAGTTAGATGCACAGGGGAAGGGGTCTTCATTAAAGCAATAGGAGAGGTGGTGAGGTGACTCTGTTGATGAAGTGTTTTCTGTTTAAGCACAAGGACCTATGTTCAGAATCCCAACACCTGCATTAAAAAAAAAGAAAAGCTGGTAGAAGTGTTGTTTCATTGCTAAGGAAGGAGGAAGAGATGATGCCGGAAGCTTGCTGTCCACCTATGCTATCAGATCAGTGAGCACCAGGTTCAGCGAGACATGTTCCCTTAAAAAGAAAGTGGACGTTGAGCTTGTTTGGAACTTCTAATAGGGCAGCACAGCTACTGGTATTCCCTTGACAGAAGACTATCCTCCTCTATTTTGGGAAGAATGACCTCTTCCACAGAGCGCACAGCTTCAGGAAGGGAGGGATGCACAAGGCACAGTGAGGGAGGAAGAGGATGGACACTTGCTCAGCTGGATCAGCTGGATCCATCTTGGGCATCAATAGGGTGGCAGATGCTGCAGCCAGGTTGACTTCACATCCTTTGACTTGGACTCTGTTGCTTGCTTTTCATTCACTTTCCCCTGGAGGGACTGCTTTGCCTAGCCATCGGGGGAAGAGGACTCTCTCAGTCCTGATGCACTTGATGAGCTGGGGTGGGTGGGAAGGAGGGGCTCCCCTTTTCTGAGGAATAGAGGAGGGGAGAATGGTGGGACTGGGAGACTAGGAGGGAGGGGGCTATGACCTGGATGTAAAGTGAATAAATAAACTACTTATTCTTTTTTTTTTTTTTTTAATGTGGAAGGGTGGAGAAATGCCTCACAGTTAAAGAGTGGGACTGCTCTTTGTAGGGAACCAGGAGTCCCAACTCCTACATGGGCAACTCACAGCGGCCTGCAACTCCAATTACAGCAGACTCCTACAGCTCCGGCCTCTGCAGGCATCTGCTCATACCCTCCCTCCCCATGAATATAAAGACATACATAATACATGCATTAGCACACAACACACAACAGAACTTAACCACATATATGATGCATAGCTACCACTCCCACACAGAAGCAATAGAAGGGAACCAGACACGACCTGCACATCATGACATTCTCCCTGACGCTGTGCCCTCTTAGACTGTCAGCAAGTGACCTGTTTAATAAAATAAATACAAACTAACCTTTCTCTGTTCTCTTATAAACTATCTATTTTCTGAGACTACCATCACCAATTACCACAGCCACAGGAGGGGAAGTAGTACGAGTTTATTATTTCACAATTCTGAATTGCAGAATTCTTAAATAGATCTTAAGTGGGTGGAAACAAGGGATCCACAGAGCTGTTTTGTTTGTTTGTTTGTTGTTTGATTTTTGTTTTTGTTTGTAGGAACAGCCTGGCTCTTGTTTGTTCAGTTGCCTGTTTTCTTGATGTTGTTTATAGTCAAGGTTGTTGTTTTGTTGTTTTTCTTTTCCAAGTCTTACCATGGCTCACCCTATTTAGCCCATGGCTCCTTCTTCTGTCATCACTGTTCTGTTTCTATGCTGTCGCTTTCTTCCTAGACTTCGATCTTCCTGTCTCCTTCTCAGGTAGACCTTTTATCCAGACACTGCTTTAATTCATTCCTGTTATTTTTAACAAAGCACCTTACACTGCCTAACTTATAAATCAAACACACCTCCAGTGACTGAGCCAGTCATGATTGCTGATTCCGTATCTGGTGAGGGCTGACCTCACATTCTGAGATGACCTGTTTGGTTCTGTCCTGACACTGAAGAAGGTTCAGAAGGACACAAATAGAGCTGACTCTAATTCCATTCCTGAGAGTGGAGATTTCATAGACTTTCATACACTCCAGGGATGCTGACTTTCAAAGGGATTCATGTATTCAAACCCTAATAGCTCCATCCAGGCAACCCAAGATCTTTACTCCTGTCTATGAAGTTCCTCTCACCATTTAAAGTTACATGGTGGTAAGGTTCCAGCAGTGAGCTGTAAAAATCTTGGAGGCGCGTTAATCTTTACTATAGCATTTAACAAGTATAAATCATTAATAGCCTCCACCAAAACACTAAGAGAGTTCAGTGCTTTGACCACAATGAGGACCTATGTGTCTTGCTTCTATCCTTCCTTAATAGGGTTTTCTCTTTCGTTGGTTTAGCATAGGGAGGGAAAGCTGTTTGACATATAACCTACTTGCAAGATAAATGTTAGTTACTATGTCAAAATATGTTATATAGGAAATGATCTCTGATGTATCTAATTGATAAACAAAAGATAGGAGTCAAGACATTTGGCCACTGAGTATTATTTGCCTAAAATTACACCCAACTAAATTAGTCTATATAATAATTGACAATGATCACCATAAAATGATCTTTCCTTCTTACTTAAAAACAGTTTTTAAAAAGCAAATCCTTTCATGGATGCTGTGGTGCATTCATGATCTGCAGCTTGTGAGCCTCTCCTTCATAGCATAATAGAATAACTGAAAACTAAAGGTTTTTCTAGCCACAGAATGTGCACAAGCATGTTCATTAGCTTGCCAGCACTCTGCTCTAAAACTCCAGTACCTTTCTCCCCCTTTGAAAAAGATCTTAATTATACTATCTGATTTGGTTACTTTTACTCCTGACACATAATCAGGAAGGATTATTTGGACTCTCTTAGCCATGAAATCAAGTGAACAATAGCAGCAGCCCCCTAAGATGCTCTCAGTACTACTGAAGAAAAAGAACAGATTTGAGTCTTAGCATTTCGAAGTCATTTCGCTCTCTGAGCTCAGGTTTATCTCAAAATAAATCCGACTTGGCCATGTTGTCTGTGATAAATATGGAACAGTTGTACATGATGCTGCAAATAGGTTGGCCCCTGAATCTTCCCAGTTACCGAATAAGGATCTCAGACCTTAAGGGGGTCTTGGGTGGGGGGGTTTCCTTTTCCCCTTGGGTATTTTCCTCTTTTATGGATGATTTTTTGTCCTCCTCCTTTCAACTTCTAGAGAGAGAGATGGCACGAGGTTTTTCATTAATGTGCTTCTTGGATATGGATTTTGAACTGATTTCCTGTTCTTAATTTCTTACTAGGACTTCTATATATCTGCACAAATGGACTTCAAATGATAGGCAACAAATTTTCCTAGTGCTGCTGGCAAGTGTTGGGATGTATTAAAGACTAAAATTAAGAAATTGTATCTGCTTAGGGGGTTTGAAGAGAGCTTAAACTTTTCCCCTAGTGATTCATAATTGCTGATAACTATTTTCTTTTCCACAAATTTGTAAACATGTAGGTATATAAATGTGAGGACAGTCTTATGTAATCTTGTAGATGCTAAAGGAAGATGCGAAGGAAATTATGCATCGTGCATGAGTGCAATGACCCTAGAGGTGGTCAAAATCAAAACCCACCAACTCATTACTTTGAATTTGGAATTAAGCATTGGTATTTTCTAGCAAATAACTTGTATTTTAACTGTGCTTCACAAAGAATGACTATCTCTGGGACTCTAATTTGATTGCAAAACTTTCTGTACTTCTACAGCTGTGACATAAAGTGAAATCAATGTTGATGCCTATTATCTGGTGTGCCTTCTCTCAACTGATAGCCAAAGGAATTACTTCCACCCCCTCTGATGACTAAATTTTTTCATTATTTCTGTCTTAGGGTTTGAACAAAAGAGATCATCCACGTGTGTGTGTGTGTGTGTGTGCGCGCGCGCGCGTGTACGCGCGCTTGTGTGTGTGTGTGTGTGTGTGCATGTACACACACAAGAATTCTAACCTAATGTTAACCATTATACTATAATTATGTGGGTTTATATGACTGCTGAGATAGAGACCACATAACTGCTCTTATCCTAAAGAAATATAGTGCTTAATTAGTAAGTGTTTTTAAGTGGGGTAGTACACAGCTAGTTTGTTCCCTGAGACTTGGGGGAGCCAAGCTTTTTGGCATTATCATACAAGCTCAATTTTACTGCTCAGATATCTGTACTTGTAATACTAATGAGCAGAAGAGAAGAATGGGAGAAGGCACAGAAATTACTCTATAAATAGTGACCAGGAAGTTATTTATATCACTTCCTCTTTCTTCCCATTGACAAGCGCTTAGTCATTTGAGCACATCTACCTGCAAGAGATAGGGGAAATAATGGTCTTCAACATAAGCTTTCTTAGAAGGAGACTCTCTATTACTAAAGAACAACTAGAAAACTGGATATCGGTATACAGTCAGTAGACTCTTCATGGCACTAACATTGCCTGAACATGCTTTCACGTTACTGTATGCAGGAGTGCCAAAGATAGTAGCATGCCTACCGAGCTTCTATCACTGCCTAGGGACTTCTTTCATAATGTCCACTTTCTTTCTTCATTTTCTTCCTTCTTCTTTTTCTCTCCTTGCATCTCCTCTCTTATATTTAACTACCTTAGTAATTTCTATAAATTGGGTGTTGTGCTGGAGACGAAAATTCAGAGTTGACAAGGTTATTTTCTGTCTCATGGGGAGGAAAACAAGAAGTCTGCAGAACTTGGTGTCATTTTAACAATATGCTGCAGGAAGACAGAACAAAAGACTGTGTGGAATATTCAGAAAGCATCACCAACAGGTGACATTTGAATTTGATTGACATGGAGTAGGAGCTGCTGATTGGGACCTGGTCCTGTTTTGTTGTTGCTCTTATGAGCTCTAGCTATATCTATAAATATTAACAGTCAGGTCACTGAAACTTGGAATTGGAAACCCTGATACTGTTCACTGTGTTCTCAGTTAACCTCCTTCTGAGCACAAATTAGGACTGTACTTACGCAAAATAAAAGGTAGCCAAGTGATGTGCTATGACTAATGATACATGATCAGAATAGAGAGATGTCACTTTTAAGTGGACTGATGGAACACTTGCTATGTTTGTACAGCAGTGGTAATCAACACAAACTTTGCTGATCTAACAAATGCAGGTCAAATACCCTGGAGAGCTGCCCACACCAGAGGCACATTCTCAAAGATATAAATTTTTGCTGTCTTAAGGCATAGAAATTTGTGGGGTGTTTGTTAAGCAAAAGCATTCAGACTACTGTCATTCATACATCAAAATAATAATAATAATAATTCTTCCTGCATCCTACTTTTTTCCCAGGCCCTTTTATATTTGTGTTCTTTTATTTCATAGCAGGTAATAGTGCCAGAATAGGATTAGAAACAGAACACAAGAAAGATCTAAATTGTCCTTAGCAAAATTCATTCCCAATTATGTTTAGGTAATGTACTTTTATTGCACAGCAAGGACATTTGTTATTGTTTGTACAATACACAGGCATTCATTTTAAATGGTAGAGTGGTATAGATTCTCTTAAAAATATCAGAAATGTCTTATCTACCCAACCAAAATGGAGTAGTTGCATTCACTCAAAATACAATATTGCTTCAAAAGTGAGAGGTCAAAATAGGTATAAACTTGATAAAATCGGCATTCCATATTTATATAGTTTGATAATGTTACATAATAAAATACATTAAAAGAGATAATATTGTTAGGATTATCACCCTATAAAAGGTTCTATTTGCCTATGTAGAACTTAAGGCATCAACAACATGAATTTGTATAAATTTTAGCCTGGCAGAAATGTATCTTGGGAAAAAAATTATGGTGTCATATGATATTGGAACTGGACCTGAGAAACTATCTAGTAATGACACAGAAGAATATCCTGGAGCTTTTCAGTCCTTTGTCTTTGGTAAAAAAGCCAAAACAAGAGTCATAGGATGAGACATGAGAGGTCAAAAGGATACAGAAATAAAAGAAGAGAAAAATGCTAAAGAGGACTCACAAGGCTCTTCACTGAGTCTAAAAATGTCATGTAGATGCTCAGTGAGACTTAATATTCAAAGGGGCTTCTCCTTTAATAAAGGCATGATGCTGTCTCATAGTCTTTTGTAGTCATGTCTAAAAAATTAATTATTTTCCTACTTTTTACACTGGAAATGCCTAATATTCCTTCTTATATTCACTGTATCTTCATTCAACCAGTCATAATAATCAGCTGGAAACTTCTACAAAAAAAATCTAACTTCAGCAATCAGCAAGCTCTTATAGAACTGAATAGACAGAACCTTATTCCATCTTCTTCTTTTTTATTTCATGTGTCTGGTGTTTTGCCTGCCTTTATGTCTGCGCATCGCACGCATGTGTGATGCTGTGGCCGCCATAAGAGGGTGCCACTTCCCCCGGAACTGGAGTGGCAGACAGTTGTGAGTTGCCATGTGAGTACGGGAAAGTGAACCCAGGACCTCTGGAAGAGTAGCCAGTGCTCTTACACAACCGTCCATTGCTTCAGTCCTTTTACCCTTCTTGAATACGAATTATATTTACAAATATTATGTCTTTGCTATCTTACGATTTTATGTCAATTCGTTATAAGAGAAACTGAGATACATATGTTAATATACATATATGTGTGTGGTTATCATTATGCCGCTAATCATACAATTTTAAAATATGCATAGCTAACCACCAATATAACAGAACGAACTATAAAAATCCGAGAATGAAGGAAAGTCATATATGCCAATAGAAGGAAGTTCTCAGTGTGGGCGTGAAGATGACAGTGACAAAGGTAACGCTAGGGAAAAGAGCATCCTAAATTAGGTTTTATGAAATTGTATTTCTTAAGATGGACTTAGAATGAACATATTAAATTTGTCACAGTTTTTATACCATTTAAACCAGTATGCAAAGTAGCTCACAACCAGTTTTAAAACTCACATAATCTTATCTTTCATTCTCTTTTCATTTTTTCAAAGCTATTGGAATTTTTTTTTTGAAACACTGAGGTAATAAATTCCTTCCTAGATATCTTTCTGCCATCTTCGCATTTTTCTGTTGTGACTGCATCTATCCGGTCCTTGATGCTTTCAGTTGCTCCTGAATCCAATCAATTTTGGTACATGTGTATTAGTATCATATTATTGCTAACTCTAAAAAAATATTTTATTTTGTTATAGTGAAGGAAAAGACAGTCTATAATTTTGATAATGTGGATAAGAGTGTACACTTAGCTTATATAGATGCTTTTGGAGGGAAATTATGATTGCGGGTTCTGAGGGCATGAATATCTAAATAACTGCAATCACTTCTTTGCCATTATAGATAAAGGCAGTGATATAAGCAGCTCAGAGGACGTGGTGTCCGTTCTCGTTTCCTTGTTATCATCTCTGTATCTCCTCTCATCAGCTGAGAAGATGTATAATGGGTTATGTTTCTTGATAACAGAGATTACTCCCGTTAAATTTATCCTGTGTGCTGAGATAAGTGGGCCGTGCTTTGAATATTTAAGAAATCTATGTGTAGGTATTGGAAACTTTAGGGGTATTTTCTCATGTTAAGTGGTGATTTATAATGTCTTGTTGTTAATATTGAGAAATGATCTGTTATCTCCACCTAACAGTGTTTGTTTCTGAGTGCAACTCCAACCCGCTCTGCTTATGCATTTTTCACCCTTGCTGTACACACCTCTCTAGCTTGAGGGCTTTCTTTGTGAGAGGAAGGGAGTATGTGTCACAGAGTCACAGGATATGTCAGATGTCGGGCCATCTCCTTGGCTCATCTGGGAGCAAAGCATGCACATTTGCATCATGACCTTTGAAAAGGCAAACAGAGAAGGTGATGTGAGGGTCACTTCTTAAGCCCAGATAATGAACTGATTATCCCCCAAAGCCTGGTGGTCTGAATAACAATCTGAGAAAAGTTCACATTAAATCCTGAGGGGGAAAATAAATCCCTGAAGTGGCATTTTTAATAAACCAACCATATATTACGATCCGTATTTTAATTTTTTTTTCCTGCGGGGATACCCAGTGCCAAGAGACCAAATTGTTGCCATGAAGAGTACCAGTGTACTTAAACTTAAATTACCTCACTGTTATTCAACTATTGCTAGAATCCATCCTATCCTTCCTCTCATTTCTTTTCTTTTTCCTTTTGTGAGAATATTAGCATATGACAAAGATTTTCTAGAAAACTTTCAGGATAGAAATGTGTACATACTTTCAGTTACACTCCATTTGATGCACAGGCTGGCATGTAAATGAATTATGATTATTGTTACTGTTGTTGTTATTCTTTCCCCCACATAATTTCTGTACAAGAATAGGATGATATACTTTTAGATTGTCTTAGCTGGTTACGTGGGAAATGTTTGCAAAATTTTAGCAGGTAAATACTCCCTCTCAGAACAAATTCAAAAATAAGAAGAAAATGGGCCACACTGGGAATTTCAGGTTTAGTTGGCACACTCATAGTTTAAGATCCTCTATGGCCCCATGTTTGTTGAAGGTAATCTGAACCAGAGACACTGCTCTATGACAGAACATCACTTTACACGTTCAGCTATGTGAAAGAGATGTTCCCTGACTGACTGGAATAATTGGTGAATATTGATAACATTCTGATTATTTTCTATGTATAGTCTAATCAATCATTATGCTAATTTTTCCAGTGACTATTTCAAATAGTGATCATTTTGGAGCAATTACATGATCAGTGAGTAATTCACATAATGGATATCTGTGTTCCAAATCCTATTCCTTGAATATAAGTTATTATGACATTTGTGATTTCCTGGCACTAGATTTGTTTTGTATGAAAGGTAAGAGGATAAAAGAAATGACAGTAGTGTTTCCATGGTGATAAATGGACTAATTCTCCTTTTAAAGCTCTAGTAGTCCACAATGTGTGTGTATTTAAATCTTCTCTGATGTCTATGACATTCTCTTACTATGCCTTCGTTATTTTTCCAATTACTATGTTGAAATGCTCCCCCTCCCCCTAAAGCAACCTATGGGACAAAGTATAGGACAAAGGGGATTGTTTGGGCTCAGAGTCCGATGCTGCTGTCCATTCTGGCAGGAAAGTTTGATGATGGATTACATTACATGTACACACAGGAAGCAAAGAGTGATGAATATTTGTGCTTAAAAAGTTTTTACATTTTTATTCAGGCTGGGATTCCAGCATAGAGAATGGCATCATCTACAGTGGAGTAGAGTGTTTTCTCACTCCAGTTAGCACAATCAAGGTAAACTCCTTCCAGGTATGCCCAGAGGCCTGTCTCTTTGGAGTTGACATGCAAACTCTGTGGAGTTTGCATTTTTTTCCACGTGGCTTTCTCTCTTTTTTTTTCTTTCTTTCTTTTTTTTAAATTAATTTATTCTTGTTACATCTCAATGGTTATCCCATCTCTTGTATCCTCCCATTCTTCCCTCCCTCCCATTTTCCCCTTATTCCCCTCCCCTGTGACTGTTCCTGAGGGGGATTACCTCCCCCTGTATATGCTCATAGGGTATCAAGTCTCTTCTTGGTAACCTGCTGTCCTTCCTCTGAGTGCCACCAGATCTCCCCTTCCAGGGGACAGGGTCAAATGTGAGGTCCAGAGTATGTGAGAAAGTCATATCCCACTCTCCACTCAAGTGTGGAGTTTGCATTTTGTGTTATGCATTCCAATTTATATTTTTTCTGGTGGTGTCATTTCCTGAACTGATAGCACCTATCCACATATAATTAAAACCCTAACCCTTGTAAATTTTATGTTTTTTTTTAACTTTGTATAACTTACATTGAAATTCAGGAAATATAGGTTAAGAATTACAGTCAGTTTGCCTTCAACTTATTTATATTTTTTGAAAACAGATTTTTTTCTCACATAATATAACCTGATTATGGATTTCCACCCCTCTACTCTTGCCAGTCTTTTCTTACCTCCCCTTCTATCTGGATCTACTTCCTCTCTGACTCTCGTTAGAGAACACAAAGGCTTCTAAGGGGTAATGTAATAGAAAATAAAAATTAATATATCAGAATAGGACAAAACAAATAGAAGAAAGAAAAAACAGAAGAAAAGAAAACAGCCCAAGAAAAGACTTAAGAAACATATATAGATGCAGAGACCCATGTGTTCACACACTCAGGAATCCCATAAAAAAAACATTAATCAGGAAGCCATAATATATACACAAAGAACATGTGGGGTGCAAAGAGAGAAGAAAAATAAAGTCAAAATTAAAAAATAAGATAAAATAAAAACGAAAAAGAAGAGCCGTCACATGACAGTACGAGACATGAAACCTCCAAGTATGTTGTTGACTGTTTTCTGTTGGTCATCTACTGCTGGGCATGCACCTACGCTAAAGAGCAGTTTATTTCCCCAGTGAAATACCCTTGAAGAAAACTAAATTTTCATTTGCAAGTAATAACCCTTGCAAGTTTTAATAAAGATCTTAACTTCTCCCAAATGACCATATTACCCTTATACTATACTAGTCCTAAAATGGAACCAAAGTCTCTCAGTCTCTTTCATGCAAATTGAATCAATATCCACTTAATAAATTGGGTAGAAAATTGCTTTTCCTCACCTACTCCTTCCCCCAGGACCTACCAAGTCACCTAGTACTCTCTCTTCAGTGAAGATACATTTCCTGATGTTGCGTTATGCTCTGCATTGCAATAACCACTAAATTAATTTTCTCCCTGACTACATTCTAATCAGCTAGTCCTTTTAAAATATCCTGAACTGTGCATTCAGAATTGATTTTTCCCAGTATTTAAATCAGTATTCTCTGATTAAATGCAAAAGGTAATTTTCACTGAATACTTGCTTCATGGGGAATATCGCAAAGTCCATAGTGTGTGTGAACACGCCATCATTGGTTGCCAGACTCCCTTCCTGGGAATTTCGCCATAATTGTGCCATTGTCAACAGTGTCCCTTCGGCAAAGAATGCCTTCTCCACAAAGCTTTTTCCAAACTGATTCCATGGGCAAAATTCCTTGTTCTTTTTCAATGTTTCTATTTTTTCTTGGAGAGTATTTAGGCAATATTGAAGTGGCCATTATTCTAAATCTCCAATTAAACTGTCTTAATAATATTCCACAAATTGTGATGATGTATTACTGTCTGTTAATTAAACATACTTTGGTATTCTATGCCTTGGTCAGGTATATTTTCTTAAATGTTCTATGTCAAGTTAAAAGGAGTAGACATTTCTGTCATGTTAAAGGTAACACCCCATCCAATCCATTATCTCATTAATCAGTTTTGTTACTTATGTCTTCAAATTGTACTGCCTGTGTCATAATTATGGGTAGATGTATACTAAAGTAACATGACAGGTTTATGTATTGGTCAAGTTATGATCTTATTTCTTGCATTTGATTTATATATTTAAAAGATATAGTAAATTAAAAAGTTGAAAATGTTTCTTATCTTAAAATGTATTTGTTCCTATGTTAGTATAAGGAAACCAGAAATCTTTTGACTTCTCTTTACAACCTGTATATTTTCTATTATTTCAGATTTATAATTTTGGTGTTATTAATGCTTGAAAATTGCATAGAGTTCCATATATTTGGCCCAACATAGCCTGACAATCTGTGTGTTTTAATTTGAATATTTGTGTTGCTTATAGTTATTATAATTATTGTTATAATAATATCTATATCTATAATCTAGACATTTTCTTTCCTTTTGACCTTTTGACCTTCTTAAAAAATTCTCTATTTATTTTTTTTAATTACTCTATTCCAATCGTCTTCTTGTTGGATTCATACCTCTGTCCTAGTCACTATTCTATTGCTGTGAAAAGACACCATGATCAAGGCACTATTATACAAAAAATCTTTTAATCAGGGATGACTTGCTTACAATTTCAGAGGTTTAGTCCATATTCATCAAGACAGTGAACATCATGGTGTACATGGCAGTGGAGCTGTAGATGAGAGCTACATCCTGATCCATAAGCTAAGAGAGAGAGAGACATACACACACACACACACACAGAGAGAGAGAGAGAGAGAGAGAGAGAGAGAGAGAGAGAGAGAGAGAGAGAGAGAGAGAGACAGAGACAGAGACAGAGACAGAGACACAGAGAGAGACAGAGAGACAGAGAGACAGAGACAGAGAGAGATGAGAGGAGAGAGAGAGAGAGAGAGAGAGAGAGAGAGAGAGAGAGAGAGAGGGAGAGAGATGGGGCCTGACATGGGCTTTTGAAACCTCTAAGCCCACTTCCAGTGGCACACTTCCACCAATAAGACCACACCTCCTAAACCTTTTAATTTTTTTCAAATAGTGCCACTCCCCAGTGACTAAGCATTCAAATATATGAGCCAATGGGGGCAATTCTTATTCAAACCAACATACTTATTAATTTTACTTTAACTTTTTTCAAAACTTTTTAACTTATATGATAATAAAAATTTATAATTTACAAAATATTTTTTTAAATTCTATTTAACTTTAGATCTATATCTTCTTTCACTCTTCTGTCTTGGGTTACATTTTATTTTTTTTAGTTTCTCTTTTTAATTAATTAAACATTTTTTATTTTTTACATGTACATTTATATTATTACACATAGATACAATAGACTACATATAGCAAGAAGAACCATGACACAATTAGAAATTATATAAATGTTACATTCTTAGTGTTTTGGCTACTTGTATTTGACAGCCTTGAAGAAAACATCTTTCCTATCTTAGTGCATCTAAAATTCTGAATGTAAATCAGTCTTCATCACATTTTGTCATTATCAACTTAAAACATCTATCTAGACCTAAATACATATTAACCCCTAAAACACTAAGCTTCACTGTAAAACTAAGCTACTGGTCTTCAACTCCATCAGAGACTTGAGAAGGAATGAACTTTCTTATGTGTGTGAGACAGGAACTATTGAGGACTTGCTTACCCTGTCTAGGCAGAGTTTGGGCATCGACTCTGCCTGCATCCAAGCTTGCTCTTTTTTAGGCAGAGTTCTGTCTGTGGTAAAACCATAAGGAGGTTCATTGATGCTCATCATCCTCTTTGAGGTAGGCTGGGTTTTTCCAGGAGTTAACCTGTCTCATTGTTAGTGAACCTTTAAAATAATAAAAGCATTTTAAAATGCCATATTCTGCATGTCTCTGTGGTTTTTGAAGATCTTATTGAACTATTCTACCTTATCTTTCTATAAAATCATATTTATCTGCCCCACCTAAGAGGCATATTCTTGTGATAAAAGTAGACTAGTAATTGACATGACCATGGTTTTTTCAACTGACAACTAACTTGTATAACTTATTTATCCTAAACAGCCTGCAATAGCACTTTCAAAGTATTGGAAATAAACCTTGTATTATAATTGAGTTATATGGGTACAATACCTCATATTACAGTTATATATATATATGTATATATGTATATATAGTGTGTGTATGTAAAGAATAATCTTACATTTGAATTCTATACCATTATATCTATAATTAAACTTATTTTGCATATGTTCAAAATTCTATATCAGTGAATTAAAATAAACTTGTTTGAGTAACAATTGAGGCATTGAGTTGAAGAGTAGATTCACTAATCTACTTTTTGTTCTATCTTCCCTATATATTTCCATATTCCCCCTTCTTTCTTTTCAAGCCCTATCTCCAAACCTAATAATGTAAGATAAAGGAAAAGAGAGACGTTGGTGAGTCTAACATTGTTTTCTCATTAAATAAAATCAATAATAAATTGTAACCAACTCCCACTGATAATAACCCTCTATAGTGCAAGGCCCCTTAAAGGAAATGGGGTGTCACTCTCTTAAGGTTTCCTCTGGCTGACTTGGGACAAATAGTACCTTTTTAGGGGCCAAATATTGGGGAAATGGTTGAACAAGATAGGAATAGCATTTTTGGTCCAGTTTCTAAATGCTGAGAAATTCCAAGTTTGGTTACATTTTTGATGCATTTATTTCCACTTGTAACTTTTGACCTTTTATTTTTTTCCATTTATACACACAGTATTAGGTTTCATTATCACATTTTCATACGATATTTGTTTTTGTTTATTGTTTCCCTCTCCTCCCAGATTACTGATACTTTCTCTTCACTTCCTGTAACTTCTTTTCTACTTTTTTGTCACATGACTATTAGTCTCCCTTTCCTCTTCTTCTCACTTCACATTTTCCTTTTAGTTTTATTGCCTATATGTATATTTTAACTTAATATAGTTCTGCTTTGTTGTAGGACCAGTTTAAATTATTTGCCCATTCATTCACACACCCCTAAATTTAGTGACAGAATATTTAATAGGATGACCTGAAATTCAAGATTGCCAAGTGTTGGGTTCATATAGACATGTATCACCATACCTGGCTATTATTTTCCTAATTTTATTCCATGTATTAACACTATGATAAAATTTATCTCTATTTTATATTTTTCCATTATTTCTATTTTTTTTTACTGTGTTTTATTTCTAAAGGAAATCAGTACTTTGGTTAATTTTACAATTTATATTCATAAAGTTTTGATGGTGTTCATTTTCACTTTTTTTCCTTTTACAAATAGGTTTGTTAGTAATAATACATACATTTTCATATAAGTAGTTCACTTTAGTTCTTTGTTTCAAATGCTTCCAGAGCCAGTGGCCACCACCGTGTACTGATGTAATAAATAATCCTATGTGGAAACGAGCCAGTTTTGTGTAAATTTGACCTCACACTTCCTTGTGCCCGTTTTTTGTCTCTTGCTCTAGGTAATTGTGTGACTCCAAAGACTCTTTTTGGAGCCAAGAAGAAAAAAAAAATGAAACTGCTAACCTTATACAAATGCATAACAGTAGCCTACATGCCTCTTGTTTTGTCTTCTTCACTCAGAAACTACTAGGGCGTGATGCACTTCTGCAGTTTCTGACAAGGCAGGCCACAGGAACCACCCTGCTCTGTAGATTATTCAGTAACACAGCCTCTTGCTTGTACCCACCCTTACTTCTTTAGTTGTTCTTTGGGAAAATTCTCCCTACTAAAAAAATCTTCCTTCCTTCTTTTCTTTCTTTCTTTCTTTCTTTCTTTTTTAGATTAAGACCAAGACAGTCATAGAGTCTTTTCAAAGAACCAAATTCTTGTTTATGTGAATCTGACCACTGAACCATTCACACAGTAGGTGTCTATGTTCATTTTATTTTCTTGCAACTTCTTTTTTTCTTTTTTCTTTTTAATTTATTCACTTGACATCCTGATTGTGGCCCCCTCCCTCATCTCCTTCTGGCCCCACCCTCCCTCTCTCCCTAGTCCTCAGAATGAGGGAACCCTCTTTCCCTATCATCTGACCTCAGCCTATCGAGTCTCATCTGGACATCCTGCATCCTCATCCTCTGGAGTCTTCCAAGGCCACCATGCTTGGGGCAAGTGATCAACGACTGGGCACCAGAGTCCATGTCAGAGGTAGCCCCTATGCCCTATATGGGACCCACAAGGAGGCGGTGCTGTCGGCTACCTCTCAGCATATAATCTTATATTTATTATAACTTGAAAACTCAAAAATCTGTCAATTTCTGGCTTTTCTTGCATTTTTGTGTTGAAGCTCATTTTATTTTATTTTATTTTTTCTATTACAGCTTACCTGTTTACCTGAGGTTTTATTTCATTTTACCTACTTGGTATTTTTTTTCTTATTGTGATAGAGCTTAAAGCCAGGCCCTCAAATACTTTAGGTAAATGCTCTACCACTAGGCTTTGTCCTAGCCAGTCATTGCTAGTTTTGAAGTATTTCTTGGGCCTGAAGAGATGGCTCTTGGAGAAGACCTACTTTTGTGTCCCAGCACCCACACTGCCTCGCTTGCAACTGTCTGTAACTTCAGGGGACCCAATACCCTCTTGATTCCAGAACCACCTGCACTGACACATACACACAGACACACCCAAAGACACACACACACACACACACACACACACACACACACACACACACCCAAAGACACACACACACACACACACACATACACACACCCAAACACACACACACACACACACACACATACACACACACACATACACACACATACACATAGACACACCATAAACACACACACACACAATTTAAAATGCAACAAATAGAATTAAAATTATGAAGCATTTTTCCAATTCTACCTTAAACACTTCAGTGTATTACTATAAACTGTTTTTAATGCCAAACATATGCATTTACTATAATTTTTGATACTTTATTGTGACCTAATATAAGTGTTATAGTATTTGAGATATTAAGATTTGAAATTTCTTGAACTTGTGTTTGAATAGTTGCTACCGTCTTCAAATTATTCTATGTGTGCTTGAGAATGTGTACAAGTTTCCTAACCGTTGAGGTTAAGATGCCACATATGTCTTTTAAACTAATGTTGCTGTGTTGTAACATCTTTTATAGCCTTATTAAGTTAGCATCTGCTTCATCTGTCACTTACTGAGTAAATACTCTAATATCTTCCCTTGCGATGGCCCATTTCTGTTATTTATGTACACATGTGTTCTTCTATTAAAGCTATGTTTTTAACTGTATTCACTTTTAAATTATATAGCTTCCAACTAAGCCTTTGTCCCTACAGTTGAGTCTTAATTTTCTTCTGCCTAGAAACTCATATGCAATATGAGTAAAGCAAGTTTTATTACTTTATAAGAACTGCATTGATATGTTTTTTCCAAATATTTTCTTTTATTTTTAATTTTTAGTCTGAAGATTTAATACTGCTAAGATTTAAAAGGAAAAATCCTAATCCTATATAGTTATTTTGCTTATGGGTCTACATCAGACACTATAGAAATATGACCTGAAGACTAAATAAGGCTACCTAAATTTATAAATAAACCAAGAATAGAGTAAAGCAATGCCTACACATTTATATCCTGTTTTTTTTTTCATTGTTTCCACAATGAGGTAGTTGAGTAACCATAACAGAATGTATAGCTTAAGCCATTTTCTTCCCATACTTTTACCAAAAACAAAACAAAAAAAGAACAACAGCAAAACAAAACAAAACCCAGTGCTCATCCAAAGAGCAGTGGATTTATAATTATTGGTGAAATTGAATTCCATAAATTTAATTTAATTTAAATGTTTCTTATAATGTTCCCACTTTCTTTTGTAACTTATTTTGAGAAGCTGTTTTATCTCCATTGTAGAAAACTTACTAGATGGCTATCCTGTTTTTCACACTTACTACAGGTCCCAACCCTAGCAAACCACACCATGAGTGTCTCAGCCTTCCTGAGAAACAGTATAGGCTTCCAAATCTCTATGAATGTTTTTATTATCCTCTGCATTCTCACTTACTTCGCCTCCTAGTCCAGTTTTTATTTTCCTGAAAGACAGAAATTAATGAAACGTCTATACTATTTTATTCATATTTATCTACTTCTCCATGATATATGTGCTGTCCATTATTTTTACATATTATAACTTCAGTTTGAATAAATTTTATATCTTAGGATGTACAGCCTTGCTCAGTATCTTTGTTGTTTATAGGAAGACCCTTTGAATATTTTCAGGTTATTTCTTCTTTATTTTTATATACTTAGTTCATATTATTTTGAGGAATCTACCCTTTTACAATGGTAATTACTTAATTCGGAATTTTTGAGAACCATTCCTCTGCTCTCTGTTGTTTTTCATGAGCCCTTCAAGATACTATAGTTTGTGGGCTTCCTTCTCTTCTGTGTTGGAGATTGAGATCAAGCCAGTTATTTTTTTTCTGTGTTCTATAAGTCTACTCTAAGGTGTCTGTTAATAGATTTACTTTATTTTCATTTACCTGAGGATTTATGACACTTTTCTTAAAAAGAACTCTGATATTGAGTCTTCAAATATGTTTTCTCTTCTGTTCTCCCTACTCTGCTTTTGACCTTTAACGTACATGCATTTGCATGCAGTCTCTCTTGATGCAAACCTGTTTTCTGTCTCTATGGTATATTCTAGTTAACTTTGTCAGTATTAATTACTCACAACTTATTGCCCAATCTATCTAATAATAAAATTCTTATACATTTACTTCATACATCTATAGTTATTTTAAAATCATATATATGTGTGTGAGTGTATGTTTGTGTGTGTGTGTGCACTTACATGTCTTATATGTCAAGATAATATTTTGTTTGGCCATCTTTGCCCCTTTTCCATTCTATATTAATCATTTGCAAATATTTTACAAAAACTTATATCTTATTCTTAGTTCAAGGAGTTCCTGGGAGAATAATTCCTTGCCAGTTGTTACAAATGACTAATACTAATGACAATGGGTTTTCCTGTATCTCTTAATTATGATTTGTGAACATTTAGCTGTATTATCAAGAAGGCAATAAAGTCTGATTTATAAGTACCTACATGTGGAGAAAAAGCAGGATTTTGTGAATGAGAATTCACTGGATTTATAAGTTGAAATGTTTTAGGAAAAAAATGACTTTTACTAGAAAGAAGGGCTAAATCTTTAAAAGTGCTGAGGAGGAGTTGGGGATTTAGATCAGTGGTAGAGCGCTTGCCTAGCTCAGCTCTGAAAAAAATACAAAATAATAGTACTGAGGAAAGCATATTTTCTTTACTTAAATTCATAGCTAAGTAAAATTATATTGTGTTTATATATACCACATTTTTCTTATTCACTCATCAATTAATGGAAATGAAGGGTCTTTCCATTTCTTGGATATTATGAAGAGAGTAGTGGTGAAAATGGATAGGGAAGTATCTCTGTACTAGATATACAGTATTGGTGTATATGCCCAGAAATAATATACCTGAACCATATGATAGATCTATTCCTAGCTTTTTAAAGAATCTCTGAATTGATATCCATAGTGAATGCAGCAGCTAAGACTCCTAACAACAATGACTAAGTTTGTTTGTTTGTAGGTTTTGTTTTGTTTTGAGATGGTGTTGTGGGTTTTGGGGTCTTAGCCCATATGACTATAAGATAAATATACCAAAGTAGGTTTAATTTGCATTTCCAAGACTGCTAAGTATATTGAATATGTGTGTGTGTTTTATATATATATATATATATATATATATATATATATATATATATATATATTAGCTATATATTAGCTTTTGTATATTTTTCTTTTAAAAATTCCATACTAAGCTCCATAGCCTATTTATTTAAATCTCATTGTTTGTTTTCTCTATGTTTGGTGTATTGAGTTATTTGTATACCATAGACATGAATCCTCTGTCAAATGTATAGCTGGTATAGCCCATCCTGTAGGCTGCTTCAATATTCATTTGGTGGTGTTATTTGCCATACAGAAGCGTTTTAATTTCATGAGGTCCAATTTGTCGGTTTATGGCCTAATTCCTATATGATTGAAGTCTTTCCTTGTTCCTATTGAGTCGAGGCATACTAGCTACTTTTTCTCCTTGCAGAATAATATATCACATCTTATTTTGAGGCCCTTGGTCCATTTGACATTTAGTTTTAGATAAGGTGTGAAACGAAGATCTGGTTTTATGCTTCTACATGTAGCTAGCTTGTTTGACCAACACTATTTGTTGGATATGCTGTTGTTTTTCTAATATGTATTCTTGCCCTATATTTTTTTAAGCATAAGGTGTCTATAAGAGAGCTGATTTTACTCCGAGTCCTCATTCTATTCCATTGATCGGAGCATCAGTTTTTAAGCCAGTACCATGCTGATTTTGGACAATAGCTCTCTAGTTGAACTTGAAATCAGGGATGGTAATGTTTGCAGCAGTTCTCTGACTGGTGGGGGTTGTTTCGACTTTCCTTGGTTTGTTGTGCTTCCATGTGGATTTTACATTTGATTTTTTTTCAATTTCTGTGAGAAGACTGTATCGCACTATTGAGGGACTTCCACTGAATCTGCCTATTTTAGAAGAATGGCCGTTATCACATGTCAGCCCTCCAATCCATAGGTGTGGTTGGTTTGTCCTTCAATCTTTTTTTTTTCCTTTATTAATTTATTCTTGTTACATCTCAATGGCTAGCCCATCCCTTCTGGTATCTTCTTCAATACATTTCTTCAGCATCTTAACGTTTTCCTTAAGCAGGTCTCTCACTTCCTTGTTTAGAGTTGTTCCATGATGTATTCTTCATCTAATGTAATGGGGATTGTTTCCCTGATTTTTTTCCTGTAATGTCATTGGTATACCGGAAGGCCATTGATTTTGTGCTTTGATTTTTGTATCCTGCTACTTTCCTAAGACAGTTTATCAACTCTAGAATTTTTTTGGTGGAATCATATACATATGAAAGAGAGAATTGTGTTATTTGCAAATAAGAATCCTTTGACTTCTTTCATATTAATTTTACTTTTTTTTTTTATTTCTCTTGCTTGCTTGCTTTGTTGCTCTAGCTAAGACTTAAGTATGATATTGAACAAGAATGAAAGGTTTCACATTTTCTGTCTGGGTGATGTTGGCTTTATAAGTGTTTCAGCTTTGCAGGAAAAGGTTTTCCCAATGGAAGTGCCTAACAGATCAGAAGGGAAAGATCCTGTCCATCAGGAGCCACACAGCACAACAAACCTCAGACAAGGGATTCATTGGGAAAGACAGAAGAGATTAGCTGCCTCTGCTCTGCTAGGAAGCAGCAGAGAACTGAAAGGGAGGATGTTTATAAAGTATTTCTTCCCTATTCCTCAGAAAAGGGAGTCTCCCGTCCTCCCCCATCCCCAGCTCATCAAGTCCCATCAGTTCTGAGCCTGTCCTGTGCCCCTGTGACCTGAAAAGACAATCCCTCCAGACAGAAGTGATCAAAAAGCAGGCAACAGAGTACTTAATCCGATGTACCAATCTGTGTTTTTTAAAGTTGAAATCATTGGTGGCCAAGTTTATTATTAAAAAGTGTGTGTGCTGACTCCTGTCATTTTGTTGTTTCTATGGCACTTCTTTTCTTTGTCCTATTTTGTTTAATTGCAGACCTAAGTCTGTCGTTTTTTCACTATATCTCTTTAATATGCATATTTTCTTTACCCTGAAGTATTTCATTCAATAACCTCTATAGGGCTGGGATTAAAGGTGAGAGCCACCGATATGCCTTTTAAACTTTTAATGCTTTAGATTTTTTTTTTCAGCTATTGTCTCTAAAGTATTTTTTTCTATAAACATCCTCTCCTGCTACATTAGAAACATGCATAACCTAAGTAATTATAAGTGGTGTGTATGTGTTATTTTTAAGGTTTAAATAGAAAACTTTTTGGGGGGTGGGGGTGGGTAATGAGTCTCTACACTCCCGAGGCAAGTGTACATGGAGCCATCCAGGTGTTTACATGAGAGGCTATCTCTACTATGGTCTCCACTCTATGAGAGTGCTTCAGAGGAGAACCATGCCCGCTTCCCCTGCTCCCTCACTGGGTCTGCTCTGCAAGTGTCCTCTTCCTAGGCTTCAGCATGCAGGATGGGTTTACTTATGCCTGTTTCTATGTAAGTGCCACTGAAGGCTAAGGTCACATGTCTGGAAATAATACCAGTTCTTCAGACATAGCTGTGTCAGGCAGTGCCTACTGTAGGTCTTGTCCTTGGCCATTACTATCTGGTTCCCAGCACAGCGCTGTGTGTGACAAGAGGACCTGACATCCTAACAACACCCAGTATGCATGCTCCATGTTGAGTGTGTACATGGGGGATGCTGGGTACCAGGCATGTTTGTATTTGAAAAGGGTGTGTGTCCCCACTCATGACCTCAGCAGGAACTACTTGTGTTTGCTTGTGGTGCTCAAATATTGTAAGGTTAAAAACAATCTGACTTCATTTGATTTTAGGGTTCTCCTCCATCCTGGGGTGGCCCCTATGCTGTCTGCTTGGATCTCAAGGTCCCGCTACCTGATCACATGTCAGACTCCCCCACCCCCATGCATGTTTTCTGTATCTCATGTGCTTTTTTGGACTTCCCCACCTGAGCCTAAAAGGTTTTATTTTCTCTGTGTATATATGACTATTTTTTTTTAATATGAACAATGTAAATCTCCCCTTTGTTTAAAGTATCCAGCAAATGGAAAACCTAAATAAATGATTCCTGGATAAATTTATAATTACTTTAGATGGATGGCCCCATGCACATCAAGCTATGTACTAAGTTATAATATTATGATTGAAAGTCAGTATCATTATATTTTGAAGGTACATCATTAGTTTTATATTTCTAACAAGTGTTAGATAAGTAACATATACTTACTTGTAGTCATCTTTCTTTTTATAATATACATATACATATACATATATATTAAGACGTTGTATCAGAGGTATATTCTAATAAAATATATGAGTGTTGCTGTATGACACTATGAAAGAAAACTGGTGGTATAAATGTAATCCTTAACCTATCTCAGTTAGTTCAATAAGCCTCAAAAACACATTCATTAGTTTATCATTTGATTAAATTACTGGAAACTACGTAAAAGAACAATATGGTATCTAAAATGATGAGTTGGATTGGTACAAAGAATAAAAATGCCTGCAGGGCAGTACTAAGTTCTAGCAAAATCCGTCTCTTGCTGAATGAAACAGAACAGCATGTGATGGCTAAGAGAAAAAAGAAAAGAACTTTCTTACTAACTCTAATACATTTTAGCACTCTGAACTGCTTCCCACATCACCAACTGAGAACAAAATTTACTAGAGAAAAGTCGGCTCTTCTCTTCCCAAGTAGCTTCCAATGTGTGTTTTGCTTTGAGGACGGTGCCTGCAGTGGTAGTTTCCTAAGTGAAAGAAAAGTCTGTTGGATTGATGCTGGAAGCTCCCCGAGTTGCATTACCAACCGCGGTAGCTTGTGTTCATACCCACACCTGGAAAGCTTAGAGTGAGTGATGAGAGACGGCTACTTAACTATCTCATACGTGTTCGACACTAGAAATGTGGTAATGTGGACACGGTAGTAGGAGAGACATGTTTACCCGCATTTAAAGTCAATATGCATTGGAATTATTTATGTAATGTACTTCACTCTATTCCATTCCTGATGAGAAACACTCTTACTTGAAAGACCTGGTTACAAAATAAAGCTTTTGTCTGTGACAGTTACATGTACATATAGCTGTAGCAGAATGAGTGGCCCAAATACTCTATGCAAGATCTTTGCAGTGACATATTCAGCATTGACTTTCATAAAAAAAATTATGGAACATGACTGCACTGTTTGTTGGAACTAATCACATTTCACATTTCCTTTTACAGAAGAAACAACCAACCATTACTAAAAGGACAGTATACCAATGTGTATAAAATACCAAATGCTTGCTGCTAGAACTGTATTGGTTGATTTTTCTGTTGTTGTGATAAAATATCATGAACAAAGGAACTTAGGGAAAAGGGGGTTTAGTGAGATTATGGTACGAGAAAGAGAGTTTTTTTTTTGAAAAGGAAGGCATGGATACAGTCAAGGAAAATGGGGCAGCAGGAACAAAATCTGGTTGATAATATTTTCATACATGCATAGAAGGTAGAGTGAGGAGAACAGAAGCAGGAAGAAGCCATAAACTCTGAAAGCCCACCTCCAGTGGTGTGTTTCCTCCAGCCAGGCTCCCCCAAAAGGTTTCATTACCTTCCAAGCTGCACAATCACTTGGGGACCAAGTGCTCAAACACATGAGCTTAATTACCTTATGCGGACATCCAAACCATCACAACGCCCATGCAGAATTGGGCTAAGATGAGTCTTTATCCTTGTTAAGAATAGAAAGTGAAGCTAAAATATATGACAAAAAACAAGCGTATACACAATTCATTGATGCGCTAAAGACAATTTTGAACATACTTTTTGCTTAATATTGTTTGACAGATACTTCCATAATACAGTTGTTCATTTTTTTTTGATGGTTCCCTAAATAAACCCCAAGTAAGACTCCTGTCCCACACTTGCTACCTGGAGTCAGATATACTAGCACACAAATAGAAGTCTTCACATTTAGCAGGGGTATACTTATTCCAATGGAGATGGTATGACTATCATTAGGACAAGATTCTCTTAAAGCAAGTGTGTGAAGAGAAGGGTCTTATCTATTTTTTTTCACATTTACACTTATCTATTTTTTTTTGTGGAGGCACATTCATACCATATATTTTGTGAGAAACACAGGACATAAAGCATATACGTGCTGAGTTTACAAGATTATAAAGATAGGCTGTGTTCAGCCTGCTTCAAGAGAGGACTATCTAAACATGCAAAGTGCTGTGTTTTAGCAGGGCCAGTGTCATAGCTCTCTTCTTTTCAAACTATTTATTTTATTTTTTTTCTCCTTTATTAATTTATTCTTGTTACATCTCAATGGGTATCCCATCCCTTGTATCCTCCCATTCTTCCCTCCCTCCCATTTTCCCCTTACTCCCCTCCCCTGTGACTAACTTACATTTTGAAATGCAAAAAGAAAAAATTGTAAAGCAGATGTACAAATGTTACTCTAGCATGTGTGTATTTGTCATACTGTGTTCTACATGAGTGTGAGTGTTTGCGTGCTTGCATAATGCACATACGTGCAGATGCCAGAAGTGGACTTTTCTTGTCTCCCCCTCCCTTCCCTCTCTCTCTCTCTCTCTCTCTCTCTCTCTCTCTCTCTCTCTCTCTCTCTCTCTCTCCTCATTCTTGCTTTGAGACAGGATCCCTCACTAAACTAGAAGCTGGGTATTGTGGCTAGTCAGGCTGGCTGACAAGCTTTTGAGTCAATGTCTCTGTCACTCCAGTTTGTGGTCACAGGTATACCTATTCACTTCGGATTTTATGTCAGTGCCAAGCATTTTACTCAATTCCTCCTCGTGATCGTAGAGCAAACACTCTTACACACTGAGCCATTGTTCAGCCCCTACTCTAACCTATTTCTGACTTGGAGCAATATGCCCATTGGGGATAGAGCATCATCTTGCTGAGGGTTTCTCTTTAGCACTCTGCTCCATGATTTGCCTTCTGGCACCTAGTTACTAACTGAATTTCTCCCCTCTGTGCAATTAACAAAGTTGCCTCCAGATATTTTGAAATGTGTCTGGGGGTAACTGGCCATTTAGGGGCAAGTATAATCTTGCTTTACCAATCTCCTCCAATTCACTAGTTCATAATCTCTCAGAAGATAATTTCATCAATTCTTTCAGTATCTCTCTAGAGGTTTGTAATGTGAACATCTCTTTCTACTTAAAAGCTTCTATATGAAGGACCATGGTCTGTTCCTTGCTTTGGCATTTGAAGAATTTTAGGGCACAACTGAAAGTTGGGGAATTACATTTTTTGATATTTTGTGAACATTTGTAATGATCACGGTTTATTTGCTAAGTCTGTTAAATACATAAACATGCATTTGTCATTTCATATGCATATAAATAGGACAAGAGGTCAGAAGTGATATTTTAACTGAAAAGATGTATCTATATTTACTATTCATGCACCCTGACAAATTTCCCGGTACACGTATCAATTTATGTTTTACCAATAGGACGACTCACTGAAGTAGAATGAGTGGGATTTGTCATGCTCTTGTGTGATTTCTGTTTTCTGCTTTCCTTTGTTTCACTGCAGAAGAAAATCCCAGGGACTACTGAACCTTACTGTTGCCAATTTCACATTGTAGTTTTTTTGTATTAAAAACTAAGGTATAAGTAAAGGTTTAGCTAAGTGGTTTGAAAGCAGAATGATTTGCAGAGACAGAGGACAGTAATAAGTTGAAAGAGATAAGGTCAACAGCCGCTGGAGACAGTGAAATACTCTTAAGCTCTGTTTATCCAATGGAAAAAAAGGGAGATACAGTGCCAGAGTCCAGAATAATACCACAGAAAAAGCTCAAGCAGAAATTTCCAGTCATAAAGCTACTAAGCATTTCATCTTTCTTAGGTAAGCTTGGGGCAGCTAAACTCTTCAAGGGGGGGGGGGGGAACCTTAAACATAATTTGAAGTATAAACAGAATATCATTGGTGAGACTTGTAGAATCTTTTAACATGTAGAGAAAGCCAGATTTGTATCCAGCTTCTTCTCTATGGAGGGGAAATACGTTGTTTTTATTTCTTTAGGTCTGTATGTAATTTTATTTTATTTTATTTTTGAGATAAGATCTTATTGTATAATCCAAACTGGCTGTGAACTCAGGATCCTGTGACCTCAGCCTTCAGGTACTGGGATCACAGGCTTGTACCACAAGCCAAATACTTCATTTAGGATCCTACTGAGCATTACTTGTCCTCATTCTGTGAAAATTTCCTCACTGAACAGTTCTTCATAGGAATGACTTTCCTATTTTTATGTAGTAAAGGAATTCCTATATAGCAGTGTCAGTTTGAATCAAAACTTCCCTTTTCTTCTCATTATACATTGTGACTCTCATGCACCAACTTTCAACAAAGAAAGGTTATCAGAAGAAGAAACTCTACATTTTTTTTTTTTACAGATAATGTGAGTTCATCATAATATATTTACACAATGCTCATTACTATGTGGTGCTTTGCTTATTGGGATAAAAGCTATTCAACTTGTATTACAATTACAGTATGATTACTATGGATGCTTTGAAGGTTTGTAATACTACAGCTACTGAAACTCACAGTACTGAAGTGTTCGCTTTCATGACTGGGAAATTGAATGCAATTATTTATAAATGATTATGCTCTCTCAAATATCTTCTCCCAGCCAAGACAATATTAAAATCATCATGTCATCAGCAATGATGGCATACGAGAAGCTCTAAAGCCATGAACATGACTGAGAACCTTTTATGTCTATAAATCTGAAGCTACTTAGAAGGCTCTGAAACTTATGAGTACTTTAGGTATTGTAAATTTTTATCAAGTGTGGCCTTTAAAGCTAAAGTTTTTATTCATATTATGTGAGACTTTTATATAGCTTATCTTGATTGAAAGCAACTTATCACAAGAACTCTGATTGTTAGAAACCAGGTTCTTTGATAACCCATGTGCCATGAGCAACCTCCATGAATGTAGTCCAAGGCCAATTTCGTTGGTAATTATTACTAAATGCCTTCATGGGAAGGGGAGAAAGTCAGCAACTTAGAATGCTATTTTTTTTCCGTATTACCTTAATGATCATTTTTAGAAAGTCTCTCTAAATCAGTTTCTTCTTGGGTAACAATACTTCTTCTCCTTAAGAAGAAAAAAAAAAAAAAGGAAGAAATAAAGCTAACTTGTGACATGTGTAAAATAATTCTTTATTTAAGAAGTGGTCATTTTCTCCAGTAAGTTTGCTTTATACATCTTGGTGTACTCTGCTAGGTCCTGTACAGTTTACTGCATAGTCCATGTCCCCTCTTGGAAGATACAGCACTTCCATAGATAATGTTCCCACTCAATGCCTCTTGTTGACCAAGTATGGAGAACTAGCCAGAGAAGAGTTAGTTTTCGGGCAATTCAGAGTACAATAGATTACCTACAGTCTTGGGTTAAGGATGTGTATGTCTTTAACCAGAGGGAAAGAATTCTTCTATACAACTAAGGGTTCCAGAGGAAGGGTCTGGGAATTCAAGATTATTTTAGTTCTTCAAGCCAGATTCTCCTACCTCTTGCCTGTAGTCTCTAAACCCTCCCAATGATTAAGCCTTTCCTGCATCTTATATGAATCCTGTAGGAATAATAAATCTACCTTGGGCTTTTATGGGCCTTATCAAATGTGTTTATTACTTGATGTTAGAGCTACCTAAATTCCTAGCTTTTTCACTATTTTATTGATTCTTCGTGAATTTCACATCATGTTCCCCAATTGCATTCATCTCCTCATCCCTCCATATCTGCCGTCTGCCCCTACAACCTCCCCAAAAGAAAACCACAAATTGAAAACAAACATTAAAATCTTGCCATAGAAGCTGCAGTGTGTCGCACAGTAGACGCTTTTACCCAAAAAGCTTTACTTGCAAATATTCATTGAAATGAGTCATTGCTCTCTGGTTTGAGGCTTCTGGCTTCTGTTACACCATCAATGCTGGCTCTTCATTGGGACTTCTCACAGATACCCTGTTGTTGCCCTGTGCCATGGAGAGCTTGAAACTTTGGTTCTGTAGGACTAGTCCCTCCACATATTTCAGCAGTTAAAAGATGGGGTAGATATTGGAGTAGGCCAACTCAAAGTCCTGGATCTAGGCCTGGGTGGAAGCTGAGCAGGTCAGCCTGTCAGCTCTTGTGTACTCATGCCACTGATGGGGGCGGGCATCTTTCTGGAACTAACCAGGTGGACCATTTATCCCATGCTTATGCCCTCAAAAGCTCACTTGTGCCCACACCGCCAAAGTCATCTCTGCTGTGCTGCCCTGGCAAGACGCAGGGCGTGCTCTCCAACCTACTGCAGGCAGTATGTGTGTGTGTAGAGATGGATGAGGGACATGGGGACACGGGACATACCACTGCAAGGCAGACTGCAACTTCCTCCCAAATTTTCAAAAGACTGTACTTTCCCCTGTCTTTTCTTGCATTGCTGTCTTTCCTATTAAGTACAAGTGAAATATTTCTCAGTGGAATTTCTACCCACCAGAGTAATGCGTGTTCCCTATTGTCCAGTCTTTAGGTGGTTAAACTCTTAGGGTTGTTCTTGGTATCAGTGGCCATAAGTTTGGCCTCCTGCCTAAGTGAAATGAGGCTGGGAAGTTTTCGATACCAGAGGCATTTGGAAGAGCACTCTTATGAATAGCGCTTGTAAGGAAACAAGGAAAGCAAGCGAGACAATTAGTGTTACCAGAGAGATCAGCTTCTTACAGTGTGAGCCTGAGAACTGGGACAGACAGATTCCATTATTCTTCCTTTCTCCTCCCTGACCTCTTCTGCTTTTTCTCCACTTTGTATAGATTTGAGAAGTCTAAGATCCAGATGTTGCCCTGTGATTAGATGTCTGACATTATCCAGGTTACATCATTTTAATTTTATCCTTACTGTTTGTAAACAAGTGACTGTGTCTTTCATAGGATGTTTATCAGCAATTGGGGAGATATTATCAAGTTATGTTCCCACAGTAAGCTCTACAACCTTAAAAATATTGACTTCTCTCTACCCTTCCATGTTTTGCTCCTAGTTATTAATTGTAGATATGATTTTCAACTCTTAGGTATTTCCCAGGCTTTTTTGGTTCATATGGTCTCAGCCAAAAGGTTGAGAAGAGATGTTTTTCTATCACTTTTGAAAAACAGAGGGTTTTTTGTTTGGTTTTGTTTTGTTTTGAGTGTTGTTGTTGTTGTTGTTTTGGGTAGTAATTGAGTTCATTTTTCCTTTCAAGCACTATAAATCTTGGAGAAAGATCAGCTTGGTCTTGTTACAGATTCACCATCTACTATCATAGCAAATTTTCTCATGAGAAATGGAGACACATTAGTCTATGGGTGTAAATACAAGAAGTTAAGGGAAGGTTATGACTATGTCTATTTACAGAAAAGTAGTAGTTTCTCCTGTAAGGTCCATAAACCTGTCAGTCACATGGATTTTTTTTTTTGTTTTAGTTTATTTCTAGTTAATGGTACTAGGCACGTGTTCCATCTTATGGCTTTTCATGTGTCCTTTTTTGTTTTGGTTTGTTTTGGTTTTTTCAACGTCTCTCTGTGTAGCCTTGGCTGTCCTAGACTCACTTTGTAGACCAGGCTGGTCTCAAAATCACAGAGATCTGTCTGCCTCTGTCTCCCCAACTGCTAGGATGAAAGGCGTGCACAGACATGCCCAGCTTCACGTGGCATTTGTAAAGATCTTTGGTTTTAGTTATTTCTCCCCATACTTCCTATTCTCCCTCCCCCTTCCCGTCCCTCCCCCGCCCCAGTTAACTCTTCCTGTACCATTATTCCCCTTTCCTCCTTTTGCAACCAAATATTTTTGAAGAATAAAAAAAAAAGTTTGAGGAATTTTAAAAAAAAGTGTTATAAATGCTTGAACAAGAATACCACTTGAAAACTGTTGCATACACTCGTTCTGAAATACCTTCTCTTTTAAAATAATTGATTTGCTAGGATGAGAGATGGATGACTTTTGGCTTATCCTGGACAGTTTTGGGGGGAATCTACCTCCTGTGTCCAAAACCTCAGCACTGAAAGCTGCAAACCATGCACCAGTGATTGCTTGCACCACCTCTGAGAGCCACATCTTAGGTTTATTTTTGGTCCTTTCCTTTTTCTACTTTGTTATTTTGTCCCCCTCAAGAAGACATTTTTTATTTTTAAATGATGTAAGATTGTTGATACAAGAGCACATCAAACTCACATGTTCTTATCAATTAATTCTTCGACCCCTGTGTTCTCTGAGCTTCCTCAGGAGAAACTCTGAGAGCTATTTGAGGGCTGAGACAACTAGACTGAGATGATATTTAGTACTCTGCTGCTGGTAGAATTTGTGCTTACATTGTATTTTAATGAAAACTAAATCAGTTGCCACCCTTGGATAGTATCTGAATTGGACCTTAATCTTATTCATACATATCAAATGAGCTTATGTAACTTATTCATAGTTCATAGTTCACTGAGTTTGCTTAGTTAACAGATACAAGAAGAAATTTTAAATGAAGAAATAACGTGATTCCTTTTTTATTCTTATTAGTTTAGAAATAATGACTGTTCATAATGGTAATGTATACCTTAAAAAACTAGGGGAAAAAAAGATATTCAGGGCTAGGGAGATGACACAATGATAACGAAGCTGCCACAGAAATATGAGGACCACATAAAAGCCCGCAAGGCAGCAGCAATCTGTAACCTCGGTGCTGGGTAAAGATGGAGCTAATAGGAGCCCTGAAGCCCATTGGTCAGCCGCCTTGTAGCAACAGTGAGCTCCAGAGACAGTGTGAGACCCTGTCTCAGAACATAGTGTGAAAGGCAGTAAAGCAAGACACTTGACACTGACCTCTGCCATCTACACATACACAAGTGCACACTCCCCAGAACATGTATTATGCAACCCTGCAGATACAACACACAACAATGATACACATCTGAATATGTGTGGGTATACACACATACATACATATATATATGTATATATCACATAAATATGTATACATTCTCTGTTGGTTAAAATATTTCAAAATAAAACTGAGAGACACTATTTAGTTTTCAGCATCTGTGAGAGAATATAAACAGAAGCTAGGAATTTGCTTGCTTGTTTGTTTTGGGTTGTTACTCTGTATATGATCACATGTACTAGTTAATTGATACTGAAAGCCCATGTCATTAGACCGAAATGCCTTCCCTAAATAGGATATTTATCCTACTTTTGTCTTTGTCAGTGTCTGATGTATGATATTCATATGTTTTTATAATATGTGACATAGACGAATGATCTTTTATCAAAGAATTTCATCTTCTTCTACTTGTATAAAGCATTTTAATCATATTTATCTCAATATATTTTTTATTTCTCTCTAACTTTTCAGTTGAGATTATTTACCAAAGTATAGTGATGGAATTGAGGTTTGGTTTTTTTTTTTGTTTTGTTCTGTTTTTTCCATAGAAGCAATTGTTTCCAGCTGCTGATAACATCAAATCTCATTTTTGAATGCCAAAAGCACTAATTAATAACACAGTGGAATGTAATAAAACTTCAACAGTATTACTCTGTGAAGTTAACTAAATTCATTATGTCATTATAATTTAGAGTTTAGATAAACAAGAATTCAAATGATGCTAGAGTAGGACAAATGAGTGTTCCTCTGGATTGATGCAGGGCAGCTCCTTCAGGAAACTTCTAATCATTCTTTGAGGATGTGATTACTCAAAAACGCACAATAGCTTTGCAGCCTGAAGAATGAAGAATGAGTTCGTAGGTTCCCATTTCTTCGCAGAAGGTTGAGTTTGAAAAGAGGAATTAGCAATGAGACATGGTAGACAGAGTTAGGCTGTTTGAAAATTACAGCCTGGCATCTGTGGAGGACACTACTTTGTCTGTGTATGTGCAAGGATAAATTCAACCTGAGATGATTCCAGTGGTCCATAGGCAGCTGGTTATTTAGGAATATATTTCCTTTGCTGATTTACTCCTCGAAAAATCTTCTCCCACATCACTGATTAGTGAGGTCAATCTTAGCTTTCCTTTCCTGACTGGAAGTTGGAGCCATGCTTGACAATGTCTTAAATCAAGCCTATTTTTAAATGTGTGAGTCACACACTCTTTTCCCTTCCTTATAGTGGACCCTTCCCTTTAATGGTTCCGCTGATGATCAGTGCCAGGACCCTAATTGTTGTTGAATCTTTTCTTGGCTCTGGGCTCTAGTTCTGTCTTCAACTTGTGTACTTATTCAAGTTGTATAACACATAGTTATTGATGATGATCCTCTTACTGGAAGAGACTTATGGGTCTAGGAGTAGCTGATCTAGAGAGGCAGTTTTAAAGTTGTTAGATATAAAACAAGGACAAAAATATGAAACAGGACTAATTCAGAACCATTCATTTAGATTGTCCAGGTAAATGCTACATTAAAAAAAAAATGAACGAGAACAAATCATCAGTGACTTCCACAACTACATCCTACATTTATGTATTTCAATATGTGGGACTATGTTCATGTTTTAAAATAGTTAATATCATTTGGGTATCTCAAGCAAAGGTTTTCAACATTTGTCTTTATTACACTCTTTTCCTCATTGGAATATACAAATGATTACATTTGGTAAACAATGGTCATATGGGGAGATGGCTCCTTTTTAAAAAATGTCTTCTGCACAGGCATGGAGGATCTGACTTTAGACCCCCAAACCACATAATAAAGACTCAGGCACAGATGTATCCCTTACACTGCAGTGAGCTAGAGACAAGGAAATCTCTGAATCTCATTGGATAATTAGCATTGCCAAGTCTATGAGCCTCAGGTTCGGTGAGAGACCATCTCAAAATTAAAGGTCGGTAGTGAGAGACACCCAACATATTCTTGTGATTTCCACATTCACACATATGAATGTGTATGCATACCCACAGGCACAAATATGCATATCTACACTACAATGTACATATAAGACACAGAGGGATGGAGATCGTCTCTGTAAAGACTATGTCATGTGATAGTGTGAGAACAGCTAAACGCCATGCTCAGTTTCCACATTTTGAGGACACTAAACAGAGAATGACTTTCTTTGACTAAGTCCGTGATCTAGGGTGAAGTGACAAACCCATTCCTGAGGCGATTATTGAAGGAACACAGTCTCTGTACCTTCCTGTCTGTGACCTTCCTCAATTGTTGATCATTTTGGATATCAAACAGTGATCCAGAGAGGAGAGACGGGGTGGAGAGAGGGATACATCATGGTATATGATCTAACTACTCACTCTTACTCATAAGGATACATTCCACAGTGAAAATACCCCCAAAGATCCTTCATTACAGTAATCCTTGTAATTTCAGATATTAGGATTAAGGTCACTTTGAATGCATCAAATAGGCTTAAGAGGAATTTGATATTTAAAACAAATTGCTTGTACATGTACGTGCCTGTAGAGCAGATGGAATGATCATGTGAGTGCTAGAGCCTGCAGACACCAAAAGAGGGCATCAGATTCTCTGGAGCTGGGATTACAGGTGGCTGTGAGCTGAACTCAGGAAATGTTCTTAACTACTGACCCATCTTTCCACCCCAGAGAGAGCGACTCTGATGGAGACAGTTACATTGCATGAATACTTTGAGACACTAGAGAGCATTCAATGGCTAACTGATGCTTCCAAGAACTGCTGGAAATAAAGGCCTCCTGACTGGTCCACTATTTCACGAAAGATTTGTAATGATAGTGATTCCATAATGTGATACACAGCCTGAGTAGCCCATGTTTTCAGCCCCTCCAGATGAGATCGTGCTCAGTGGGACTGATTCATGGTGTCTCATCACAGAGGAAGAGACAGACAGCAGAGAAGCACAAAGGCAATTTACACATTAGTGATGTCAGTGACGTCTGTCAAGGTAACAAGCACCTGCCATATCTCTAGATTCTTCCTCCTGACTCTAGAGCAACCCCAGGCATCCACATCCTGTCTGTCTCAGGAGCCTGATCAGTGGATGCTCAGCCAAAAAAAGGGGAATCACAGCCTTTTCTTGCAGCCCTGTGACACAGTTCTAAAATTCCCCGTATTTGGGGCTTTAATTCACAGTGGAATTATTATAGCCACAGTAGCCCATATTTGCATCTGCCTGGCTAATTGGAGAGTTTCATATAATTTGCATTTCCATTTTATTGCCCTATCAAAGTAAATTGTGTACAGTTAGTAACACTGGCCTTCAGGCTATGGAAATGAGAAAAAAAATCCAGTATTGATTTATTTGGTGTCGAGTGTGCATATTTTACATTTTAATAAAAATGCCACATTTCTAATATTTTAAAATTCTTTATAACCAGGGTCAGGATATTACCACTTTTGTTCTTTTGAATACATTAGTGTTTAGTCATTTGCCATCCCTTTTTCACCAGTTTTAGGTTCACTGCAACTATTTTGTGTACTCTTAGCTATTTATCAAAATGCTGCCCTTACAACTTTTGTGTAAAGTATACGTTGGGTTAGGGTTAATGTGAGGGATGGAACCCAGGGCTTTAAAAAACCAGACTACCACCTTTACCATGAACTATATTCCAGTCATAAAAAAAAAATAATACAAACCTTTATAAGATAAAAGCATTGTCCACATTTGGCTGTCATTTTGCAACTGTCGGCACATTATTAGTCAGAAATGACAAAAAAAAATAGGAATTATTCTCTTTTAGTAGTAATAGCTTTCCTAAACCAAATACTCTTTTGATGAAGTCACAAATGGGAAGCAGGGTTAAACATTCGGATGAATCTGAGCCTGGAGATTCACATCTCTAATCTTGGTACTTGGGAGACAGAGACAGGAGGATTGCCACAAATTTATTGTCATACTGATCTACACAGTGATTTCAGGATAGCCAGCGCCATATAGTGACACCCTGTCTAAGAAAACAAACTAAAATTAACAATAATGATAGAAAATTCAAATCAGCATTTTCAAAGAGGATTTGGAATTAATTTGTCTCAGGGCAAAGCACTACAGCTTTTGAGGCTTGGCGTCACATGAAAACATTTAATTTAAATACTACTTTTGTATTATCATTTTGTTTTCACTCTCACCTTGCTTTGGATTATCACTTACTTTATGTGCATCTATAGCCACCAGGAAATTCTTACTTACAAGGGAGAGTGTTGACAGTGCCAAGAGCCTGGCATAAGTTACTGTCCTGTTTTCCATCTAGGCTATGGAACTAGGAATACATCAAGGAAGTTGACCCCCATCAAAACACTGAGCCACAGAAAAAGCAACTTAAAGACTGAGACTTAGATGTATGTTTGTTTGAGGGACATCTTTTTAGACCCCAGATTGCTTATAATGGGAGCTTAGTTCAGTTAAAAAAAAGGAAAGAAAAGTAAAGCTGATTACTATCTGTTACAGAACTTCAGCAGAATGGAATCAGAAGGGATGGCAGATGTAGCCTTCGGTCAGTGACTGTTATCTGAGATTTTATGGGGTTATTCTGTTGAAGTTTTCTCAGAGCCTTTGCATACCTTAGTCCAGACAGAGGCCTGGCAAACCAGAAAACCAGGGAGTCTCCTCTGGCTGAGAGCTGCTTAGGTGAGCCTCTAGGTCAGTTAAGAAGTTTCGGTATTTAGAGATTGATTTGCTAAGGGTGCCTGTTGTATAACAATAAAAAGAGCTCTAGGAAGCTGCCTGGGTTCACTCCTACAGAGGCTGTTTCCCCTGCTGCTAAGTAGCCTGAGCTCATCCTGCAGTGGCTCTCTTTCTTCAACCAGGGTAACCCACCAACAGCTACCCGTTGGAATTCATGCAGCAAGTAGCCACTTTCCTCCTCAAGAGCACACGGCACATTTCACAGACCACCAGAGGACAGCACGGAGAGGTTAATGGCTTACCTAAGGCCTTTCTCTTCTGGCTTGTGCTTCTCCAGATGCTCATACAATTTGGAAATGGGGGCGGAGTATGGTTTGTTTGTTTTTTTTAATTATCAGAGGGTTGAAATGTTTCTCAGGAATAAAACTACTTGACTTAACATGGTCTCCGAATTTTTTTTTAAAAAGTAAACAATGCTTAGAAAGTGAATAAAAAGTATTATCTGTAATTGTACTTATACCTAAATATTTTGGACACCATACTACGTTTTAACCTTTAAAAATAACTGCTATACTTTTTCTGTATTTATATGAATGAGTCACTTTATATTATATATTAGTTTTTAAAAAACATTTTAAAAGTCATTAATACATTTTTAATGTGACTGCTTGGCTGGAGCCTCCTGCTTGCCCCACCCCACCACCTATATGGTCTGGTGGAAAATTCCATTTGCCTGTCTTTCTCCAACCCCGCCTGCTCTGAAAGTCTCTGAACAGAAAAAGGTGCCAAAAGCCCAGTCCCACTTTCCTGACATTCTTGATGGCTACCCCAATGCCATTCACCTAAAGTCGCCAGCCACCCAAGGCCCCATCCTAAATGACCATACCTCTACACAAGACCAGCTTGTGTCAGATGTGTCATTTCCTTCACCTACAATCCATAAAAAATTTCCCTGCAATAATGCGCTCTTGACTTTTCCAGTCTTGTCACAGAGGCTGGTGAACTTGCCTGGGGCTCAACCCAAGCAAACCTGCCTGGTTTGTTGGCATCTCCAGTTGCCCTCCCTCTCCCCCACTTTGTCCAGTAAATCCCACTCCCTCTCTCCAGGCCTGCCCCCTCAAAGGAAAGCCTCCTCATTCCTGGCATTCCTGAGAAGAGCTCTGACCCCCTTACATGGAGCCACCAGCTCTCCAAGTCCAGATGGTGGCAGAGACATAGGTCATCTTCCTTTGCCTATAGTCCTTAAAATGCCATAGTCAGGGTGCAACTTCCTCTGGCCCTAAGGCTGCTGGACTCACGCCTCAGTTTCCAAATTGTAGGCTCAATGTTCTTTTTTTTTTTTTTTTTTTTTTTGGTTTTTTTTTTTTTTGGTTTTTTTCGAGACAGGGTTTCTCTGTGTAGCCTTGGCTGTCCTGGACTCGCTTTGTAGACCAGGATGGCCTTGAACTCACAGCGATCCGCCTGCCTCTGCCTCCCAAGTGCTGGGATTAAAGGCGTGCGGCACCACGCCCGGCTAGGCTCAGTGTTCTTAACCAATATATTTTATTACAACTTATTAACTGAGCGTACATCACTTATAACCTGACTAACCAAAACAATAGGAAAAGAGAATTAATGGACACAATAACAAAACCATAAGGATAGCAGTTGGACAGCTCATTCTCTAAGGGGGATTCAACAATTCTCCTGGCGTGATCAGCAGGATGTCTTCTGCTGGAACCTGGAGTAACCAGAAGCCGGAACCTCATCAGGAGCCAGAGCCATGAAGCCTTCCCTCGAGAGGTTCTCTCTAGTAGTGTCTCGAAATGGAAGGATGAACAGCCAAAATTATCCCAAGTCTCCAAAGGCCCCACCTCCAGTTCTGGGCTCATTTATATATCTCTTCCCAGAGTCTGTTCATAGGATCTTTTCAGCTGGCAACAATCAAGCTCCCATAAAAGGTAGTTGGTTTTCTAATGGATTAATTTCACCTGTTCTCTCATAAGACCCTTCTGATCCCGCACTTGGGATCCTAAAAAACAGGGTTATCTCTCCTTCACCAAATAAAAAAAGCAGGTTTTTATAGTTTTAATCTGGCTTGGACTGGCTTCTTTTGTCAGCGGAGATAAACCATCACTGCCTTGGTTTACTTTTTTCCCCCATCTTTACAATTTATTATAATTTATTCATAGAACATCCCAGTTGTTAGTCCCTCACTCATACCATCCTGTTCCCACCCTCCCACCCTCTTACCCTCCCCCAGATCTCTGACAGGGCACCTCTCCTCCCCTACTGTCTGCCCTCAGCCCATCACATCTCATCAGAATAGCCTACATTCTCCCCTCCCCTCTTCCTTCCTCTGTGTGCCTGCAGGGCCTCCCCCGCCAAGGGGAAGAGATCAAATCGCAGGCATCAGAGTTCATGTTAGAGGTTCCCCCCACCCCCTTAGAGAATGAGCTGTCCATAGGCTATATCTAAACAGGGAGTCTAGATTCTCTGCACGCATTGTCCTTGGTTGGTGCATCAGTTTGTGCAAGCCCTGCCCCTGGATCCAGATCCATCAGGCTTACTGGCCTCCCTGTGGGGCTCCTGACCCCTCTGGGTCCTTCTACACACAGCCCCCAGTCTGCCCCAAAAAACTGTCAGCACTCTGCCCAGAGTCTGGCTGTGAGTCCCAGTATCTGTTCTGATCCCCGACTGGGTGGAGTCTTTTGGGCTAATACCCACTTATGTACAAATGTGTACAACCACTTTGGAAATCAATCCGGTGCTTTGTCAGAAAATTGGGAATAGTGCTACTACAAAACCTAGATATACCACTCCTGGTCATATACCCAAAAGATGCTCCATCATACAACAAGGACATTTGCTCAGCTGTGTTCATAGCAGCTTTATTGGTAATAGCCAGAATATGGAACCAACCCAACTGTCCCTCAACTGAAGAGTGGATAAAGAAACTGTGGTACATTTCCACAATGGAATACTACTCAGCTATTAAAAACAAGGAAATTAGGAAATTTTTAGGCACATGGATGGAACTGGAAAACACCATCCTGAGTGAGGTAACCCAGACCCAGAAAGACATGCATGGTATATACTCACTTTTTAAAACCTTTGTTTTGTTTTGTTTTGTTTTTTTCACTTTTTAAACTTTTAAATCACCTTGAATTGGCTTGTTTCAGAGAAAACCTATTATCTTGGTGTTGAGAGCACAGGAGGAGTTGAGCCTCTAGCCCAGTGCGTCAAGCCACTCTTGGCCTCTCAGGGACCGGAAACCCACTCTTATCTCCACCTGAAACAATCGGCTTTGTGAATAATCCTTTCCCAGCAGCCTAAGAGGCACCAAGTGCCTCTTCCAGGTCCAAAACACCCGGAACCCCCTGCCAAACCCTTCTGTTCAGGGGAGCCTTCGGATACAGGGACATCTTATCCGCGGCTGAGGTAACCTCAGGTCCTCAGGCTATTGGGTGGGACCCCACCTCACAGTTTCAGGTGTGAGGCAAAGGTTGGAAAGATGGACGCTGCCAAATCTAAAAATCAATCCTCAAATGTCCCTGGGGTGCCTGCTTCGAAATTTGCCCAAATTGGGTTTGTCTCAGAACTTGAGTCAGAAAAGCATGGCTCTCATTTACTCTGTGGCCTAGCCTCAGTCCATTCTAGATAACCAATACAAAGAAATGGCCACCAGGCGGCGCTCTAGACCTTAACATTCTTCCTTATCTTGAAAATTTCTGCCAGCACGTGGGCAAGCAGACTGAGCTCACTTAACGTTCAGGTTTTTGGGGAACTTTGCTCCCACCCCTCCTTATGTAGCCAATGCTGTGCTCGATGGCACAAGTCTTGTTGGCCAGGGTTACAGTACCCCCAAACACGCTTTGATCTGGGGACTTGAACTCTGAGTCATTGCCCTGTCTTAGCTGCCTGAGTCATTGGTTTCCCCACCCCTTCACCACCCTTCCTGCTCCTTCGCCTCCTATGCATCCAGCTTCATCTAGCGGCCAGCCCTCTTCCCTATACCCAGCACTTCCTCCTTTGAGACTTGGGCCAAAGACCAACCTATTCCTCCTTACCCTCCTCCCTCTCCTCTGTCTCTCCTCCTACTGCTCCCTCTTCTTCCTCACAACCACAGGCTCCATCCAACAGCCAACCAACTCCCTTTCCCCAACCCGTCCCCACCCTCTTCTCTCCTCCATACCTACTCTTCCTCCTCCTCCACACCCTGGTCTCCACACACACACACACACACACACACACACACACTGGCCTGCCCCACCTGGATTCTCTTCTGTGTGGCATCTCACATGTGGTCCCAGCAGATCTTTTCTCTCCTCTGTCCACTCTTGGAGACAGTGGGAACTCAGGGGCTCTTTTGAGTCAGGTTGCCTTCTCCCTACAGGACCTTTCCCAGATTAGAAGGTGGCTAGGCTTCTTCTCTGCTAACCCATCTGCCTATATTAAGGAGTTTTGTTACCTTCGCCAGGCCTATCATCTAGCATGACATGACCTTCATATCATATAGGCTTCCACTCTTACTCCTGAGGAAAGCAGCTGAGCTTAGGCAGCGGAGACCAGACCTACCTAGTGGACAATACAGTCTTCATAGGCAGCAGGAGCAGGCAATGCCAGCTACCAACCCCAACTACAATAACCAGCCAGGTCAAGATGGCCACCAGAGGAGGGACTTCATGGTCTGCTACTTCCTTCAAGAGATGGAATGGTCTCAAATAAAGTTAATTTTGGTAAGCCCCACGAAATTAAATAGCTAGTGGACAAAAATCCAGCCATCTTGTAAATCGATTACAAAAGACCATGATTCAATACACCCATGTGGACCCAGCCCCCCTAGAAGGAGCCATGGTCTTTGCTACCCATTTTATTTCTCAATTATGACCAGATATAAAAAGAACAAAGCAACAATAACAATAAAACAAACAAAACAAAGCAAGCAAACAAACAAAAACTAAAAAGGCTGAGGACGGTTTCCAAACCTCTATACAGAGGTTGGTCAAAATAGCTTTCAAGGTCTTTAACGCCCAATAGGAGATAGCTGAGTCATCTTGGCAGGCTTGGCTACAGCAGAAAGACCAAATCTTGGAAGCTGCCCTGAGACTAACAGAATTCCCTCAGAGGAAACAAGGGGGGCTCCTCCAGGCCTAGTCCTCTGGGTCCAGCCAAAGTCAATTCAACCAGGGACCTGTTTCAAATATGGCCAAGAAGGTCACTGGTCATGCAGTTGCCCGAGCCCTTGGCTATCCACCAAGCAATGCTCTGCCTGCTAGAATTCAGCCTGTCCACTAGAATTCAGAATACTCCTATGTGGGCTCATCCTCTGTACCAAGCCATGGAGGTCCAGACCCACCAAAGCAGGTGGCACAGACCCTCTGCCCTTTGAGCTCCTTGGCCTGGCAAAGGACTAATGGTACCCAGACTTGGGGATTCCCCATCACCCTCACATAGCCCAGGCCAATGCTCCAGGTAGCTGGTAAGCCCATCTCCTTCCTGAAGGGTATGGAGGCTACCTTCTCTGTTCTAACCTCACACTCAGGTCCCAGGGTCCCAATAACAACTTCTGTCATAGGAGTGGACAGAACCCTTTCCTTTCCACTTAAGACCCTGCCACTCCTTTGCATTCATACAGGATGATTGTTCTTGCATTTCCAGCCACCCAAGCACCTGCCCTAGATGACCATACTTGGGAACAAGCCCAGTGTGCAGCAGATATGTCATTTTCCTTTGCCTACAAATCATAAAAAAAAAACCACAAAACTTCCTTGCCTGCAGGATTTTTGTTGTCTTGTCCGCTGGTGAACTTGTCCAGGAGCTCATTCCCAAATAAACCTGCCTTTTGTACTTTTAATGTGGCTTGAATTGACTTATTTCATCAATAGAGAAAACCTACTAGTAACCACCAAATTTTGAGTCATGTCAAAATACGTATGGCATAGTACTACATGAAGAAATAGGTTCAATAACATCCCAAAACTTATGTGCTCTACTTATTGCTATTTATTATTATTATTATTATTATTATTATTATTATTATTATTATTGAATCCTTAAATGTACATATTTTTAACAAATTCTTCATTGTTTTATCAGTTTAGAAAACTTAGAAGTTAATTATTTAGTCAGACGTCTACAAATACATAAGATTCTTAATTTAAATTAAGTTGCTTTCCCAAAAGATGCTACAAATTTCCACTTCAGAAAGAGTTAAAACATGCATGGGGTGGGGGTAGGGGGAAGACTTCATACCAGGATACACACAGACAAACAGATAGGAACACACAGAGACACATACACACAACCACACACACACATACATACACATAGATGCACACATAGAGACACACATGCATAGACAGACAAACACACAAATAAACCCACATGGAAAGACACAAGAATACAGACATAAACACATATACACACAGATACACATACACACACTGAAATACATACTGACATACATACATAGGTTCACATAGGTAGACAAACACATAGACACACATACATAGGTGCACAATACACATACACACAGAGAGATACAAACACAGACAGATGCACATGAACACACACAGACACACACACACACACACACACACACACACACACACACACACAAGATAGGGAGGCCTAGAATCATTTAAAACAGGTGTAGGAATCCTTATCAAATTTTATTTTGATAGCTCTTTGAAATTACGCCACATTTAGCAATCTTTAAACTTGTGCTCAATGACATGGTCAGTGAGAGCAAATCTTACACTACTATCTAAATTTTAATCCTGTTCAGGCTGTGCTGTCCATGGAGAGCAAAGCTGTGATGAGGTTTGTTTTGTCTTGTTGCTTTTGTCTAGTTAGCTGAAGTAGTCTTTTTTTTTTTTTAATAAATGAGCAATCCTTTAGGATTCCTACAAGAAAATGCAACACAACAACTTAAATTCTCCATGCTGCACCAGACAAAACACATAAATTGCTTTATTTATGGCCTCTTTTACTTTTCAAAACATTTTGATAAATAGGATGCTAACAGAAAGAACTAAGGTGTAATTGGAACCTGTGAGTTTAGCATAGAGTTTATACTTGAGTGAAGATAAAGGAACTAGGAAGATAAACTCACGAGCCCAGTCTTTCCGTTTGACTCCCACGTTATATAACTGTAAGGTATTCCTTAATTGAAATGGAAGGTTTTCGAAGGGAAAGACAGATGCCTGCTAATTATTTTTGATCCTGGCAGTAGGGGTTCTGCTGTCTTGAACATGGATAGTCATGAGGATGACTAAGAAAGGTGTAGGAAATGAGAGCAGAGAGAGTCTGCCTTCCTTCCTTATCCCATCTCTTTTTGCTTCTGCCACCAACACTCTATACCTGGCATCCCGCTGCCAGCCCAGCCTGCAATCAGATGCCCATACCCAGAGGCACACTTTAGCTGGAGACCGGCAGGCCATGCTGGCCTGAAAATGAGGAAGGTGACCTTCAGTCTTCTTCCTGTTCTCCAGTTCTCCAGTCTCATGCCCAGCCCTCTATTAGACCAAAGGCAGAAGCATGGCTTTCCTTGCTGCCTTTACTTCCTGGTGACTCTGCAGATTCTCCATACGGACCCAGCATTCATCACTTCTGTTGGAACTCTCAGCACTCCCTCCACTTCTAGCCCATCCCCATTTCTTCAAGGGCCAACCAGACTCCTAGGAAGCAGATTAAGAACACCACCAATAACAGCCAGAACAATGTATCTCTACCAGAACCCAGCAACCCCACCGCAGTAGGCTCTGATAAATGCAGTGTGGCCCAAGCACAACACAAGAGCTTAAAAATAGCTACTATGAACGTCAAGAATCTTAAGGATGACAGAAATAAATCCATTAACAAAAACATAAACGGTGAAATTAAGTGAAGAAAACAGTTCAAGACATGAAAGTTGAAATAGAATCACTAAAGAAAGTACAAACTGAGAGAACTAGAAATGAAAAATTTAGGAACTCAAAATTAAAGCTCAGCAGTAAGCCATACCAACAGAATACAAGAGTTGGAGGACAGAATCTCAGTTCTTGATGGCAAGGCAGAAGAAATAGATACCTCTGTTAGAGGAAATATTAAATAAAAAAAATGTGGCCCAAAAACATCTAGGAAATCTGGGCACAATGAAAAGATCAAATCTACAAAGAACTGGAATAGAAGAAAGAACAAAACCAAAAACCAAAATTAAGCCAAACAAACAAACAAAAAGCCTTAAATCAAAGGCACAGAAAATATTTACAAAATATCTTAGAAGAAACATTCTCTATCACAAAGAAGAATATTTAACATATTAAAGTATAAGAAGTATATAGGACACCAAATAGACTGGACTAGAAAATATTTTACCTATAACATATAATAATCAAAATACTAAATACATAGAATAAAGAAAGAATATTAAAAACTGCAAGGGAGTTAGACCAAGTAACATATAAGGCAGATCTATTAGAATAACAATTGACTTTTTAAAGTAGACTCTGAAAGCCAGAAAGGCCTGGACAGATATTCTCTAGACTCTAACCAAACCACACACACCACCTCAGACAACTATACCCAGCAAAACTTTGAATCACAACAGATGAATAAAGAAAGACTTTCCACAATTTAAAAAAATTAAGCAGTATCTATCTACAAATATAGCTCTACAGAAAACAGTAGAAGGAAAACTTCAACCTGAAAGGGGCTGGAGAGATGGCTTAGAGGTTAAGAGCACTGTCTTCTCTTCCAGAGGTCCTGAGTTCAATTCCCAGAAACTACATGGTGGCTCACAACCATCTATCCTGGGATCTGATGCCCTCTTCTGGGATGCAAATGTACATGAAGTAGAGCTCTCATAATAAAATAAACAAATAAATAAATCCTTTAAAAAACCCTCCAACCTGAAGAGTTAACTACATGTCAAAAGTACAAACAACAACAACAACAACAAAAACCACAATGAATAAATAGTCTCAGACTAACAAATAAAAAGAGAGGGAACCCCACACCACCATGAGAAAATAACATGAATCAACATCAGTGCTCATTGATAGTTTTCAATATCAATGGTCTCAATCTATGCCCCACACCCAGCCCTCAAAGATACAGACTAACAAATTGGATTCAGAAACAAAATCCAACTTCTGCTTCATCCAAAAAAACACACCTTAATATCAATGATGAATATCACCTAAGGGTAAAAGGATGGAAAAAGATATTCCTAGCCAATGAGCTCAAGAAGCAAGCTAGCATAGCCATTTTAAATGTGACAAGATAGACTTCAAATCCAAACTAATCAGAAGGAATAAGGAAGAACATCATGTACTCTCATCAAAGGAAAAATCCTCCAAGAGAGTATTGTCATTCTAATCATCTATGCACCAAACACAGGAAGTCTCCAGATTATAAAGAAAAAGCTACAGCTTAAATCACATATTGACCACACACAGTGATAGTTGGTGACATTAAAAACCCCATTATAATGAATGAACAGGTCATTCAAAAAAAATAACAGAGAACTAATTGTTGTTATAAATCAAATTGGTCTGAGAGACATTTACAGCTCACTTCACACAAACATGAAGGAATATAATCTTCTTCTCTGTACCTCACAGAACTTTCTCAAAAGTTGACCACATACCTTGAAGAGAAAGAAAGTTTCAACAGATATAAGAAAATTGTAGTCACATCCTGTGACCTAGCTGACCACCTATGATTAAAGTTGGATGTCAACAACAACAGAAAAAGCTCACAAACTAATGAAACTGAACAACTCACTCCTGAATGAAAATTGGGTCAAGAAAAATATTTAAAATTTTATAGAGTTGAACAGAAATGAAAACAAAGCTAACACAAACTTATGGGACACAAAGAAGATAGTCCTCAAAAGCAAATTCACAGCACTAAGTGCCCACATTTTAGAAAAGGAGACTTAACATATTAGTAGCTTAATAACACACCAAAAAGCTCTAGAATGAAAAAGAAGAAATAACACCCAGAAAGAAGAAATAGCAAGCAGTAATCAAGCCTATGGCTGAAATCAATAAAATATAAACAAAATAACAAAAATAATACAAAGAATCAATGAAACAAAGAATTGGTTTTTTTTAAAAGAAAAATCAACATGATTAATAAAACATTAGCCAACCTTACTGTAAGGCAGAGAGAATATCTAAATTTTAAAAAATTGTAGACAGAAAAGGAGGACATAACAAAAGACACCGAGGAATTCTAAGTATCCTAAGAACATACTTTAAAAACCTGTACTGTTATTGTGCGGGGATCGATCGATGACATTCTCCACAGTTGAGTGGAGAGTGGGGTCTGACTTTCACACGAATTTTGGTGGCTCATATTTGACTACGTCCCCTGAATGGGGAGACCTGGTGACACTCAGAGGAAGGATAGCAGGCTACCAAGAAGAGACTTGATACCCTATGAGCATATACAGGGGGAGGAAGTCCCCCTCAGTCACAGTCATAGGGGAGGGGAGTAAAGGGAAAATGGGAGGGAGGGAGGAATGAGAGGATACAAGGGAGGGGATAACCATTGAGATGTAATATGAATAAATTAATAAAATAAAAAAAAAACTTGCCATGAGGGGAAGGGAGTAAGGGGGAAATGGGAGGGAAGGAGGAACGGGAGGATACAAGGGATGGGATAACAACTGAGATGTAATATGAATAAATCAATAAAATATATTTTTTAAAAACCTGTACTGTACAAAATTAGAAACTCTAAAAGAATGGATACTTTTCTGAATATATAGCACCTATCAATGTTAAATCAAGATCAGATGAGCAATTTAAGAAGACATAATCCCTAGTAAAATAGAAGTAGTAACCAAAACCCTGCCAACAATAAAAAGCCCAGGGCAAATGGCTTTAAAGCAATATTCTATTAGACATTCAAAGAGTTAATGCCAATACTCTTCAAATTATTTCACAAAGCAGAAACAGAAGGAATATTGCCTAATTCATTTAATAAAACTACAGTTTCCCTGATACCTGAACCACATAAAGACCCAACAACAAGGGAAATGTAGACCTATAATATTTTATGAACATAGGTGCAAACATTCTTTGTAAAATATTTGCAAATAGAATATAGAACACATAGAGATCATCCACCATGATTCAGTATGCTTCATTCTAAAGATTCATGGATGGATGTGTGTGTGTGTGTGTGTCTTTGTGTGTGTATGTGTGTATGTGTATGATTCAACATATATATGTAATCCAACATAAAAATAGGCAAAAGACAAAAATCATAAAATCATATCATTAGAAAAGGCCTTATACAAAAATCTAACACCTCTTCATAATACAAGTTAGGTGATTTTGTTTAAGATATGAGAAACATATTTTGGGGAGAGAATGGTTGCATGCAGAAGAATCAAAACAGGTATATACTTATTACTCTGCACAGAACTCAATTCCAAATGCGTCAAGGATTTCAACATAAGGCCAGATACACTGAATTTGATAGGAAAGAGTGTGAAGAACGGCTTTGGACCCATTGTCATAAAAAAAACTTTATAAACAGAATACCAATAGCATCGGTACTAAGCACAAAAATTATTAAATGAGACTTCATGATATTGAAACCTTCTGCACAGTTTAGATAAAGCAGCAGACTACAGAATGGGAAAAGATTTTCCAACTCCATATCTGAGTTGACTAATATCCAAAATATATAAAGGTAAAAAAAATAGACTTTAAGTAAACAAGTAACACAATTAAAAATAGTTTACAAATCTAAACAGAAAATTCTCAAAACTCAAATATCTCAGAAGCACTTTAAGAATTGTTTAACATCCACAACCTTTTGGCAATGGACAGAACACTCTCCACAGTAGAGTGGAGAGTGGGATATTACTTTCTCACATACTCTGGTGCCTCACCTTTGACCATGTCCCCTGGACGGGGAGACCTGGTGGCAATCAGAGGAAGGACAGCAGGTTACCAAGAAGAGACTTGATACCCTATGATCATATAGAGGGGGAGGTAATCCCCCTCAGGAACAGTCATAGGGGAAGGGAATAAGGGGAAATTGGGAGGGAGGGAAGAATGGGAGGATACAAGGGATGGGATAACCATTGAGATGTAACAAGAATAAATTAATAAAGGAGGAAAAAAAAGAATTGTTTAACACACTAAATCACTGGGGATATGAAAATTAACACTACTTTGAGATTTCATCTTATACCAGTCAGACTGCTCGGGATCAATAAAACCAATATCAACTCATCTGTTGAGGTTGTAGAATAGGAGGAATACTCATTCAGTGGTGATGGGAGCAAATCTATACCACCACTCTAGACATCAGTGTGGTGACTCTTTAGGAAACTGGATCTCCCTCAAGATCCTTCTATACCACTGTTGGACATCTACCTAAAAAGACTTTACATTTTACTACGGGGACACTTAATCAATCGTATTCACTTCTGCTCTATTCATAATTGGAAACACCCTAGATGGTTATCAAAAGATGAGTGGAGAAAGAAAATGTGGTACATTTACACATTGGAATAGTATTAACTACTAAAAAATGAAATAATGAAATTCACAGGTCACTGGGTGTAGCTAAAAGAAAAATCACACAGAGTAAGGTAACCTAGCCTTGAAAGACAAATATAGCAGGTGTTCACTTATGCATTAATTTTATCTGTTAAATCATCAATAAGCAAGTTACCATCTGTATAAACACAGAGGATATGTATAGAATAAGAGGCTAAGGGAAAGTGATAGATCTCTCTAAAAGGAGGAAATAGAAATAATTATGGATGGATGGGGGAATCTGGAATAGGGGGATCAAATGGGCAGGGTGTCTTAGTTAGGGTTTCATTGCTGTGAAGAGATAACATGACCATGGCAACTCATATAAAGGACAACATTTAATCAGGGCTGACTTACAGTTTCAGAAGTTTAGTTCATTATCTTCATGGAGGGAAACATGGCAGCATACAGGCAGTCATGGTGCTGGAGATGGATCTGAGCGTTCTACATCTTGACCTGCAGGTAGCAAGGAGAGATTATGTACCATACTGGAGTAGGATGAGCATAGGAGACTTCCAAGCCCACCCCCACAGTGACACAATCCCTCCAACAAGGTCACACCACTTCAGCAATACCACACACCAACAAGACCACACCTCTTGATAATGCCACTTCCTATGGGCCAAGCGTTCAAACACATGAGTCAATAGGGCCATAACTATTCAGACCACCAACCACAAGAGGAAGGAACAGGGGGTAAAGGAGGGAATACAAGGAGGGACAGCTAAAACTAAGAACAATTTGAAGGATCTTGTAGAAACTTCGTATACTTGAAGCTTCCATACATATTATATGAGGGAAATATGCATATATGAAAGAAGTCTAAATGGAAATCACCAAGTAATGGGGGAGACAAAGCCTCAACTAGACATTTTCATCACCAAATGAAATCTCCATCTCCAGGAATGGGTTGTTGGCCAAAAGAGCCAAATGGTAAGCACCAAAGAATTCAGACTGTTCCCATAAATATTGATTGCTCTCCAGAAAATAATGGTAGGGCCCTATTGCTGAAGATAACAGCTACACAAATCATTTAATATGGAGATATCAAACTGACACCTACCTAGAGCCTTCACCCGAACTGACAACTAGGGTTCATTGTGCTAAAAGGTATTCTGTAGGCTACAAACAGAGAAAGATAAAAATCATACCAGCCACAAATCCTTCTATCTACAATGTTCACCTGGCTGCAAGATGTGCTAGTTCAACAGTGGCAAAAATCTCATGGGGGAAACCAGCCACCATCTGATTAGATTTAAGACCCACATGACTCACACCCATCCCTGAAACTGCTCTGATGACCAAGAACCTAAATAGGTCAGGGACCTAGGAGAAAACAAAATACTACTGCTCTGTTAAAGCGGAGGGTCTCTGCCTGTGAGTTGTGACCCTTTTGGGGGTCGAATTGCCATCTCACAGGGGTCACATATGACCATCAGAAAACACAAATATATACATTACGATTCATAATAGTAACAAAGTTACAGTTATGAAGTAGTAACATAATAATTTTATGGCTAGGGGTCACCACAACATTAGGGTCTGTATTAAAGGATTTGCAGCATTAAGAAAGTTGAGAATCATTGTGCTATAGGAATGTTGCAGTCAATTGTCTCCTAATGACATTCTACCGTACTCACAGCTCAACCATCATCAGAGAAGCTTCCTTTCTGCAGATTGGAAGAAATACAGAGACCACAGCTTAATCACTGAAAACCTTTGGAACACTCAGGCCTCAGTGGGATTTTTCATTTCTCAATGGAAGAGGAAGCAGAAATATTGTAAGAGCTTGAAGGGATGGAGGACACCAAAGAAACATAGCCAAATGGATGCACATTTGAACACACAGAAATTGGAGCAGGACCTATATTCACAAACCCAAGGGTCTATGCATACTGCCAACAGAGTCTAAGTCAGAAGGGGGTTCAAGCTCTGATGAGGGAAGTGGACACATGAACCCCTCCAACCCAGAATCTATCTCCAACTTAACCCAGAAGCTTACAAAAGAAAATTTCGTTTTCTCTTCAACAGTCTCAATGAATATACAACCTGTTCTTAAGGACAGGCCCCCACGCCCAGCAGTAGATTGGCAACAGAAAATTAGTAGGCATCTTTGGAGTTTCTCTGTCTCATAATGCTGTTTCAGAGCCTTTGTTTGTTTCCTCCTTCCCTTTCTTTCTTTCTTTCTTTCTTTCTTTCTTTCTTTCTTTCTTTCACCTTATGGGTCTTCTGCATATGTACTATGGTTTCCAGTTTTGCATTTTTAATGGGATTTGTGTGTGTGTGAGTGTGTGTGTGTGTGTGTGTGAACATGTGTGCTTCTGTCTATATGTGTTTGCTGTGCTTTTTCTTTAGTTTTATTTCTTTTGTTTGTTTACTTTGTCCTATTCCAGCTTGTTTGTTTCTATTTTAACTTATTTTATTGTATTATTTTCTAGATGCCTGTTTGTTTTCTCTAAGTAGCGAGAGAAAGAAAGATTGTGAATTTAAATAGAAGGGACGGTGGGGAGGGCCTGTGAGGATTTCGGGAGGGGAAATTGAAGTCGGAATACACTGTGAAAGAAAATATGTTTTCCACATAAAAAGTAAATTATCTAAAATAGGCACACACAATAAAACAAAAAGCGAGAGCATACAGCTTGTGTAGGGCATAAGGTGGGTGAGACCAACACAGTGACATCTATGTGTTCTTTCACAGTCAACATTCTCAGATGACCTAAGGAACTATTGTGGACTCCTGCAGAGTTTGCAAGTTCTTCACATCCCAGGAGGTGGACCACTCCTCTAAAGTTGGATCTTGATGTATTTATTGATCATTGCTTTGTATAGCCATGTTTACTTTCATTCTTTATGTTAAAACTCCCCAAAGGTAGTGTGCAATCTGAATACAAACAGTATTCAGTATTAACTTATTAAATTATACATAATGTCTTTGACATTTTGCTATTTTAAATATTGGTACTAATAATACCTCAAGAGAAAGGCAATATTATATTTTCTTAATAATAAGTAAAGTATAGATGGAGCTGGAAAATTTTGCTTTAAAAGCATTTACAGCAAATAGTAGACATGAAATTACAGTGTGTGGTAACGTGTTCTAAATTCAGACCTCTTTATTACTACAGTAATAAATACATGAAACTACTACAAAAAATTGTATCAGGTGCTCATAGCATACAAACCGTCTGGAAAGTTTTTAAATGAAAACGCTCGATAAGCCAGAAGCTCAAGAGAGTTAACACATTACTTGAACATATTAGTCCAACAGGTTTTCTCAGTGGAGGGATCCCATTTAAGGTTATTGGCGAGCATCCAGATCTGTAACGCTGAATTAGAATTGAAAAACCCTTTCTTGGTTCTTCCGGAAGCACTTAGCTATAATCTGCTTCCCCACCCCATCTCCCACCCCTCACTTCTATCTCCTCTGCCTCTTCTTCCTTTTTCTAGTATTACTTCTACTACTGTAGTTTTAACCTAATGACTATAAAAATGCACATTAAACACACACACGCACACAGACACACACACACACACACAACTAAAATAAGTGGAACCTGTTCCATAGCAATTTTCTCCGGGAAGAAGCCCGGAGGCTCATGGGACTCACAACATAAACAAGGTAAGCACTTCCATGAAAGCTGCAACTCACAAGATGCTGGAAGCCTTTTCCCAAGGTGATAGGAACAGTGAGCTAGAGACAACAGGGAGGAGACTCTGAGATCAGCTGCTGGCAGCTTGGTCTGTAAAGCTCTCTGTCCACGGTGCAGCTTTAGTGACTCAGCATCCATGCTGGGTCTTCGGTGATGTGTCGGTCAGCCCGATAAAGGCATTCATGCCCCCGGATGGGCTTCAGTGTAATCTTTAGGTTGGTTTGCCCTCGGTTCCCCATCTGGGGTCAATAGATGGTTTGCGCTGTGTTTTTCCCCGTGGGAAGTCTCTGACAGCAACATACACTTACATTCATAAGTACACTGCCCGTACACTGCTTTCGTTTGTAAAAGATTTACCTACGTCTTTTAAAAATGGGAGAGATTATGTTAAAATATTTGAGCATTGGCAAGACTGGCAGGTGAGAATCCGGCTGCCGTTCAAACCGCAGTACCTGGATCAGCCTTTCCTTAGTTAAGAGACTCCCATGTGACAGGATCTCCCACCTGAGGAAGTGAGTTTACGTCAAAGGACGGACATGTTGGTAGCCACACAACCCGCTGCCCCCAGCTTCCTACATTCTGCCTGGGAGTCAGAGAGCCTGGCTTGTGCTTTAAGATTTCCCGTATCTTCAAAAGGGAGTAAAAAGAGACACCCATTTCTACCACATGGCTCCGATCCCTCTCTTCAGAGACCCTGTCACGGTGTCTGTGTGTTTTATGTTTGAATCTGGCCCAGAGTCCCCAACATGCTATTGTCTGTTTGTCTGTCTGTCTGTCTGTCTGTCTGTAGTGCTTCTAATAAATTCCTTACTCCAACAAGCAATCTGTTTCAACATCCCTCTTGAGCCTCCCTGAGACCTTTCGCCTTTTATAGTAGAACGGACCTAAAGGCCAGCCAGCTCACCCTCTTCAGCTGCTCGCCCTCTTCCCTCTCACCTTCCCTCTCCCTCTTGGTCCTCACCTCCCCCATGCTCAGGTGCCACGAGTAAGCTATGTTTATCTCACACATGCTCCTCATCATGCATAGTTTTGTATTATCGCACAATCAAAAGCCTCAGAGAGAGCCGAGGGGAGACAGCTTCTGAAGCATAAGCTAAAATGCACCTTTTTACATTTAAATCGTTTCTCTTAAGTATGTTGCTCTAACAGCTGGAAGCAAATTAGACCACTGTGCACGCCCTTAATTGATCTTACCCTGAGTTTAATATCGGCTTATGACCTAGGTAAAATTCACAGTATGATGTGCTACTCATATACACCATGTGTGTTATTCAATGCCTCATGTCAAATGTTTAACCTGTGTAAGTAAATGTCTATCAAAACACATAGCAATGTATCATCCAAGAAATTTTTCCACAGCCTCTCCCAGAAAACATTTTTTCTTCCTCCAGATTAAACAGAGATCCTATTCTCTCTCTCTCTCTCTCTCTCTCTCTCTCTCTCTCTCTCTCTCATACACACACACTCACACATTAAATATCAAACAATATATAACCAACCATTTATGGGCGGAGACCACTTTGATTCAATGCCTTCGCAATCCATTCACGTGACTGAGTATAGCACTATTTCTTTCTTGTTGTCTACTAGTTTCCTGTGTGAGAGTATGGTGGTATGTATCTACTTTCCTGTCACTGGAGCCCCCCTGGGCAGTTTCTAATCTTATGATATTATGAATGAAGCTCCTCAGATATAACTCCTTTCACGAGATGAAATACTTCATTTTTCTGGGAATGAAATTTTGACCCTAAGGGAACTGTGTGTGTATAGTTTTACTCAAATTGTTTTCCCACAGTGGTTGCATGGTTGTGTAGTCCTAAAATACACTTCAGCTTTAATCATTTTATATTTCTGCCAGCTCATGACATTGTCTTCTGTTGCACACACCAGTTTTTCACTGTTGTGACAAACACCTGAGAGAAGCATTTTAAAGGAGATTAATATTGACGCACTGTTTCAGATGATTCAGCTCATGACAGAAGGTTTCCACCCATCATGGCGAAGGGTCTAGACCAACAGGATTGCTTAACTCCTGGCAGCCCAGAGGCAGAGCAGGGAGCAACAGAAAGAACTGTGAGCAATGTGAGCCCTTCAGTACCTGGTCCAGTGACCTTCATCCACCTTTGGAACTTCCACCCAGTCCTTTGTTCAGCGTTTAAGTCCATCAGTGGATTAAGCCATTCACTGGGTGAACATCCTTGTTATCTCCGTGACTCTGGGACCAGCTTCACATATACTATCAGATAGTGCTTCGTGAATTTTCTATGCAGCTCTCACTCCAGGGGACTTGACAGTCAGGATGAGTTACCACACCCATTTTCACAATTCTGATGGAATTTCGGTGGTAGTCAGTGTCACCTCCAACAATAGGTCAAGTGACCTAGAGCATGATTTTATATGCTCCCTGTAATCTTCCTTTTTCAAGTAACTATTCAAAGTTTTAGCATTTTTGTTGGATTGCTTCACTTTTTGTTATTGAAATGTAACATTTGTTCTCTCCCAATTTTAGGCTAGTGTATTCACTTTTTAAGTGGTATTTTGGATAATCAGAAGTACTTTTTCATGAAAATATAATTGGTCTTTTGTTCTGTTTTCTGTTTTTTCTAAGAAGACTTTGCCTACCTAAAGCAGCAAATATACTAACCAATATTTTCTGATAATTCATTACTTTTTAATTCTTATGTTTAGGTCAGCGTGCGTGCGCACGTGCGCGCGCACACACACACACACACACACACACACACACACACACACTCACATACACTCATTAGAACACACACATGCATGCATGAACACACACCAGTATCCTCCTTAGGCAAGCATTAGCATATCAAACAGCAAAAATTGAAAAGAGTGACATTAGAACCAAATAGATTTTTTCTTGAGACTATAACATTGGGTTTAATGTTTGTAAGTCTATCAGTATAATTCACCTCACTAACAGATGAAAAGAAAACACCATATGATCATTTCAATAAATGCAGAAAGTCATTATACACACCCAAGGAGCTCATGTTTTATAAAAGCAATCTCAGTATTGAGGAGCATAAAGGAGCCTTATAAATCTATTCAAAAGCAGGCATGAAAAATGTACAGCTCAGTTGTATTTACAGTAGCATATTTAGTGCTCTTCGTAAGCAATAATCTGGATCTGCTATATCAGGTATATCTCAGAAAGCCCCAGATATGGTGGTCTGGATATGGTATGTCTCTTTTGGAATATTTAAGAGATGGGCCTGAGGGGATATTTTGGATCATTAGGACTATGCCTTTAAAGGATATGTTGGACTGTGATCTCTCATGAATTTTCTCTCTTTTTCTTTGATCCTTGGCTTTCCTAAATTCTGTCATATGTTCCTCATGATGTACTGTCTCATCATAGGCTCCAAAGCAACAAGTCCATCTAGTCTAACCAGAAACCTCTAAGACTGTGAGCCAAGTCACATCTTTCCTCATTTAAATCTTGGGCATTCCCTTTTATTATTTTTACAAAAATGCAAATCTAATTGCTACAGTCTCTAATATACATTAATAATTTATTTCTTTATGTATAACAGTGCCATGATGGTCTAAACATTTTCTAAATTTTTCTTGTTATTCTAAAAATTACTTATAAATAAGAGAAAATTTGTGAGGTAATAAAAGGAAAAAATTCTCATTGGTTCCAAAGTTAATAGTGTTGAGAATCAGCCCAGGAGAGTATAGTAGTTGTCATTGTCACCTTGACTATATTTACAATTATCTAACAGAATGAGGCACACTTCTGGATATGTTTACTAGAGTGATCCCAGAGACTTAACCATCTCCTAAATCTGGGGAACACGGTCGTGTCAGCAAAGGCAACGATGGAATGAAAGGGAGGGAAGGTCAGTCAGCTGCCACCATTCCTCTTTCCATTGCTCCCTGACCCACCATCATGTCAACTGCTCTGTTCTATCATGTTCTCCTGCCACAAAGGAGTGCAGCCTCTGGAAACATGGGTTGAAACGACCCCTTCCACCTATTAGTGGTTCCTCTTTCAATTATTTTGATTATATTGTTGAAAACTAAGTAATTTAGGGAGATATGGTCTTGTCTCATTATTTAAGGCTGCTTTCTAGCCCCTAATGATGAAAGGTAGAAGAGAATTTGGCAGTAGAAAACAAAAATGTCTTTTTTAAGAAGATCAAAAAAGGATAACAATGAAGAAGAGTCATGTAGTCTGTTTGCTCTGGTAAAGTTTAAGCCTGCTCATAAATCTGTTTTAGTTAATATCATGTCGTTCTGACCACAAATACAACAACTGAGCTTCAGAACACAGTCATGCCAATGGAGGTGTTCACAAGAGTGTGGACTCGTAAAGAGTTAGCAAAAGATTGGCCATTCGCTAGAGATACTGGGTTTGTTGCTTATCCACAAGAGAAAAAAAATAAAAGTTGAAACTAGATCTACACATACTGTAAGAAAAATTGATTCGAAGTAGCTTGCATACAAGTAAGTAAACAGGGCACTATTTTTAAAGGAGATAAAGTTTATCTCTATAAATTTTGAGTAGAATATTTCTTATATCAGGCAAAAATGAGCATAAAGAAATTTATTTGGTTGCATTCAAGTAAAGAATTTATCTTCATACAAAGACAGTATTGACAACTTCGTGGTTTCTCAGAAAACTGGCAATAGTTCTACCTCAAGATCCTGGGCATATACCTAAAACGTAGTCCACCATCCCACAAGGACACTTGTTCAACTTTGTTCATAGCAATGCTATTTATAATAGCCAGAAACTGGAAACAACATAGATGTCCCTCAATCAAAGAATGGATAAATAAAATATTACACATTTACACAATGGAACATTATTATTCAGTTATTATAAATGACATCATGAAATTTACAAGCAAGTGGATGGAACTAGAAAAGATCATCCCAAGCAAGGTATCACAGACTGAGAAAGGCACACATGGCAAGTACTCACTTATAAATAAATGGCTATTAGCCATAAAGTACAAGGTAACCACGCTACACTCTACAGACCCAAAGAAGCTAAGCAACAAGGAGGGCCTGAGAAAGGATTCTTGAATCTCATTGAGAAGGGGAAATAAAATAGACATCATGGGTGGATGGAGAGAGGGAACTGCTTATGAGAGAGGTTGGGGACAGGGACAGGGAGGATCAAGTGTGGGGAGGACAATAGGAGAGAGAACTGGGAGAAAGAACTGGGATTGGAGGGGCATCTCTGAGAAAAGCTAGAAAGCTAGGACAATGGAAAAGCTCCTAGGAACCTATGAAGGTGATCCTAGCTAAGACTGCTAGCCATAGGGGATATGGAGCCAGAATTGGCCATCACCTGTAAACAAGCAAGACTTCCAATGGAGGGATTAGGACACTAACACAGCCACAAAACCTCAACCCACAATTTGTCCTGCCTATAAGATGTGCAGGGATAAAGAGGGAGCAGAAAGCAAAGGAGTGGTCAACCAATGGCTAGTCCAACTTGAGTCCCATGCCATGTGAGAGAGCCCAACCTGGACACTATTAATGATATACTGCTATACTTGCAGACAGAAGACTAGCATAATTGTCATCTGAGATGCTTCACCCAGCAACTGATGAAAACAGATACAGAGACCCACAGCCAAACATTACACGGGCCTCCAGGAATCTTGTGGGAGAGGAATTGGAGCCAGGGAGGCTCAGGACACCTCAAGGAAACTCACAGAAACCATTACCTTGGGTCCATTGAGGCTCACAGAGACTTAACCACCAACCGGAGAGCAGGCATGGGATGGACTTCTACACATATGTAACAGATGTGTCCCTTGGTCTTCGTGTGGGACCCCTAACAGTAGGAGCAGGGACTATCTCTGACTCTGTTGCCTGCCTTTGGATCCCTTTATGCCAGTTGGGTAGCCTAGGCTAGCCCCAATAGAAGAAAATGATCCTAGTTCTAAGGCACCTTCATAAGCCCTAGGAGGTCTTCCCTTCTCTGAGGTGAACGGGAGGTGACATGGGGAGAGAGGAGGTGAGAAGACTTGGAGGAGAGGAGGGAGGAGAAACTGATCAGTATTGTAAAGTTAATTAATTAACTAATTAACTAACAAAAACAAAGGAAGTGTCGAACTAAAAGATAAATTGAATCATCAGGTCTCTGCTTTAAAAAGATGATGCTATAAGGTCTCAGCCAGATTTAAATGATCAGGCACCAGTGTCCTGAAAGGTAGAAGACAAGATGGTAAAGTGATAAGCTCCAGAGAGTGGAGGCCCTTCTCTACAGCTGGGAAATCTAGCCGACTTAATGATGTCATAAGGCAATGGCTATCAACTTTTCAATGTTGTGGTGACCCCTAAGTATAAAATTCTTTTCATTTTCACTGCTACTTCATAACTGTAATTTTGCTACTGTTATGAGTTGTAATGTAACTCTGTGTTTTCTGGTGGTCTTAGGCGTCCCCTGAAAGAGAGTCGTTTGACCCTCAGTGGGGTCATGACCCACAGGTTGAGAACCACTGTCCTAAATTAAACTGCAACTGATGACAACAGGTAATTCCTCCAGCAGGTAAGAGAAAGGCATGGAGGCACTTGCATAAAGACCGAGAATAGACAGCAACAAAGGTAGGAGAGAGACTAGAGCTCTTTTCTCTGAGAAACTGATAGGAAACATCTGATAGTTCCCGCTTAGAGTCTGTGGCCTTTGCTACCATGAGGGGTGCTGGTGGGATTGGGCAATGATGGCCTGGCACTTTGCATATAAGTAGCTTCTACAACTAGCCAATGGGAGTGCAGAAGATTGAAGATGTTCAATCTTCAAATCAAATACAATTTTTCTCTTAAATACTTTTATTTACTTGTTTATTTTCTATTTTTTGTCAGTCTTCTTTATTTTTGCAGTGATTTAAAGTGAGCCATATTTCCCTCCTCTTTTCCCCTTATTCCCCTCCCCTATGACTGTTCCTGACGGGGATTACCTCCCGCTGTATATGCTCATAGGGTATCAAGTCTCTTCTTGGTAGCCTGTTGTCCTTCCTCTGAGTGCCACCAGGTCTCCCCCTCCAGGGGACATGGTCAAAGGTGAGGCACCAGAGTATGTGAGAAAGTCATATCCTACTCTCCACTCTACTGTGGAGAATGTTCTGAAGAATGGGAGGATACAAGGGATGGGATAACCATTGAGATGTAACAAGAATAGATTAATAAAGGAAAAAAACCAAAAAACAAAAACAAAAACAAAATTAAAAAATAATAAAAAAAAATAAAGTGAGCCATATCAACTTTGCTAGTAGGATTGTAGCAATGAATGACAAGAATACACAAAAGACAGTTAACACTGAAAAAAAACTTTTAAGTATAATTTTACTAGTGCTATGTATTATTCTCAGGATACTTTCTCCTTTAATACTCCTGTGGCAAGATTGTCTAACACTTGTAGGATATAAACATAATATAAAACAGATGATTTTAATTTCAATTTGTTTTAGATTTATATTATGCAATATTATGCAAATATATGTGTTGTGTTGAGCTTTAATTGTTAATTTAACACAGCTTAGAGTCATCTAGAGGAAATTCTTGGTTGAGGAGCTTCCTAGATTAGATAGGCCTGTGGGCATGTCTGTGGGAAATTATCCTGATTATTGATTAATGCTTGTGTGCGCAGCCCACCAAGGGCATCACTATTCCTTGGTAGGTGGTCGTTGGCCATAATGAAGCTGACAGTATGAGCCTAAGTATAAACCGTACAGTGATTTAATGAGTGGCATTCCTATAGGGTTCCTGACGCCAGGTTTCTACTTTAATAACAGAAATTAGAGAAAAGGAGCTAGATCAACTTAACAAATGAAACATACAGGTCTTTAAAAACCAATTGTAGATCATTATTTCCACTAGACACATTATATAAATGCTAAGCTAAGGAACATTTTATTTTAAAAATTCCATATATTCTAGGCATGTGGGCATAGTATACACTGCTTTGTATTTCTATATCCACAGCCCACACATTATTATTTTGTTAAAGTGTTACTGTGTCTAACGTATCTTATATATTCAGATGAGCTAGCCTAGAAAGATAGCTCTGGTCTGGAAAATCGTTTCAGTAGCACAACCTTATCAGTGATGTGTCTAAGAGAGCTAATGAGCTTATTATATAACGCAGCAATCAGGTACAAACATCCCAACCTGAATATGGACACAGAACATGCTGAGAATTAACTATCATATTAATAATATTAATAAAATAATCAGTCACACCTAACATGGAACGTAATCTATATTTTTTTCCTGATTTATATCCTGGACGAATTTAAGTAAAGCCATTAACTTGGAAGATTAAAAACATCATGGGCAGTGAACTATGAAATGTGGTTCTTATGAATGCAATAGCATCAGAAAACTTTATCGTAGTGAAATTGCCTCTTCTTGGAAGTACACCGTAAGACTTTCAAATGAATGAGCCATGTTGATAATAAAGTACAATTATCAACTCTGTCTTGAGAGCTCTAGCTTAGTGCCCAAATGAAAATGAACAAGAGATTATTATTTGTCTTTTATTGTTTTTGTTATATCTGAGTTGAGTCTATGAAACCATAGGCACATTATATAGGAACTGATCAACCATAGTTTCCTAAGAACATTGCCATCTGAAGTCTTAATTTTTTACCTTTTAATTTTTCTATCTATTAAAATTTTATGGATTGCGCTAGAAATGATCATAATGAGTGAGTTAACCCAGAAGCAGAAAGACTCAAATGGTATATACTCACTTATATCTGCATATTAGCCCAAAGGGCATGTCCCACAAAAGCCTTCACTTACCAGGAAACTGAGACAGAGGGGAGGACACTCTATTGGGACTCTAGATGAGAGAAGCATGGGAGAATGGCAAAGTAGAAGGATCCAGAGGGTCCTAGAAACCTACAAGGAGAACATTATGATAGGCAGATTTGGGCCCAGGGGTCCCGCTCAAACTAAGGCACCAGCCAAGGACAATACAGGCGGTAAACCTTAAACCCCTACCCAGATCTAGCCAATGAACAGAACATTCTCCACAGTGGAGTGGAGAGTGGGATATTACTTTCTCACATACTCTGGTGCCTCACCTTTGACCATGTCCCCTGGAGGGGGAGACCTGGGGGCACTCAGAGGAAGGACAGCAGGTTACCAAGAAGAGACTTGATACCCTATGATCATATACAGGGGGAGGAAGTCCCCCTCAGTCACAGTCATAGGGGAGGGGAATAAGGGGAAAATGGGAGGGAGGGAAGAATAGGAGGATATAAGGGATGGGATAACCATTGAGATGTAACAAGAATAAATTAATAAAGGGAAAATAATAAAATTTTATTATATATTCATTTTTCTCATCAGCCCTTCTTTCTTGTGGGGTTTTTACTCCATGCTATACCCATGAAAGATGATAATGGAAAACATTTATATGGCTGAATTCTGGGACAGGATTGAACCTAAACATATTAAAGTATCTTATTTAATTCCCTCAAAAAATGGTGAATTATATTTTACTAATATCCTATTTTACAGAAAAGGAAACTTAAAATAAAATATATATCTATATATATCTATATAGAGATACATAGATAGATATATCAGTAACTTGTCCATAATCATATAACTGGTGCATGTTTAAATGGCAGAGGCATACTTTTTATTTGCTTTTGCTAAATGTATCTTAATGTAAATTTAGTCCCATTTTAAAACACAATGTTCATTCTTTTACAGCTTTTGTCCAGCTTGTTTCTCACACAGTCCCATTTCTCTTTCTTCTCCAAGGCTGTTTAATGCAATTGGCGGCCATCTCATCATTGCTTTGCATATTCTTGAAAGTATCTCTAAAATATAACAAACTTGTATATACATAGCAACAATATCATCACTGAAGTTAGGATTTCATGATCACTTCTCAGCATCTCATCAGTATTGACATTTGCATGGTAGCCTCCCAGAAAAGCAGCCCCCAAACTGGGAGTGAAAGCAGAATCTTTTTCAACACCATTCTTGAGGCAGCTATTATGGAAAGGAATGGATTTGGCACCTGTGATGCTTCCTGAGGCTGAACAGGGACTCAGCAAGAAAGAGTGCCGTGATTGATTAGCCATGTCTGCCATTAGCTCAAAACTAGGGACAGAGCCTGCCAGATACTTGCTGACAACAGCTTAGAAAGTTTCACTTGGCTCTAAAAACCTTCTTAAAGGACAGGCTGGTTGACACTCAGGTCCAGATAAGTTTTATTTGAACTTGCGTTGTGCCTTAAATCCCAGTTACACTTGGCACGCATATAGTTCTGACACAAGGGCTATCTTTTATATTGCCTTTACATTCTCTTTATATTTTAGCAGCATTTTCTGGATTTATATTTATACTTCTAAAAGTCTTTACATTTAAATAATGATTGAGACATTTCCAAGCAGTAGTTCTGTTAATGTTAACTTTTTGGTTTTAATATCTAAGTGTTCACTATTGGCATAAACATGTCCCTGATTACATCAATTCATGTTTCCTCAAGTTTAAAACATATGCTTTTCCTTTGAGAATATCACACACATATAATTGTGTGTGTGTATGCATGCATGTATGTATGTATGCATGCATGTATGTATGTATGTATGCATGTATGTATGTATGCATGTATGTATGTATGTATGTATGCATGATACATATTATCATATCCAGCTCCCATTCTCCCTCTCCAACTTTTCCCTGGACCTCCCCAAGATGGCTCTCTCTCGATCTTATGTTCTTTTGTAACAAATGTGTGTGTTCCATGGATCCAATTAGTGTTGCCTGTATGTGCATGGGCGTGGTACCATCCACTGGAGCATGAGCAAGCACTAAGTGGCTATAATCCCATATAAAACTGACTACCCCCCTCCTAGCAGGCATCAGCTGCCAATAGATCCTCAGGCCGGCCTGGAGGACATCATCTCTCCATGCTAGAATCTTGGTCAGCTTAATCTTATAGAAGTCTTGTGTGGGTAATCCTAGCTGCTGAGATGTCACGAGAGGAACAGTCAGGTCGTGCCATGTCCTGAGTTAGCATTACACAGCACTCCTTATCTCCAGCTCTTACTTTCCTTTGTTTGCAGTGTGTCCTGAGGAATGCAGTCAGAGGACTTAGTATAGATGGCACATTTAAGGCTGAGCATTTACTGTCACTTAGCCTTAGCAATTTAATCAGTTATGGATCTCTGCAATAACCATTACCGACAGTACAAACAAGTTTCCCTGACCAAAGTTGAAAGTGGCTCAGTTCTATAGGTATAAACAAATATTTAGAGGGCAGTTTGACAACACACTCATTTACCAAAAGTAGCGACGGCAGATTAACCCCTGGGGTTTGTGACTTCCCCAGCCATGGGCATTAGACAAAGTCCATAGTACCTGGCATAAATTATCTTCAGTGGAGCAGGCCTCAGTTCCAATCAGAAAACAATTGGTTACCTCATAATAGCTATTCCACCGTTGTCCCATGTTGCCTTGCATGACAGTATTGTGGCATAGATGGTACATAACTGGGTGAGACAACTGATGACATTTGCTCCCTACTAGTCTAAGTAGCACTTTCCAGAACTATGCAACCTACCAGGCAGAGAGAGTTCCCTGTTCAGTTCTAGATTGGTTTCTCCATGTCCTGCAATCAAAGGATGTGTGTGGTGTCTTCATCAACACACTCCTAACATTTAGTTATGGTGGGCAGCCTAGAGCAATGACAATGGCATGTATTGTTTTGCAAAACTTCCAGATTGATAACTGGTAGAGAAACACTCCGTGGCTGGCACTGTGATTTTTGTTGAATAACCCATTTCTTTGGGTGGCATCGTTAACCACATATACAGAGTTCCTTTATTATATATATTACATGTAATATTATATTAACTCACTCCCTACTCTTCTTCCCATTATCCCTCTTTAAACTGTTAACCCAAATATTATCCTTTTTTCTTATTACATATTTTACTATCCCCTTCAATTATATTTTAATTAAGCTTCAAGGTAGCAGGTTTCCATATGTTTTTTAAATACCTCCTTGCTATTCAGTTAAGATTTGTGTGTGAATACGCCCTTGCTAAAAGAAGATGGGAACCCACCTCACTCACAGTGCTGCACAGGGGTCCGAGTGTGTGGGTTTTATTTCCCCGTAGGTGAAGAATTGTCGTAGCAAAGAAAAAGCACCAGAAGAAAAAGGAAAGCATCAATTTTGAGACAAAGAATTCAACGGCAGTGTGAAGTCTGAAAAGACAAGGAAGTAGAGAAAGGAAAGATTTAGGGAGGAATCCCAGGCTATCAATTATTTGGGTTGGAATTTTCCTTTGTCTCCAAATGGCAGACATACCCCAGGGGTCACGTTCAATCACCCCAAGAACACTCCAGCTGGAGTTCATTGGCAAGATGACTAATAGACAATTAGGGCACAATGGAGGCCATTTATTTTCTAAACATGTCTCTAATTTGCCAGTCACTCGATGCTTTGCAGCAATAAACTCACTGTTTAGTGGGTGTTTCTGGTAGTTGGGCTGAAACATCTGAGTATGAGCCTCCCCCTCACCCCCGGCGCCATGATGATGTTTGAGACATCAAAAACAGAACACGGAGACAACTAGGTATTTTTAACAGACCTAATTTTAAATGTACTAGAACAAAAATAGTTTCTCAATTAATTCCCTTGAATGCTGTTAAGACATTATCATAAATGCATGTCACTCTTGGCAAGCTTTTGGTTGCCATTCTATATTGTAACAGCATATTCTTTTGTTTTCTTTTGATGGGAATGTTTTTTAAATGTGTGTTGAATAAGATGAAACTATAATTTAAATATGCATATATAGTATATCAAAATTCTAAGAAAAAAGAAGAAAGGCTCATCACATTCATGCAAATACCAATACCAGAAAAATTTCACTGGAATTTGAAGGAACTAGACTTCTAATGGAATGTTATTTTCTGAACACAGGCCAGAGTTAACTGATTTCATTCATAATCTGCCACTGGTATATTAATTATTGAATTCAAAGGCACAGCCATGGTGATTAACCTTATCTTGAGCCAAGCAACAGACTAAAAACTAAGAAATACAGAGAGTTCATCATAGCTTCTGTCTACATGCAAGGGATCATAGGGTTTGAGAACAGTGCACTTTCTTTTTACCACATTCATAAGTCATTTGCCACCACTGGGAAACATTTTACTAAAGATGATCAATATTTCCATGAAATGAAAGCGATATCCAGGTAAATGCAGGAAAGGGAATTGATATAAAGATAGCAATATTTTTAATAGAAATCCAGTGGCCACCTAAATGGATGTTCAAAAATGGACTGAAGCATTTTTTTAAGTCTGGGAAGAAAACTGCCCACTAGAGAATAGTAATCAAAAATATTTTACCAAGAAGAAAGTCTGAGCGTGCTTCCCTAAGTGCCTGCACCAATCAAGACACTTTTCCTATGAGCAAGAGAGTGGACACAGTTGTCACTGTAAAGAATCTATCATGGCAGATATAATTGTTTTATCAAACAAAAGGAAGTTTTCTTAGAGTAGCTTAATGTCTTATGTGTATTTTAATTGTGAGGACCATCAAATTGTCAAATCTCGGAAAGATATTATTAATCTTTTCATTTAGTTGATTTAATTCTTTTGTCTGAAAAAAAATACACAATTTATATCCTTTTCCATTCATCATTGAATTAAACTCAATAACATATAGAAAGAATGTCTATCTTTATTTGTTAGCAAGAAGAGATGAAATTGGGTCTTTCTATCTTATGATCGAATCGTAGAGCCATCACTACGTTACAGAGCATGATCACTACAACATGTGCAACACAAATCAGTCCAGCTAGTTTTGTAATTACCAAGTTCTGTCTTCATTCAGTCTCTACAAAATGTCTATAAACAGTGATTTTTCCAAACACAAAAACCTCCTTCTGAAGGGTAAGTGACAAGAATGTCTTTGCATTGTAAAGCAGGGAACAACTTTAAACCAAATCAAGAAAAATGAAGACGTGAAGTCACAAGTGGCTTTTGACTTTTAGAGTAAGCCGCGCTCGGTTCTCCTTGTCAACAGTAACTGTCTGTCTCTAGTGTCATGGCATTGCTTGTGGTGCCCCTATGAAATGAAAGTTATCAATGTCACTTCCTTTGTGTGATGATTCAGAAACACGGAAACACTGAAATCTCACACTAATGCTATTCTTGAGTTTTCTCCCTCAGGGATTACTTCATGTTTAAAAAAGACAATGATGGTCAAAATAGATAGATAGATAGATAGATAGATAGATAGATAGATAGATAGATAACTAAATAAGCTCCACAAAATGCACCCAGCCACAGGTGGCCAAATAAACATAAACCCAGACCATAATCAGGTTCTGAAAATCCATGCATTCCCAAACGTATCGAGGCTCATTGTTTTTTCTCTCTCTCTAAACACACCTGCTATATTCATACCCACACACCCCAGATATGCAGTACTGTGGTTAAGATATCAGCCCAAGTGATGGTAAAACACGGCAGGTCTTAAATGCCCAAAGGAATTTTAAGAAATAGTAACAGGAGGGGGAAAATGTAAAGCAAATTCTGGAATAAACAATCCTTGAGCTTGGAAACATGGACCTGCCCAACTCTTCTGTTGGACTTATTTTTGTTTTTAAAATGATTTTTCTGTGATATTGCCTCATACTATTGCTTTTACACTTCAGCTTTGACAGAGAAATTAGTTTTAGAGAAGCAACGGGGATAAACTAGATTGAGACTGCGGATGAGATGCTAACACCACCAAAGCTTTCAGGATTCCATTCCTTGTAAGAGCTTTTTTTTCCTTCTGTTTTTGTCTATACCCTATCAATAGTCGTATAGTTGTGACTGGGCTCTGTGCTCCAGCTCACAACTTCAGGAAACAGGAGGGCAAGCAAAGTAGCAACAAATGAACAAAATCTCTTTTCATTAGTCTTAGGTTCAGATGGAGAAATGCCTTTACTTTTAGCTTTTCAAAATTTGTTAACCTTCATGCTCTGTAGAAATTAAATGGAAAAGGAAACTCTATAGTTTCCTTTTAAAAGGAGGAGGCGGGGGGAGGAGAACAAGAAATTTTGGTCTAATATCCTCATCTCCAAACTGACTCAGGTCTGAAATATGCTTGTCTCTCATCTTCTCTTACTTAATTTCATAACACAAAATTTAAAAATCTCAATTTTTTCTAAAGCATGAGATGATTCCTAAGAAAGATTCAGATGTACTTCTAGCATTTTCTCAGAAAAGATTTTAGTAGATCCCAAGTTATGTTTGTGTGTGTTTCTCTCATATAGAGTCAATTTTAGTTTTTACAGCTACCAAGTTGGAAGACAGCATCTAAGAGAATTTCAAGTGTACTAGCACTGGCTTGCGAACGGATAAAGAGGACTCCTTGGCTTAGAAGCCTTAGACTTTCCCAAAACTGTGCAGTAGAGAAAACAGAGTGAATTGCTATTTCTTGTTTTTTGGCAGAAGTGTATTTCAGGCCTGGCCAATGACTAGGGTCGAACTAGGAGGAGGTTGTTGCTATCTCCATGAGAAGTTTGGGCAGTCAGGACACCTGGGCTTGGGTAATCATGGCGATGCCTCAGGTCACAAATGAGAACATAGGACAGCAGGAAGTGCTGGGCTGCGTGCAGCTGCATGCCTGGTACTGTGCAGCTGGTTGTTGGTCTTTCCCAGGTGAAATATTCCGATCCAGAAATTTTCAAAAATATCTTCCAGGCTCTAAAATTATAACTGCATTGCTTAAATGACATGCTTTGAGACAGGCACAAAATAATTACACAGCTCTAATATTAGTCTCAAAAATGAAATAGGTAAAAAGGAGAAATGAGTGAATTTCATCTGACTGTTTGAATTCTGATCTTCAAAAATCTAGGAAACTATAAATCCTCATTCAAAAACTTTTAAGGAAAACAGTGGTTGATCCTGGATGTTTGCTTTTATCAAGTACATTTTATAAAACATCCTGAGAATATGAATTCTAGAAAAAGCTACAAAGTGAGCTCATTGTGGAACTGTATATCTGGAAATAGAAAAGGATATTTATTTGAATCAAACTGCTTTTCATTTGGAGGCTAAAGTACAAAGCTCATTTTTTTCTTATTAGTTGAAAGATAACAGAAGCAAATGTATCAAATCAACTTCATGAAACTCGATAGAACTGTGTTTTCTTTCTTATGTAGGGTTGTTTATGAAATGAGTTACTCCATCTAGGAAGAACAGATTGTTAAGCAAATAAAAATAAAGATTGTGAAAAGCTAAAAGACAGTGTTGTTGAAGCATATGGGTTAATGTTGACATTAGCCTTTTTGGAACAAACAAAATGATATTTAAATTGTAGAGCTGAAAGGAAAGATATAGAGAAATAGCATTTAAGGAAATTAAGGAGCTCTAAAGTAATACTACAGATGTAATAGTCTACATTACACTAATGACAATCTAACTCATAAACATGCAATTTTATAGAGAATACCTATCTAGCATGGTATGTATTAACAGATTAGCATAATATATTAACCTTACTTAGTATATTAAGCTACAAATGTAGAGAAAAGGGGGTATTTAAACATTTATTTAGAGTTTAAAATATTTTATAGGTGTGTGTGCACACGTGCGCACGTGTGTGTGTGTGTGTGTGTGTGTGTGTGTGTGTATGTGTCTGTGTGTACCAGTCTATATGTGGATTTGTACATATAAGTGGAACAGCCAAGGAAGCCAAAGGGAAATCTTAGACCTACTAAAGCTACACTTAGAGGTATTTATGAGACCCAGGACATGGACACTGAGAACCAAACTCAGGTCCTCTGCAGGAGTGATGCAGATGGCTGAGCTAGTCTTCCAGACCCCATAAACACCCTGCTCAAAAATTATCCCTTCAAATTAAAAGAACCAATTTTTAGCAACTTTGGTGAATTCATTTTTTTATGTATTAGAAGATTACTATTGTTCAAACATATGTTACTCCTTCACATAAATTTATAATATTTTAATCCAAGACTAAGCTTTTGGGGGGTCGTTAGTGTATCTAGACTCCTCTCTAGACACATGCAGAGGTATTTAGTGAGAGGCACTGTGTTACCAAGTGCTCATGACCCATTTATAAATCTCTTATGCTATAATTTAGACTGGAAAATTAACCAATTGGGAAATAGTACTACTCTTTTTCATGGTTGCTGTGACAAGCATTTTAATGACAAAAAGGACAGCAGTCCCTTTGTAGTCCAGCATGGTTAGCCTGTGAAGTTATGCAGGTTACATACAGACACATTCAGCAGAGTGTATAGATCCTGGAAGAAGAAACATAAGATGCAAGCAACTTGCAGAAAAGTCCCCCTTTCCCCTAACTTCCCCAAAGGGGCAACTCTAATAAACATGGTCCAACTTGGCTCTCCAGCGTGACTATTTCTTTACAATGGACATAAATCATTGTTTTGGACACAAGTGTGTGACTATGCATACAGACAAACATCCAATCAATAAACTTTTAAAATTATACTAAATATTAAAAGCACATTAGTATAGAACTAATTTCCATTTATTTCATTCAATATTATTTTCTTACCTAAATTGCTTTTCTTTTTGCTCATATTTTCTATCAGTGATCAAGACAGGATAGGGAATGTTTGGTAAAGAAAGTTTTCTGTCTTCACTGTGGATATGGTCTCACAGTGATAGGACAGTTTTAGCGAGTTGGGAAATTATTTCATCTCTCTAAAGCTCAAGAAAACTATTATTTCAAACCCGAAAAGAGACATGAGGCCCCCCATGGAAGTGAAGAGGAGGTTCATTGTACTCTTTGCCAGTGTGGATGGCAGCTGGCCTTCTGTGCCTGGGGAGTTTGGATGCTCAGTGTGGTTTTTGTTCTTCAGCTTGGTCAGCTCTCCTGGATCAGGGCTTGTGGAAATAATGTCCCACATAATAGAATCCAAGCCTTGTCCATGTACCAAAGGCACATCTGTTCCTCTCACTTCCATGCATGGACCAGCAACCATTATTACACTAAGCCTTAGGCTGCTGTGGTGGCACATATCTGTGATCCCAGAACTAAGGAGATGATGGATCATGAGTTCAAATCCAGTATCAGGTACATAGGGAGTTTGAGGCCAGCCTGGACTACATGAGATTCTGTCTTTAACCCAAACAACCAATCACAACAACAACAATAAAATCTTTAGGAGGTCAAACACTACTCATTGGCCACCTTAATTAGGCAGAACTGACAGTGCAGAGCACAGCATTGCTTGATTCATACAGACCCTAAAATTGTCACAGAAAAAGAAATCCTTTCTGGGCATCAGTAACTTTTTCTGTGAACACAGAAGATCCAAGATGCACACCGTATTCCAAGGTATTTAACTGTATAAGCAGGAAGTTATTATTTTTAAAAGGAATAATTCTGTCACATGTCTGTGGACGCATTGTCTAAAACAGAAGACATTTTACATACAAATTTAGTTCAGATGCAGTTATGTTGCCATGGTCTCCCTAAATACGCAATAAATATTTATTGCAGATGACAAGATCAGGAATTAGAATTTGCTGGATCCCTCTGTGACGGACAGCTGCACAAGAATTGGATGGAGTCATTGTCTAGCACAAGCCCTCAGATGCTGCAAAAGCTTAGAGAGGCTATCAGGCCAGCTAGTGTGTGGCTCGCTGCCCTCCTCGCCAGGTGTCATGGGTTAAACCTCCCTTGTTTCCATCCAGCCCACACTGCATGAAACAGAGTTAAAGTTGTTGCAGATGCTCTTGATTCAAATGCATGCTGAGCTCTCCCTGATCGGTTTATTCCTTTGGGCGATATCACAATTTCATCTTGTTCAAGCTGTCTGCGTTCCTGTTTACTCGGGTTTGCAAATAGAACTTTAACACTCAAATTAGTCCTGACAGAATAACCTGCAAGGGTTCTAAATCCCCTTGTGCCTTCATTCCAAGGGACAGTGCTCTGTTTTCAGAGCAACATTGTTTTATATCAAAATTGCTTTCGTGACATGAAAACAAAACGGCATGAAAATACATGGCCTGAGTACCCTGCGTTCCCAGTTTTAAATGTGGTAATCTGGGTGTGAAAGTCAGCTCCAGAGGGTATCTAACTCCTTGGCCAACCTTGTGTTACTTTTGTATTGCCTGTTTCTCTTATAGGGCACAGAGGCTTATACAAATAAGAGGAAAAATATTTTTTGGACTGTAATTTATATTACGTGGAAGTGAGGCTTCTTAGCATGGTTAAGATCTGAGCAACCATCAACTATAAAATCCCCTTCTGCTAGGGTTCTGGACAATCTGTTTGATTCTGTGTCAAAATTAGCTGGGATTAAGTCACACTGCCTATAATAGGCAGGACTGCATACAGACGTGTCAGAAAACTGAAAGGGCCAACTGCTTCCTGTGTCTCTCTTCTTGTAAATGGAAAGTTGTAGGCAAGAGCATCTTGCTTTCTCAAACGCTGTCAATATGTTTCATAACAGTAGTCCTTACCTCTGAGTACACAACAGAATCTTCTCACAGTCTTTTATAAAACTTGCGTGTCTGGATGCCATCCAAGCTAACTTAAATGAGCATCTCTAGGCCCAGGGCCTGGATACTGGTATTATTTCTTTGTCCTAGAATTCTGCAACAGACTGGATAAAGAAGAATGAACAGCCTCTCTGTGCAGACATAGAAACATCCTCCTCTTTTCTTTTTCATATATATATATATATATGGAAATTTCATATATATGGAAATATATATTATATATATTAATTTATTCATATTACATCTCAATTGTTATCCCATCCCTTGTATCCTTCCATTCCTCCCTCCCTCCCACTTTCCCCCTACTCCCCTCCCCTATGACTGTGACTGAGGGGGACCTCCTCCCCCTTTATATGCTCATAGGGTATCAAGTGAAGAGTAGAGACTGACTTTCACACGAACTCTGGCATCCTTCTCTTTCCAATGTCACATAGAATGCTAGAGATAAATGGTGCCTCAAATTCATGAAGCCTTTTGGAGTTCCGCATCATGAGTAACTTTGCTTCTCACTGGATCTCTCCTTATGCTCCCTTGCTGTCCAGTTTTCTTCTCTGTAAATCACCACGCACTTTCTTCCTTTTTACAAACAATGTCACATCTTTCACCTGTCACCTCATTTTGTTAGACCACCGCTGCCTTTCTGCTTTCCTAGCATGAAGATGCAGCTCTGCAGTAAAGAACAGACCTAAATGTTCAATACACAGTACTTAACCTTCTGGGACCTCTCAGTATCTCTGGAGTGGCTTGGTAAAGTGTTTCACTTGCCCTGATAGCGAGCATTCTGTGCCGGACTCCAAAGCTCCTTTGCCTCCTGTCTTCATAAAATGTCCTTAATCAACCCCCATCCCCCTAGTCTTACAAGCTCACCTGTTACACTTTCTTAGTTTCTTCTGCCCTTGTGATGAAGATGAAGTTTCAGCATTATTCCAGACACACTTGTGTCTCATGTACCTCTGTTCCACCTCCCTAAACCTGTCACTGCCCTCTACTGTGAGTGTTTCCCTTCACAAGTCCTATCTTATTGAAACCACCTGTGCATAACCCACCTGTGCACACTACATCTGATTTCAGGGAGAAAAAAGAACAATTCAAAAATATTTATGGAAAATGATTAGAACGTTTTAGAGGGAAAGCAATAATTGAAAATGACTCTTGTAAAGATGAAAACCAAGAAAGACTTGGAAAACTGTTGACTTCTCAAAAGCGAAAGTGATGAGATGTATGGTAAAAACCACTCATAGTATGGAGAATATATAACTTTGAAATTTTCCTATTTCCTTTCAAATACTCCCACCCCAGGATTAACATCTCCCAACTGAAATGTAAAATTTTTTTCTTGATATATTTGTATGTAGAGAAATAAACAGCTCTGTATGTCTGTGCCACTAGCATATCGAGTTTTGCTACTTATGAAGAATTGTGTCACCCTGCTCTGAAGCCCTGTTTTTCACTTAATATGGAATTTAGAAATAGATAAGGCCTTTTTGTTCAGCACGGCAACTTAGCAGACATCTATAGAGGTTGACTTCATGATGAAATGCACAACAGAGAGCCAAGTGTGTTTCATCTCCAAAAATCTGGAAACTGTAAAAGGAAAAAAACTTTTGAATAAAATTATAACTTCTTCTCGTCTCTAGTTACTTCTTCGTGTTAGTGTAATTACAATTTTAATTACTCTTTTCTTACTTTCTCTTCAGTTAGCAGTAATGGAAAATTCAGATGGATTACTGATGCCACCCCTGGAGAGGTCCCTGAATTCTGCTCAACACAAAATCATCATGATTGGTAAACACTTTAATAAGCTCACTGAAGCTTAATGACTTCAATTGTTTCCAGCATTGCATATGTCCCTAAAAGTACTCTAGTTTCATAACTTTTAGAATTGTAGCAAAAATAATTGTCAACTTCAAGATTGTGAAGCTCCGCTGTGAGCAAAAACTGTGAGCAGATTAAACACAATCTACCTGCCTATAAATATTTTAGAAGAGTTAGAACTCTCCTTTATAGTTAGAAATATATTGTTATTATGGTGTGCGTGTGTGTGTGTGTGTGTGTGTGTGTGTGTGTGTGTGCTTCAGATAGACAGAGATGATAGGAAGCAAATCATATGAATGATGGGGATGGGGAATTTCGGTAACTTGCACAGGGCAAGCAAGAAACCCAAGAGAATTGATGATATAGGACCATCCTGATGTCAAGGCCCAGCAATGAGCCTACGTGCCAGTGTGAGTACCTGTCCATGTCACCTCTACCCTGGGCTTGCATACCTATGAGTAGAGAGTTCTCCTTTTATTTAAGTCTTTGATGGATGGTAGAGGCCCACTCACATTGAGAAGGGGAACACAATTCACTAAGTTATGGGTTCAAATCTCACCCATGAATATATCCAATGTATACTCAGAATAATACTCAACAAGATATCAAAAAATTCTGTGGACACATAAAGTCAGTTTTCACAATGTTTATGCGTAGTTGCATAAAGATATAGATATTCTTATGTCCATTCTGTATACACACATACGTTTTTCAAGCTGATTTTAGAGAAAGAAAAGTGGAGCTCACTAGAAGTATTCTAGATATAACTGGGTAGGTTTTGTTCTCACATAAGCAGTGGACATAGTCCTTGGGTGTTTTAAATTAAATTACGATTCCATAAAAACAGGGAAATGAAGAGCTGTGTTTAAATCCAGCACAATAGATGCCTTCCAGACATCTTCCCACAATGAATATGAAGTTCTACTTTTACTCTCTTGATTGCTTCTCACCTGTGACCACCTCACATGTAAACTACATTAGGCCTGGTTGGTGGCCACATCTTGTCAAGCATATAAAAAGGCAGTTTGGAGTATGAGTCTAGGTAAGCCATTCCCACTTAGGCTTCAGTGGAAATTGCAGACGCTGTTAGGCACTGTGAAATGTAGAAGGACTTTGGCCTACAAACCAGCACTAGGTTCTAGTAAACCAGAAACAAAAAAAAAAAAAAGAATGTTAGCGATTACATTATGCAGATGTATCTGTGAGGCTAATTAACTTGAAAACAGCATAAGACAGTTCAGTTTAGCAACCTGTTCCTGAGCACCAACTCCGTGTACACAAGTACAGGGTGCTTTCCTATAATTCACAATAAAATGACCTGGTTTCAGACATTAGATAGGAAACATGAATCAGCTTACAAAATAAAAAGCATTTGGCTTTGAGCAGTAGAATTGCAAGATGCTGATTTATAGTGACAAGACTGACAAAAAGGAGCAACACAGACATGGCACCTTCTCTTATGCAACTTATAATCTTATATCCTTCTAGCTGGTTCAGGATGGAGACATTTGTTTCCTCCTTGGACTCTTTCTATCTTCCCACAGCTTGGCCCCCTTTTGTGCAGCCCTATCCTTTCAAGTCATGAGAGAGACTCATCAATGCCATCACACAGATTTTTATACATGTGCAAGTGACCTAGTATAGAGGGCATCTGTGAGCCACTGTTCTCTTTGTCTCTCCTAAATTCGGTTTCTTTGATCATTTGTACCTATGGTAGGAACACTCCAAGTTGTTCTGGAAATAGATCTGGGTTTCCAGATTATCTGTTGCAGGTCATATGCACCTAAACATAGATTTTTAAAAGCAGAGCTGTTTTTGTTTTGGCTTTTTAGCTTCTCAAAGTGAGTCCAAAAAAATAATAAAAATATATGATTACTTCTACGTTAATGTGACTATGGAGAATCCAATACAATAAATGAGTTTTTTTTTAAAAACTACTATGCAAAATAGCATATCAGTAGAGTAAGGATGGGCCACTGGAGGGAAGCCTCTGCCTCATCACTTACTGTGTCAGAGTGGTGCACCTTGATTTCCATTTATGCTGTGGCTGCGTTGTTCCTGGTTGGTGCTGTGCTTGCAGTGGAATCAGCTGTGATTAATTAACTCCATTAGGAAACTCAAGTATGAAATATTTCAAATCAACTCAAAGTGCATATTTGAAAATTATAAATGGTTCTAAACTTTAAAGCCAATCCATCATTTTCTCTAGATCCCTGTTTTCCCTGGTATTAATGCTGCCTCCAATTATGCACATTTTTGCACATGACTATTAACTACAGATTTTTACAGGGCAGAGACTCAGGCTCCAGTTTGCAACTTTAAGATGAGTTATCCATCATTGTAATTCACAGAAAAATTATGAGTCTTAGTGTGTATAACTTCCTCTCAATGCGTTTAGCACCAGCCTTCCTTCTGGGAACCCTCACAGAAAATGTGTCTTTCAAAGGTGGCTTCAACTCTAAGTCACCTGATAGTTGGAGCTGTCACACCATTGTACTGACCACCCCCTGTGCATCAAGTCCCCCCTGCCCCCCCCCTGCTCTGCTTAGGATATTCCCCAGTTAATAAGAGGGAGTAATCTTTGCTCAGGGACTTCACTAGACATTTATGGAAAGCGCACTGTAGTCTGAGTATATACCAACTCACCCAGCCCTTCTTCCTGTTCCCTTTCATAATCTTCAGGTTTGCATTTTGTACATCTTTCCCCTAAATCTTTTTACTCTCCCTTTTATCCTTTACAAATGTCTACTTCCCCATACATACCAATAAAATGCTCACATTAACCTATTTTTCATACAGAACTTAAAATATTGTTTTCTTTATAAAACATTCTGAATTATCCTTGAAGTGTTCGTGTTCTGATGATTACATCATCTCTCCTTTTTACTTTATCTCATCATTTATTGATGGTACCCACATACATACACTATAGCATCCATTTCTTTATGCATCTATCTTAGTTACTTTTCTGTTGCCATGACAAAACACCATGACCAGGCAGCCTGTAAAGGGAGGCATTTAAGTGGGGCTCACGGTTCCACAGGGTCATGGTGTCCATGTGACAGGGAACGTGGCACAGCAGGCACAGTGCTGAAGCAAGAGCTGAGAGCTTTGCAGGTTGAGACAATAACAATGGAGGGAGTGGAGTGGCATGGGTTTTGGCAACCTCAAAACTCAGCCCCAGTGACGCCTCCTCCAACAAGGCCACACCTCCTAATCCTTCTTAAACAGCTACACTAACTAAACACCAAGCATTCAAATACATTAGTCTGGGTGCCATTCTTATTCAAAACCCTGCTGCAGCAGCCATCTAGAATATTAGAAAACTTTCTGAACAACCAGAACATGGCTTCCTATTAGACATTTTTGCTTACAAAACCTACAGGTACCACAAAAGCAAGAAAGTTGACACTCTACATAGTATTACTTTGAACACACCAACCCCTTGTTTGCCCGGTATTGGTATTAGGCATCACAATAAATTCCAACACTGACTGCTGATTGAAGCCCATTTTGCCCAGATGAGAAAGCGGGTGTTCATCTCTGACTTCTTTATTCCTATTGCTCATCAACACCCAGTCATCAGTATCAGTCTGTGGCAAGAGAGTTGTTTTTGTTTTTTGTTTTTGGGTTTCTTTCTTTCTTTCTTTTTTTGTTTTTGTTTTTGTTTTTGTTTGTTTGTTTTTTGAAACAGGGTTTCTCTGCATAGCCTTGACTGTCCTGGGCTCCCTTTGTAGACCAGGCTGTCCTCAAACTCACAAAGATCCACCTGCCTCTGCCTGCTGAGTGCTGGGATTAAAGGTGTGTGTCACCACACCCGGCCTGTTTTTCTTTCTTTACATCTTATACATTTATTCTTCTCATGCCTTGTCTCAGCCAGCTAAGGACATTACAGAGACTGTAGGAGAAAGAAAGATGAATGTCAAGTAACTGTAAGGTTACCCCTCCAGGAGGGGTAGAGGCATCTCAGAACATAGCACCTCCTAAAATCTCAAAACTGGAAGTACTATTTGCCTCTGATACCCATGTTTCTCTGAGGCCCAGAGCAGAGGGATGGTTTAAACGCCCTTCGAAGGAGCTTTAGACTATTCATATCCTGGCAATTCCTAACGCTGGGAAATTTTTTCTGTGAGTAAAAATTAAGCTGACATTTGCAGATATTAACAGACATGACCTGGATAGTTCATTAAAACACAAGTTTCCAGGCCCATTCTCAGTATGTCTCTGGTAAGACCCAAGAGTTAGTATTTTCAGCAATTTGATAAAAGGTGCTGCTGGTTTGAGTGGGAAATCACACGCTGAAGGATATACCACTTGCTGTGCTAGATGGACTGGCCCTTTCCTTATAGCTAGACTTACTTTCAATAGCTCTTTCATAAAGACAACCAGGATGCATCTTTGTTAAAAGTGGAGGAGGCTCGGCATTCCCTCTTCCCATGGTCCCACCAAAGACAAGTCTGTATTTACTCTCTCCTTCCCTTGCTATCTCTCCAAAGGAACTCTTGCCTAATGAAGAGTGTCAGTTACTCTACATTGTAAGAAATAGTTTGGGGGTAGGGGCTGGAGAGATGGCTCAGCAATTAAGAACACTGTGTGCTTTTCTAGAGGTCCTGAGTTCAATTCCCAGCAAACACATGGTGGCTCACAACCATCTATACCCTCTAATGCCCTCTTCTGGCCTGCAGGTGTACATGCAGATAGAGCACTCATGTACATAACATATGTAAAATCATAAAACATACAATCAAACAAAGGAATAGTTTTTGGTTTACCATAGAAGGAAGTAGCAGATGCCGTAGACTGTAAGTGATTTGATTCATGAAGCTGGAGAAACTGAGTCCACTTTTGGTTCCAGGATATAACAGAGCAGTAGAAGACCTGTGTGCAGACACCATTAAGTCTGTTGCTATGTTTTCTTGCTGAGTGACACGTGACTATTTTCCTGAGCTACCCAGAGATGCCAAGAATAAACAGCAGAGAATTCTGAAGCTGTAAAAACAAATTTCCCCCCACACACACTCAGATAGATGAGAGGTGTAACTATTACCTAGGGTAAGAAGTCAAAACCAAGTAGAGAGCCGAATAAGAAGGGCTCCTTGTTAATTCATCTGCAACTGATCCCTAAACTCATGGGGACAGTCTTAGACCACTCAGCCAGATGCAAATAGAATTAGCCTATATTAATCTCTGTTCTCCAAAGGGAGGAAAACACTATTCTTAAGTAGCCCAATGTTTTTTTAATGTCTTTGAAAAATAAATTTAGGTAATCCTATCAACACACAGTAATTCCCCCATTATAATGTACTCTGTCCTAAGTCATGCGCAACTCATCCTATTCTGTGCTTTCAGTATGCTGCTGCTGGATCTATGCATACAGAATGGACCAAAACCCTAGAGAAACTGTGGGGTGGGGTGGGGTGGACGTGTGTGGATTCTCCTCATCATTGGCCTTCTTTATAGTTTTCAAGTGTTTTATCTACTTCTGCAAAGCACGGTCGCATCTGCTCTACCTATACAATTTCTGCTTTGCAGCCGAGCAGAAATGCCTAGTTCCGGTTTCTTGAGGGAATCCCTGACTTACTGAGTTCCTAGAACAGTGCCCATTCGCTGAATGATAAAGCTCTATCCCCTCTTCCGTCTAATCGCTGAAGCACCCGCATTAAGGCTAATCTCCTTCTGGACCAGGCTTTCCCCAAAGGCAACTTTATATGAGCAGGCAGATCAACAGGTCCAAATCTCCTCATTTGCAGTAGGGAAATCACTGGCAACCTTTTTCCTCCCACGTCTGCGCAACTGGAGAGGAGGCTCAGCGAGAATCTGTGTGCATGATGGTTCAAAAGACTGCAGAAGTAGTGAGTAGATGCTCTTCATTAAGTCTCCAAGAAAGCGGCTTCTACTGCAGAGCCACCTTTCAGAGTAGGTCCCCTCAGAGTATAAGCAAACGTCCTAAGCTCGTGGGAAGCAGAGCCACCTTTCAGAGCAGGTCCCCTCAGAGTGTAAGCAACTGTCCTAAGCTCGTGGGAAGCAGTGGACTGAAGTGCCTCACTGCGGATTTACATATGAATATATAGTTCTTTTAAAATTTATTTATTTATTTATTTATTTATTTATTTATTGGTTTTTCGAGACAGGATAGCCCTGGATATCCTGGACTCGCTTTGTAGACCATGTTGGCCTCGAAATCACAGTGATCCTCCTGCCTCTGCCTCCCGAGTGCTGGGATTAAAGGCGTACGCCACCACCTCCTGGCTGAATTTAAAGGGTTGAGAATTCCACAGGTGAATTAGTGTATTTGCATCCCAGCTGTCTTTCTCCCTAGCCTGATTCTTCCCATGTTCCTTCACTCCCTCTTACATGCATGATCTCTTCTTTAAATGTACATTACTGAGTCAGTTTGGTGTTGCTTGTATGTACCTGTGCTTAGGGCTGACCTTTTTAAATGGAATGACTTATGAGGGAGTTCAGACCAGGAGAGCACTGAGTCTCCCTCTCTTGGCAGCCATTGACGGTCTGTAGCTCTTCTTCCGGGGTTGGGGACTTGTGACATTTCCCCCATCCACGTTGGGATGTTGATGGGTGCTGTCGTTATGCATGTATTGATTCGGCATCCGTATTGTCGGCATTCCACAGATGCAGCCTCACTGACGGCCATGACCAGAAGGCACTATCTAGCAGCGTACATCCTAGCTCTTGGGCCCTTCCATCCTTTCTGCTCCTTCTTCTCTCAACGTTCCCTGGGCTTTAGGTGTAGGGGGGATTGTGTTTCAGATCCATCCGTTCATCTCTGCATCTTCACCTATTGTGAATCTCTATTAACAGTCCTACATCTATTGCAAATAGAAGTTTCCTTGATAAGGGATGAGAGCTACTGTTATCTGTAGTTGTACAAATAAGTATTTAGAATACAGTTAGAAACACAATTGGTTTTTTTAAAATGATAGTAGTAGTTTTTCTTTCTCCTCTAGGACCTCTCCAGCCAGTACTATAACTAAGGGCTAGATTTTCAGCACTAGGCATGAATTCCCTACTATTATTGATCAGGTCTTGTGTCCTATTAAACAGTTGCTGGTTATACCCAAGACAAAAGTGCCACTATTGCACTACTGGGGATATTTTGCTGGCCCACTTATTATCGTGGTTTATAAACGTTACAGCTCTATCAGAGTATTGATTACATTTCTCTCTTGGCAGCTTGTATAGCACCTTAGGGTACTATGAGAGCTAATCCTGGGGGAGGAGGCTTATGGGTAAATTTCCAGTTTTTTTTCGATTATGAATCTGCAACAATAGTGTATGTCTTACTCTTTTCACTGTAAAAATAAAGCTAGATGTAATTAGGTGTTTATCTTAAATGCCACAAGAATAAGACCGTTAAAATTACCGGTTATTATGGGGAAATACCTTCTTACATGACCATACTAGGATAATCTTGGGAATATATTGCATCCAGATGATCCCCAGTTCCTCAGGCAAGGAGAGGCCACAGAGCACAACAATACTCCCTTGAATTCTGGAAGTAGTTATGTAAGGGCTGCGAATGTGTGCACGGGCTCATTCTAAAAAACAACAATGATCCATTTATAATTACCTCTAAATTCTTGTACTTAAAGGATAAAATATAAGAGCTGGAAATAGGACTGATCAAGTCCTCTCCCCTTTTCTGAGGAATAGGAGAGGGGGAGGGGCAAGAGGGAGGGATGGAGCTGGGAGAAGAGGAGGGAGGCAGCTACAATCAGGGTGTAAAGTGGATAAATAAATAATTTTAAGATATCATTATTGTATAAAAGACCTTTAAATCAGCTGAAAATGAAGCGAGACTTTTATTTTAATGTTGAGTAATTTCATCGGTATACATAGATCTGAGGTCTCCCTGATAAAATGTCTACTCCCATGGAAGCAGACATAGAATATTGTCTCCTTTTTTACACTTGGATGCCAGGACACCTTGAGAGACAACTATAGTGTGCAGCTGCCCATCAGTACATATTCATAGCACCACCGAAAGAATAAGGTGAAATGTCTGAGGCAAGCAGGGACCAGATTTCATATGACACTATGAATGAATGGTTCTCAGCCTGTAGGGTTGTGGCCCCTTTAGGGACCAAATGATGCTTTCTCAGCAGTCACCTAAGACCACTGGAAAAATGCAGATATTTACACTGTGATTCACTGTTATGAAGTAACAACAAAAACAATTTTATGGTTGGGGTCACTATAACACGAGGAACTGTATTAAAGGGTCGTCGCATTAGGAAAGTTGAGAAACACTGCTATAGACAATGGTGAAATAATGGATTCTATTACTTCTAAACGCTAGATAGTTTCAATCACAGTTGTTGTGAACATAGATGAAAATTAAACTGAATGTCTATTTCTCTTAATTCGTATGTCCTACATTTGACTTTCATGGAAGTAACGAAATAAAATTAACTAAACTAACATATAAAATTAGAATATAAAGATTGTAAAGATAGAGAAAAATAGTGTAAAGCTAAACATTTAAACATAGTACAAGTTTTATGTTTTTATGTCAAATATATAATTTGCAAAAATGCTATTGATAATATATTTTTTTTGCTGGGCGTGGTGGCGCATGCCTTTAATCCCAGCACTTGAGAGGCAAAAGTAGGGCTGGTCTACAAACTGAGTCCAGAACAGCCATGGTGACACAGAGAAACCCAAATAATAATAATAATAATAATAATAATAATAATAATAATAATAATAATAATAATAAATAACAACAACAACAACAAAGAATATCACATTGCTCAATAAGCACTGATAAATTCAAAATAGTTGAAACTGTGCACTGTATCCTTTAATCACAATGAAATTAAGGTAGGCTTCCTTAAGAGAAAGAGAAGGTGAAGCTTTCTAAACACTTAGGTTTTGTTTTGTTTTGTTTTGTTTTGTTTTTTTATGTGTGTTTAACCCATCCAACAGTTAAAGTCGATGCTTCAAAACAAGTAAGATATTCACAGACAAAACAGAAGTGAAAATAAAGCACTGGAGTATGTTGGGTGCAGCTAAAGTTTTGCTGAGATGCTTGCCTTAGATGTTTACATTATTTAAATGAAAAGCTTCAAGTCTATAAACTAAGATAAATATAAAATATTACTTAAAAATTAAAATGAATGAATTTTTAACCGTCCCACCTTCCAAACAAACAAACAAACAAAAACAAAAAACAAAACAGGCCCATAGTTATACTGAAGAAAGTTCCAAATATAAATATTTACATATATCATATTTTTACCAAATCTTAATAAAAATATAAGAGGATGAAACATTTCATCACTTACTTCATAAAACTAGAATTACCCTAATTTGAAAACTAGAAAGGAAAAAAAAAGGAGTCAGAGGAGCAAATAAGATAAAAGAAAACACAGGTAAATATAGCAACAATATGAATCTGGCAGTGTATTATAATAAATATGCATCATAACAGGTCAATCTATGCCAGGTATTCAAGACTAGTTTAATATTCAAAAGCAAAAAAATAGCTGATAGTGTCAACAGCTTACAAAGGAAAAATTGTGATCTTATCAGCTCATGAAGAGAAAGCACAGGAAAAAAAAAAACCACAGCCACATATGAAAGGCCTGAGTGTATTATGAATAGAGAGGAACTATATGAACATAATCAGGAGCATCTACAAAAGCCTACAGCTAACATTACGCTTTGATGTGAAAGACTGTGTGTTTTCCCTCTAAATTGGTAAGTCTAGGGCGGCTACTATCATCATGTTTGTTTAACATGGTGCTGAGGACTGGCAGACAAGGCAAAGAAGAGAACAAAAATTCATAAAGACAGAAACAAACAAAGAAATAAGCTGTCGCAATATGCAGATGACGGTCACCAAGAAGAAATCTTTAGCACTCCGTCAAGTTATAGAACACAAGAATGCACATACAAAAACAGAATTTTTGCACACTAACAGTGACCACATACAAAACCAAAATGAGGGACTCTATCCTCAACTAAGCTTTTCAGATAGGGTTCTTCCCAACCAGGCCTCAGTCTTGGCCTGTGGTCAGCAAAGGATATTTAACCAGTCTATCGAACAAACATACTGTATCCTGTATATTTAATCACTTTTCTCAGCTGATTGAGTTCCTTATTCTCCAGCTTTGATGTGAAAATCTATAGCCTGTCTTCATCAGGAGTCACTGGACACCTGATGCCTCTTACTCTGCCAGGTAGCTGTTAACCCTCCAAGTCTTTTTATTTAGAGTTGAGTTCAGTCACTTCCCCCATCTCTATTTTATTTTTTATTTTTTTAAATTTTACTTAAATAATTTATTCAGATTACATCTCAATTGTTATCCCCTCACTTGTATCTTCTCATTTTCCCTTCCTTCCCTCTTTCACCCTATTCCCCTTTCCTAGGTCTGTGACAGAGGGGACCTACTCCCCCATCATATGATCACAGCCTGAGTGACACTAGGTCTCCTCAGCAATGGGAACTGGTCAAATAGGGGGCACCAGAGTTCATGTTAGAGTCAGTCCCTGCTCTCCACACAACTGTGGAGAATGCCCTGTCAATTGGCTAGACCTGAATCGGGGTTTACTGCGTCTATTGTCCTTGGTTGGTACAGTAGTTTGAGCAGACACCCCTGGGTCCAGATCCACCAGCCTTGATCGTCTTCTTGTGGAGTTCCTGGACCCTCTGAGTCCTACCATTTTCCCATTCTCCCATACCTCTCTCACCTAGACTCCCAATAGGAAGTCCCAGCATCTGTCCCAATGCCCTGCTGAATGAAAACTCTCAGAGGACATCCTTATGGAAGGCCAAACTCTGCCAAGACACTGTAAGTATATCCTCAATAGTTCCAGCCTCACAAATATGTCTGTCAGATATTTTGGGCCAGAAGCTGAGGATAAGGCTCCAACATTATAGAGTTTTGGGTGGCTGCTCAGGTAGCAAAATGTCTCTGTCATCTTCTCATTCAGGAAGCTACTAACCTGCATTCCCTGTATACTCAGATAATCAATTTTATTCCTTCTCAAGTCTGATGGGGTTGAAGACCAGATAGTTTAGTTTTACAATTAAGCTTAGTTGTTTAGGGGTTAAGATGATTTTAGGTCTAGATAGATGTTTTAAGTTGGAAATGACAAGATATGATGGAGATTAATTTACATTCAGAATTTTAGATGTACCAAGATAGAAAAGATGTTTTCTTCAAGGCTGCCAAATACAAATAGCCAAATCACTAAGAATGTAATGTTTATATAATTCCTGTTTATGTCATGGTTCTTCTTGTTGTAGGTAGTTTATTGTATATATGTGTAGTAATATAAATGTATATATAGAAAAATTAATAAAAAGAATAAATTTTTTATATAATGTATTAATTACTTTTCTGTTGCTGTAATAAAACATCATGAACAGAAAACAGGGTAGGGAAGAATATGATTCATGTTTATGGTTCCAAAGGGAAAAGCCCATCTTGGTGGGTAAAATGTGACAACATGGAAGGTGAGGAAGTAGGAAGCTGGCTGATTACATTTTATCAGCATACATGAAAGAGAGAGAGAGAGAGAGAGAGAGAGAGAGAGAGAGAAAGAGAGAGAGAGACAGAGACAGAGACAGAGAGACAGAGAGACAGAGACAGAGACAGAGACAGAGAGACAGAGAGACAGAGACAGAGACAGACAGAGACACAGAGAGAGACAGAAAGACAGGGAGAGAGAAAGACAGAGACACAGAGAGAGACAGAGACAGAGACAGAATGAAGCAGGGTCAGGCTATAAAACCCCAAAGCCCACCTCTGAGATCTACCCCCCTAGCAAGATTCTACCTCCTACAGGGTCTGTGACCTTCCCAAGTAGTGTCACCAACTGGGACCAAGTGTTCAACTACATGAGTCTGTGAGGGACCTTTCTCATCCAAACCACCACACACACTGATGCCAAAGCAAATAAAATATTTAATTGCATACCTAATAAAACATAAGTAGGATCTGTATTTAATTCATTCCCAAGAAATGGTTTTATTTTCTGATTAGGGTATTTTGCCAGCTACCTGTGTATTTCCTGGAGAAGAAATATGGACAAAGCCATAAAGGAAAGAGTTCTTAGTTAATTATAGTAATAGTGTGCTTAGGAAACATACTGTGCAAACATGGAAGGCATCCAAATATTCTACTATCTTATGTGCCCTCTCACCCAACAATTGAATGTGTAACAATCTGGAAGGCTGGGTGTGGCTCCAGCATTTAGACAGAGCTGCCATTCTATGGGTTTCAGACCCTGAAACCAGTCCATACTGAAGAGAAGTCACTGCCATTACAAATGCAATGAAAACAAAAAATAGTCAAACTCTACAGAGCAGGTCATCACAAACCTACAATTACAGTAAACCCAAAAAATTAAAGTGCTCTCAAATATGCCCAAATGCAAGACATGTGCTTAAGGGGCAACAAGCCCTTTAACCCACTGAGCCATCTCACTGGCCTTTCTTGCTTTCTTTATATGACTATTTGACAATTTGATATACCTTTGGACATAACCCAACCTTCTTTAATACAGCATATTAACTCACAAATTATATTAAGAATACAATTTGCATTATTCCAAGAAAATAATCTTCATGACAGTAGTTTTTCCAAGACCATACAAATTAAATGATCCCAGAATTGTGCCTTTTATTAATTAATCTTGTATTGAATACTGTTTTCAGTTATCAATAATTTGATGAATTTCATTATGGCATTTTCATATGCACAGGCTATTACACTCTATTCTTGTTTACGTGTCTCCATGTCTTCCTTTGCCCAGTCTGGCACTGCTCCTCAATCTCTGCCTTCCCTTCATTGGTCTACTTCCTCCAGAGTCTTCCCTTTTTCATGTCACATGTATTCCATTATCCTTCTTCCCCCCTCACCCTCCCTTAAGATATCTTTCCCTCCTCTCATGGACTTTTCCCTACTTCCATGACTTATACACACAGGCAGACACACACACAGACACAGACACACACACACACACACACACACACACACAATTAAAAGCATAATTAACATATTGTGAATGAAATGAAACATCTTTATGAGTCTTGTTTATTTTCTTTAATACAATGATCTCTAGATGCATTAACTTCTCTAAAAATATCATGATTTCATAATCTATATAAAACAATCAGTGAAATTCCAATGTCTTCATGTACTGCATTTTCTATTCATTTGTTGGTAGACACAAAGGCTGGTTCTTAGCTCTTGTGCCTTATATTACAGTCAACATGCTGCACATGAATCTGTGGAATACTAAACTATGGTCCTTCAAGTCAACATCCAAAAGTGGTATAACTAGATCTTTCATTCTGGCTACACTAGCTTAATTACTTTTAATAAAGTTACTACATATTCACCAACATTTGCTGTCAAATTTTTTCTTGATTAGGGTTAATGTGACTGAAATAAGAGAGATTCTCAAGTTAGTTTTAATTTGCATTTCTCTGATGGCTGAAAATGTTGAATATCTTTCAAATATGTATTGCCTGTCCATATTTCTCTTGAGAGCTGTCTACCCTTTAATCCATCTACTGAATTACCAAACAGATGATTTATTTTTAATATATTTTATTTGTGTCTGTGTGTGTTGTGTGTGTCTGTGTGTGTTGTGTGTGTCTGTTTAATTCTTAAAGTTCTTTGTCTATTCTAGATATTATTCCCCTGCAAAGAAATAATCACTATACTGAAGAGAAGCTAGCCTTCAGATTTGGGGGGAAAATCTTTGCCAACATATGGATTTTCTCTTAGAGACTAACTTACCTAAAAATAATTCCTAGATGATTATACTTAACATTATCTTGATTAGGGTTAAAGTTAAATTGACCATAGCAAATGTATTAGTGTCACTGATAATTTTCTTGTCTTATCTTTCCCCTCAAATTTCACCCCTTATCTACATCTCAAAAACTTAGAGTGCCAGCTTACTCAGCCATAAATGGCTATATCATTTCTTATCCACTCTTAATGTGTGAGCCATCCCAGAAGAGGGGGGACAAAACATGTTTAAGAGAAGTTGAAAAGGAATGAGGAAATACATTGTCTTCTGGGCATGACAAAAACAAAAGCAACAAACAACAAACAAAAAACACATTGTACTCAAAAGCCAGCCCCTGAACATTCCAGCACAGAGCTAAGAGAGACTCCCAAGACGTGCAAGCCTCTAGTGAGAAATGGGACTGACAACTTCAGAGGGCAAAGAAAAAAAAAAAAAAGGCCATGTTCTCCAACTCCTAGAAGCTGCCTGGGCTGCCTGTCTGGGTTAGTGGTGCACTGTCAGGCTCACATAATGAGGCAAGGTCAAGGGAGTTGGGGACACCAGTTGGTAGAGCAGGCACACCAACAAGTTGCTCACTGTGGAGGCATGGCCCTGCAACTCCCTTCCACAGTCCACTGGTTCACACCCCTCCTGCGCCCAGAGCTCTCTCATACAAGACAAAAGAAAGAAAAGTGCAAGTGATGAAGGGGCTACTGAAAATCAGATCTGGCTGATTAGCACCAATAAGAAAACAATAATTCCAGAGACAACAGCTCCCAGCCTAGTTCAGCAAGCTTACGAAGCAACTCAACTGAGAAAACTGCCCTACAAGAAGTTTTGCAAAGATCGTTGGTGTTTCTGGGGTTACCAATACTGACCCAAAAAGCTAATAGAGCTTGTCTGCAGTGCGCTCGAAACAATCTCAAGCAGGTACCCAAGTCCTACCTGGACACAAAAGCAGGGGCCCTAATTATTTGACCATGTAGAAATGGACTTGTCAGTAAAGTATATCAGAGGGTGCTGATATTTCCTGGATATGGTGTGCCCTATTTTTTTTAATACATTTTTATTAATTTATACATATTACATCTCAGTTGTTAGCCCATCCCATGTATCCTCCCATCCCTCCCTTCCTCCCACTTCCCCCCCCCCTACTCCCCTCCCCTATGTCTGTGTCTGAGGGGGATCTCCTCCCCCTGAATATGCTCATACGGTATCAAGTCTCTCCTTGGTGACCTATTATCTTTCCTCTGAGTGCCACCAGGCATCTCCATCCAAGGGACATGATCAAATATGGGGCACCAGAGTTTGTGTGAGAGTTAGATCTTCTTCTCCACTCAACAGTGGAGAATGTCCATCGGCTAGTCCGGGTAGGGGTTCAAGGTTTTTACTGCCTATTTTTTCCTTGGCTGTTGCCACAGTTTGCGGAGGACCCCAGGGCCCAGACTCGCCTGTAGTTTTCCAGGACCCACTGGATCCTTCCATTTCCTCTTTCTCCCAGGCTTCTCACACCTAAAGTTTCAATAGGATGTCCTCCCCTCTTACCCATTATTCTGGTAGGTACAGTTTTTCATGGGGACGTACACCTTGGGCTAGTGTCTCGATATAAGTGAGTATATACCATTTAGCTCTTTTTGCTTCTGTGTGAACTCACTCATTATGACAATTTCTAGTTCAATCCATTTGTCCACAAATTTTGGAAATTCCTTGTTTTTAATAGCTGAGTAGTATTCCATAGTGTAAATGTACCACAGTTTCTTTATCCATTCTTCTGTTGAGGGACACGTAGGTTGTTTCCAAGTTCTGGCTATTATGAATAAGGCTTAGACTGAGGAGAAGGCGGGGTTTTTCTTTCTTTCTTTCTTTCTTTCTTTCTTTCTTTCTTTCTTTCTTTCTCTTTTTTCTTTTTAACCTATCTGGACAGTGAATCAACTTGGAACTTGCAAGCACATTACCACTCTCTATCTTCAGGCCAAGGTGAGACAATGGATAGGCTTTTTAAAATGATGCTGGCCAAATATTGCCAAGAAACAGACCTCCTTTGGCCAGAAATTCTGCTACTTGTACTGTTTAGGGTGCGTTGCATGCCTTGTAACTGTGGTTACTCTCTTTTGATATCATGTTTGGCCATCCACCTCCGCTGCTCCCAGAGGACTCAGAGGACCTTGAAGAGTATGGACACACCCATCTCCAATGGTTCTTAAAAGACTTCACGGACACTGCAAAATTGATGGGAGTTGACAAGAGGTTCAGATCCCTACCACTCCCTACGCTCTTAAGTTGCAGGTGTCCTGGTTGCTGTTGACCTCAGTGAGGAATGAACTGGAAGAGCCTACCCAGGCTGTCCTCAGAAATGATCTTGGAATGGAGACAGCGGCTTAGCTCCTAATCTGCCTCCTGAGGTTATTCCAGATCCGACAGATATGTGCCTGAGCCAGCCTGTGTTCAGCCCCTCTCTGACATTGTCACATAAACTACACGTGAAAAGAAGAGCAACCTTGTTCCAGGGCAACTCAAATTCCTGGTCACCCATCAAGGTAACTAACTGGAATCCCTAAGAAGGGTTCTGCTTTACGTCTTTCAGGTGCTGCTGCCTGGAAATAGGTCAGCCATGAATCGTGTCATGATTCCCTTTGGGGATGCCTCAGCCTCAGTGAGTAGCAGCCAATAGACAAGTGGCCAGATGAAAAAAACAACAATTGTGTGTGTGGGGGGGGTGCATTATCTTAAGGTAGAGGAAAGGAGCTCCCACAGAGAAAAAAAGTTAAGGCCATAACAGACCTTAAGAGGGGAAAACCTGGGAGGAATATTGAAACTGACTGTAGAGAACTGCTCAGTGTGAATAAGCCATGATCTCAGGTTTGGCATAGGGATAAGAGACCCTTAATGGCCACACAGTTGTTATTGTACCAGTCATTGTGATGGTGCCAGTTAGTAGAGTTTACACTCTAAACCCCTAGGCTCCCATACCAGCCGCTGAACTGGTCCACAAAAAGGACAAAGTCAAAAAAGACAAAGCCAACTAATTTGGTCTTGAATCTCTTCTTCTCAGAAAGAGATTCTTAGAAAAAGCCATCTCTTAGAAAAGAGCTCTTTAACCTGGATTGGGATTGATTCATATGCTTACATACAAGGCAGGTTCCATATACTGGAATAGGAATAAATAACCAGAGCCTAGCTAACACGAGGAGACGGACATGTTTACCTGAGCCATCTGATCAAGTCATAGGAAAAGCTCAATGGGTGGGAAATGAGAACAGTAGCTCCTAATGCTATGTACTCTGCCTTCCCCATAGTACTATGTACTGTGTTTCCTGCTACCCAGGAAATGGTTACAGGCTGGTCCTCTTGCTCTGTAACTTAGATGTGCTCCCAGAAATCTCTACATCCCGTTGATTTAAGAAATAAGAGAACTCCTGTCCTTTTACCAGTCCTACTGGGAATGACCCTGACAGAGACCATGACCACTGATCCTGCTGTAATAACCATCCAAGAAGTTCAACGTAGTCAGACCTCTATTCAGATCAAAAAAGACTTAACTATTGTTAAGGAAAACATGGTCACTCTTCATAATGAAATAGACTCACTGACACCAATGGTCCTCCAAAGTCCTAGAGGATTAGATTTCATTACCACTGAAAAGAAAGGCATATACGTAGTATTAAATGGAAAAATGCTGCTTAATGCTAAACAGTCCAGAATAATATAAAAATGCCAAAAAGTTAAAGGATTAAGGCTAGAGGTGCAAAAGGAGCCAATGGATGCTCCAGGAGTACCAAGCCATATCAAGATAGATTCCTAGGCTGTTATGAAGGTGAATAGAAGTAAAATGGGTTAGAAATGGCCAATTACTAGACTCTGATTTATTGATGTATTTAGTGACTTACTTACAATGCTGCTTATAATGCCTATTTGCCAAGCATGACTTCACTTGCTACCTGAAACAAAATGGCAGGGAGGAATGCCTGAAAAAAAATTCCCTTTAACAACCTGCTGACTGTCACATATCCTTCTGTAAAGTCTTGCTTTCTTGTCTACCTGACCTCCTGTTATTAGTATATATATTGAGAGTGCAAACAGGACCTGGCATTGAAGCCTTTCAGGGCCTGTCCTGGCTCTAGTCCACCCTTTACAACTCTCTTCTGCTCTCACTATTGTCAGAATGCTCATTCCAGAAACTCTCAGAAGAGAACAAGCAACTGCTGCTTGGCTTTCCAGTGTAGGTAACCCCCCTGCTATATGTGATGTTACTCAGGAGAGTGCTCTCCCATCTCAGCTACACAGGAGCATCAGCAAGACAGAACCATCATTGCATGCTTGAGAACAGATGATCCCTCTAAGTGATCTTAAGCGAGAGATGAGTTAAGTTGCTATAACTAAGATCACTATTAAACATTATACATATACAAATGCCGTTTGAAAGTGGCTTTAGAAGTCAGGCTATTGCATTCCAATTGTCATATTGCAAAGGGTACTGGTTCACAGGAGAAAAATTACATTCATTCAAATGAGCCAATAAAGAAAAACGAAATGAAGAGGAGAAAGGAAGGAAGGAAGGAAGGAAGGAAGGAAGGAAGGAACAAAGAAACAAAGAAGGAAAGAAAGACACAGAGAAAACCTGGGAGGCTAATTCTCTTTTTAAAAGATGGCTGTTAATGCCTTAATGTTTTTATTTTTCAATTAAATTATAATAATCCTTCCAGGTTTCTAGCATAATTTTAAAGAGTGCAGATGCTAGCTAGACAAAGATTCAAATGTTTTGATCCTCAAATTCATACTGTATGGCTCTGGAAATTTTTGTTAATCTCTCAAACGGAAAATCCATTTCCTCATCAGCAAAATTAGAATAATTATTTTAAAGTGCTTATCACAGCAACTGTACAAATTAAGCAATCAATAGATGGTAGCTATCACTTTTATATGAAATTAACTCAGTGAGATATTGACCAGCAAGTCAATATATATGTAAATATGCATTTTATTGAGGAAGAAAGTGTTGAATTACTTGTAAAGTTAATTCAAGTAAAATACACATAGATGTTTATAATTGAGATCTTGGTAATTATTTATAAATTACTCTTGGCTTGCTACTAACAAAAGATTAAGTGATAACAATTTTGATTAATTAAAAGATTCATTTTATATTGTAACACATCATCATGAGACACATAAAAGAATAAAAAGTTTACCTCTTCCCTCCAAGAGCATATTAGTTATTTCTGTAAATACTCTTAAACCTATTTGATTTATATTTGTATTTGTAGGATTAAATTCATCAGCATCAACTGGGAGTTTAATTACAATTGAAGGCACTCCTTGGCCCAACCACTGAAGTTTCTGAAAGGCTAACTTATTTCACAGCAAAAACAAAAGTCATTCTCAGAGGGTAAAGTGAGATGAAGGTTTAAAAAAAGCTTCTGAAGGGAAACTAGATATTCTATTTATAAAAATTGTGGAAAACATAAAGCTAACTGTGCCTTAGAAGAATACTGCTGCCATCCTCTCTATGCGGACTTCTTCAAAAACACATGTTAGAAAGAAAGAGAAAAGGTGATGCCTGCTTATTGTCCACCATAGAATATTAAACGGAGACTTGACTCGTGAGTGCTCCATGTGACAGAGAATCTCCGTCCTTATCCTCACATCATTCTGAAAACTCAATTTACTTCCAACAGTTTAGCTGAAATTCAGATTGAAAAGGGAAAATGTATATCTTTTATGAGAACATTTCATTTTTCTGCTTGAAAAAAACCCTCAGAATAGCCATCTAAGGGAACCGATGGTCTACAGGGCATGTTTTATTTGGAGTGTCTTTACTTTTGAATCAATTTCTGAAACAGTGGTAGGCAGAGAAACATCGTCTTTTACTGTGCTTCTTTTTATGAAGTGATGGCTTGTGAAATAAGCACATGGGTACCTCACGTGTGTGGGTATGGACAAAAATATTGTCAAAACAGGGCTCAAGTCAGATGTCTCCCCTTAGTGTTATTACACAGGTGGAGTAAGGCAAGCAGACCCCATCTGTGCATATGAAGTGGTCATTTCTTACTCTGCTACATGGATGTTGATTGTCATGAGAATAGGGGTCGGTGAATGGGAGAAGAGAGATGCAGGGTGGGACCAGGTGGAGAGGAGGGAGGGGACTATGATTGTAAATAAGTAAAGAGTAAATAAATAAAATTTTAGAAGAAAATACATGATTTTACATTAAGTTTTCCTTTTCTCATTCGCGTGAAAATACAAATATTATTTCTCTCACTAATTTTTCCCTCTTATATGACTCTGGAGTCAACAATCTTTTAAGTTAGGCGAGCTGATCATTTACCATAGAAAATGTGAATTTAAAATTTTAGCTGAAAAGCAGCAACGTCAAGTTTTGAAAGGAGTCAACCTCTCAAACACAAAGAATCCCAAACATTTGCTCCCTTGATTTAGATTTATGCTTTACATGGTCACATTTTTTCAATAATTCTCTGCCTAAAATTCAGAGAAAGAATAACCTCAATAAGAATTTTAGAAACCAAGGAATCTTTTCTCATTTACCAACACAGCCTTGGGCATGGAGAAGAAACACGGTTTCAAAAAAAAATCATATGATTTTAATATCAGCATTATGGCCTGTGGCAAGAATTAAAGACTGGACATATGAAAACAGCCAATAGATCTCATCTGGGTTCCATACCAAAAGCTAAGTGCTATTTTATTTTATCTTTGGACTCCATTGATTTGATTTCCACTTCCTTTGCACATAAACAGATAAACTTTTCTGTTGCATCCCAACACTGATCTAACCTAAAAATATCCAGAGCAGATGGTTTCACGGCTTACATTTTGCCATGTCAGCCACATCAGCTGCATTATTACAGCTCCCCCGCCCCCCACCCGCCCTTGTAAGAGAAGAAAGTCATTCTTAAATTGTAGTTTGTCATGACTTGATCTCAAGACATCCAAGTGCACTGGTAGTGCTTGCACTCTCATCATCTGGGAACATAGAGAATGGTCAATAAACACCCATGTAGCAGAGTAAGAAATGGCCACTCCTGCTTTTATTGGCTCTGCAAAAGTGTGACATTCTTACATGGGTAGGCATTTTCTCATCAGTAAAGGAAGCACTCACTCTTATACCTTGTGAGTATGGCCCATTGTTAAGGCTTTACCAAGACTTGTTAAGTCTTTCTCAATGTCTATTGCTACTCTTCTCACTGAATGTCTTTTGAGCTTTTCATAGCAGTAGTCCCTACTCCAATCCTCCCATGCTCAGATGCTCCGTCATTATCATCCTCAGAATTCAGTGTATCCTAGTCAGCCTTTTTCTTAACACTAAATAATTTCCACCTTTCACCTGCCTTTCCCAAGAAAACAAGATAGCAATGACTGGGTTAATATTACTAATTGTTAATATTCTTACTCAGAATTAACTAGGCTGATATTACATTTGTGGAAGACAACATTCTATGACTTCCTTTATGATATGTACTACCATCTCCATGGCTAAAGAACACTAGCCACACTGTCCAGAAAGTACAAAAGCAAGTACTGAGCCTAAGGAAAGAGGTTGTACTCTCGGGCAGAGGACACTAGAGCAGCTGTCCTTCCGATAAAGGTTGAGAATCCAGAATATTCAGGAATATCTAACAAAGAACTTGAGTCCTTCAAATACCAGACTGAGTTCATTAGTAAATAGGAGTCACTTTTGTCTATTTCTGTCTTGTGAGTTGTCTATTCAATCCTGTATGTTTGCAGCTTCATTTGGAGGGTAACATCCTGACTATTTTCATTAATTCTTTATATGACTTGGTTTGCTTCACAGCAACCAGGTTACTCTTCTTTGAACATGGACTACTTTGACTGTATTTTTAAATGTGGCCTTGAGGCTTAAAAACAAACTTAAACACCATGCAGATATTTTCTGAGCTTTATTATTTATTTTTCTGTTTCTTTTCTTTTTTACCATATACATTGCAATGGACTCACATTGTATTGGGTGTTTACTAGAAGTGACATATTACCATGGTAATGAAATTGTGCAACTATTAGTAACACAATACAACACATTAGTAACATGGACAGATTGATAGGTGAATCTATAGATGCATATATGATACAAAGAAGTATCTCAGGATGATGTCTTAGGTCCATATGTCATTTCCTGGGGATGGTCAATGTGGAAACATTACAGGAGCTGATTTATTATTTTGTCACAGTGCCGAAGTGGAATATTTTCTAGAAAAGTCTCAACCCTGCTCATCCTGCATTCAATGGATTGATTTAGATCTTCAGATTATCTACAATAATCTTGTTTATGTAAATATAACTTAATATAGATACTAATCATATTCTCAGGATATCCTCAGAGCAACGCATAGTGTTACACTGGAAAGCTTGATACCTTAGACGAGCCAGGACCGTACATAAAACTGACCATCAGAGAGAATCAGATTATTATGAATGCCCAAAGTGTCTTGTGCAGGGGGATTCTGACGTCGTTTCAGGTCCAACGATAAATGTGCTTGGAATTGCCCACAAAGGAAAAGGAAAGGAAGCAGGGCCATAACACACTATTTTATATTCCAAATCCAGCAACAGAAGAGGCAGAGTGTAAATACTAGTTATTTATGGCTAGCTGTGATTGCTACTTTAGAAAAGTCTCAAAATATGACGCCGTCAAGAAAAATGAAGCTGTATATACTGATAAAAGCATAGTTTCTCTAGGATAATATAATAAATTCCTAGAATGTTTTCTAGTAGTCACTTTTGAAAGTAGAATATATAATTTGGTAAAGTCATAAAATAACGTAAACATAAAGATGTCTAGAACAGATTTACGGTTTCCTTCTTTGTACTTAATGCCACTCAAGTGTTTGTAATACGTCTAGCACATCACAGATAGCACAGCATGATGAGGGACTGCCCATGTATTCATCAGTGGGCATGTGTGAAATCAAAAGAGAGATTTCACTGCCATGCCAGTTAATTAGAATATTTAGATAGGCATTTGAAATATAAATATTTTAGTTCTTTACCTTTGAAGTAGATTTCCCTTAATATGCTAGACCTAACATTTAAACCATGATTCATCTTCTGCTCCAGATTGTTTCCAAGTCTTTGACCTACCCTATATTTTGAAGTCCATATTTTGCCTTCCAAATATATGCTGTTTGTCTTCCTTTTTATTTCAACGAAAATTTAACATGTAACTGGGGGTGAAATAATAGTTAGTATATTATCATAAAATTTTCTTCATGTAGAAGTTCAGTCAAACTTATTGAATCAACCACAATTGCAGAATTTCAGAATTAAGGAAAAATTTAAAGACCCATAAAATTGTCATTTTTATGCATAAATGGGATCGTGAAATATATAACTATAGGAAAGGTGAACAATATTGGGATTAGGGCTGCTTCACATGTAATGCTTTCTTATTCAGAAGGCAGTTGTGGAGCTGTTTCCAGAACAAAGCCCTGTGAAGAGCAAATTTAAGAAGGATGCTCTATGCCATTAACACTGCCCCATGAGGTACCTAGCAGGAGAGATGCTGCTGGTGCTGTTGGCTTGTACAGGACTCTACCAAATCTGTGTGCACACATCAGCTGCTTCACCTTTCCTGACCCTAAGCCATTCTTAAATTCCCCATCTTCAAGATCTAGTAAAAAAAAAAAAAACTTTTACCAAAATACCTGACTGATGTAAGTAAATGGAGGAAAGACTTACTTTAGCTCTTAGTTTGAGAGGGGACAGTCTCTGATAGGTGGGAATATATGAAATCGGGGGCTCCATTCATTGCTGCATGGAGCTGACCAAGAAGCAGCATGGATGAGGGCTTGAAGCATGGCTGGCTTTAACACATCCTAACCACTCCATTCACTGTAGCCCTTCACAGTACTGTCAGTTGGAGAACAAGTGTCCAACAAGCATGAGAACTTATGGAAGGATTTCACATTCAAACCATTATATTCTGCCCCTGTCCCTACTAGTTTCGTATCTGTAATACATACATTCAGTCCAACTTCAAACATCCCCAGAGTCTTAGCAAACCCAACACTGTTCAAAAGTCCAGCCATAGGGTCTTTTCTGAGACTTTAATTGTGAGCCCCTGTCAAATCAAAACGCAAATTGCATAATTACAGTATACAATGGTATGCAGAAATCATTCTACTTCTGAAAGGGAGGAACAGGATTTTTTGGTTTCCTTTCTGTTGCTGTGAGAAGTGGAAAAGGAAGTTAATTTTAGCTTATGGCTACAGAAAGATAGAGTTCACTGTAGCAAGGAAGGCATAGAACACTTGGGGAAAACATGGAACCAAGCACAGGAAGTTAGCTGATCATATCTTTACCCACACAAAGAAAGCAGAGAAAGAGAAAGAAGGATGCAGGACCAGACTACAAATCCTCGAAGCCTGCCTGTAGGGAAGTGTGCCTCCTACCCACAGCAAACCTAAATCTCCTAAAGCTTGCATGACCTTTTCAAATAGCATCCAGAGCTGGGGACTGAATACTCAAATACTACCTGAGACTATAAGAGAAATTTCTTATTCAGATGACAAAGATGGGACAAAAGCAAGAATCAAGCCCTTCTTGGACACCCATTGCATCTTACAGTTCCACATCTAACATTCACTGCTCCTGGTGTTATCACCTGCGTTCCAGTGTGTTTAAACAGCTCTACTCTTCCATCTCAGCTGACTGCAGCACACACAGCTTATTTCTAGAGCTGACACTACTGGGTGCCAGCAGCTTTCCTTGTAGACACATCCATTCTTACCACCTACCGTATCATGGGATCTCTACAGGGACTTGTGCTTCATTTTCATGACCTTACTTGCAAGCATTCTAGAGCTCAATATGGGAAACCCAAACTCATAGATGTTGGCTAGTCCATTAGTTTTTTTTTCCTCTGGAGCCTTGCTGGAAACTGACAGAACCCCATGTTTCTCACATCCTGGAGGCTTGAGAAACTAGCGTGCTGCTGCACACGCAAGATGTAGCCTGGTACCGTTGGTCCACAGTTGTAACAGTCTCTGTGTGACTTATCAGCTTAAATAAAGAAAGAATTCTGTTTGAGTCATTGTTGTAGTACAGAAGAGTGGAAGCTCTGTCTTTTCAAGTACACACCTTAACACGAATATTCTCCCAATTGCATTATCATACTCCAGGGCATCTTGCTGCCCGCCCCCCCAAGTATTTCTCATCTTATCATCATGATAAGTCTATTCTTTCACCTTAATAACAGTTATAATTGTTAAATAATAGCAATTATGACTGGTTTGGTCACATGCATCCTGTCTATAACTTTACCCTCTATGTTTTCTACTTTTCTGGTCCTATTTTTGTTCTCTCTCTCTCTCTCTCTCTCTCTCTCTCTCTCTCTCTCTCTCTCTCTCTCTCTTTCCCTCTCTCTCTCTCTCTCTCTCTCTCTCTCTCTCTCTCTCTCTCTCTCTCTCTCTTTCTCTGAGCAGTGAGTACTGAATATGCTATTCCTTGAATGCTATTCTGTCTGGAAATTTCCAGTGACAAATATATTAATGCACTGTTGTTGTTTCCCTTTCAGCACTTGGGCAAAATGTAGCCAGAGTCTTTGGCCTAATGTAATGCAAATGGTCTTCAGGGCATTGGTCGGAGAAACTCTTCACACCCCTCTGAAACCTGGCAGGCATCATCCTTCCTGTCTGTACTTCCACAGGCATTCTTGTCGTCCCCACTCCCAGCAGAATAGTTTACTTACATATTTTGTTGCAGCCTTCTAGGGATTTCTTAGCCCATATTGTCCACATTCCTCCCACAATCTCCCACAATCTAGTTTTAAATGCCTATAAGCCACAGGGCAGGTTTATCACAATAATAGTTCCACTTAGAGTACCAGGTTGGGTTTTTTTGTTTGCTTGGTTTTTGGTTTTAATTAATTAGTTAGTTAGTTAGTTAGTTTTAATTTGGATTTCCTCATCATGGCAAACAAATTCCAGACAGAACAACTTGATGGAGGAAGGGTTTATTTTGGTCCAGGGTTTGAGAGGGTAGGTCATGTCATAACAGGGAAGCCACAGTGGTGGCCAATCAGATGGAGATGAAGTGGAGGCAGGCTACCATCCCAGGTATACTCCTAATGGCTTCTTTCCAAGAGCTAGGCCTCATCCCTTCAAGGTTTCCCTCGGACAATGCAATTGGCTAGAGACCAAGTGTTCAGACACAGGAGCTTTTTGGAGACATTTGCCATTCAAACAATGAGAAGATTCTTAGAAGCTCTACCTGGACCATCTGTGGACCTGTTGCTCCTTTCCCACTGCTAAAGTATCAAGCTTCTGTAGTAACAAGAAATACTTCAGTCTATATGGGTATCACTTAACCCCATCTATTAGCGCTGTCTGCCTGTTTCAGAGTATATAGTGGTTTCTAGCATTTTTTCCGTTTTCTTCTATATTTCTTTTTTTATCCCTTCTATATTATCCCCGTATACTAGAAATTTCTAAGTGTAGAAGCTCATTTACTGCTAGTTTAACGAATAGCCATGTACATGCGATGTCTAATGTGTATACTAACAGAAAAATTATGAAAAATGCTTTATTTCATATTTTCTGATCATTAGCATCTTCTCTATTCCATCTCTTTTATCCACTTATTCCTCAAACTTCCTGTCTTAAATTTACCTTGTGATTTGTAACCTAAAAGATAAGAAAGGCATTCATGTGTGTAACTGCAATGTAAGATAGAAAGAAGCGTCATCGCCTGAAATGTAGCAAGTGTCAGGGTTACCCGTGTGGGGCACAATCAGAGCCTGCTCAGTTTTACTAATTGAATAACCACCAGTTTTACACCAACTTTGCTTGAACTCAAGAAATGCTTGAAAACTATAAATCGGTGACTCGCCACTTGCAGTGGCTGCAAGAAGATTAGTGATGTCTTGAGACACCGATGTCCGATGTCATAACTGGGTGGTGGCTTGTATTGAATAGGGGATGGACGGGGATGCTGTAGTAAAGAAGTGGCCTGTTCCAAAAGCCGATGGTGCTGAAGTTGTAAAACCCTAAGACAGAGGAAGAGTTAAAGCTATGGCAGGTGAGGAAGTGGAACACTTTCACAGCATGCATAAAGCCTCAGGTTCAATCTGCCCAACTTCCCAAGAAGATCAAACCGTTGGCGGGGAGCGGGGGCAGGTGGGGGGGGGATATAGATAAGTGATAAAAATACAGTTGAATTATCAACTTACAAGTTTCTTCTAAGGAGAAAGTAAGTTCAGATTTCAAAGGTAATTGGTTAAGCTTAGTCAGTTGGGGCCTCTCGCTTGCCCCTGCGTTGCCCCGGAAACCCCGTTCCTCCTCCCTTTCCCCCAATTTCGTCCACACTGAAAAATTCTAAACAGAGAGATGGTGCCCCTAAAGCTCAGTTCCCCGTTTCTGGCAGCTGATGCAACCAGCTAGCCGACCCAAGAGTGCTCACCCAGGGGCTCAACTTTTGAACATATATGAGCACAACCCTAGTTCCTGGCTGACACATCATCACCCCTCGCCTAGGATCTATAAAAGACCCTCACCTTAGCCGGGCTCCATGACATTTCTGTCCTTGTTCTCTGGGACCCGTGTACCATCCCGGGAGTTGCTACCAATAAACCTATTTTTATACTTTTTCAATTTGGTTTAATTTAGCTTATTGTATCTGTGGAGGAGCTCATTATTTGGGGGAAAAAGGTCCTCTGAGAGTCTCCACTCAGTTGGGAGCAGGACAGATGCTGGGAATAACTGCTGAGCTCCAGGTGAGAATGGTATGGAAAAATGGAGGTATGAAAGACCCCAGAGGGTCCAGGGGCCCAACAAGAAGACCAGGCTGGTGGATCTGGACCCAGGGGGGCCTGCACAAACTGCTCTACCAACCAAGGACAATGCTTGCAGTAAACCTAGACCCTTGTTCAGATCTAGCCAATGGACAGCTCATTCTCCACGGCTGTGGGGAGAGCAGGATTGCCTCAGACTTGAACTCTGGTGCCCCCAATTTGATCACTTCCCCTTGGTGGGGAGGACAGAGAGGAAGGGGAAGAAGGCTATCCAGACGAGACCTGATAGGCTGTGGCCATAATGTGAGGGAGGAGGTCCCCTTCTGTCAAAGGTCTAGGGGAAGGGAGGGAATAGGACAAAAGAGGGAGGGAGGGTGGTTACTGGTAGAAGTGAGGGGATAACAATCGCGATGTAATCTGAAAAATAGGGTAGCCAAGGCTACACAGAGACGCCCTGCCTCGAAAAAAATCTACCCCCCCTCAAAAAATTGAATTGAAAGTATTTCAGCAAATATCCAAAGTATGTTGAATTTTTTTCTAAATATTTTCAGTATGCCCCTGCCTAAAGGAAGTACAGCAATACGAGAATGATCCGTGGTTACCACAGTATTCTTACCATTCTGAGAACAACAGATATCAGTTCAGCAAATAAAGAAAACTACAAATGTATGTTACTGCTCTGGATTTATTCTTGATTGGTTTTTTTTTTGTTTTTTTGTTTTTTTTACTGTTGGTTATGACATTATCATCTTCGTATATCAACGTAATGGCTCCAGTGTCCTCAGTGCAGGTTATGATATTGGGTATTAGCAATGAAATAGCCTAATGACTGACATAAAAATCTTATCTTCTCAAGATCCACATTTGTGTTACCCTGATGTAAATAGCTGCAATCACCTTACTATTTGGGGTTTATTTATGTTCATCTGTTTGAAGCTGATTTGTGCTCTTAAACACAATATCGTCCCTTCAATTGACAACTATTTTTAACACATTCGGACAGGAATGGGGTTTTATAATAGTGTGAGTGCCTGTGGGCACCTTTCTATTTTTAAAAAACCGAGAGCTTATTTTAAGGGCTGTGTATTCCCTTCGCGTCCTTGCTTGCTTTGATTGAAAGCAATTAAAACACTTTTAAGCAGAAAGTTCAGGTAATGTATGCATGGTGAAAGTGAAGAAAATTTTTGAAAATTCTAAAGTACAACTATTGTAAGTCATAGAATGTTACTGCATCAAACAGTATATAGAATTCAGGGGTTATTTGGAGCAATCATTATGAGGGGTTTTAACAGATTCCCTTTCCCCTCATAGTAGTAGCTTCTGCCTCCACCAACTAGTTATGTTTCAGGGAACTATGTGTCTTTATGTCTTATAATACACTTACGCATGTCTATGTCTTTGCTTTCCCTTTTAATTATAAGCCATAATGAAATCTATGTGTCCTTCTCAAATTGCTATCTCCTGCCCAAATGTCTATAAATTAGAAGTGCATATATAAAGTGTGACTCTTCTCAATGTATAACGAAGTGAAATGGAGTCAATGCTCTAATACAAAAATCTGAAGTAAAATTCAGAGTTTTATAGGACTCTCTATTAATGAGCTATGTGACTCTAGGCAAGTTGCACAGTCTCTTCAGGCATCATCCAGCCTAATAATCTATGTGTGATTTTTTTTTCACAACACATCTACCCTGATATAAAATGAGCAACGATTCCTGTCCTACTTTCTCTGAGAGATGAGTAGAAACGAAGATTCTGTATTGAATCAAAACTACCCGCCGCTGCCAGCTTTAATCAGATAGGATTAACATCACGATCATCTGGCAGCTTCTAGAGTAAGTAGATGATCTAACTAACCGGTGAAAACATCCAGCCTTGGAACCCCCTGGGAGTTACAGTTTAACAGGTCTTTTTAGAATTTTCTTCTGTGTTCAGCCTAGTCAATGACTGGGGCTCACTACTGGGCAGATACACAGGTGGCCAAGAGAAGTCCGGGCACTTCATTCGGTAGAGTCTGATGAAGCTTTCAGAAAGCAACAGGTGGTATGGGGAACTCCTGATCAATCAAAAGATTTGTCTTGAAGAAAGAGCCCATTTCTGCTATTTCTACAGAGACTTTTGAGATGTATATAAAGAAGTCACCATGTACAAGAATCATTTGCTTTGCATAGTAGCTTCCATGATGAGATCTCTGGACCAGAACCATCAGCAAACCTGAGAAACATAAGTCTTTTCCTGTGCCCTTGAGTCAGAAACTCTGGCAGCACAGCTCAGCAGCCCATGTCTTAACATGCCTGCCCCCAGCCCCCGGGAGATGCTGTTACGTGCTACAGTTTAAGAGCTATCTGCATTGTGTAATCAGGGACCTATCTCTTCATCTGGTGTCTTGCACTAATTTCATTTTACTAGGTGGTCACGTTTAAGAGTTGTTACAGAAAAATAGAGCTCTGTATTCAAATTCATTATAGAATGAAACCTCAGACCAGCTTCTTGTACACCATCAAGCAAATGAGCATTCCCTATAGCTCTTTAATATCCTGTTAGACATGTAGAAAGCTAATACATCCATCCATTCCCTATCTATGTTCTGAAACAAATGAGGCATGTGCATAAAACAGAAAGACAAATACCATCTTTAGGGGCTAGAGAGATGGCTCAGCAGTTCAGGTTAAGAAAGACATGCATGGTATATACTCATCTATATGGATATTAGACCAACATAGATATCTTCTGAGAGACTCCACCCAGCGGGGGATCAGAAGAGATACTGTGACTTGGAGCTGGACTCTGGGCAAAGCTCTGTGAGTTGTGTGGAAGAGTTGGGGCAATGGAAGGAAGGGAGTTGTTGTCAGGAGTTCCACAAAGAGACTATCAAGGCTGGTGGATCTGGACCAGGGGTTAAGGTGTAAGGGCTGAACAAACTGATGCACCAACCAAGGGCATTGCAAGCAGATAACCTAGACCCCCTGTTCAGATATAGCCAAAGAACAGATCATTCTCCACATGTAGAGGTGGAGGGAGGGAGAGCAGGCACTGTCTCTAACATGAACTCTGGTGCCTGCTATTTGATCACTGCCCCTTGGCAGAGAGGCCCTGTAGGAACATAGAGGAAGGGGGAGCAGGCTATCCAGATGAGACCTGATAGGCTGTGGTCAGACAGTGGAGGAGGAGGATACCAACTGTCAGAGGTCTAAGGGAGGGGAATTGGGCAGAAGGGGGAGAAAGGGTGGGAACAGGAAAACAAGAGCGATTGGGACGTAATGTGAATATTTTATAATATGATAAAATAAAATAAATCTCAAAAACAACAACAACAACAACAACAACAACAACAACAACAAACAACAAAAAAAAGAATGAGTACTCTCCTGCGAGAGCTGGAGTTCAGTTCCCAGCTCTGGCATCAGGGGCCTGACAACCACCTGTAACGGCAGCTCCAAGGCATCCTGTACCCTTTCTCTGGATCGGCTGGCAGCCACACTCACAAGCACAGATCTGCATACAAACACACATTGAAAATTAAAACGACAGTCTTTATAGGTAAGAACTCAGACTTGTTTACTAAAAACTGAGGCAAGGGACTTTTGAGTTAGTAGATGCCCGTGAACGTTCCCCAGCCAAAGAGTTAGCTAGAAAAGGGTAGGCCTTTCCCTAGAGAACTAGGTGTCTACTGCAGACGAGATAAAAACTTCTGACACAAAAGCTACCAAGAGGGAGGAGAGGAGGGAGCTGCTGAAGATAATATTCCCAGGTTCTTCACCTGATATTGTGAAAGGTAAAGCCCTCCCTTGTCTTCTGGGGAAGAGGTTGTAAAGAGACCGATAACAAGAATGGAAGCCTAAGGGGTTTTCTCAAAATCCACTCTGATCACGTTGGTATCACAAAATTTGAATGTTCTCCATTCAGTTCAAACTACCTGGGCACTTACTAGTTTAAGAATTGTGTAAGGATGGAAAAAGGCACAAGAAATGGAATTAGAATGGTAATAGCTTTGTGTAAATTTACCCAGGGCCAAGGCAAGGCTTGTCTTTCGCAACCAAACTACATGTTTTGCTTTGTATTCAAAGGTTTTATTTAGTAGTTTTTAGTGTTTAGAGGTTAATGCGCAGTGATTGTGCAGCCAACACAGATATTCCAGGCACCTCTGTGGACCAAAACATGATACTATTTCATTGATACGTAATTAATCCTGGTTTAATCATAATAGCCTTCCTGTTACAATTTTGTAGTACTTTGCCTTTCAATGCTCAATACCTCCAAGTAATCTCCAGGAGAAAGTTCCACTCAGGATGCTATCAAAGAGCAGCCTGTAGATAAAAAGTCCTGATGGTCAGAAGTCTACGCAAGGTAAATCAGAAGAGCAGATGCCACGTGCAAATCCAAACAAGTTCAACATCTTTCCAAATCCTACCAAGATTCATATAGATAAAAATAAATGTTAATTCAAAAACAGGCTTTGCACGCCGACAATAAATCACTTGCTTTTTATACTAACCACAGGAGATTTCAAGGCTAAGGAGAAAATTGCTCTTCCAGCACTAAAAGATGTTTATCGGGATGTGACGGGATAGGGGTTGCACATTCAAATGCCACACGATTAGACTGTAGATTCCCAAAGTGGAAAAGAATGTGTTCAGCAGAAACGGCCCCTGCGTTGGCTGTTGAACTGCTTGGGAATCAATTCTGTTTATCTTGGGCATCAGCTGTGGCTTGTGCACCTGATGATTTTCAATAGTAAAAAAAAAAAAAAACAAACAAAAAAAAAAACAAAAAAACAAATTCTTGTCCATAAAATGTGATAGTGTGTTTTTTTAAATTGAAAAATAAAATCAGTCATATTACATCTCAATTGCTATCCCATCCCTTGCATCCTCCCATTCCTCCCTCCCTCCCGCTTTCACCTCATTCCTCTTCCCTATGATTGTGACTGAGGGGGACCTCTTCCCCTTGAATATGATGCTAGGGTATCAAGTTTCTTCTTGGTAGTCTGCTATCCTTCCTTCAAGTGCCATCAGGCTTCCCTATCAAGGGGACATGGCTAAATATGGGACACCAGAGTTGGTGTGAAAGTCAGTCCACAGTCTCCACTTAACTGGAGAATGTCTTGTCCCTTGGCTAGATCTGGGTAGGGGTTGATGATGAGAAAATGTGTTTTTTGTTTTTTTTTTTGTTTTTTTTTTTTTATGCCCATGCTAAACCTACTTACCTTTACTACATAGTAAGATTTAAAATAAAACTTGCTGTGTGTATGTGCATGCGCACACATGTGGCCTACGTAGGAGTAGGAATGTATGTTTGTGGATGTACTTACGCATGAGTGCCACAGGGTCCAGAAGCCAATGTTGGGAGTGTTACTCTTGAGTAAGGGTCCCCATCTGAACTCGGAGCTCACCATTAAAGTTAGAGTGGCTGACCAATACGCAACCGGGGTCTGCCTATCTCCACTCTCCCCCTCACCCACACTGGTGTTGCAAGCTTTGTTCAGCACTTTAAGTGGGTGGTAAGCATTCAAATTCAGTTCTTCCTGCTTAAACATTTCCACAGCATTTTACCCACGAGGCCATCTCCCTAGCCCAAATACATGGTTTTTAAACTTGAATCTTATGTTTGTGCTAAATGTAAAACTTCACAAAGAATGTGAGTATATATGCAAAACTGCTTATTATTGAAAGGCTAGGTATTTTGTTGTCCATTCATATCTTAATATCTTAATGTGTAATATTTAATTACTATTTCATGAAAGAAACTTCAGGGAAATTTAAATTTTTGATTTGTCCATTTAGTAAATGATTTGTTGTGTGAGTAAAATAAAATTTGATGACATTTTAATTCTGCAGTTTTTATAAAAGAAAGCTAATGAAGGAACAAAACACATGTGAACCATCACTTTAAGGCCATATGTGTTTTAGATGATTTTGACCAGTCTCCCAATCACCAGAAGTGTTCCCTATATTTTGGTTAAAATAAGTACCATCCCTCCAATCAACATTTGATTAAAAGGTGGTACAGGAAATACTTCAGTCAACAAGTGTGTGTGTGTGTGTGTGTGTGTGTGTGTGTGTATGTGTGTGTGTGTGTTTTAACAGCTACAGGTTTAGACAGATGCTCTCAGACAAAAATCACATTAATGAAATAACTATGTAACGGAGATGTGGAGGTATTGAGGCCTCAGTGAGCAATCCTAGAAGATTCAAAACACAGAAGTTAACAAAGCCAGAGCCACAGTAACAGATTTGGCTGAAAACTGACTGAAACAATGTCATCAGTGGTAAAGATAAAAAATTAGTGTGATATCACACAGCGTTTGTCTGTTTGTGTCTGGCTTGTTTCACTCAGCATGATGCTGTCAGCTTCCATCCATATTGGGGCAGCCTTCCAGGCTTTCTTCCTTTTGATGGTTGGATAATATTTTGTAGTATGCGTATCTATGTTCTGATTGTCCCTTGTCCTGCCTAAGGACATATTAACTGTTTCTACTTTTTAGCAATTATGAATGATCCCTCTGTTGGCTCTGATTCTCTAACAATTTTCCTTTATTATGAATTCATTGAAGGAATGTACCTCCCTTACAATCCAACTACACTAAACAGGAAGGAAAGGAGATTAAGAAGAACAAGTATGAAACTTTCTGGGTATCAGTTCCTGGGGGCAAGTCCAAGGCTACACAGAGAGACCCTGTCTCAAAAAACAAACAAACAAACAAACCAAAACCAAGCCAACCAAACAAAAAGCTATTGCTGGGATGAACTTGCCTTTCCTCTGCACTCCTAGTTCTCAACATCAATCCATAAGTCCATTCCTCTACTCTGAGCTGTGGCACCACAGGTCTCTATGATCAGATGAGACACACTTTCTCCTAAGACACCATCTCTTTGTTGCCAGTCTCCCTTTAGTCCCTTATCATAAAGGGTTATATGAGATTAATAACCTCAGATTCCTTTCTCCCATGTTGATTTGGTGTACTTCTTAAATCCTCTGTGTATTATCACTGTGTTTGTTAAACTTGTAGATCTCCCAGTGCATCAGTTGTGAAATAAGCTGTAAGACACATTGCTACACATTTCTAGACATGACTTTTGTTATGTGGTGTGACTGAGTGAATAGTCTCATTTTAGCTATTTTGTAAAGCTAAGTTCAATATGAGTGTATTTAGTCTAAAAGCCCATGTTTTTTCCCACTCTATTATGCCACCTTGTGAATTTAATAGGTAAACAATTGAAAAGGTACATAAAGCAAATCATATAAAAACTTGCAAGATAAATGCTCATGTATAATAGAATATAATTTAAATAACACACTTCTTAGGATAGCCTCCAAATGGTTTAAAATGATGACAATTTATCTTCACACATGCAGAATATGCATTGCTCTCCAAATGAGTCCTGTTAAGAGGATCTTACATTTTGACAAGTAGAGATAGAGACAGAATTACTTTTCTTTAGTAAAAGGTAAAAATTTTAAGTATATCAAAACTAAACTTAACATGAAAAAGCAAATGTTCCAAAAGCTAGCTCAATAAGGAGACCCAGAACATATAGTTCCTAGCCTGCCTCTTTCATTATCTTTCAGATTGAGAACCTACAATTATATATAGTTCTTAAGACCCATCAATTGTGAAATCAAAGAGATGGGAGACTTTAATTGTTCACAGGCATCTTTAAAATATGAAAGCATGGAAAATGCTATTTACTAAAGCTTCCTTTTTATTGTCATCGTATTTGTCATCATTGTCATTATAATTTATCATTTTCTTGTCATCATTATTGACATATCAGCTTGACTAATCACTCCTTGGTATCAGATATTCTCTGAAAACATCCATCCCCAACTTTAGGTTCTAAAAGAAGTCACAAATCCTCCATCTCCAATTAAAGCTCTCTATATGGGCAATAGCACCTGCCTGCCACATCACAAGAGTCATAATGAAGATCCCCATGGAGAGGCTGCCAAGGAGATGACACCAACAGGATGGAACTGCAGTGAGAGAGCAGTGGGGGGCAGCGGCAGGGAAAGGATTAGAAGCAGAGTGCTGCTGACTTGATTCCCAATCTAGATTGGATCAGATGATCCCCCCAGGGTAAATCAGCAGACTGGCTGTCTGTTCATGCTGAATATAGGAGAGAAAGAGGACAGGAAATTTCATTTTCTAAAGTAGAAATTGATAAAGTGGGAGGATTATTATCTATCTTCTTCGGAAACAGCACTGGGGGACCGAGGCTTGATTGTGCTAATCAGCCTTGATTTTTCTGCCTTTGAATTGAATTTAGAACTAACACTGAGAGTGATTTGTGCATTCATCACTTTGCAGATATTGCTCAAACTCTCTATAATCTTGCGAAAGTCTATGTTTGACTCGGATCTTGTATAGCTCCTGGCCCACAGTCTTTTCTTGGCATCAATGGCTTACTTGATGCTTCTTGAAGCTGCCTTCTCATTACAGCACCCTGGAATGATATCTTACTCCCAGTTCATACAAACCCACCTGTGCTTCAGTGTAACAATAGATCGTTGCTGTACAGACAATGTCTTAACCAGATCAAGGGCCCAATAAATATTTCTTGAATAAATGAATATTTACAAGACGGCTTCCTTTTGGAGTTCAGTTTTATTAGACTCCTTCCGTCTAAAATATGGTGAATAGTCACAGCATCATAGTCTTCTTCATGTGGAAGAATCAAGACAATATTCTATTAAAGGAATTTCATCTAAGCTTCCTTATATACTAATTTCCCATGTAATAATCTTTTTCTGAGGTAGGGATTCGGAGAGATAAACTAGTTTATTACAAGGGAGAAGAAAAGAAGAAGAAGAAAAGTACTAGTGATAGGGGAGATTTCTAACTGGTAGGAAGTCCGAGGGTATTTAATTTAGAATCTCTATATAAGGAAACACTATAATGATACAAACCTAATGTGTGCTGCCTCAGAGGTACGTGACACTGGCAAGTGACTCAAATGGCTCTGAGCTTATTCATCTACTAGGTTTAGATAATGTGGACCTTACAAGGCTGGTAGTAGTATTCGATAAATCATGTTACTAAAATGTTGTAGCATGTTAACTAACATGTAATATGTATTAAGTAAATGTCTATAGCATCTATTCTCTACTGACATAGAGTAAAACATCTGACTTATACATTATATAATGGTGACATAATAACATCACAGATTTAATCTTTAAGATATAAATTTCCAAAGAATTTGATGATTATGTGATCTAACAAATTTATTTTATTATTAAAATTACTCAAAGAATTGAAGTAGGAAAGGATTAATAATCAATTATTACAATACTGTATTTTTTTATTGTGCCTTTCATTGCTTATTGAAAAACACAAAAGTGGAATTTTTGACTTGGAGTAAACCTTACTAATTTTTAAAAGAACTATCAGACTGTGAAGTTAAATGACATGTCTCTTAACTTCTTGTATGAGCCCCATTTCATGCCCCTTCCTTTATAAGCCTGAAGGCTTCAGCCATACAGTTTATCTTTTTTCCCCCTTCAGTATACTCCCCCAACCACAGGGCCTTTGCGTGTAATAATCTTTCTAATTCAACTCTATTCTCTCATTTAGTTAATCTGTGTCTCTTTTCAAATTTCTGCTCACCTTCCTTTGTTAGACAAGCTTTCCAAGACTAATCCAATACTCACAAGCAATGCTTTCTTTATTTCTTTTCCTTCATATGTCCTACAGCAGATTTTTAATAGCATGCTTCTACTTTGAGTAATTGTGACCCAGCTATGCTTTGAGTTCTATAAGGATGGAGACTCAGGTCTAAGTTGTTGACTCACCTTTATATTTCAGCCTGGTGTCTAGCACAGCATAAGAGACCAGTAGAAGTATGTTACATTTGCCTCCATAACTAATATGTCCCAATACTGGAATATGCCTTAAACTTACCTGCTACCCTGTAGACCAAGATGAACAGTAGCACTTATGATTAAAGAAATGACTACTTCAAACTATAAAGTGAAGATAACAGCAACTGTGTCTCTTGTTAAAATATAGTAGCAGCTGATGGTCATGGGACAAAACTTGACAGGGTTAAATAAAAAACTATATAAAGGTTTTTAAGACATCACAACTAGCCAGCATAAGATTTAAAGTTATAAAAAAAAGATTTAAAGTTATTTATAAATGTTCAGTCTCTGCTTTTTTAATGTGTAAAATAATCATAATACTTTGTAATATTTGTTTGGTGATCATATGGAATTTTTTATGTACTGAGCTTAGAAAAATGACCTAATCACTCTAGGAGTCATAATTATAGTAACTAATAATCATAATAATGATGATAGTCATAGTGGTGGCATTAAGAATGTTTACCTGAATTTAAGACAATAATTTTCTCTTGTCCTTCTGCCAACATAAAACAAACTCAAAAGAACTTTATATGTCCTTTATTTCCCAAAGTTGTATAAGAGCATTTTTAATATATAGATTCCATATAAGCTATATATTGAGGATTATATATTAATTATGTATTAAGGCTTTAAGTTTTGTGTTTTTATTGATTCCCTGTGTTCAAACAGATGTGTTTTTGTGTCTATATGTAGTGTTTATGCTTTTTCTTTACCTCTTCTTTTCCTGTTTGTTTGTTTTTTCCTATTTTGACTTGTATGCCATTGTTTTATCTTATTTTATTTTAATATTATTCTATTATTCCTTAGATGCCTGTTTGTTTTCTAAGGAGAGACAGTAAGGGTGTGGATATGGATGTGAGAGGAGGTGGGGAAGATTTAGGAGCAGTTGGAGGAGGAGTATTTATAATTGGAACATACTGTATCAAAATGTATTTTCTTTTTTTATTACTTATTTATTATATATACAGTATTCTTCCAGGGTGTATGCCTACATGCCAGAAGAAGGCACCAAATCTCATGAAAGATGGTTGTGAGCCACCATGTGGTTCCTAGGAATTGAACTCAGGACCTCTGGAAGAACAGCCAGTACTCTTAACCTCTGAACCATCTCTCTAGCCCCTCAAAGTTTATTTTCAATACAAGAAAAAAAAAATATACATACTTATTTTTCTCATCCTGTGTTCATTCCAGTTCAAGGCCCTAGAGCTAAACCTGCTTCTTTCTCTTCCACTACTTTCTGAATGAACAGGTATTTAGATCTCACAAAAACTCTCACTAGAGTAAAATTTCACAACTGTCAAAACTATTGAGTTTCCTGTTCCCCTTCAAGCCCCTGCACTCTGTTTATCTAGCGTCTTGTCCCCACTCTCCTTCTTTTCATAAAATTTGAATGTCTTTGCCTACATTGGTATTTTTCTTCCTCCTAAAGGACCGTTATTTTTATTTGCTTCTCTCATGAATATAACGGCTGATTTGAAAGCTTTCACACTGTGTATAAGCAGAGAATGTGAACTCAGATAAGAAGTGTGTCATCTGAGTGGATGGAGACACATTTTCAGGCAAGGTAAGGACAAAACTAAAAGGCCAGCGTCCACTGAAATAACTTAAGTTCTTGTACAGTCCCAGGTTCAGGAGAGTTTGTTTCCAAAGGAAATGGAAAAAGAAGAACTGAGTGAATGTGAGCAAGAGGGAGTAAGCACAGAGGAAGGAAGGGCTATGGGGTGATTTGAAATTATTCTGAATCAGATCCTCAAACATACAGAGAAAAGGAAAAGCCGTATGACCTGCACGTGTGCTGCCACACAGGTGACGGTCAAAGGGCTTTCTATTTCGGGAAGACAGTGCCTTGAGAGACTTTTTTGAAATGTTGATCTCTATGAACCTCCCATTGCAAGCATTTTGGCAATCAATATTTTAAAAAACACAAATATTTCACCCGTATTGACTAATCCATAAAAGATAAGTACAAAATAAATAGTTTCATTTGCAAAAGAAGTAACATGCATTCAGGATGTAGGTGCTATTTTTTTTTAAATATCCATAGTTCATTTTACATAAACGATTAACATTAAGTGCTCAAATTATATGAGGAAGCATACTAACATGGTATATGCTATTGAATTGTACTTTCCAATACCCACACACACACACTCTGCCTTCTACAGAACTTAAACTCAAGAACATAACAGGGAACGCTGGGGCAGGTCATGCATTATTACCTCTCCCCATCATTAACACGCACTTCCTCCTTCTTTGTAGCTTGTCTGCTTTTCTTGTGCATTTTGATGTTGAGAAGCTTATGAATGCTTCCCCACGGGGAAACTACAAGTGAAGTCATTACAGGAAAACTTTTGTACATCAACCTAAAATTATTTCATATTTTAAGGAAATTGAGCCCTAAAATTATTAGTATTTGCCTTGTGTAGACTGCAGTGAATACCTTTTATTTAATTCTGTCTTAAGTGGAAATGTGTTCCTTGAACTCTAATATCATTCTTGCAGTGGAAAAAAAAAATAACCCCACATTCTAGCACTTTTTCTTCCCAGAAAGCATTTAAATTTTTCTGAGAAATCAAGCCAAGATAATTACATCAAAATTTTTGTCACTAAAAAAGTGCAAGTTGAATGTCACCACATAATGCTGGAATGAATTATTTTTAGTAGGTCTGGTGGGTGTTATTTACAAAAATACATACCTTGAATTTTAGGAGACTAATTCTGTTATTAGTAACTCTAGCTTACTACACCATGAGCTTCTGTAAAGAACAGCTGAATGACAAGTTCCTTTTAAAAGCGCTATATGACTACAAGATGCAGATGGAAAAACACAAAGAAGAAGAGGAAGAAGAAAAGGAAGAAGATGAAGAAGGAAGAGAAGAAGAAAAGGATGAAGAAGAAAGAGGAGGAGGAGGGAGAAAACTCCCATCATTTTGATAAAGGAGCAAAATTTTTCAAAGGCTAAAAAGGATCTCTGTAAAAATTGAGTACTCACTGCTTTTGTGCCTACCTGTCCCTGGAGGATGAGGATGAGCAGCTGGGCTTCAGGTCACTAGTGTGACCCACTTTCCTTTCTTACATATTTGATTGTATGATTTCAGTGTAGCTTCATCATTCTCTAGAGTCACCTCTCAGATGACACAAATCTTTTTTTCAAGTAGTAGCTGCCATTTTGGAACATGTTATATTCAAATGTGAATTTTATTTTTAAAATATACCTGAATCTTCCAGGATCTTAGAAGCACACAACTCCACCATAGGGCCAGTACTAGTCAGCTGTGTTGGTCTGACACAAAAAGAAGAAGAAGGAGAAGAAGAAGGAGAAGAAGAAGAAGAAGAAGAAGAAGAAGAAGAAGAAGAAGAAGAAGAAGAAGAAGAAGAAGAAGAAGAAGAAAGTAGTGATGACGAATGCATAAAGTGAGAAGTGCATGATTGTGCCTCATGATTTTAGAAGTTCTAGTCTACAGACAAAAAGACAAATGATTTTAATATTTGTACTGGGGTGTCACGTGGCAATGATGAGGAGTACATGATGCAAAAGCTGCTTGTTTAATGTCCAGGTAGTCAGAAAAAAAGTGTCTGCAATTTGGACCTCCTTAAATCCTACCTCCCAAAGTTGCTACCACTTTCCAGTAGCAACACTCACTCACATGTAGACTCAACATGTATGCATTAATCATTGTTAACTGTCCTCTGGGTCTTGATTCAGTTTGCCCTTCCTTCATCCTTGATTGTTAGTCATGGTTCACTATAGACAACACTACAGACATCTCTATCACATCTATGATTATAATATCCTTTATCCCATTACATCAGATCTCTAAAAATTTAAAACCCTAATCATTCTCTTCTATATACTTCTAGAGCCCTCTCCACCACCATTATTATTAATAATCAAATCTTCCAAATACAGTGTTCTCCATTCTCTTTCTTCACTGAAATAACCAGTTCCTTGAAATTCCAAGTCATTTTATAAAGCTGTGGATCTATCCATATCAAACTAGACCAGAGGTTCTCAACCTGTGAGTTACAACCCTTTTATGTCACAGGGGTCATAATAGATACTTACATTGTGATCCATAAACCAAAGCAAATTTATAGTTATGAAGTAGCAACAAAATAGTTTTATGGTTGGGTGGTCACCACAACATGAGGTACTGTATTAAAGGATCATAACATTGGGAAGAATGATAGTCACTGAACTAGACTAAGGAAAGAAACAAGCACAGAGAGTCTTTTCTAAGTCCCTAAAAAAAAAAAAAAAAAAAAAGGAAATAAAACCCCATAGAAACTTAGAGAATCTCTATAGCATACCACCATTGTTCACCCTCTTTATTATCCATAAGCCTTAGCCCTGCTAGTAATTCAGGCACCTAGGCTCTATCTCTGAAATTCCCGTTCACTACCTGTCTTAGTTAGGGTTTCTATTGCTGTGAAGACACACCATGACCATGACAACTCTTATAAAGGAAAATATTACATCAGGCTGGCTTACAGTTCAGAGGGTTAGTCCATTGTCATCACTGCAAGAAGCATGGTAGCACACAGGCAGACATGGTGCTGAAGGAGTAGAGAATTCTACATACAGATCAGCAGGCAGAAGGACCAGACATTGTCACACTGGGCCTGGCTTGAGCATCTGGAGACCTCAACACCTGCCCCCAGTGACATACTTCCTCCAACACCAAACCTATTCCAGCAATGCCACACCTCCCAAAAGTACCAGTCTCTGTGAGCCTGTGGGGCCACTTTCATTCAAACTACCACACTAGCTATGGAAATAATCGCACAAAAGATACGTATTTTAAATATCAACTTTCTCTTTTTCACATAACCTAGAATCTTACTTACGGTTAAATAAATCAGCCATTTTGCTACTAAACTAATTTTTTAGTATATTTGTGCTTTGGTATCACATATAATTGATTTTTTTCAGCATCGATTGTAGCTCTGTTGTTTTGTGGTTGTATAAATATCTAATCACTCAACATATACTGAAGATTAAATGTGTCTGTTTTTTGCAACCTCATCTTACAAAACTGAGTCATTAAATGTTTGTAGGACTTTGGTACCATTTTGCCCAGGTTGCTCCTAAACATAGGACTCAGCATGAAATGTGGGAATACGTCTTAGTCACTGCTCTATTGAGATGGAGAGACACCAGGACCAAAACAATCTATAAAATCAAGCATTTATTTGGGAGCTTGCTTACTGTTTTAGAGAATGAGTCCATGACCGTCATGGCCCATAGTATGGCAGCAGCAGGCAGGCAAGACCCTGAGACAGTATCTGGGGACTTAACATCTCCCTTAGCAGCAGGCAGAGAACCAGAGACAGGGGCTGGTGTAGGCTTTTAAAACTTCAAAGCCCACCTCAAATGGCATGCCTCCTCTGATAAGGCCACACCTCTTTTAACAAGGCCACACTTCCTCCAATAATATGCTGCTAATTTTTCCTAAACAATCCACCAATGGTGGAACAAGTACTCAAACACGGGAGCCATGTTCATTCGCACTATCACAGAAAAATACCCTGAAGCACAATGCTAGGATCAGGCCCTTCAAAATGGTCTGTGTAAGAAAGGCTAAGGTTAGGGCTACTGTTTCAGGGTGACAGATTTCTTTGTGAAAATGGGCCAAGGTTTTTTGTTTTTTTTTTAACAAGGACAGAAGCAGAATTCTTTCTTCATCAAGGCTTTTTCCTGGATGACTTTCACAGTGTGTAGACAACTCCTCTGAATTATAATGATGAGTTATGACCTTCTGCCCCAAATCACACGCACACAGTTTCTCTTGTCCTCACTGCAGCTGCTTGCAAGCAGTGGAAATGAGAAAATTTTATGAAATAATTATCTTGAGAATAACTTTGAAAATTTACGGAATTAAACGCTATTTATTCATTAACATTTGAAAACCCAGAAATATCTCTCCATCTGCCTTTGATGAAATCAGCCTTTATTCAGTTCAGTATTACCACAAATTAGCCCGCTCGCTTTCACAGCTTTTGCACGCGCTCTGTTTCCTTTAACTCTTAAAAGTGATGTGTGCTACAGCTTAAAGACAATGGCCTATGCTGAAACAACCGCAAAATTACAGACAGACAATACCGAATCCTTAATAAGCTGAATAGAGGTATTTACAACGCGCATCTATGCATGGCTGTCTGAACACTTTTGCTTACATTTCATATTCTCTCTCTATGGCTGGTTTGATGGAAGTCTTAAGAGAATAATACCATCCTGTAGCTCTTCATGATTGCTATTGTGCTCAGTTATAAACTGCATTTTATTCATTTAGATATGCTAAATAGTTTTTTCTCTTTTAATAATGTGGGAAGTATCCCTTTATACAGTACTCAGAATGAAAATTAATATTAATATTGTTCTCCTCTCAGTTAGTAAAATGAATTTCAATAACTTCAACCAACTGTGAAGGGGAAAAGATGTTGAAATAAACGGACAAGGCTGGCTTGTGGATTTTGAAAGTGTTCAGCTGACAATGATCTGCAACAAATGATGTTTTCCTTAATCTGCAAACATAAAGGGCTCTCATAAGAAATCCAAATGTGTAAGGTGAGGGAATTCAGATGGTTAGATTCAAATAGGGCATCACTGGCATAATGCCGGAGCCCATTTTGAAGTAGAAAGGGCCCTCTAGACAAGGCAGCCTTCCGTGAGACATGTGGTGATTTCACTTCCCAATGTTTTTTCTCCTTTTCAATAAATTAGTGTCAAAACTACTATGGCTTCAGATGTGGGCCTTTCATAGTTTGCTTCTTTCTTTTTCTATATTTGCTGGTTCCCAGATACCTTCTGCCACATTCTCGGTTAATCGTGAGCCCTTAAGTACTAATGGATGACGGCTCTCTTTTGTAACTAAAGGTTAGGAATAAGAAAAGCAGTGGCCATCCTGGAACAACGCACTCCTTTTTGTCCAAGATTTTCAACATATATCGTTTTTTTTTAAGATTTATTTATTATGTACACCTGCAGGCCAGAAGGCACTAGATCTCATAGATGGTTGTGACCCACCACGTGGTTGCTAGGAATTGAACTCAGGACCTTTGGAAGAGCAGTCAGTGCTCTTAACCTCGAAGCCATCTCTCCAGCCCCTCGAAATATATTGTTATAAGTGTCATTCTCACTGTGCTGAAAGTATCTACTACATATCTGTATTTTCACAAGCTATGTCCTATAATATGTACGTGCAATCACCAACAAAAGAGAATGTCCTGTAATCTCTAAGAGCATGAACCAATAAGGAGGCTGTGAAAACATTGTGGATTAACCAATGAAATCCAAATGAAAATCGGATTCAATATTTCAGTGCAGTTTGATATATTTCTTTCCTGTCTTAACAACTGGGATATGTGTTACAGCTTCACTCTTTTAGGTAAGCTATTAGCTAAGCCCAGTATTGGAAGGAGGTTGACGTTTTCAAAATAACATTAATAGAACCTTCATCATTAGCCTATTTGTTGCCACATTCTCTGGTTTGGATTGAGTACAAAATAAAATGTATTATATATTCTCTAAAATATTTTGAGTTAAAAATTCCATAAACTAATATAGAGGAAATTATGAGTATAACTCCTGTACTTATGATATAATTTTTAAATACATCATAAAAGAAAAAAAATCAAACAGAGCAGGAAAAATATTTTCTAAAGTATTTGTTTCCAATTCTAAGCAAGTACGAATGAGATATCATCCTTTACTGAACTGGAATTTGCTTTAAATGGTGAGAAATTTGCGATATTTTAGCATTATATTTTTGCTTTCAATGAAATGATTATTAAACACTTCATGAATACTCTAAAAATAATAAGAAAATATTTAGCATACACATATGACACACTTGGATTTAACAATATGTACTTGTAGTTGTTTCAATGTTTTCTTCTTGTTTTTTCTTCATTTCTCCCTTACTGTTTTCCTTCATCCTTTCCTTCCTTCCTCCCTCTCTTTTTAATATATTGTAGCTATTCCTTAAGTGTTATCTTCCATAATTCTTCTATGGACCCTTCCTACTAAGAAATGATAAACTTATTTATATTTCTTTTGTGTGTTCCTCTGTTGCTTTGTTTTTGAGTCTCATGGCCCAAAATGGCCCTGTACTCGCTACGTAAGCAAAGTTGGCCTGGAACCTGTAAATCCTTTGCTTCTGCCTCCCAAGTTCAGACACTCTATGCCCACCACCACATCCAGAACGTGTGCGGTTTTTCACGTTTTGACCCAAGATAAAGGCTTGAATTCCTGCTGTTTCGTGTATTTGCATAAATTGTGAGTTTCATTTTATGTCTTGTTGGTTTTTTTTTTTCTTGATTTTAAGTTCTCAAGATTTATCTATCTCAGCACATATAGATACGTTAAACAGCAGGCACATTGGAGTACGGTGAAGCAATTAGAGTGAATGAAGTAGTTTAATCACTTAAACAGTGCAGCTACAGATAACGTAAGAAATGTGCACAGGGCTGTAGGGTGTATTTATATCCTGAACCTGGCAGCTACACTAAGGCTTGGCTATTTCAGAGGTGAAAACATTTAGATGTTTTGACCATAACATGTGAAAGAAAAAGAACTAAACCACAGAAAAATGTCTGTCCTGCTTTTATATTTGCTGGTCTAGCAGAATTACTTTGGGTCTGCAGATCTATAGGAGAAACAGCTGACAGCCATAGGGCTGGGTGGATAAGAAACCCTAACTCCTTTGAAGGAACGAGGCCTCAATGGTCATGCAGTGACCTCACTATATCGAAAAAGAAATATGGAGAAGAGCCTTCGGGAAAGAAGCCACAGTTCAGTAGCACCCTGTGAGAATCTGCTTAGCCCTGAACTGGCTGGCTTTGTTGTTCAGAGCCTCAGTCTGAAGCTCGGAGACAGCAAGCAATCAGGACATCTGAGGGCTTGAGATCCGGAGGTTGGAAAGGCAGTTTCCAGGCCATCACCCTGTTCCGGGAGGGACTGAACATGTGCATATGGTGGCGAATGAGAGCTAGACTAACCCAGGTCAGGATGTCCAGAGTCTGGAGCTAGCTTAAGACACTGCTCAGAGTAGGTGACATCTGAAGGAGGCTAAGGAACCCCCTTAATCCACTAGTGAAAAGCTATAATCTTGTTACTATTATTTTATTCAGTTGCAAGCATAGGTGTAGAAGTATCTGTGTGTATAATGTGTGTGTGTGTGTGTGTGTGTGTGTGTGTGTGTGTGTGTGTGTGTGTGTGTTATTTCATAGTTTGGGAATTGAATTCTGTTGGAGGTTGGTCTGATATATTTGATGCTAATTACTGCTTCTGGTCTTTTAATTTACCCCCAAATATTGCTGTGTAACCTTGTCTAAAAATGTATTCCTGTTTGACCAATAAAAAGCTGACACACCCGTGCAAACAAATGGGATAGGCATAGTTAAGGTTTTTGGGCTTTTGAAGACAGAGAAAAAAAAAGAAGGAGGAGGAGGAGGAGAATTGCCATGGGATAGGAACAGAATCACGTGGGCCCAAATGGAATTCTGAAGTTCCTCACAGAAAGAGATGGAGAACATTATGGGAGGTGGCCCAAATAGAAATTATTAGAAGCAGATGGACTATGATGGAGGATGGGAGTTATTGGAGGACAGCTTACGAGGTAATATCTGCCTTGCCCCAGGTAATGGCTTATTCTAAAACACATCAGGAGTCTGTGTTTTCATTGATTGCTAGCGGGTTAGAAAATACTGCCGTAGTGATGATAATTAGCCTACTAATAAATATTTATTAGGCCATAGTTATAAATTGACCGCAGCAGAATTCAGATACCTGGACTTGTGAGGCAGGCACTGTACTGGATGGACATCTCCCCAGCCTCTGTTCTCCTTTTTTAAAATCGGTTTTTAAAGTTAACCTTAAAAGTAGTGAGTTTTACTCTAACGTTTTCTGTACACATGTGCCACTATACTAATTTGTTCTAATTCTCCCAAATAGCCTGCGTACTTTTGGTCTCCTGGACCCTGCTTACTGGTCTGTTCCCTCTTCTCACATGGTCCTCCTCTTCGGCTTCCACGTTGCATCCCCCTCACCCTTCCCTTAAGAGCTCCTCCTGTGTCATGATCCTCTCAGCATTCCTGCATCACACACACACACACACACACACACACACACACATACACACGCACATACACACGCACACACACACACACACACATACACACACACACACACATACACACGCACATACACACACACACACACACACACACACATACACATGCACACACGCACACTTGCGCACGCACAGAAATCTGGGTTCTGCAGATACAGTGTTTGTTTTTCTGAGTCTTCTGAGGCTCTTGTTTTGTTTTCTTTGGTTCATGTATTCAGTTTAATAGCTCCTGGCTCTCAGGGCCTTGGAGAACATGGAAGATTCTCCAGATAAAGAACAATTATTTTAATGTTGGGGTGGCCGTTAAGACTGGTAGCTTTAATTTTAACACTCACTAATATTTTTTTTTAAATAAACCATTGATTTTCAGCTCAGTATAGCTGATATACCTAGGAATGTTCCAACTGTAATTTCCCTGTGCTGGTGATGTAACCTTCTCTAAATATTTTAATAACAAGAAGGAGCATAATCACCTAAGGCCTGCGTTTCATTTCTGAAATGAACTTAGGAAGCTGCACTGGTTTGGATGCGCCACAAAAGAATAGGAAACAGTGGCTTTCATTCTGGTGACTTCTTTAGAAAGGATGGGCTGGGAGAGTGAAAAAGAAAAAGGCAGAAAAAACTTAAAACATGAATGCTATGAAGTTGAGGCGACCCCAGTCTTACCCAGGAATGTGTGCCCATGGAAGAGATAAACATTCCTCATGAATGAAGGAGGCTGAGCTCCACACCAACCACAAGTCCTCTGGCCCTGATTGTGCATACCTGAGTACTGAGCAGGGTACTACAACAGCCCCATCTACCAGGGAAGACTCAGACACTTAGGAAGCTGGAGATCTCTGGCCCATTGAAGTGAGCTGTTGAGCAGCACAGCCAACGAGCATAAAGCCACGTGGTAACAGAAATAAATAGGAGAATGACGGAATGAGTGGGTGCAAAGGGCATTGTGATATAGATCTGCCGTTTCCGAAATCAGGTCTGCCAACCAACTCCAAGTTATTAAAATGTGATAACTTAAGTCAAAGACCAGAAATGAATATCTCTTCAAATTTTCAATTGGAAAAGGGGTTTATCTTGGAGATGGATGGTCTGTGTTTATCTTATTTAATCTAAAATACTCCATGCAAAAGAGATTGGTAGTAGATAACTTCGGCTGAGACACATTCTGAAGCTGCAATGATTTAGATTTGGGAGAAAGCACAAGTTGGCATTAAAATAAAGTTAACCAAAGGAACTTACAGAACATAGTGTTTCAAGTGAAAGTTTCGAAAAGGTTTATCAGGAATAAGTTTTGCATTCTTGGCACTCAGATTCCAGAGAAGGAGTCAAGATTGTGTCTTGAACCAAGGGCATTCACAGATGGAAAGCCATCACATTGTCACCAGGAGTGCTACAAGCAAGATAGACACCTGCAGCCAGGAAAACGAAATCTTGCGGCTCTGGTCTGAAAATTCAACTTCTAACAGGCAACGTGACAGAATTGCACTCTACCTTTTCTCTCCACTAGCCACCTCTGATTCAAATGACCGCGACGCAACGCGACGAGGTGCACACATTGCAGAGGGGGGTGACCGGGTGCCCCACCCGCAGCCCTTACTAATTTAAAACTGGTCTCGTGGCGTTGGATGAGAACAAAAAGAGAAAACAGGAAAAGTCGAATGAGCTCCTTCAGCTCTGCTTAAATAGTGCTGAATAACAAGAGCCCCGAGTTTTGCTGCTAACGCAGCAAGTTACTCGGATCAATATGGCACAAGAAAACAGAGGTAGTAAACTGCAAGTCCAACGCTATTTTAGGATATTTCATCATTTTTGCAAGCCTCGTGCATTGCTCATATTGGAAAGGTTTCATACGAGCTGTAGCAAGCTTCTTCTTGAACCTTAAGAATCACTAACAGCTTCAAGATGAATTGTCAAAAAGCCTGGGAAACTCACCCTAAATTTAGCAGTATAGAAGACAAAAGTGAGTGTTCAGTTTTTTTGTTTTGTTTTGTTTTTGTTTTTGTGGCACTACAGTACTTCTACTAAGATAGAAATTAAACAAGTATTTATATTACTTTTATAGTTTTGGTTGGTTTTAAAGGAATAATCATGTATGGTTATGTTACATTAAAACTTCAGTTGATTCTGCCAAGACAGGGTAAGCAAGTCCTCAATAGTTCCTGCCTCACAGATATGTCTGCCAGATATATTGGGCTAGAAGGCTGAAGATGATGGTCCAACAGTATAGAGAGTGTTGGGTGACTGTTCAAGTAGCAAAATGTCCCTGTCACTGTTTTCATCTTTGGAAGCTGCTAACCTGAACGTGCAGTTCACTCAGGTATTTAAGTTTTATTACTTATCAAGTCTCTGATGTGGTTGAAGACCAGATAGTTTAGTCTTATAGTTAAGTTGGTTAAGGGTTAAGATGTTTTTAGATCAAGATAGATGTTTTAAGATAATAGAGATGAGATATGATAGATAATGATTTTCATTCAGAAACTTAGACCCAATGAAAGAGGAAATAGGTTTACCTCAAGTTTGCGAAATACAAATAGCCAAATCACTATGAATGTAACATTTATGTAATTGTTGATTGTTGTGTGGTTCTTCCTGCTGTATGTAGTTTATTTTATTCATGTGTAGTAGTATAAATGTATATGTTAAAAAGAAGCATAATAAAAAAAATTAAAAAACAAAAACAAAACTTCAGTTGATGAGCTAGAGAGACAGCCCAATGATTAGGAGCCATCGCTGCCTTTACAGAGTTCCCAGCACTCAAACTGGGCAGCTCCCTACTGCCGGTAACACCATATCCAAGGAATTCAATGTCTTATTCCTCCCTCAGCAGGCACCTGGACATATACATACATATACACATAAATTATTACACAAATAAGTATTGAGATTGGAGACATGGCTCAGTGGTTAAGAGCCCTGGATGCTCTTCCTGAAGACCTGGGTTTAATTCCCAGCAGGCACCTCATGAGTTAGAACCATGTATACTTCCAGTTGCAAGGGATCTGGTGTCCGTAGGCACCAGGCATATACCTAATACAAAGACATAAATGCAGACAGAACACCTATATACACAAAATGAATAGTAAATAAATATATATGACAAATCTTCAAAACCAGATATATTGAAAATCTTATTATGAGCTTGAATCAACCACTAGCCTTTAAGTGGACTTCTAGCTATGCTTCTTAGGTGGTCAAAATGAGACTAAGTTGATGAGCAGATGATAGAGTTAGATATATAGTAATATATAGATATCAAGTAGTAATAGATTGAATTTAAACTGTGTAATGATATCTAACATATCACTTTCTATGCTACATCACTCTGCAGAAAAGAAGTGTTAGAAATCTAATATGACACCAGTGACTATAATCTGTAAAATTCTCCCCTTTCATAACTGCTTCCCAAGCACTGGACTTCTATGAAGGCCTAAGACCCAAGTCTAAAAGTACATAAGGTGCTAGGGATTAGAGAACACTTATGTTTCACACTTAACTCTCTGATGATTTCCAGAAGCACTCATCATTAATATTTGATGGAATTAAAGGTATATTTACTTATATATGATAATTGCCTAGTATATGATAATATCTGATAATATCAAAGAATTTGAAAGCGTGTTCTATGGCAAAGAGGCATGTTCTAGTATATAATCAAAGCCTTCTGAAGCATGAGATGCAAAGGCCTGGAGAAAATACTGAAAACTTATAGACCTTTCATTTAGATTATTATAGTAAGAATATTTTCAAATTAATGTCCATTCCATACCCAAGTATAGCACTAGTCAAGCTCTTAATTGTAAATCCATAACCCCCTCCCCAAAGCACAAGATAAATGGCATGCTGTAAAAACACTTAACTTTCTTAGCCAAAGCTGTCATCTCTATGAGATTAACGAAGTAAAAAATGTATGTATTATTCTAAACTTGATGATAATCAATAATGACACACTTGGTGAGGTACCAATGTCCACAGAGAGAGAAAAAACTGACCACTGTGATTTTGAGTGTTTAGAAGCACAGAGAGAGACACCTAGAAGATCTTTGTGTTTGCAAAATTCATTTCCTAGGTAGGCGTTTCTGTACCAGCAACTTGGCCCAGTGTGTAATGCTAAGTGTTACTATTAAAAAGCAAGGGAGCAATCTTGCCTGACTCTTATCTCTTTGAAGCTAACTTAAACTGCCTCAAAAATATAAGCTATCAAACACTCAGATCTTAGAAAGCCTGTTCCACTTTCATGTGCAGTGCAGAGAGGACAAACCAGTGGTCCTGTTAAAATAGAACAACCAGTAAATCATCAAGGGGCCCTCATGGGCCTATTTGATTCTAATGTAGCTAAAACATTTATTTGATTGTTCCCTATTCTTTTGTCCAAGTGAGTGACAGGACTTTCACTTTTGTTCATCTGAATAACTTCAACATATACAATGAATTATTGTACTCTGAATGTATATTTTTTTCTGCAGCCCTGACTTTTATATTTAACCATAGTTAATTATTTTGCCTGCAAGTGCTTGTAGACAGTGCAATTTGTCCCGAAATGTCTTAGCTTTCCTCTCCGTTCACACAGCTGGAGTGGAACATGTAGACTCCATGGAGCACGTCTCTCTGGGTGAACGTTTTGAAAAAAAAAAATCACAACTAGTAGGCAAAAAGCCATTTCCTCTAGTCAGGCTGTGGTTATCTTGATCTAGCATGACAAATTGGTGTTCCCAGAGTGGCTGCAAAGTAATCAGACTGTGACAAATGGTTTACTTATAGCAATTTGTTTCCATTTTACTGAAAATTTCCACAGTGTTAAAAAAAATATAATAAAAAAAAGTTCTTTTTTTCCTTAATGGTATTTGAACATGAGTGAGACTGAGCTGCTTGAAACAGTCAAAGTTGTGATCCAGAATCACTAGGCTCACCTGGGAGATGAGACCAGAAATGTGGCTTCCTGGGTCAGGGATTACCAGAAAGCTGTAATGCCTCCACCCATTGGTGACAAGACTGAGGTACCCTGAAGGCGGACTCTTCCGAACTCCACTGAGAAAACTTAATGGACACTTCAAGGTTCTTTATACATTCCCGACTGGAAGGTCAATGACCATTTAGTTGATCCCAGTTGTCCTCTTTAACATGTGCTTGAAGCCTTCAGGATCCATCTCCACTGCAGTAAAGGACAGTCCCTGCAAGGCAGCACTTCTTTTACCCAGCCCCCTTTTCAGGAATGACATTCCAGTATCATTGCTGCTCCTTGTTGGTCTTTGAGCAAGCCCTTCCCTTCTCCTCCAAGGTGACTCACAAACCTGATGTTCTCTCTCTTCTGATATGTTGGCTCCCCGGTCCATGCTGGCTTTTATATCTCACTGAAGTGAGTCAGTGCACCATCTGCAAATCTTTGCAGAACAACTTCCATCTCCTACTCACTTCCAGGCAGGAAGAGGTAGGACATGTAAAGGACAAGGTGTGCTGTGACTACTGTCTCTGTGATAGGTCGAGAAGTAGATTGATGTGACAAAGTTGGGCTGTCCCTCCATGTGGTAAATGAAAAGGTCTAGGAATCTGGACCAATGACGATATGTGAGATATCTACATGGTCTCCTTTTACTTCCTCAGAACCATGGCTCATTGTAACGCCTCGCAGTTCAGAGGTAGCATGGGGGCAATCGTCCTTTCGTATTTGTCTATTTTGTGAGTCTCCATAGTTAATGCACTATGTATTTACCCAGATATTGAGTAAAAGCAGAAGCAAATACTTTATATACTGTTTCATTTCACACACATCCTGTGTGAAGCCATTCCAAAACTCCATACTCACTGATGTCTCTCACATTCCATTATCTCTTTAATTTTATGTACTGAAAATGGAATACCTCTAAACAAGAAATATAACTTTTCTTCTTCATAGTGTATCTTCATGGGCCTATTAATGATGTTTATGTGGCAATTTTCACATGTCAGTGGTTTTTTTTCCTAATGTTGATGTCAAATTCTTTGTATTAATATAGGACTTCCAGTAACTGAAAAATAACTGAGTCACAATTCATGGTTGCCTTTACAAGTGATGCTTCATTTTAGTCTTCCCATCAATCACTATTTTTTATTGTTAATTATCATATTATTCCTTAGGCATACATAATACATGTGAATAAGTTTAGATTTTTCCCTTTTAAGTTATAAGAAAAGCCCTTGAGATACAAAACAAACTGGAACAAAATGTTGTAAGCAACATGGAAAATAGGATGGCCTTATTTAAGCGGCGAAGGTATTTTATATTTCTGTTTTACTTACATGAAGAAGAATCAGACATAAAGACTCCACACAGATGTGGTTGTAACCATTATGTTCTGTTTAGTCATAAATTCCACTGCGTACTTGATTAAGCTTGTATTTTTGCCAGATATAAAGATAGTTCTCCAAATTTGAAATGATAAACATGTATTTTAATTGTTTAAAGAAATTAAGAGAAGAGCACTGGGAAGGGAGAGACAGAGGCAGGGGCCACCTAGTCTACACAGTGAGTTTCAGGCCAGACAGGAGTTATCCAGAAAAAGAAAGAAAGAAAGGAAGAAAGAAAGAAAGACAGGAAGAAAGAAAGACAGAAAGAAGAAAGGGAAGGAAGAAAGAAAGGAAAGAAGGAAGGAAGAAAAGAAATTAGGAGAAATAATGACATGTGCACATCAATCCAATGTAAACAACGTATAAAATACAATGACTGCATGAGGCTCCGTAATGATTCAGAGTCCGCAGTAACTGACTGTAATGTTGCTCTCAGATATAGATTTTGTATTTAATCACCAGAGTGCGAGTGTAGGGTATGCTTTCTCCTCCGTTTATACCTTCAGTCCAGTGGCCTTTGTATTGCATTGCATGCTTGACTTTAGAGATTCTCTTTTTCTGATTGTTCAAAAGTTATGAAGCTTCTTCTCTTGTGTTCTTCTGTGCTTTACTGTGTGTGACTGTTTTTCTCTCTCCAAACCCTGTGTTGAAAATTAATTACCATAGGAGGAAACTATAGATTAGACCTTCAGAAGCTCAGTCTACAATAGAGTTTAGAGCTCAGCCTTGTTGTTCAGTCTACTCACTGGACTCCGTACAATGTGCGCCTTGCCCTTCATTAGTCATGTTCAATGTGTGTAAGTTTCTGGTTTAAAGAACATAAGGACTTCAGTGTTCTACACATTTATCGATCTTGATAATGCAGTCTAAGATCCTGAACTGAGCAGTCAAAACTAAAATGCCTCCTTTCCCATCTCTTCCAGTAACATATCTATTGAACCAAATTTATGCAATGCAATAAATAACAGTATACAGAATAACTCGATTTTCCCAGCATTGCTCTGTCCACAAACCCCGAGTCCACTTGCCTCTCCTTGCATTTGTTCTACTGAAACAGACTACCACAGACTGGGCAACTTGTAATGAGTAGGAATTCAGTGATTTCCAAGGTTAAAAAGTCCAATACTTTTAAGATGGTAGAAACTGGGATGATAATACATTCAAATATGCCTCTCTTTCCTCTCATGATTTGCTACCCACCCTTCAAGGTCTTTTGGTGAATTATCCTCTAGCTTAGAAACACATTGTTTAATTGTCCTTCTCCTTTTCATAACTGGCTTTGTCTCTTTTTTAAAGCTAGAGAGCACATGCATTCCCCACGCTGCTGTGCACCCTTAGTCATTTTGCTGAAAATCCTTCCACTCATATATTTACTTGAAAGCTGGGTTTTCTCTGAAAATACACTTCTTTTCATCAACCACACTGAGTGATGCTTTTTATTCTTCTTGTTCCAGGAAGATGGCTTAGAGAGAAATGCTGACAATTTTTCTGTCTCCCCAATATTTTTAATCCTAAAATAAACATGCTTTCATTAAGTTTCGTGGTGACCAGATAGACTACCATTTGCTGGTCTTTTATGGGCATCAGCCTCTGTAATCTGCACTACCTTTATTCACTCCCTGTGAACTTGGAGATGTGCCTCTCAGCCTTCTTCACTCTCATCATAATCAGTTGCCATCAGCTGGGCAATTTCCACATGTAGATGACCTATCCTACAAGCACCATTAACACAATTTGACAGTAATGTCACCGCCTTCACCCCCCCCATGTCCCCTTTTTCTAATCCATAGCCACAAAAGTGTCATGAGCATTATCACTTGAACTACTTTACGTGAAATATTAAAATTTAAAAATGTAAGTGTCCTACTAGCCTACTATAATTGTTCCTTAGAGAGATAAGGGGTTACGGTGCTGAGAGTAAAGAGAGATGTCCCAAGAGCTTTGGCCTCTGGCAATAGGCAAAAGATCTATCTCCTTGTTTTGGTGACTTGGGCCCTCTGGGTAAGTCAATCTGTACCTATTTCTTTATTTCATCTTTCCCATCAATTATAACACTGCTGTAGGCAAGGTGGAGACAGACAGAGAATTTTCTTCTTCCCACTTCTAACACAAATTATAGTTAAATCCAACTTTCCTCCACCAACCACCATCTCTGGAGTTCTCAGTAGAGCACCATGCCTCATGAAGATTAATTCCAGGAACAGCACCAAATCCCCTGCTCTTTGGGTCTTTTACACCTGTTCTTTTCATTCATGAAGAGTTATGTTTCACTTTTCCTTCTTCTTGTTACAGTCTCAAGTCCAGCACCCTCATGGCTGCATTCTATTCCCTCCCTTTGCTTGACACCCTAATACCTCAACTCAGCATTTTGGTTAGTGTCCTAACACTCATTTTCCTGTCCTTTACAATCACAAATGCTTTTGGATCATCTGTTCCCTTCCCAACCATCCATCTCAGCATTAGATGTATCCAGAATTTTAAATTTTGTTAGAGGCAACAAAGCAATTTTATGAATCAGTGCCAACTCTTTGGTCTCCAGATGGTTCTCAGCAGAGACCAGCAAATCTATTTCAAGGCCCTGGTTCTGTTCTCTCCCTGATTTCCTCTGTCCTTTCTAAATAGACTAATAACTTTATCCTTCCTATAACACCACTATTTCCCTTGCTTTCTAGCAGATAATTTGTTTCTTTCTTGGAAGCATTTCGGCATATTTTGTATGGCCTTTTCATTTCATACCTATAATCACAAACCTATCATATTATAACCTATAAAAAATGAAGTCCTTCCTTCTCCCTTTTACTTCCTCAACATGTTCCGTTATGGCAGTGACCCATTTTCAAAATCTCACCTGAAGAATGAGTCTATCTGGAGGGGTGGGATAGTAAAAGAAGTTGGTTTTTGTTGGTATTGTTTGATATTTTTTTAATTGAGATGAACAAAGAGATTGTCGTAAATGTTTTTAAACTCGAAAGCTTTTCTTACAAAATAAAAAAGATCTATACCCAGAAAGATATTTTTTCAAAGCAAAGAGTAAAGAAGATAAAAATATTTAAAAAAAACTGTCATCAAAAGATTTATCTTTTCATAAATGGTAAAGGTTATAGACATGAGCCCAAGGGAAGTACAAACCTGAAAGATGGAATAAAGAACTAAAGAAATGCCAAAAAAAAAAAAAAAAAAAAAAAAGGGCCACTAACCAATGGCTGTTTAAAATGATGGTCATACTACAAATGGCTTGTGGGACTGCTATGAACTTCCAGAACCACCACCACCAGTACAGTGGGAGGGCTTAAAACTATTAAAACTGCCACAAAATTTTACTGAAATACATTGCTGAATGCTGTAATTTTTGGAGAAAATACCAAGGATAGGTAGAAGATTTAGCTCTTAACTAAAAAATGATTAAGAATAATATAAATAATAATAATAAAAGAAACAAAAGCAAAAGATGATGAAAAAAAGAGTACAAACAAAAAATAACAATTTTTACCTTTATACTTAAATAAATCAATAATGACATTACATAGACCAAGAATTTAAAAAACAATTTAAAAAAATAGATAAAAAGTAAATCAATACAGATTGAAGGTTATCGATGTACTTTACCCAAGTGTTTCTAATTTGACCTAGAACCTTTGGCATTGACAGCAATTGAGAAGCTGATGTGAGCAAAGCTTTCTGCCCTGGGGTAGATTTTACAGACTTACAAGGAGGTCTCTCTGGCACACTCTACAGGGCAAAAGTTGATCGCCAGGAAGTCTTGACAGTTTGGAGGAGGACAAGTTGCATCAACTAGCCTTTATCAAACATTAGTTTCCCTTATATTTGAATTTCTATACGTGGATAACCTTATAAACTCATGGTTCTCTCTCTCTCTCTCTCTCTCTCTCTCTCTCTCTCTCTCTCTCTGTCTCTCTCCCTCCCTCCCTCCCTCTCTCCCTTCTTCTTTCATTTCTTTTTTTGTTTGTTTGTCTTTTGTTTTTTGTTTCTGTTTTTGTTTTTTCAGTTTTCAAGACAGTGTTTCTCTGTGTAACAGCCATGGCTGTCCTGGAACTCACTTTGTAAACCAGGCTGGCCTCAAACAACATAGAACATTAAACCAGTTATTTAAGATTTACCAACTTCCGTGGGTATCTCTTGGGAGATATGCGTATGTATGTGGTGCACTGATTACTAAATATCTGTTTGTTTTATTTTATATCTATGCTGTTATGTTGCTAAGAGTTATTGTTCCCCAGCTGAGAATGTGGAACGGAAGAGGGAGATTTTTTTTCTCCCACAGCAAGAGAGTACTTTTTTAAAGCATATAATTTGAAACAAGTAAACATAAAGAAAGGAAAGAAATGAAAAATATGCTAGAGAAAAATAGTGTGCCTCAGATAAATAGCATTAAGGTAAGAAGCATATTAAAGCCTTGGGCAGGGGGTGTTCCAAATTAACAAAGGAAACCCAATACAGGCATACAATCTAAACTTTATGTATTCGAAATAATGGGTGTCAGGATGACTTTGAAATTCATGACAATTCAAATGTTCAGCTTGTATTATAATAGGTTAAAAAGTGACATATTTACACAATAGAAGAAAATGAACAATCAAAATGCGTGGCCTACTGTTAGTTACAGAGTCTGAATTTCAAAGATATAATCTGCTAAACCCAGAGCTCATGGGTGCAGAGCTGACAAACAAGCAGAGCCCATCTTTAGTGATGGAAGTCTGAGGAGTCTCTGCCCATGGGGAGGAGCATCGTCTTCCTTGGTTACCAGCTGAGCTTCTGCTTGCTGCTCGTATCTGTCTTCTGAAGTGGACTGTGCATTCTTTTTTTTTTTTTTATAAAGACATTTTCTCAAATAGAGAGTTGGAATTGGATTTAAGAAGATAATTTAGAGTCTCCATAGAATCCAGGAAACTAAAAAGGGACCCTTGGTAGGGAAGAGGAAGCAACATTTTAAGGTGTAGTAGAACACAGAGGATATGAAGGAGAAAGGGGGAAAATGGGGAGCAGAGTGGGAGGCTGGGGCAGAGGAATGGGTTGGAAGAAAAAGCTGTATAGACACCTACTATTTTATAAGGTGTGTGTGTGTGTGTGTGTGTGTGTTCATGTAAAAGAGCTAACTGGAGTCATCCTCCACAGGATGTATGCTCATCCCAGAACCAAGTTATCAAACAAAAGGCCCAGTACCAGGAGTGAATCTTTCCCCTTAAGCTTTTGGTCAGAGTTGTCTCAGGAACAGGTAAAACAGGACAGCTTCTTGCTATTGCTCTTAGTTGCTTCCTGGAACATGACGGCGAGACATTCTTACTAAAGGCATCATACACACTGATCACAGGACATGGAGAGATCAACGTGGTATTGACCAGGAAGCTCACTCCATGATAACTACTTTTCACATACTGGAGGGTGGTGTCTAGGCAGCTGGCACGGGAAGAGTCGCCAACACTCTTACCCAACTGTGAACTACAATAGTTGGCAGCATGGCAAGACAAAGGGTGGAATAGTGGCATGAATGTTACAGAGACAAGCAACTTCTTTCTGTTTGGAGCTAAGCCACGCCACACAAGAGGAAGCCTGTGCTTGCTGCTATAACTCTGACCAAGAACCCATACGTTGGGAACTCACATGCCCCAGGAAGAAGAACCTATCTTATTATGCTGCTGAATAGACATAGTTTTAAGCTGCTCCTTAAATTTTCATGTCTCTATCCATAGATAGGTGAAGCTCTCATACTCCTTCCGTGAAGTATCTTTGTGAGATTGGAGATCAGTTAATACAAACTTGTGACTGGCCAAAGTACCGAGAATCAATATTTTTTGAGTGCCTATCCAAAAATTAGACACCTCTATTACACACCTCCAAGGCTCAGGGACCATCACAGAAGAGGGTGGAGAAAGGTTATAGAGTGTCAGAAGTCAGGAAGGACCAGATGGAAGTTGTTGTCTTCTGGCCATGACAGGAAGGCTGTAGCAGTAGCTGCAGACCTAGAGCCCACAAAAGTCAACATGCTGGCTCGGAGTGGGGAGGAGCTTGGAGCCTTCACCTCTAACTGAGGAGCAATGCTAATTGGTGGCTTCTGAGAAAGTGTGTTTTCTTTAGGGGTGTGGCCCCTGGTAGGTCAGCTGTGCTCCAGAGGATGGTCCCTCATCCATGAGCTTATGCGCAGTACAAATGAGACTCTATGGGTTATTTTGTTAAAAAGGAAAAAGGAGGACACAAAGTGGGGTAAAAAGGTGGTGGTAAATCTGGAGGAGTTGTAGGAGGAATTTGGGGTAAAAATGATCAAAGTAAAGTGTATGAAGTTATCAAAGAATTAATAAAAAATATTTTGTAAAAGAGGGAGGATGTTGGGAAGGATAACAGAAAATAGAAGAGATTGATGTAAGCTTTATGTAGCAATATAGTTAATAAAATATATCTCATACTCTGTGTGTGTGTGTGTGTGTGTGTGTAAGAGAGAGAGGGGGAGAGAGAGAGAGAGAGAGAGAGAGAGAGAGAGAGAGAGACAGACAGACAGACAGACAGACAGACAGACAGACAGAAAGACACAGACAGAGAGATCTTCATTGTATGATCTTCACCACCTCAGGTTCAGATCTTTGTGGCTTTCCATTGTAAGAAACTGTAGAGCAAGATTAATCTTCCAGGAATATTTTCTTGTCTCTACTGCAGCCCTAGAGAAGCTCAGATACATGAGAAATTTTGTGGGAGTATCTCAGGAAGAAGACTGACTTCTTCAGCATAAAAATCTGGCTCTCCTTCTGAGTGCAACATCTTACTTCTCAATTTTAATATCAATCAAACAGAAAGAAGTTTAACATAGCTCCACAATCCTGGTTAGTCTCAATACAAACATCAGCTATAAATCCAATGGATGAAACACCCAGGAGGAATGGAACAGCAGTAGAAATGGTCCTGCCATGTGTGCGGTGCTGAGATGGGCACAGCAGTCAGCCTCTTGACTAGCCTTTAAAAAGAAAAGGCACTCACTATAAAAATTTACTTCAAGAAAGTACACGAATAATCAGCAGGCCACTCTAAGTGCTTAGCAATCTTTACACCATGTACAGCAGCCCTCCATACTAACATTTAATCTTGCCCATTGCCTACCTGTAGGCCAGATTCAGAACTTGCAGGTATTCTAAAGATAGTTCTAATTCACAGAGCATTACGAGGAAAAAGAAAGATTTAACTGTAAACTTGAACTCAGAGGAAAATAGCACAGGATAATACATGTAAGAAAGTTAACCGGATTTCCCATAGACATTTCTATTTTCATAAAAAATGCTGTCATACCTCTGATTTTCTCATTTTTCTATTTATTTTCCTTTCCTTTTTCTTTTTCCTGTACAAATGATAAAATTCCCACAAGCGTTTCAACTGTATGCTCGCTGCAGCACCTCCACTCACTGCAGCACCTCCATCGTCAGCTGACCACGGTATTCTAGATGTTCTTATAACAGCTCTCAGTTCATGCAAACTAATGGTTGTTTCCATTACACTTTACGGTTTGAGTTGTCATGTTTTTAAATAGACTGCTAAGCCATCAAGATATGAAATGACTTTCTCTAAGCCTACGTTAAATAATAAGGTTTGAAATAGAATCTTTGATCTAATTCCTCTGAATTTACCTTTTTTTTTTTTTTTTTTGTCACTCACTAGGTTATTTATATAAGGCAGTGTGCTCAGTGTCAAGATGAAAGCAAAAGCCTAATCGTACACAGTCTCACTTATGTGTAGAGAGAATAGAGCCACGTTTGCCAGAGATGAAGAAATGAGAGCACAGGCAGTTACTGCTCAAAAGGAGCAGAATTTCAGACAGAGTGGGTGTATTTTGAGATTTATTGCATAGTATTATGTCTTCACCAATTTGTGTATGTATCTGAAAAAGTAGCCAAAAAAGTCAATTTCAGATAACGTCTTATCACAAAAAGAGATACATAATCCAGAGGGTGCATTGTTTAGGTTGGCCTGTTCATTCTGTATTGCACACATTCACATCAGAACACCACATTACACTCCATCAAAAACAGAGCAATGATCTATCAATTTAAGATAATTGTAACATAAAATTGAATTGATAAAATAATATTCTTTATTTTTAAATCGCTTTAAAATCTTGAGGAAAAGAAAGACAAATGTAAAAACAATATTACATAATAGAGGCAAGGTATTATTGAACAGTACAGAAAAGAAAAAGAATTGTAGAAGAAGAAAGAATTGACGGGTATGAAGGAGAAGATAGTTCATGTGTTGAGTACGGTGTGGTATGACTGTCAACAATTCATATTGCTTTCTAAAATTATGTTTGTCACTGTTTAATGACACATACCTTCTAGTCTTATTTTCTTTCTAATGATTAAATCACAAAACAGTTTTATAAATTTTTCATTTCAGTAACTAAAAAAAATTCTGTCAATCTTTAGAGCCACATTGTTTCAAGAATATGCTATAACATACAACTTTCTGGACATTGTTTTATCATGTGCGTGTGCATATGTGTGTGCATGTGCGTGTGCATGTGTGGTGTGTGTGTGTGTGTGTGTGTGTGTGTGTGTGTGTGTGTGTGTGTGATGCCCCAAAGTTCCGCATGTTATTTTAATTTTTTTTACGTGTCACCTGGCTGTCATCAGTCCAGTGAAGAATTATTATTGCTATATACTCATAAAAATAGGCAATTAATTACATGTACATTGGATGTTTTCATTTTGATCTTTGAGAAGACTTATACTATTATGAGTAAAATATAACATTCAAATTAATTATATAAACTATATTGGTTTGTAGCTTTCTGTAATAAGAATATATAAAACATCAGAAAACCTTTAAAAATAAAAACACAAGCCACCAAAAAAAATAACCCCCCTTTGATAACACTTTCCCTCTTGTGAGCTAAAGACTAAGTCTTTTTATTCTTTATGTTATGGTAACTTAGATGTTACAATTTCCCTCTTGCTGTATGTATTAGCTTCCAACTACTACTATGGCAACTTACCGTATACTTTTAACACAGAACATGCATAGTCTTTGTAGGTTTAGAGGTCAGAAGCACAAAAAGAATCCCACTGGACCAGAGCCTAGGTCCCTGCATGGCTGTGAGCCTCCTGGAATTTTTAGAGATTGTTACCTCTTTCTTTGCCATTGCCAGGTTGTAGGTCAACACCCTTTGGGGGGTTAAATGACCCTTTCACAGGGGTCGCACATCAGAAATCCTCAGGATTTGCATTATAATGCACAACGGTAGCAAAATTACAGTTATGAAGTAGCAGTGAAAGCGGCTGGAGGTCACCACAGTGTGTGGAACTGTATGAAAGCGGCTGGAGGTCACCACAGTGTGTGGAACTGTATGAAAGTGTTGCAGCATCAGCAAGGTTGAGAACCACTGTTTAGAGGCTTCCAGCATCCCCCAGCTCATAGCCCGTTTCCTTCGGTTTCAAAGCAAGCAGTACAGCATTTTCAAGTTCAGCTTGGATTTCCTCTTCCACTTGTCTCCATTTCAAATGATCCTGATGATTACAGTGAACCCCACGCACATAATACAGAATAACTGGCTAATTAGGAGCCACGATTCCATGTGCAACTGAAATTTCATTTGCCATGCATCTTATTCCATTTGCTTATTTTAATAATACCATATACCATTTATTTACAAAAAAAAAAAAAAGAAAGAAAATTAGTTTGTTTCAACTAACAGTTCTAATCCATTGTTGAGAACATCAGTCTAGTGACAGTGTGAAAGACCAGAGGCCGTTCAGGGCATCATTCATAGCAAGAGCAGTTAGGGAGAAAGTTTTTAATCTTCCAATGGCTCTTTCTCTGTTTAAATCCATTAGGATTCACCCACTGTAACCCCATCTTGTGGTCAAATGTCATTCAACTTACCTCCCAATGGTCCTGATCCAAGTTCCATAGTTATATTGAATTGGCAGCTTCTTGGTAGCTTATAATAGGTACCAAATTCAACAAGAGCTTTGAAGGGGAAATCCGTGATCGCACCACAGAACAACAATGTAACATACTGTGTTCTTGTGTCAATTTTGGGTGGAGAGCTTTTCCTGTATGTTAGCTACATTCATAATTCGGGTTCTACCTACCCTGCTGTGGATCTCTGGGAGACTTTTAACTAGACTCCACACTGTTGTTACTCTAAGAATTCTTTTAATACCCTCCATCTAATTAAAATTTCAATAAAATAATAATAATAATAATAATAATAATAATAATAATAATAATATCCATATTAGTAGGCTAACATTAAAGCTCTCTATCATGGCTGTAATTGTCAAAAGAGAAAAGGATTTGGGAAAGATATTGGAAAGTAAGATAAAGAAAATGAGGAAGTGAGTCTAGAAGAAAACACAATAAACTCATGGACAGAATCTCTCTGTATGAGCTTTGATGTGTAAATGGTGGTCATATCAAGAGAGGGAGAGTCCTCTAATCCAGTCTTCTATTTACTGTGTTAATGAACACTAAGTGAACTGAATTATGTTTATACAGACACAGAATTCATTGCCTATCATCCTAAGACAGGAATCAAAAACTGTATTGTGAGGCATTCTTCTCGTAATGTATATGTGACAGATAGTGATTGAGGACTGCATCGTTCTTACGCAAGTATCTTTATTGATAAATCACTGGAAACAATAGGGCTGGCTGCTCAGGGAGGTTTGGCAGGAATCATGTCTGAGAGTGCTCTACTGATCACAGGAACCGAGCGTGTGAACAACTTTTGTTGAGTTGAGCCAAACAACTTTTGTCAAGTGGCCTTTGCTGTGGCCAGCTTGACCAGCAGAACATGGAAAGAGCTATATAAATTAATTAGGTTGTCAGAAGACTGGTAGGGAGGGCAGGCCAGCTGACAGCAGCCTCCACATTAAAGAGACTAGCGAATATATGCACCTGGTGAGGTTCTTTCTCTCTATGTATCCAGCCGGTCTTCTGTTCTCCTCTGTCCACCCACAAGCTTCTCAGGCAGAAAAGACCTGTCACTTGGAGCCTGGCATTTGGGTAGACTGGTCATAAAAGGTATTCCCCTGCTAGACAAGCAAGGACTCAACTTCAGAGACTAGAGTCTGACAGGGTCCGCACTGATTGCTGACAGACACCCACGGGCATCATGGAGGTTAGTGGTCTGGGGGTTGACAAGGGAGTGAAAAACATCCTACTAGGAGGAAAAGAAAACTCAAAATATCAAAGGAGAAGTGACACATAAGACAGTAGTAGGGTAGGACGATCAAACCCCTTATAGGGCTGAGAATGTGGGAATCATTTAAACTTCTCCTTTATCTTCCTGTTCTGACTCCCACATAACGTGCTCGAGGGGCCAGGGACTTCTAAAGGAATACATAGGAAAGCAGCAAGAATAGCTGTGACCCATAGCTACCTAACACTTAGCAATACTCCCTCGGGAACACCTTACAGAAGTCACATTAGAGTACCATGATGCTCATACTAAACGATACTCGGACTGAGAAACTGAGCAGTTGAAACCTCCTCAAACTAAACAGAGATACAAAGAATTGAGAGCCAAGATTTTGCTCAGATTCCCTCTTTCCTTCATGGATGTGCACTAAAAAGTGAATGAGCAGGGTTTTTTTTTTCTTCCTCTTTGTCTCTCATGAGTTCACTTTTCCTGTTTGTGCATGTACAGACATGTAGCTGATCTGAAAGAGATGGAACACAGGCTGCTCCTATGTTAGTATCATCATAGGAGAGGGGTTTGAGAAATATTTTGGCTTTAGCATTCTAGCCATCCAAACTCAGGGGTAGGAGATCTTTTGCTTGAAGAAATAAAATGTTCAACGAGAATTTCCCTTGGATTCTTGAATAGTAGTCAGTGTGTGTGTAACTGGACCATCAAATTGAGACAGAAACCCTCCTGTTGTCGCCGAGACTTCTGCTACTCGGGTTCCTCTACCGAGCAGTCACACAGGGGCTTCTCACTGCGTGGAATGACTCTGGGATCTTGTTCTCAGGAGACAGGTATATAGAGTTACGCCAGCTGAGAGTCCCAAGGACTTCACCTATAATTAAGGCATTGTTCCTCTCCTGGGGCTCTGCAGTTACTCTCCCAGTGTGGAAAGGTGACCTTGAGATCTCCAGACTAGCTCATTTCTCATGCGATTTTCATATTTCCAAAGTAGCCACAGGCCCAGAACATAGCCTTGGAGCTGAATTTCCTTTCTTTGGGGGCTGCCTTGGTTTTTGCCTTTGAAGTGGAAACCTGGAAGTGGTTATCTGCCAGGCAAGATAAGCACTCCCTGGGCTTTCACAGGACGCCCAGTCCTAACAAAGGAGGGATCAGACCTCTGAGTGGGCTGTGCCAGCCACCAACTCACAGTAGAGAAGACAGTAATCAGGCCTCTTTCCACAGAGTGCTCCAAGAGTGAATCCAATCAAATTAAAAGAAAGGCAAAGAAAAAAAAAAAAAAAAGAAGTGAAATAGCTTCAAAAGAGAACCCACAGCTGTAGACTTGTCTGTCAATCAGCAGGAGCCACAAGCCAATCAGAGGTGAAGTTTAAAAAAAAAAAAAAGGTCGCAAAGAGAATGCATTTGAGTCAGTTGCATTCCTTGGGAGCAGAGCAAGGAAGAGAAAACTGGTGGTTGGCACAGGCTGCTGAGGAAGGCTGATAATCAACTGCCACATCTAAGCAATGCAGGCCGTTGAAGATTGCATTTGCCCTTCTGAATCAGACCTCTCAAGCATTCTTGCCATTCAAGATTTCACAAATTTAACTTAAGGTAGTAAGCATGTGAGCTTGTGGTAAGGACATTAAGTTTAGTTATTTGTTTGATGTTTTCCCCTTCAGGTATATTTACCCATCCAAAGCAGGTAGTTAAATATTTCATATTTCTAATTATACAGAGTTTGTACGCCAGTCTCAAAAAATAACTCCCCGGCCCCAATAGTCTTCATGGACGATGCGGCTTAGTCTGTGTCCCATAAGGACTGGGCTCATTTGGAGCAAAGGATCTGTGTAATCTGTAGTCTGGAAGGAGTTGAAGGTTTAAGGAAGGCAGGTGTGGCCACACCAAACAATCCCAATTAGCTTGCTGAAATGGAATCATGACAAAATTCGGGGCACGCATGGGGTAGAAATGGTGACCTCCTGGCATGCAGCATCACTTGTGAGAGGCTGTAGCAGGAAGGACCCTTAGGAAAAGAGTGGAGGCCTTAACAACCGTTCAAGGAGTCTTGTGCCCTCTTGGAATTGCAGAACCTGCCTGCCCCAACGCACAATCGTAGATGGTAAGGCTGGTGACAGTCAGATCTCCAAACCAGGTCCATCCTGTTTTCAATAGGGCTGAAAAAATAGCCTTTGATGGGGTCCCACACCCTACGCTGTAGAATCTGTGACAGTTGAGTTTATGTAAATGTTACTCTAAAGCTCAGATCAGTGGAGGGTCTTGAGATGAAGCCTCTGGCATGGACTGAGGGAGACATGAGGGAGAATCAGATATGGTGATGCAACTGACAGATCCAAGAATAGAGGCGGGAGGAGGCAGGGAAGGGAAGGAAGAGGGCAAGGAAGGGAAGGGAGGGAGGGAGAGACAGAGACAGAGAGCAAAGTTGATCATTACTTACTTTTTTTATAATGGAAGAAGAGGAAGAAAGAAGCACATGGCAAAGAATGTCATCAGCGTCTAGAAAACGTGAAGAGACAGATTCTGCTGACCTTGGGCTTTTGAACTTCAAAAATGTGAAAGAAAATGGCTGCTGTATGAAAGCGAAGAGTGTGTCTCTTTGGTACAGCACAATAGAAACTAATATAGGCAACTCTTAAAATAGTAATTCATGGAGAAGTTGAGGTCTCTTGCATATCATAAGCTCAACTGAGATTAAAACATTATATTTTATTACAGATATGTGACAAAAATTATAGTTTGGGCAATCAGAGAATATTTGCTTTTACACAGATAGCATACTCTGTGACTAAATAAGAACAATAAGAGTACCAGAGGTACAGTTTAGATATTCAATTCAGAAATAACAGGCAATTTTATATTGATGTCAACAGATGCTCTGCATTTTTATCCGGAAGAAAACAAATTCGTCAAGATAATATTGCAAGAAAGATTATCAGCAAGGTGTGATGGTACATACCTGTGGTCACCGGCCTGGAATACAGAGAGCTTTTTACAATGATTACTCTTATCTAATATATAGGAATATATACATGACCCCTTTCCTCAGGAATAGGGGAGAGGGGATGGGGGAAGAGGGAGGGAGGGTAAGACCAGGAGGAGAGGGGGGATGGGGCTATGATCAAGATGGAAAGGAAAGGAAAGGAAAAGAAAGGAAAGGAAAGGAAAGAAAGAAGCAGAAAAAATATATGATATTACAAAACTCCATTACTTTAAAATGTAACAGACTAAGCATGCACAGAGAGGCATGACCTTAAACAACCCAGTGGTGAATGGATGCTGTAGCAAGAATAAGCCTAGAGCATCACATCTATTACAAAATAGTACTATGTGTTCTAAATACATGTAGATCTAAAATGCCAGTGGGCTTGCTGCTGGCCTAGGGGCACAGAAATGGGAGTAAGGAGGGAACTGATTAATCATGAATGCAATTATCTCCATTTTCTCTGTCTTGGTTTCAAAATTATTTAAAAAACAAAGAGAACAAGAGCAGAAAAAGCGCACAACTGGCCCGCTGTATTTTAAGATGGGAATTAAAACTATTTTTTGCAGTATTGGAAAAAGACCTTAAGCCAAATGTAATTATCTCCACTTTTTCTGTCTTGGTTTCAAAATCCTTTAAAAACAAAGAGGACAATAGCAGAAGAGTACACCACTGGCCCACCACATTCTAAGGTGGGAATTAAAACTGCTTTTGTAGTACCTGACAGAGACTTCCAGCCAAATGCAAAACCAGGGGAAATTACCACAGCTACAGTTAAGCAGTGGTAGCCTGCCACATGGGGGTGTTGCTCACTGGTGGCTCTTTAGTGATCATCACTTGAAACCTCACTATAGGGATAACTTCTCTGCCTTTGACTGTCTCATTGCCACTCCTTTGCTTTCTAGAAATGACATTATAAAAGTGAGTTACCTAAGAAGGTGGTCAATCAGAAACTTTGGGTCTAACTATTTTTGAATTGCACAGCAGCCTGAAAACAATTTAGTAGGTATTTTCTGTGTACTCTTGCAGGTAAGACTTGAAATTTTCCTAGTAAAGTATGAGAGAGAGAGAGAAAGAGAGAGAGAGAGAGGGAGAGAGAGAGAGAGGGAGGGAGGGAGGGAGGAAGGGAGAGAGAGAGAGGGAGGGAGGGAGGGAGAGAGAGAGAGAGAGAGAACATTTATGAGATATCACCACACTAATCATAATGATAAAGCCCTTCACAAATCTTAGACAGCTTGTAATTGTTAAATATAAAACCTAAAGAAAATTTGCATTATTCAGGAAAAAAGAGCATCTCTGAGATTTTGAAAACCTTTTCTTTAAGAAGCAATTGCAATTTTATCAGGAGATATGCCAGGTGGGATTATGGATATCTGAGTTTGAGAATAATTAATTTGCTATTTACCTTTATTTTATTTGTATGAAGAAGTCTATGCCTGTATCTGTGTGGTCAGGTCTGTTTTTGCCAATTACAAAAGGATTTTTAAAGGAAATATTGTTAGATTGGCAAAGGAGAAGTCCCTTTGATTCACACGCAGAGTGAACATGGTTGATGGTACTAATAAATTTTCAGAAATTATTTATTCAGTTTCCCTGGGAAGATCTGCAAATTGCAGATCTCTTGTTGGTCACTAGGACACTTTAAACAACAACAACAACAACAACAACAACAACAACTAGATCTTTATATTGATCTTATTAATCAAGGAGTGAAAGGGGCGACGTTGGTTTTCTTTCTCCTATAGCTGAGATGTCCTCCTCCATCCCAAAGTCTCTGATATCTACCCATGAAAGCCTTTGAAAATATAGAGACCAGACTGCTTGTGTGATGAGGAATAATCCTGAGACTCAGTGGTGATTTCTAGGCAGGAAAAAAAATATGTGTGTGGCTCATCATCGTTCCAGAAGCTTGTTGTGGTCGTTGGCCTCTAACGCACAGTTTTATAAAGTTGACTGGCACTGCAAGTGGGCGAATCCGGACAAGGCGATGGGTATAGTGTCCTCAAGACTGGCTACTTTGGCAATTGGTGGAGATGTAGTAATTTCTTGCAGCTTTTCGTGGAATCTCATTGCTTTGTAGAAACGCAGATTAACTTCCCAACACAAGTTAGTTTTGTTCTCAAGTGGAGATGATTCTGCTCACAAAAATGAATCAAATTGCTCAGAAACTTATGAAAGCTCCACAGAGAACATCCCGCCAAAAGGAAAGGTGAGTTGCCAGTATTCCTCGATCCTCCTCTGTCCAAGGAAATGACCCCAAGTATGATTAAGAATGAACTAAAGAGGGCTGGAGAGATGGCTTAACAGTTAAGAGCAGTGTCTGCTCTTCCAGGGGTCCTGAGTTCAATTCCTGGCAACCACATGGTGGGCTCACAACCGTCTAATAATATGATCTGATGCCCTCGTCTGGCATGCAAGAGAGCATGCACATAGAGCACTCATATACATTAAATAAAATAAAAGAACGAACCAAAGGGAAAATCCTTTGAAAGAATTTTTAAAATTATTTTAAAAACAAGATAATAGGCTGCTTTGTTTGTTGGACTTTATTCCAAAAGAGTATGCTTTCTTACCTGCACAGAGTCTATCTTTGAGGTCACCTCTCAATAGTGGCGTTTTTCAATAGGGAATCCATACATGATGGTGGTGATATATGCTTCTAGAATGCAACTGAATGACCCTAATTAATAGTTTGACTGAACATGAGCTTCTTTAGAACTCTTTTAATTGTTGTTTATGAAAAAAAACTATTATGCTTCAATTATTTAAATCTTATTGCATTTATTTAATTGGCTGTGTATGTGTGTGTGTGTGTGTGTGTGTGTGTGTGTGTGTGTGTGTGTGTGTGTGTGTGTGTACGTAAGAAGGTAACTTTCCAGGGTCTGTTCTGTTCTTACACTATGTGGGTTCCAGGTATTTCACCCATGTTGTCAGGCTTGGTAGGAAGCATCTTCACTGGAGAGGCACACTATCAGCCTTCATACTTTAACTTTATTGCACATATCCTGAATAATGCCTAATGAGCGTTTTTGTTTTTTTAATGTTGGGGAAATATGCAAAGATCAGCAGCCGAGCAGATCTGAGCATCTTTAAGGGAAAGCAGCAGGCTAGAGAAGGAGGATTTTATAGTACACAGGGCAGAGCTCCACAATGGAGAGAAAGCTAAACTTTAAAGTGAAACCGAAGTTTTGACTTTGATTACCTTTTGAGACTGAAACTGTGTTTGCTCATTGATCCTGGCCTATGTGAGTTGAAGTCTTCTGACGTAAATCCAACTTGAGAAGCTGAGAGTCCTGTCAGCCTGGTCAGTCAAGGGCACAGGGAAGCATCAAGCAACAATAGATTTGAATAGACAAGTAGAGATGAAAATATTGATGCTTTCTGACTGTAGTATTACACAGGCTATGATTTATAAGATGACAAGTTATTATCCTTTGCTTATTGTCTTTTGAACCAGTTAACCCAAGTGAATGGCCAAACAAGAGATAAAGTCCCTTTGCCTCTTTCTCTGGGTTTAATTTGTCATATGTAAAGCACATGAAACCAGTAAAACAATCTTGTCATTTAAATCATACACATTGTTAAAATATGTGTTCTTCCCAAGACAAGTGATCATTTGGGGGAAAAAATTAAAACTCCCTTTTACATTTTGTACATCCAAAAATGTGGCCATTTGCTTCTTTGCCTGTATGTTTGCATTAGAAATATTTGTTTCTTTCTTTTTTCTGTTTCTTTCACATAGCCTTAGTAGACTTTACAAAGTCTGAACGCTTTGTTCTCCGGCTTCGTTTTGTTTTGTTTCTGTTTCCATTTGTTTCAGGTTCTATTGATCTTTTAAAGGATGAGCTGTATAGAAGAACAGAAGAGAGCATATATCCTACAGAGCATATATCCTTAGCACGTGGTTAAATAGCCTCTCATTATCTGTTATCGGTGTGCTTGCCCAATTCCATACTCTTTCCCTCTGATTCATTTGAAAGATCTCATTTTGCATGTATTCTTTAAGGTGAAGTTATCAATGCTTGTTTGTCGCTGGACTTTCACACTCTCTCCCTCTCTTCTTTCTTTTCCCCCTGGCTCCTCCAAAGGTTTTGAGATAGGGTCTCCTGGCTTCCCTGCAACACTCTGCAGATCTCAGGCTGGTCTCCAACTCACAGGGATCTGCTAGCATCCCAGGTGCAGGAATGAAAGGTGTGTGCCACCACAGCTGGCTGATCCCCAACTGTTCATGCTTCCATTTTATCAGTCTTATAAACAACAATTCTCAAGCATAAAGATCTGCAGAGGCGGTGGACAAGTGCTGCTGGGATGGCTTGCTCCTCAGCCTGCTTTTTTACAGCATTCAGGACCACCAGGCCTAGGGTGGCACCATCCACACTAGATGGATTCTCTCCCACATGCGGCCCTAATTAAGACAATGCCCCACAGGACTGCCTTCAGCCCAGGTGTATGGAGGCACTTTCTCAGGTCAGATACCCCCTTCTCTTCAAATGACTCTAGAATGTGATAAGTCAACGTGAAACTAACTGGCACACACACCATGTGACACAGCCAGCCAAGCTGAAGAATAGGAGAATAAATACTATTTCTTCATGGAACCACATTGAAAATTATATCTAAAAGAATTAAGTTGAAGAAGAGGGGAGTTTTTATGATGCCTATACTACAGTGTTACTCAGAAACATTTCTGAATCCTTACAGTGGTGGACTACTTCTAACACTAGAACTGGTGTGATCTCACTTCATTTCACCATCCCCTTTTGGATACCATGCACGAACTTGTGGCCTCTTAGGAGCCTGAATTGGGGAAGGCGGCAACATCTCTCTGATTCATCTGTCTACGTTCCTGATCCTTCCCGCTTTACAATTTGTTATTTTCCCCAGTGAAACTTTCTATACCTGGTGCTTCTCGTTGGCTGTCAAGCAGTAATTAAACATGCTTATATTAATATTTTGGAAGGTTCTCCCACCTCTTTGGATCACCGCCTTAGGGAAATAAGATCAGACGTGCTTATGAAAACCCCAAGTCAATCCAGACAGCTATTTGACACGATGTAAGACCTCAAGTAATTAGAATAATAGTCTTGTGGGCCATCTCAAACATTCTGACATTCTGTTCCCTCTACTCCAGGACAACTTCTGACAGTTTTGTTGTTGTTGTTGTTGTTATTGTTGTTGTTGTTGTTGTTGTTGGCAACTGTCATGTCTGAACAGTCAAGAACAAGGTAAGGAGTCAATACTGGGTCCCCATCTTTGGAAAAGACTCAAAATGGAAAAGTTGAATTTTAAAAGTAATTTTATTCCTCTGGCTCAGTCGTTGTCTGTGAGGCTAACTGCCTTATTCTTCTAACCTAGGTCTAGTCCTGGAAGCTTCTAGCCTACGTACAACCTAAGCTAGGCCTAGAATGTTTTCAGCCTCTGAGACTTACTGCTTAATAAGCTCACGCTTACTTGTTCCTACTGAGCTCTGGGCTGCCTGGTTCAACTCAGCTGTTCTGGCTCAAATTCTTCTCCCAGTTGACTTATTTAATCTGGCTTCTCTCTGGGCCCAGAATTTCTCTGCTTAGCTTCAAACTAACTCAGCAACCTGCTCTAGTCTTCTGTCTTCTTCTCATTTTCTGACCTGTTCCATCTTCACCTGAGTTCTCTCTCTCTCTCTCTTTGCAACTCATTTCTCTATTACCGTCCTGGTAAAAACTGCCTCCTCCTCTCTCTGAAAAACTGCCTTTTAAGTAGCTTCCCTTTCCTCTCTTTTCTCCTGAGAGTAGGGCATATCCTAATTGGTCAAATATTCTGTGATTCATCACCTCTTCTACCACTCAATTAGACATCACTTTCAAACATGGGTGCCTCCTTCTACAAGATAATTTTACCTTCATTGTTTTGGATTATAGGCATGTACCACCAAGCATAGGCCTAAGCTTTTCTTTACCCAATACTTGATACTTGCTCTATACCAAGCTGGCCTTAAACTCATCTGTTTGCCTCAGTGTCGTGGATTAAAGGCATGGTTGTATTCCACCCAGCTCACACAGATGTAGAAGATCTTTGAATGCGATCTGTTGCCAGCTGGATCACATAGACCTTAAAAAGTCTTTGGATGTGATCTCTTGTCAGCCAGATCACTTAGACTAGAAGGTCTTTGGATGTGTTCTCTTGCCAAAATAGCCATGTTCTGAATTAACATTCCTCTACAGTCAATTTCCCTGTGGAATTCGAATAAAATTCTTAATATGAATAAACTGTTTGATTATATTAGTAACCACCAGTTTTGAGCACCAGTTGGAACATTTCTTATAGTTTTTCAAATTTAGTCTTTATAATCTACAAGTAAGTATCATTATATACAATTTATAAACAATAAAATGGTGTGTGCAATAGCTTAAGTAGTTTAACAAAAAAAAACCCCTATATAGCTGATTATTTAAAATCAATGTCAGATTTGAACTCAAGACTACTCAATCCTTAAGCGCATGTTCTTGATTATTGTATTAGAACATTTGAGGAATGTGGTATGCTTAAAAAAAAAAAGTCAGGGCTGGAGGCATGGTTCCGTGGTTAAAAGTGTCTGCTGCTCATTTTAGAGGACATTAGTTTAGTTCCCAGCACCCATATCAGGCAGATCACAACCACTTGTGATTCCAGACCCAGGATCCTCCACCTTCCTCTTGCCTCCAATGGCACCTACAAACATGAGCTTACATATATAACACACATGTAGGAAATAAAGTAAAGCTGAAATACTGAAAACCTTAGCTGTAAGTAAGTTATTTAGCTTTCAACTTAATTGAAATGGAAACTCCTTGCTCTAAAATCTGTGGACACCTGTCTCAGTTAACATAAAATCCTGCATTTCAAAAAAAAACTAAAATCCTGAGAGGAGAGCAGACAAATTCTCAGCCATAAACATGAATGAGTTCTCTCTTCTCTAAACTTCTCACTTCCAAAACGCGTGTTTCCAATATTTTCCTCCAATACTAGTTCTAGTCTGTCGTGTGTCAAAGGCTATATTGAGCTTTCCTGAAAGAGCGTACAGCTTCCAGGTAGCAAGCCGTGGAAGCAGGTAGGCTAACTGCAGATCTTCACCTCTCCCTCCTTTGCTCCAAGTCCAATCCCCAGTCTCACCCCCATCTCAGGAGCAGAGCCCCTTCTGCAGCTTCCTCTTCCTCTCTGCCCTCCTCCCCAGCTCTCCACACACTTCTCCTGCTATTGCAGAACCCAACTCTAGGACCGCATTCCTTGGGAACCTGCCAGCGAGGTCTGCCAGAGAGGAAAGAAGGCCAGGGAAGCAGGAAGGCAAGTTTCAGTTCTTCACTCTCCTGCCTCTCCTCCAACCCCAGTCCCCTAGTCTCACTTCCAGCTTTGTAGCTGCCTGCCCATGCTGGACTCTCCTCACATGCTGTCACTGTCCCTATTCTTAGGGGACAGGGCAGATCCTGGTGGAACACCCTGCTTTCCTCTTTTCCGCCTACCCTCTCACCTCTGCTCCCATCTCATGCTATTTCTAAGTGTCAGTTCCCACTACCTAAAACCACATTTTACCCAGAATCACCAGTGACCACACTTACCAGAATACCAGAATAGTTTCCCGCCAAGCAACACACAGCCATCGCACCACCATCCTAAGGACTAGAGAGAAAAACAGACCCAAAGAAGAAAATACCCACCTTAAAAACATAATACTAGTTATCGGCACCTATAATTGCAACCTTCTCAAACTCAGAAGCCTGATCACCAAAATAAAAACACAACCATTAGCTAGCAGGAGCTTGGGGAATTTCATGAAAGAAGGGAAAAGGGATTGTAAAAGCCAGAAGGGTCAAGAACATTATAAGAAAACCCACAGAATCAACTAGTCTAGGCTCACAGGGGCTCAGAGAAACTGAACAGCCAACCAAGGATCCTTCATGGAACTGACCTAGACCCTATGTACATATGTTACAGTTGTATAGCTTGATCTTCTTGTGGAACTCTGAACAGTGAAAGCAGGGCTTTCCTCTCTTTCCTCCTACTGTGTTGCCTTGTCCAGCCTTATTAGGAAAGGAGGTGCCTAGTCTTACTAGATAAGCTGTGGCTAGTTTATTTCTATAGGATGCCTACCCTTTTCTGAAAAAAAAAATAATGTAGGAAGAACAGATGGGGTGAGAAAGGGGGTGGGGGTGGGGGAGACTGGGAGGAGAAACTACAGTGGGGATGTAAAATAAATAAATAAATAAATAATAAAAATTAAAAACAAAACAATAACAAGCAGAACATTTTGTCTCTACCAGAGATCAGAAATTCTACTATAATGGGCCGTAAGAATTACAAAAATGCAGAAGACAAAATCTTAAATAATATTTATGAGTATGACAAAGTTTCTTAAGAGAAAATGAATACATCCCTCAAAGAAATCTGTAAAAACACAACAAAGAGTTGAACGAAATTAATAAACCAATTCAAATATAAAGGTGAAAATAGAATTAATAAAGAAAACCAACACTGAGGGAACTCTTGAAGTGACAAATTTAGGAACTCAAAGAGAAACCTCAGGAAAACCTCACCAACAGAGTACAAGAGATGGAAGAAAGAAACTCAGACGTTGGAGACACAACAGATGAAATAGATACATTGGACAAAGAAAATATTAACTAAAATAATCCTGGCCCAAAACATCCAGGAAATCTGGGACATTATCAAAGAGCAACTCTAAGGATAAAAGGAACAAAAGAACAACCCCAGGTTAAAGGCACAGTAAATACTCTAAACAAAGTCAAAGAAGAAAATTCCCCTAATTTAAGATGACGATGCCTATCAAGGTACAAGAAGCATACAGAACAACAAGTAGACTAGACCAGAAAAGAAAATCCTCTGGCACTTAAAAAACAAAACACTAAATATACAGAACAATGAAAGAATACTGGAAGCTGGAAGGAAAAAAGATGAAGGAGCAAACACTTCAGACAGACCTATTAGACCAGTGGTCCTCAATCTGTGGGTTGTTGCCACTTTATGGGTTGTATGTCAGATATCTTGCATATTGGATAGATATTTACATTATGGTTCCTAACAGTAGCAAGATTACAGTTATGAAGTAGAAATGAAAAGTTTTATCATTGGGTGTCATCACAACATGAGGGACTGTATTAAAGACTCACAACATTAGGAAAGTTAGAAAGTAGGTGTATTAGACCAACACCAGAGTTCTCAACGGAGACTCTAAAAGCCAGAAGAAACTGCACAGCTATTCTACATACTCTTAAGGGACTACAGATGCCATCCCAGACTTCTATACCCAGCAATCACGACAGATGGAGGAAATAGGACATTTCTTCATAAAACCAACTTTAAGCAATATCTATTAGTCCATCACTATAGAAGGCTCTAAGAGGAAAAATCCAGCCTAAAGTTGTAAACCACACCCAAGAAAACACAAGAAGTAAGGAATTCGAAACAAGCAAATAAAATAGAGGGGAAACATACCTGCTGCACCACCACCACTACCAGCAACACCACCAGCAACACCACCACCACCACCACCACAACAACAACAACAACAACAAAAATAACAAGAATCAAGACACTACTTTTGATATCTTTCAGCATCAATGGTCTCATTTTTCCAATAAAAAGACACCAACTAAAGGAATTGATGTGAAAACGGGTTCCACCTTCGGCTGCATCCCATAAATAGACCTTTGATAACAAGATCAGGCATCACCAAAGTGTAAAAGGATGGAAAAAGGTATTCCGTGAAAATAGTTCTATGAAGCAAGCTAATGTGCTCATTTTAATATCTTACAAAATAGATTTCACGCGGGGCAGGTGCAGGTCCACGGGGTTCAAAGGATGAGGTCCTCAGTGCATTCTGAGGAGGATGACTGTGTTCCAGAGCTACACAGAAATGTTCACCCCCTAAGAGCGGCCTGATTGGGAGGAAACCCAAATAGTGCGATGTATTAGAAATACCCAAGCTGAAATCATCTAAGATGGTGTTGATTGCACACTGTGTCTGATCCGCAGAACAGCAGTGACTACACAGCCACCAAAGGGCCATACTGAGAGCTCCAAAACACAGTGCTGGTGTTTCTGAGAAAGAAGGAAATCCTGTCGTGTGGATTGTCCTTGCTGTCCCACTGTAGGACCATGGAACCATGTTTGGGTAATCTCCCAGGGACCCCAGGCCACCGCCTCTGCTTTTTGGGTTGCAGCCAGGCACAGTGCAGGCCAAGGAGATGGCATTCAGGGAGGGGGTGCTGTTTGAGTTGAGCCCCAGTGAGGACTGCACCACCCACAGCACAGGCCTCACTGACCTCCTTTCACTAGCTAGGGGGACCATGCTCAGTGCTGAGAGCTGGATCATGCAGAAGTGGATATGAGGGCCAGCACCGAGGAAGGAGCCCATGGCAGATGGAGCATGTGATGGAACCAGAGACTCAGGAGACATGAATCAACAGAGCCATAATTTCCCAGGGACAAGAAGCTGAGCTGGGCCAACATCAGTGGTTTCTGCGAGCTACTCAATGAAGACTTTGAGGGGCCTCCACTTGCCACCTGCTTGATGGCCCACAAGATCCAGTACCCACAGGAGTAGGAGGCCATCCAGGCCTTGATGGCCAGCAACCATCTGGCGAATTGAACAGGAGCAGGAGAGCTGGTCCTGAGGACACAAGAACAGGAGATCTGGCCCTGAGGATGCAGGAGCAGGTGAGCCAACCCTGGGGACATGGGAGCCTGAGAGCTGGCCCTGCCTTGAGGACACAGGAGTTGAATAAAAGCTGGCCCTGCCATGATGACACAGAAAAAGGAGAACATGCTCTGCCCTGAGGACATGGGAGCAGGAGAGCCGGCCCTGCCCTGATGACAAGGGTGTGGGCCGTGATCCAGGGCTCCGAGTGAGCCTCACCCCAACGTCTATCCCATGTATGACCTACTAGAACACATGAAGAGGCCAGACCTGCAGATTCAAAGACTAAGAACCTCCTTGACACATGGCAACAATGGGATATCCGAAAGCAGTCCCAGTGAGAATCCGGTAACAATAGTGTATGCCGCCAACCGGACCCATGATTGTAGCAATGAACATTTGAAAGTAAACATATGTGGACAAAAGGCTATACTGTGTGATACACTACAAAAATGTATTTCAATCAAAAATAATTAGAAGAGATAGGGAAGAACATTACATTGTCATCATAAGAAAAATCTATCAAGAAGACATTGCAGTTCTTATTGTCCATCCATCAAATACCAGGATACACAGATTTATACTAGAAACACTACTATTGGTAAAATCACATATTGACCCTCACGCAATGATAGTGGGAAAATTCAATACCTCATTTTCACCACTTGACAGTTCATCCAGAAAAAAAAAAAAAACAACCTAAACATACAAATCTGGAGCTAACTGATGTGATGAATAAATGGACCTAACAAATATTTATAAAACATTACACCCAAACAGAAAAGAATATACCTTCTTCTGAGTACCTTATAGAACTTTGTTTAAAACTGGCCACATATTCAGACCAGAAGTAAGTCTCAACAGATACAAGGAAATTGAAATAGCTTCCTGAGTCCTATGAGAGCACCACAGTTAAAGCTGGATATCAACAAGAGAACAAACGGAAAGCTACAAAGTCACAAAAAGTGAAAAGTGAACAACAAACTACTGAATGAGAAACGGGTAAACAAAGGAATTCAGAAAGAAATTAAAGACTTTCTCCAATTGAATGAAAATAAATACATAGCATACCGAAAACAATAAGACACAATGAAGATGGTTCTACAAAGCAAGTTCAAAGTACCAAGTGTCTACAAAACAAAACATAACAAAACCAGGAGAGATCTCATACTTGTAGCTTAAGAGCATACTTGAAAGCTTTGGAACAAAATTTAAAAAAATATATACTCAAAAGGGGCTGGAATGAGAGGACCAATTGGGAAGGGAGAGGAAATAGGGGGCAAGGGAGAGACTGGTATGGAAACCTAATGCAGCAGAAGCTTCCTAAACATATACACACATATGAACATGATCTAAGTGCAATCACCAAATAAGGGGGGGAGACAAAGTCACAACTGCTACACAAATCTTGTCACCAAATGAAGTTTCCACTACCAGGATTAGGTTAAATCTAATCGAGGTGTTGGCCAAAGGATCCCATGGGAAACTACAAACAATTGTTGCCGCCAAGATTGTTTGCAAGGCAAGCTGGTGGCAAGGCCCCATTGATGAAAACAACACCTACTCAACATACTGAAGATGGAAATGTGGAACTGGTGCCGAGATAGAGCCTTTGCCCTAGGTTCTAGTGTCCTTGGTACATTCTGCAGGCTTACACATAAGACACACATAAACTCCAACTCAGCCACAGACCCTTTATCTACAATAGTGTTCTGCCTGCAAGATGGCTTGGACAAAGGTGGCACAAAGTTTGTAAGCATAACCAACCAATATCTGATTTGACTGAAGGCTCACTCCATGGCATGGAATTCATACACAACAATGCCTGGGTGACCAAAAACCTGAAACTAGGTAGCCCTGGGACCTAAGGTAAAACCAAATACTGTTAAGGGTAGGCTGCAAGCTCAGCAGTAGATGGCCAACCGAAAACAAATGCAACGGCATCTTTGGAGGTTCCTTGTCTCACAATGTTGTTATCAGGGCTTCTTCTTTTAAACACAATTATCTTAGTTTTTATTTTTAATTTTATTTGTATATTTTCACCCTATAGATCCTTGGCATCTATATTATGATTTCAGATTTAGTGTTTGTTTGTTTGAACCGTATTTTATTGTCATCTTTTATGAGCCTGTTTTCTTTTGAGAGACAGAAAGGGTGTGGACCTGGAAGGGAGGAGAGTTAAGGAGGAACTAGGAGAATTAGAGGGAAGTGAAACTGTAATCGGGTTATTTTATTTAAAGGAAAAATATATTTAACAAAAACCTTCTGGAAAGCAGCATCTTGTATGAAATCCAGCCCCTACAACTAATAGAAAGTAATATTCTTACATAGTATATGCATATATTTTAAAGTAAATAATTACATGCATGAGTGAGGAGTAAAATATTTTAACTGACTCTCATTACTTGACATTCTAGAATGAGCAAGTGTTATTTTAATTATAATAGAAATAGGTCAAATGAGTTTAATACTAAGTTATACAATGATCATTTAGATCTCTCTCTGTCTCTCTGTCTCTCTGTCTCTCTCTGTCTCTGTCTCTGTCTCTGTCTCTCTCTCTCTGTCTCTCTCTCTCTGTCTCTGTCTCTCTCTCTCTCTTTCTCGTGTGTGTGTGTGTGTGTGTGTGTGTGTGTGTGTGTGTGTGTGTGTGTGCGCGCGCGCGCGCGTGTGTCTGTCTGTCTTTCTGTCTGTTTAGGTCAGGAGAGGGCATCTAATGACTGGAGCTGGAGTTAAAGCAGTTATGAGCAGCCCTGTATAGCTGCTGGTAACTCAACTTGGGTCTTCTGGAAGACAGGGGATTTCTCTTAACCCTTGACTATCTCTGTAGCTCACAATCATTTAGAAATTAAAAATTAATTTCAGTTTTCTGAAAAACCTACCTATTTGGAGTCTATTCTTCTATGTTTAAAGCCTCCTATTTGTGAAATGTGGCAAAGAAAATGCAGTTGACCTAGACACAAACCATGAACCAAACCAGAAACATTCTCCTAATTAACACTGAAACACTATAAACTAATAGATATAGCACCCAGGTAGTGGCATTTCAGCAGTAACTCCTTTTCTAAGAGACTAATTAACATTTATTCAGGTAAATAATTATAATAATTGAAAAGAAAATGGGCCCACTGGGCTCATTTATACTCTTTAAGAAAAAAATATATAGAGAAAACAATTTAATTAATGCCATTGTTTTGGTGCCTTACTCAGCTGCTAGGAAAACACACTAGACCTGAATATAACAATGCATGTTTTTCTCCATTTCTTTGAGATGTTTTCCATTTCATTAAAAAAATAAACAATACTGTTTTATTAAGTACATATGTTATTATTAAAATCCTTTGTGTGGAGATAATTCTTATTTAAAAATTATTAGGAAATGGTTTTAAGAATAGTCTGTCACAAGGGATGGGATAACATTTGAGATGTAATATAAATAAATTAATAAAATTTATTTAAAAAGAATAGTCTGTCAATATCTAAAATAAATTGGTGCTTACGTTTTGATTCATTATGTGAATATATATTTATATTCTATTCTGCATATTGTTGTTCATGCCTACTGTTTTATATATATACAAAGTATATATATACAAAGTATTCCTTTGTTTAAATGCATATACTTTAAACATTGAATGCAATTTTTCTCATTCAGTCTTTATTAACCCTACAAATAAGTGTTATTGATAACAACATACAAACAAGAAAAGGGGATTATAAGAACTCTAGAATTTTTCACAAAAATTTATACAGCTAACAAATGGTTAAAATTATTTGAACTCAATTCTTTATTTGTAGACCTATAGCTTGCTTCCGTACTTTCATGCTACTTGCAGTACATAGATAGATAGCCTCACGGTGGTCTTTAGTGTATATTGTATATACAAGCATCCTTCTTGGAGAATACTGAAAGATCAGATGTTCCATTCGACAGGAGGCACAAGTAACCTCTGCAGCACATATTAATAATTTATACCCACTTACATGACCACCAGCAAGCAAGAGAGCACCAGTCTTGGTGTAGCCTCGCCAGTAAATTTTAAGACACTTCAGACTTTGAAAATGTGGCTGTCTAGACCAAAAACAATCTTAACTCCTAAACAACTAAGCTTAATTGTACAGCTAAACTATCTGGTCTTCAACCCCGTCAGGGACTTGAGAAGGAATAAAATTAATTGCCTGGGTAAACAGGAAGTGCAGGTTAGTAGCTTCAAAAATGAAAAAAAAAATGACAGAGACAGTTTGCTGCCTGAACAATCACCCAAAACTCTCGATAATATTGGAGCATCATCTTCAGCCTTCTGACCAGTATGTCTGGCAGACATATCTGTGAGGCTGGAACTACTTGCTTACCCTGTCTTGGCAGTTTGCCGATCAACTCTTTCTACATCCAAGCTTGCTCAGACAGAATTCTGTCTGTGGTAAAAATGAGGACATTTTGCTCAGTGGCTTCTTTGCCGTATTTGAAGCCATTTCCAGAAGGAGGTTCTTTGATGCTCATCATTGCCTTTGAGGTAGGCTGGGTGTTGCCAGGAGTTAACTTGTCATATTGTCAGAGTCTTTAAAATAATAGAAACATCTTAAATTGTTATATTCTGTAGATCTCTGAAGTTTTTGAAGACCTTATTATAATTTATCTTAGTTTTTTAGGGGTTTAAGATGTTTTTAGGTCTAGATAGATGTTTTAAGTTGATAGAGATAAAACATGATAGATATTGATTTACATTCAGAATTTTAGACTCACCAAGAAAAGATGTTTTCTTCAAAGTTGCCCAATACAAATAGCCAAAAGTCTATGACTGTAACATTTATATAATTCCTGATTGTTCCATGGTTCATCTTGCTGTAAGTAGTTTGTTGTATATATGTGTAATAATATAAATCTATATATATAAAGAAAATAATAATAATATAAAGAAGAAAAAGAAAATGTGGCTGTCTGTAAATGCCACCAAAGGATAAATCTGGCACTGTAAATCAGCTTGATTCTGAGTAAAACCAAATATCTCTCAGTATCTTTAATGCTATTGTCTCTTCTTGTCTGTTTGTTTCATGCTCTTGTTTTATAAGCATGACTGCAAATCCTTTAAACTCATGAGAAAATATAACATTTCATCCAACATGTCTAACTTATAGCAACATTCTTCTTTTGCTTGTTTTTAGCTGTCATTTGTTGCCCACTCATTTTTATAATTTTCATGTATTGCATTTTACTAGCCTTTTGTGGATTCATTGGTGGTAGATCATATTAATAAGGTAAAGTTTCCTGCAGAATGCTCTAAAGAGTAACTAGGAGTTGCTGTTTTTACTAACAAGAATTTCCTTTCTGAATGTACTAGTTTTGTTGGTTTTGACACATAAATGCAAAGAAATGTTAACACAATAATATTGTTTATACTTCTTCAACCTAGATCATAGACATAATGACCATCTGAAGATTTCACGTGTGTGTGTGCACGTGTGCGTGCGTGCATGCATGCGTGCGTGCGTGCGTGCGTGCGTGCGTGTGTGTGTGTGTAACTCTGAATTCTGCTTAGCTCTCCTAGTTTCTGGAGTCTACTTGAATAAAGCCAGCCCTAAATATTCAGTTCCTGCATCTGCAAGCAAACCATTGTTTCTCTTAGCAAGATGTGTGCCCCAGTTTGGTGAACTGCATGTTCTATGCTTCTTTTTAAGATCTGTACCCACAGCTAAGTTCACTCCACATTGTTCAGGTTCCTGGTATACCTCTATATTGCATGAAAAAGTGTTGTTTTAGGTTTTCCACCTACTATCAGCAATGATGGAATTCACTTCTGTTTTCATTATCCCTGCTGTGTTTGGTTTATTAAAAAGTAGTAACAAAAATAAAATAAAGAAAGCAAAATAAAAATTCCTGTTAGGACTTGCCATTGAAACAGCACTTGTTTTTTAATGCTACCTGTTTCTTAAATATTGACATTGCATAATAGAAAAAAGAAAGGCAACTATTGTTGATTTTTTGTTTCTCTTTAATATTACTGCTACAATTCACCTAACAGCTTATGTCTGTTAATATAGTTGCCAGAATTCTAAGAGAAAAATATTTTGGAATTCCTAAGCACTACCACCAATTTAAAAATTCTGTTTAGATCCTATGATGGTTTGAATGAAAATGGCTCCTATGGGTTCATATATTTTTATGCTTTGTCCTAAGTTGGTGCAACTACTTTTGGAGGAGTATGAGATATGGATTTCTCGGAGTTGCATCGCTGGGAATTGGTATGGTAGTTTGAATTGGAATTGCCTACGTATTTGAATGCCTGGTCGTTAGGGAGCAGCACTACTTGAGAGGGATTAGGGGGTGTGGTCTTGTTGGAGGAAGTGTGTTAATGAATGTGGGCTCTGTAATTTCAAAAGCTCAAGCCAGGCCGACTGTCTTTTTCTCGTTCTCCTGTATTTGGATCCAGATGTACACCTCTCAGCTCCTTCTCCAACTCATGTCTGATTGTGTGCTCCCATGCAGCTGGCCATGCTGATAAAGACTAAACCCCCAAAACTGTAATCAAGCATGCCAACTAAACGTTTTCCTTTTTAAGAGTTGACTTGGTCATGCTGTCTTTCCATAGCAATACAACACTGACTATGACAGTGGGCTTAGAGGTTTCAAAAGCTCATGCTATTCTTAGTCAGTTCTCTCTACAGGCCTTGACATTGTTACCTCAACATGTCTGCTCTTTTTTACTGCCCAAGCACTGTGTCTCCCTGAGTGCCACCAGGCAACCCGCCATGACAGTCACAGATCCTCCCTTCCGGCAGCTATAAGTAAGACCTTAATGAAATGCTTTTTTGTAAGTTGCCTGTTCATGGTGGCTCTTCACAGCGATAAAACAAACACCAATAATGTAACAACTATTGGAGGAATTATTTGACACAAACATAGTTAGAAGGACATTAGGATTTTAAAGAATCATGCAGAGATTCCTAACATTAAACAAAGAAAGAAGCCATGAAGGAAATTGCTAAGAATGACAAAATAATATGAAAAGCAAATGTATGACAAAATGTAAAAAGAAAGAGAAAATTCTGGAAATTCTGGAAAAGCTGGAAATTCTGATTTGTAATACTTGTGATAAATGAAACCTATAAAATTTAATATATAACGTTCTAAAAATTGTTATTAGAAAGATCAATTCAATATAAAAATATCCAATCAATATTTTCTAATCATATTAATCATGGAAAATTGTGTATCAAGTCCAACTATTTCATATGGTTCTATGGTATTTTATCTGATATCGTTATGCTGTCAAAATGAGAATGCGGTGGCATCTTGACAAGAAGAAATTCATTTGACTGTTGTATTAGTTATTTTACCTCATCAACAAGTACCTGGGGGGGGGGCAGTTACTGAAGAAAAATAAACTTACTTGGCTCCTTATTTCAGAGAACACAGTTCATGGTGGTTTGGTGAGGCTCAACATTGTGGAAGGGTGAACCATGGGAAAAAAGAGACAGAGAGGAACAGAAGATGAGGTCTGACCTTTAAAGCATGAGCCAGTGGCCTGCCTTTTCCATCTAGGCCCTGTCTTCTAAAGTTTCCATCTCATTGAAAAAACAATACCCTCAGCTACAGATCATGCATCCCATGAGCCTGTGCTGACATTTCATATTTAAACTATAAGAGCTAGTAACCATGGACACATTCAAGTTCACTGTACCAACAGAGATAGTTAAGCAATAAGTATGTGTTCTTGTATTAGACTGGTAACGTTATAGAGGCAGGTAATGGCCACATCAAAGAAAAGGATTTTCTCATGAGATCTAAGTCAGAATGTAAGTTGTTATAATCTTTGACATTTGAAAAACATTTAAAATTGTCCACACTATTTTAATTCACAGATTAAATTCCTATAACTTAACCTTGAAAAAATTGTGTACTAAGATGTTATTCACAGTATAATTTAATTCAGTGAAAATTGAAATAATCTAAACATCCAATAATCAAGAACCAATTAAATAAGTTGTGGCTATTAGTGCAGTTGAATATTCAGCAATTAAAAATAAAAGATAGACAAAATCATGAGCAAGCACTATATCCAATACAAAGTTTATATATATTTCAAACATGTACAAACATAGCATGCTTCATATGTGACATATGTGATCCAAAATTATAGAATCTTAATGTGTCATAAAACACCATAAGATCATGTTTTTTAAGTTGATGTGAATTTCCCTGAGTCCATTCCAAATTATATGGATAATGTAGTCCCCTACTCAATACCTCAAGGACTATCAAGTAGTTGACTTAGTTTTTCTTCTATAGCCTTTTCAATTTTGGGTCTTCTGCTCTGAAACAGCTCATTTTTTATTGTCTAGGTGGAATTTTCTGTCTTTGTTGCCTAAAAAAGCAACACAAATGTAGTTATTGTATATTTTCAATGTATGTGATGAAACATAGGTAAAGGCGATTCCAACATGGCCCAAAAATTTTAGAATACAAAATTTCTGTCCTAACCCTTCAAGTCCTGTCAGATCTGGGTGAGCTCACTTGCAGACCCATTACTCTCCTCACAGGTTTCTTCTGTCCCAGTGTCTGGCCAGATTGTTTCTTTTCAGACACTATCTCCTGCCCCTGGCTATCCTATCCATTTATGGGAACTTGAAAAAAGCTGGCATCATTTTAGAAGAGGAAACTTCACTTAAAAATGCCCTACAGTATTGGCCTTGGGCAAGGCTGTAGGTTATTTTTCTCAGTGGTTGATGTGGGAGGACCCAGAGCATTGTGGGAAGTGCCATCCTTGGGCCAGTGTTCCTGGATGTTATAGAGAAGCCGGGTGTTTCAGCAAGCAAGGCTCCTCTATGGCCTCAGTTCCTGCCTTCAGGTTCCTGCTGTGAGTTCTTTCCCGGAATTCCCTCAGCGATGGAGTGTTATGTGAAACTAAGCTAAAATAAATTTGTTCTGCCCTAAGTCTCTTTGGGTCACAGTGTCTTATCACAGCAATAAAAAAATCCCAAAGAACCATGCTACAATCCGCAGATCCAAAGAAGCTAAGTAACAAGGAGGGCCCAATGGCGGGCGGATGCTCAAATCTCACCTAGAAGGGGAAATTGAATACACATCAGGGTGGACAGAGGTGGGGGCTGGGTGGAGAAGGGCTGGAGATTGGAACAAGAAGGATCAGGTGTTGGGAGAAGGAGGGAGAGAGAGTACTGGGAAAGACCTACTGGAACGGCAGCGGGGAGGCAGGGGACTACTACTAATGGAGACTACTGGATCTCTAGGATGAGACAAATCTAGGACAGTGGAAACCCCTGGAGTCTGTAAGGGTGGCCCTAGCTAAGACTCCTAGCAATTGGAGCAAGAAACACCATCTCCTGTAATCAGGAAAGACTTCCAGTGGAGGGATTGAGACACCAACCCAGCCACAAAACCTTAGACCTACAATATAAATATAGTTTGTCCTGCTTACAATATGTGCAGGGGTAAAAGATGAAGCAGAAATTGAGGGAATGGCCAACCAATGACTGGTCTAGCTTGAGAATCCAGGCCAGGAGAGGGAGCCCACCTCTGTCCCTGTTAATAATATTCTATTATACTTACAGACAGGTGCCTAGCATAACTCTCATCAGAGAGGTTTCATCCAGTAACTGATGGAAACAGAGGCAGAGACCCACAGGCAAACATTAGGTGGAGCTTGGGGAATCGTGCAGAAGAGGGAAAAGAAAGTTTGAAGGAGCCAGAGAGGTCAAGAACACTACAAGAAAACCCCCAGAATCAACTAACCTGGGCCCATAGGGACTCAGAGAGACTGAACTGCCAAACAGAAAGTGTGCATGGGACAGACCGAGGCCCTCTAGAGATATATAACAGTTGTGCAGCTGGGTTTTCATGTGGGACTCCTAACTACAGGGGCAGCGCCTGACTCTGACTCTGTTGCCTGTCTTTGGATCCCTTCCCCTAGCTGGGCTGCCCTTTCTAACCACATTAGAAGATGATGATCCTAATCCTACTACAACTTGATATGCCAAGGTGGTTTGCTATGTATGGGAGGCCTCCCCACTTTTGAAGAGAAAAGGAGGGGGAGAAGAGGGGAGGTGGTCTGAAGTGATTGTGAGGAGAGGGGGGGGGGAGAGGAAGCTGCAATCTGGATATAAAGAAAAAATATCTTTCTTCATCATCATCATCATCATCATCATCGTCATCATCAGTAAGAAAGATGCCAAGCCAGTGACAAGAAAGGACTAAAAAATGTATGTAATCTCTTGTATTATATATCAACGTAATTGTTTTTGTGATAACCCTCTCTTTTCAGGCTACATCTAGAATCCTAACATTTTGCAGTTAAGAAGGGTTGCATTAAAAGAGCTGCTCTCTCCCTAAAACAAATTACCACCGAACTCACAGGACATCCAACACAAAACAGTAACCTTTTCAAGGCATCTTTTCTTGTCAAAGACAACCCAGATCTTCACAGAAACATACAGACATTTCTCTAGGTGCACACCTGTGGACTGGGAGGAATGCGTTCGGAAGTGTTGTGAAAGTGTGCTGAGGTAGAAGACTTGGGGCAAGAGGGAAGTAGTCGTGTGATACTCAGCTTCAAAGGGCACACATTTGCCCGCATTGTGTGCTAACAATTAACGAGCACTGAAGATCGTTTAGGAAGCTTAGGTATGTATAATTCAACATTAAATTTAGTGACATCTTAGTTCAGAGGAGAAAAAGAATCTCAATTCACGATCTCTGGCGCTATTTGATTTCCAGAACATAGAAAGAGATTGTTGTCAGTCCTAGGGAGAGCTGTGTTGGGTGTGCAGGGAAGATATCCTCCCCTCCCTCAGTACTGTGTCACATGCCTCTGCTCCTCTGGGACATGCAGAGGTGTGGTAGAACTCCAGGGTTGTCCACCTGGTAGAGTCAAAACGCCACCTAGCCACAGAAACCCTCAACTGTGCCTAGCTCGCCTGAGAAGCTGAGAGCTTTATATCGCTCTGATTTTAATGTTTATTCAGTTTTACTTTTAAAACTTGTTTTTAGTTTAATCAGTGAAAAAAACTTAGAGGTCTTTAGAATATATGAATTTAATTTTCAACTTTAAGCTTTGTGAAATCAAAATTCAGGGCAACTATTTTGTATGAAAACTTCGTCTCCCACTTAATATGCATTTGTATGTGGAAAACACATATACTTCAAGAATGTGGCATGATCAAATAGTATAAATCACCCTATAAAGAATTTGTATTGATTATATGTTGACAATTTATTTTGAGTAAATTGAATAAACAAAACCACAAGAATTATATTCATTTCACTCATGATTTTACTTAATAAAAATAAATATGACCACTAAAAATCTTAAAATTACACATGTGGATATCATCCAACTTCTATGAACAATGCCACACTAGAGGGTAAAAAATTCATAAGCACACTGAAGCCACAAATTAGTAGAAAATAGAAGTAGACACAGACTGTTGTTTTTAATTATGAAAAATTTTACAATTATGTGTAGTAATTGCAGTAATTTCCATTGAGAATGTTACATTTAATTTCTGAGAAATCTTAACATCTAGCTTTCCACAACAGAAAATGGGGTAAAACTATGATTCTTTGGCAACAATTTTGTGGAATAGGTAGTGCCCGTCTCCACTACTTAACACAAACCTCTTTTTTTTTTCACGGTGTGCCTTGTCAATAAAAATCACACTAATAAATAAATAAAAATAAAACTACGCCACTCTGAAGAACCTCCAGAGACACTTGAGTTTGAAATCTTTGAGGCAAGTGGCAAGATGATGTAGAAATGGGCTTTTTGCCCACTACATTTGTTCTAGCAGGAGTTCTCTGTCTTGGGTGGTTTTCCATTTTTGTTTTTCAGCCACAAAAAAATTGATCAGCATTTTACAAGGTGAAAATCCCACTGAGCGTTTTAACAGCTGCCCATAAATCAAGTAACAAAATCAGAGTGAAGAAATGCCTGTCACTGTGGTCCAGAAAACCCTAGTTATAATTAAATCGGAGTCTGTTGCTTTAAGTCCTAGGAAGCTCCTAGGTTCTCTCTGCACTGTTGGCCTATATGACAGGCTTTAATTAGCACAGATTTTTCACGTTCATGGATAGATTAGAAATTTGGAAGTGCTTAATGAAAAAGGTCTGTTACCTTGACCAGGCTGAAATTGCAGTTAGAGGACACTCACAGGCCCCCAAAGGCTGACTGCATACAAATACATGCATATTTACACTGTTCACACAAGAGTAAAGTTTTTTAAAAAGATAATTCACTAAGGCAATATTCATTTTGACTTACTGTTAATACCCTAAAAATGTGAACAATATCTTTAATAACTTTGAACTAGATACAACTAGACTTCCTGGGCCCATTCAAGCATCTTAACATTCCGTTTCCCCGTTGAATTAAGCTAGACATGAAGCCAGTCCTGTTCATGTTTTTAATACTGCTGTTTACCTATCTAAGAAGACACAGAATTAATGATAGGCGAGTAAATATAGAAAAAGCTATGCATATTACAAAGTTAACACCACAACTTATTTTAAGTACAGTGATGAAATAGGAAATGCGATGCTAGGGCTTTGTGGAGTGTTGAAGGGTCAGTGTCAAAGAACTGGACTTACCTAAAAGGCAAGCCTACGGGCACAACACAAGAGGTTATTTATGTTATGTTATCCTACTGGCATGCCCAGGAGGGATTATTTTGTTTGGGTGAATTGATAAAGCCTGGCCTACCTGAAAGAAGGTGCCATCGTTCCCTGGGTTTGGGACCTAGGCTCAACATAAAGGAGGAAGCGAGCTGAGCATAAGCCATCACCATTCCTTGATTACTGAGTGAAAAAGCAATGCGACCAGCTACATCAGGACCCTCCTGTCATGATTCCCTTACCAATACGGACGTTACTTGGAAACATGGGTCAAAATAAAAGACCCTTCTTTCCTTAAGCTGTTTTGTGTCAGGGTAGTCTATTATATCAACAGGAGAAGGAACAGCGATGGTTACAGAAGATGTTTGTGAAGTGCTGAATTTCAGGGGAAGCTGTGGGAAGAGCAAAAGAATGTTCCAGCAGAAAGAACACGCGCAACGCCTTAAGTGCGCATGTGCAACTGAAAGGCAACAGGTATACGGAGCGGTGACCTGTGAAACATGCCCAGCTGGGCACCAGCAACTCGATGCTAGCAAGGCATCTTTGTACCTGAACGTGACCTTCCTTAGATGGGCTCCCTCCATGCTCACCGCGAGCTAGTCAGGGCCCACATTCACCTGAGCCAAGGAGCCAAGTTTTCACCACCCACTCCAGAGCTGCTCTTAGTTTAATTTAGGAGACTGTTGCTTGCCTCTCAGGACACTCTTCCTACCCCTCTTAGCTAATTTTGTCACCTAGAGCCAATATTCTATGCTAACATATTCTTCGCTAAAAATGGAAAGTTTATTCTTTTATTCAAATAACTTTGAATAATAAAGTTATCTTTGGTCACAGAGCCTTTATTTTTTATTTTTTCCTTAATATTTGAGTAGAAGGAAGTAGGGAGGAGACGCTGTCAGTGACCTGTGAGGTAGAAACTAGAGAACAGAAAAAAAAATGCTCTTTCCAACCCTGTAAATTCTGGGTTGCAGTAAAGGCTGTTGCAAATGTCTGACCAATCAACACAGGAACAGTAAGTACAAGTTGAAAGCAAGTCTGTTTCCTGCATGTATAAAAAAAATAGAGAATAGTAATGCTCACACAGGTGCCTTTGGATTCCATGTGATAAAAGTACAGCCTCAACAAAGAAGGACAATTTATTGGAGAAGTGACAAAAAAAAGATTCTGAATGAGAGGACAGATAACAGCAGGTAGAGGCCAGTTAGTTCAGCTTGTTGATGGAGATTCTACTGGCTCCGTCTCCAGACCAAAAAGGGCTTATGATGATCTTCAGTACCAACTGTCTTTTTCCCTGGCAGGAAGTAGGATAAAGATGGTTTTGTGTTATATATCTATGTCCTGATTTTAAGCAAGTAGAGGAAGGGGAAAGAGTTCCATTCACCTACTTCTAAATTCCCTTCATCTCAACAGTTATTACAGCAAGGAGAACTACTTGAAGGTGGCTGTTAGGTACAGCGCCCCCCTCCCCCAATGGTAGTGATGACATTATCTTAACAGTCTTAAACAAGACTTTGGTTGGGTAAGCAAAGGATTGTTATCAGCTAAACAAGCCTAAAGGTAGACTCCTATTTGCCAGAAAACACCCTTCAGTCTCCAAGAAGTTCCCTTAACCTTCCCTGAAGGTCCATAACTTTGGGCAAGGTCACTTAGTTCCTAAGCAATCCCACAGGCTGTATCAGCTTAGGCTCTACCTTACTCAGTGTCATTTAAAATCTGCTGGTTTTCCAAGGGCCATTTTGCTCTTCTCCCTGCCTCTACCCACAAGAGATGGCCTTGGGAGTTTCATCCCCAGTAGTTTTGTCTGCCCACAGAGAAGTCTAGTTTGGTAGTTTACCTGAATTATCATTTACAGTGGCACTGTAGTCTTTCAGAGTCATCAAGACATTTGACTTGGAGCTGAAAAGATTACTCAATGGCCAACCAGGCATGGTAGTGCAAGCCTTAATCCTAACACTCAGTTGGCCAAAGCAAATGGATTGCTTTGAGTTCCAGGCCAGCCCACCCTGGTTTACATAAGCAGTTTCAGGCCAGCCAGAGGTACTTAGTAAGACTCTACCTCAGTAATAAACAAAAGAAAGAAAGAAAGAAAGAAAGAACAACATTAAAAAAAAAAAAATGAGTGCTTGCTGTACAATTATCAAGATTAGAGTTTAGATCCTAGCACCTTTGGTGGTCATCCTGAGTATACCTGCAATCTTATCCTCAAAGGAATGAGAAAAGTGCATTCAGGAGATATCTAATACTTTCTTCTGTGAGCAGTCACAGAAAAGTGTAAACCCCCACCTCCTCACACGTGCTCACACATACCCATCCTCTCACACACACAAAACAGATTAATTTATTAATTGAAAATAAGTTAGCTTGATGTGTCCACTCAAGTTATTGAGGGACAATAAGAAAAAATGTAGTAAATCCTGATTACATCTTTCTCATTATAATGCCAACAAGACATTTAAAGATGGACAGAGGTACAGCAGGGGTCAGAGAAAGAGGATTGTTGGTCTGGGGTAAGGAATTAGTTGAGTGATGCAAGATCAACATGTCAAATTAGTGAAATCATGCTAACAGCAAATGTTAGCAACTTCAACAATTGACAACAAGGGAAAAAATCAATATTTATTGAGTGCAAGCTGCTTATATGTCTCCTACGTTGAAGCTTAGTCAAGCTTATGGCTGGGTTTGATTGAGCTTCTTTTTCACAGTTAAGAACATTTACACTGGAACACTGGAACTGTAAAGTCATACAGCAAGTTGCTGAGATCAAACAAGACTTTTGCATAGCTGAGCTCACACTCTCACATATATAAACTTAATTATCAAACACTGTTGAGAATCTATTGCTTATGTCATAATGCACTGTTACTAACGAAAGCCAGGAAGGTCCTAACAGGTTCCCGTTTACCATTATTCAGGAAAAACACTGATAAGATATATTTTTGTGTGTGTGTGTGGAAATGGAAGAATATAAATCTATAATTCAAATGCTCCTGTTTTATTTTCTCTTAGTATCCATAACACACTGCAGCATTATATCTGAACAATAGCTTTACAATTCTATGTGAAGGTAATTAAGGAAGCCGCATGAATCTCACATGTGGCACCTTTGAAAATCCTTATCCAGGAGATTCGGGTCTTTCTAAAAGCTAGGGATGGACAGAGATAGTGGAGGAAATCAAGCCATGATCTAAATAAAGTACTATTGATTTGCTAGTAGCTCGGTTCTTGTTGGGTGACGAAACATTCCCAGTACTAGACAGGAAGACAAATGACCATCTCTGTCCTAACACAAACAAGTCACCCACCTTTTGGTCCAAATCAGAAACATTTTCTTGTTCTTAACCCCTTACTTTGTTCAGCTACGATTGCATTCTGATCTGGTGTGAGTGAGATAGGATTCATTTTATGTTCCAGTCACACTGCTAAGTAGCTAGTCACCACATTAGCATTAGATTTAGAGGTCATCAAGGTTGGACCCTATGTTTACCAGTTTTGGTCCCCACCCCAACTCTTACTCTTGAGAATTGGAAATACCGTGCGGTTGAGGGATGAAGAAGGATGCATCTCAATTGTCCCCCCCTTGGTCATAAAATAATATGAAGGAATGAAGGTAAAGGCAACCTGGCTTTGTTGAAGCTCACTATGGGAAAGATACTTTGCCTTGTCTATTTTATAGATGTCTTTTTATTTTTATTTACTTCTTTATAATCTCTCTTACATCATATTTCATCAAAAGCATGGTGGAATCTGAGTTGTACCTCTGGCCCTGGGTAAAGAAATAACATTCTAAACCGCCCAAACTATTGTAAGAGTACAAAGACACACTATTTCTGTTCCTGTAAGAAATAATACAAATGAGTCTATCAATCCCCTGGACAGAAAAACACCTCCCACGAAAGTTCTCAGTTCCAGAAACAAAATACACCTAAAGGCATATTAAGAAGACAGAAGTATTCTTTTAATTAGACATCTCTGTACTTACACACCATGAAGGCCCTCCCTTCATGCAGTAGCTTATAGACCCCCCAGTGATAAGTCTGATTTTGTCCTCCAACCTTTTTATCTCCCCTTTTCAGATCCTGTTCCAAATGCTAAGCCTGACACTCTGGACATGCCTACCACCACCATTCAGCTTGCTCACTTCTGTTTATGCACGCGGTCTGTTTCTTGATCTTTTACTCAAAAGAGCGTAACTTCCCTTCATTCTGGCCATCTCCTTTCTCCACGGTCAGTTTTGCTTGCCTTGTTGTTGTCTTTTTTTCTCTCTTAAAGTGCAAAAAAAAATTCTCTCAGATTTTCCTTCTGACTTACTTTAAAATTATTTTATCTATGAGACTAAGAACCTGTTAACATGACTCCTTCATTCTCACCTAAAAGGATCCCTTGCCATTGGAGGATACTTTAAAGTTCTTGTGTGATGTGATGTCCAAATTCTTTGTAGCTTAGGCAAATAATTGCGTGAGATCCAGAAAAGCAGAAGTGAAAGCACTGATTGACTAAGCAGGCAAAAGAAACATAAAGTAAAGCTGCTCAAACAAGCTATGGCTCCTTACCCTAACAGACACATAGCCTTTTTCTAACTGACAAATAGTTTTTTACTTAACTTCAGAAAAAAATCTGTGCGTGCTCCTGGCAAACATCCCATAATTTTAAACATAGGTATTCTCTGCCATGCATGAGAATGTCTAAGACTGTACACTGGTAAGCACAATCCCCTGCTTAAAATTACGGTAAGGAGTTGTTCCTTACCATCCTGGAAAACAGGCCCAGTGGAAATGTTTCCTTTCTGCCCCAACCCCAACATCCATGAAGTTAATTAAATGATGTCATGCTTCATCTTATCTGATTTGGAAGCAATTCATCCCCCTCTTGCTCGTCCTATTAGTCCGAGCGATCAGCATATTAATTCATTTGTGAGAATAAGCTCAAGGGTAATTATAGTGAGGAGGTTTAATGCCTGAATGTGTTCATGTCTGTAATCAGAAGTACTTTCTCAGTGGGAACAATTGTTCGACAATTACTGTTGGATATGATTGCCCCATAGACAACAGACAAGTGTCAGGAGGGAAACAGCAAGGGCTTGTTTTGCAAATTCTGTATTATCAGCAAGTCCCCCACACCCCCCAATATTTTCTGAGGCGTTCAACTCATGTAGTTCCAACCTTTGTGTTGCTCTTCACGTTGTGAATTAAGTAAAAAATAAGTTGGATTTTGTGTGTAAAAAGGGTCACAAGAGACAATTTAGTATTTCTGAAAGCCTTAACTTTTTCTTATCACTTTTCAATGCTTTGATTGGTCTTAATTGTTTCCCTTTTCTCCCCCAATATGCACCATAATCTCTATTACTTGATTTATTTTCCTGTGCTGAAAAGGTTTTTAGGTCTTCTCATTACAAAATGCAAAATGTTTCAACAAAAGTCCATCTAAATTAACAAATTGTAAGGAAGTGCATAAACAGAAAAGTAAATGTTGATTATCGCTCCTTTCTCTGAAAATTTTATTTTTATTTTTATTTTTTTATTCTTTTGGGCTTTCAAGACAGGGTTTCTCTGTGTAGCCTTGGCTCTACTCACTCTGTAGACCAGGCTGGCCTCAGACTCAGAGATCTGCCTGCCTCTGCCTCCCGAGTGCTGGCATTAAAGGTGTGCACCACCATGCCAGGAAAAGGTGATTTTTGAATGTGAGCTTATATTTAATTTCTGCTGTTTTTAGCTTTACATTTCTCAAAGCTCTGTGATAAATTTCAAATGGAAGTGGTATGCAATCATAGGTTACTTTCTACACAGCATTGTTTTTAGTATGTGCAGGGATGTAATTAGTTAAAGGAAAAGAAAAACCTACCCAAATAGTCTGAATAACCTATGAAAAGGATTCATTGCTTATGTAATTAGCATATCTGAGCTAGAGGAGGCTTAAACATGTTTTCATCAACGCTATTTGAGGATTCTTTCCACCTATAATTCTTAGTATTTAAACATTATCAACACTGTTTTTACCATCTGCTCCCAAATGGCCATAGATAGCATCTTTGGCCCTCTGATCTGCATGCTGTCCTTTACTGTGTAATTTTACAAACATCAACAAAGATCAAGCAGTGTTACCATAAATCTGGAGGAGTCTTACCTTAGGTACCGCACATAGACAGGGAAATTGGGTTTTCTCTTGAGGTTCATAGCCTTTTTAATAAAAAGAACTTAAGAAAAATCTCAGAAAGAAACACAAGGATGATTTTATTAAAATTTCAAAGAAAAATCCAAGAGCAAATAAGCTATAAATCTCAGCATCTGCCTGGAGGAGGAAGAGGCAGGAGAGGAAGAAAGCTATGCCTTTGGGATTGGGCCAGCATGTTCAGTAATAGAGTTTAGCAGGCAGAAACAAGGCAGGCAAGCAACTGCATAGCCGAGAGAAGGGGGGGCACTTTAGAGAAAAAGTGAAGAAGTTCACCAAGAAGAGACTTGATACCCTATGAGCATATACAGGGTGAGACAGTCCCCCTCAGTCACAGTCATAGGAGAGGGGAGTAAGAGGGAAACGGGAGGGAGGGAAGAATGGGAGGATACAAAGGAGGGGATAACCATTGAGATGTAATATGAACAAATTAATTTTTAAAAAAGTGAAGAAGTTCAAAGTGTTAAAGAAAGGCTCTGGAGAAAAGAGCTATGTATTTCAGAAGAGCAGGCAAATGTAAAGGAGCTTCATTGGGGCTCCATAAGTCACACAGGAGTTATGAGAAGGAGCAGTATTGGATCATATGAAAGGTTTTAATTATTCCTCCTCCTATCTCTTTAGAATGGTGATAGCTGAACCTGCCTTCCTGAGAGGGTAGGCCCTCAGCCAGGGTATTAATCATCACAGCTGAATTAACTCTTATTTTTAGGTAGCTTACAATGTGAAGTTTCCATTCAGGCTAGGTAGATTTCACTCTCTTGACAAGCAAGAAGTAGCATTTTCTCAGTAGCTTTCTGTCTTAGTTGCGGTTTCTATTGCAGTGCAGAGACACCACGACCACGGCAAGTCTTATAAAGGAGGACATTTAACTGGGAGAGGGCTTATAGCTCAGAGCGAGCTCAGAGTTCAGAGCTCAGAGGAAGCCCAGTGGCATGCAGGCAGGCACGCTGCAGGAGGAGCTGAGAGTGCCACATCAGGATCAGCAGGAAGAGAGTGGGAGACTGAGACTGCTTGAGCATCCGAGACCTCAAAGCCCACCTTCAGTGGCACACTTCCTCCACAAAGTCACCGCTGCTCCAACAAGGCCACAGCTTCTAATAGTGTTATTCTCTGTTGGACTATGGGGGCCACTCTCCTTCAAACCACCTCACTTGCCAATCCTAGAGCAGTTTAGGTTACTTAGATTCGATATGTCATTCATATCTTTCGATAATATTTTACATTTTTTCCTCATAAACATGAGTTTAAATAACAACTAGAACCAATAGGGAAATGTGACTTTTATTCTCTTTTCCTTCTATATTTTGTGTTGTCGGTCATTTGGTCTGTTGTTGTTATTGCTCATTATCACCGGTGATGATGTGGTAGACTTTTAAAGTGTGTAATTTTGATGCGTTTCTCAACAGGTAGAACATGGCAATGTGTTTCTTCTGCACTTGTCTTATTACAGTAACATCCCAACTTTTCAAATATTCCATTAAGAAGCAGGTTTTTATGATGTTATGCACGAACTATATGATTAAAGCAGATGCCTCCATCACGGGCTGAGAGATTCTTCCACCATGTTTCCTCACACCCATATACATCCTACAGCAAAGGTGTTGACAATGGGAAATATGTCCCTTCCGCAAACACAAGGCAGGTGTCTTATAGTCACTTACCTCAAGAGCCCCGGGGTTCTTTTTCTGCATTCTCTTTAGGAGTATTCCCAGGGAAAAGAGCTGATTCCTAGGAGTGAGAGTGGAAAAAACCCCTGAGCTACAAGGTGTGCTCTTACATAACTTTGGCTATAACCACAATATTAGAATCTCAAAATTATTTAAGTCAGTTTTTGACTTTTAATTAATGTCTATATAAAGTGCTTGAAACAGTGTTAAGAATTATTTCTTTGATTTATTTAATGAAGGTCATTATTATTACTCTCAGTATCAGCAGTATTGTTGACACCTGCACAAGTGAAACTTATTTGCACCAAGTCTCTGTTATCAGAAGAAATGGCCTGTACTCTGTATCTAAGTTGCCATCCATATCTTCCTCCTACCTGAAAAATGACAGAAAAAGAACTCCACAGTGGGAGTGGGTTGTAGGAAGTGGAAGGACCAAGGTTGCTGGGAGATGTCCCAGACTTACACACATAAACAGTCTAAGTTCGATATGAGAAACAACGAGTCTATGAATTCTACGTATATCATAATTTCGTTAGACTCTGAGGCTGGTTTTCAGCTCAGTGGAAGTCTATGGAGGACTGCTTCCAATAACCCAATACAATATCATTTGCATAGTTTGAAGACATCACAAACGGTTTTCTGATTCTCCTTCCTTGCCTTAGACTGTGAGTTTAAGCCTTGAAATTTGTAATTGTGCTTCATTTTATCTAGTATAATCATAATGGTCAAACCACCCATACTTACCTATTGTAGGTTAACTTTAATCCAGAAACATGGCTGCTGTGGCAAAGGATCACATCCAAAGACCTAGGTCTATGTGATCCAGCTGGAATGCAGACATAACACACACCTTTAATCCCTCTGGCTGGGATGCAGACACACTTTAATCCCAAACAATGAAGGTAAAATTGGTTTGTAGAAGAAAGCAACCATGTATGAAAGTGATATCTAATTGAGATGCAGACAAAGTTACACTCTGAGAACGATTTGACAGAATAGGATATGCCCAACTCTCGCGAGAATAGAGAAGAAAAGGCAGCTACTTAAGAGAGCAGAGGGAGAGGGGGAGGGGAGGTAGTTTTACTAGGACAGTTATACAGAGACAGGTTGCAGAGGGAGAAGCAGCTAAACACAGGTGAAGACAGACTGAGAATGAGAAGGAGCCAGAAGATTAGGACATATTCCCAAAGTTAGTATGAGGCCAAGCAGAGAAAGTCAATTAAGAGGCAATAGAAGCCTGTTTGAATCAGTCAGCTTGGACAGGAGTTTGAGCTGGAAGAGCTGAGTAGAAACAGCTAGTCAGAGTTCAGGAAAGAGCTATAGGGGCTGAGCTTACTGAGCGTTAAGTTTCAGAGGCTGAAAACACTCAAGGCCTAGATTAGATTTTATGGAGGTTAGAAGCTCCTAGGACTAGGCCTGGGTTAGCAGCTGGAGGCAGTAAGCCTCTGAGATGACAATCATTTTAAGTGAATAAAAGATACTTTAACAATCTATTAGGATCTTTATTTGCTTGAGTTTTATAATAATTTTGTAATTTTTGAAATTATAATGTTGTTACTTTATTTTTTTTTCCTTCCCCTTTCTTCCCTGTGAAGCCCTTCCATTTACTCCTCCTTGTTCTTTGTCAATTCATGGCCTCCTTCTCTTTAACTATTATATATGTACATATGTATATATTATACATCATATATTATTATATACATAAGATATATGTGTATGCACATGCATCATATAAATGTAACTTGCATTTGTAGTATATTGTTTGGAGGAGCTAGACTTGAATCTAGGTCCTCATACATGCTTAGAAAGTAATTTACCCCTGACTGTTGCATTAGCTTTATTTCTATAACTTTCTGTTAAATATTCACTTGGTGTCTTAAAGCCTTGCTTCCAATAGTCATGAGTTTCACATAGTACAGATTCTTCTTAAAGTATCCACTTAGCCACTGCCTACTATAAACTACTGTGCCTCATTTCCCACCGGCCGTGAGGTCATCGTTGCTTGCATGTTTAATCAAATCTGAGTTTGAAGGAAAGGTTTTCATCCTGAAGTCTCTCTTTTCTAGACCTATCAAGTGGCTCAGCAATAGTTTAGCAAGGAACATGGGGTTCATTCTTTGCATGTGATGTGTTTTAATAGAGAGCTATTTCCAACTGTGAGAGAGCTGTGTGTAAAGGCCAGCAAGACTCAAAGTCTTTCTCATTCTGGACCTCTAGGCTAGTCATTCTCCAAGGCTCTCTGTGGTTCTCACATGCCTGTCCTTCTAGTGACAACCACCCCTGGAGAAAGACCTCCCTTCTCTTCTATCTTCAACGTTTCATTTTGTCTCTAATTAGTAAACTCAAATCAGGCATCTCTTTGTGACACTTTATATTGAAGTGATGGTGATAAATGTGCTACAGGTGGTTCATAACAACAGCAACAACAAAATAGCATACAGTTCTGATAGCATCCCTTTATCATCTATTTATTAACATGTACAATGTTATCCAACCATCATAATTATGATGGCTGATCTTGGTTGTCAATTTGACTACATCTGGGCTTAACTGAAACCCAAGCAGTTGGGCACACCTGTGAGGGTTTTTTTCTTGGTTGAATTATTTGAGATAGAAACCCCACCCTAAATCTGGGCCATCTAAGATCAGAAGATCAATGATAAATTGGAGACACATCTTCTGGTGGCAGCTCACTTAAAGGAGGACATGAAGGAAGGAAGTTTTTGCTTTGTGTCTGCTTGCCACACTTTCACAGGCACATTCATCTATCATGTCCCCGAGCCATCCCTTCACTGGTGACATAACCTACTTCTAGACTCCAAGGTACAGTTCTCTAGGAAGCCCCTGGGACTGCTGAGAAATCCAGTCTCATGGGCTAAGCAACTACCAGATATCTCTATGCATTTGCTTCAAAATATTTATCTCAAGCTATTGCTTTTTAATCCTGTTACATCCCACTTCCCACTAGGCAACCAATCATCTTTCTGCTCTACATTCAGTCTAGGCATTTTGTCTAAATGATGTGGTCTTCTATGAGTGGGGTCTTTGATTTATCGCATGCTTCTCAGTTTCATTCATGCTGTGGTACATATCCGTGTTTTGTCTTTCTTGTACACTATCCCATTTCACATAGTACCACACTTTTTGGCTATTATTCATAGTATATTTTGGGGTTTGTTTTTTGAGACAAGGTCTCCCCATGTAGCGTTGACTGTCCTGGCACTCTCTATATAGACCAGGCTGGTCTCAAACCCGCAGAGATCTGCTTGCCTCTGCTTCCTAGAATTCTTCCTGACTGTATCTAGATCTTAAGTTCTTTGCTTTTCTTTTACTGAACTCACTTTTATATGGCTGATTTGCCTTTTTATTTGATATAACATCAGGGGATTCTCTCAACTCCTGAATTATGTCAACTGCAGTCCAGACCAAGTGCGTGTGCTGCAGTGAACTTGGGTAGACTTGGGCAAGGGACACTCATTAGCTGCACTGATGCCCATACTGAATGCAATGCTTGGAATAATCAGCTATCGTGGTCTGAGCCTTTAATCTCTGTCTAATTCCAGTGCTTGTGGAAAGTGGCATGTTCACTGTGTCATACTTTATTGGAATATGGGTATTAATAATGTCATATAAAACTTATCTAAGAGTCTCAAAGTAAGACTCCCAGATAGAACAGTGTGTGGCATGAAAAGTCAGGTCATTTGCCTTTGGTTATAGAACTAATTAGGTTACAAACTAATTACAGATAATGGTTCCCCCCTCACCTGTACCTAGTGTTTCTTTCATGCTTTCCTTAATTAGAAACAGGCAAGAACCACAAAAAAGTAGGTCCCACGTAGACTAGACACTATCATTTAACTAACCAGGAGGCCAAGAAGACCTGAGAGGACAAAACTCTACCTCGAAAGTGGATCGTCTCAAGTTACCTTCACCTGATATCTTGTTATATTGGTTAATTCCTTGTTTTCCAAACTTTTCTGTGTATTTTCTACTTCTCAGAGCATGTCTAGATTGCAACTGGCCTAATTTTGTGCGGCTTTGCTTCGATTTTCTGACCACTAAGCTGTGGAAACTTGTTTTTTAATGTTGAAATCTGGCGTTTCCAGGTAGCCAGCTGAGCTTGGTCTATTATGAAGGACTTCTTTTCTCAGAAAGGTTCTATCTTTACCTGATCTAGAGACACCAAGATCCCTTAAGGAATGTCATATAGCCTTCAGGGGGAGGTTACAGGCCCTTCATTCCCCAGAATCAATGGTGTCTCAGATAGTCATGGAGGAGAAATGGTGCAAGCCAAAGCAAGAGAATTTATTTTTTGAATCAGAGACATTTATAAACCTTGGGCAGTGGGAGGGAGGGGTTTTGAGAGCAAAGGTCTTTGATTTGCTGGGGTTAGAGGTGCTAGGATACTTATTTACAAGTAACAAAATAGTCCTATCATAAGAAGGGAAAAGCAGTACATAATTATCCTATGGGTGGAGGAAGAGCTCCAGGGAAGTTAAATGTTATTGGTTGAGAGCCAAGACAGCAAGATATCGTATTAGCATAAGGTGGTTATCTCCAGGAGTCACCAGTTGCTTGCAGAACAGGTTTCTGACCAGGAAAGGGTCAGGTTTGTAGTCTCCCTGCTGGGAGACACTCCTTAGAGTTTCTAGGGTTCAAGCAGAAAGAGAACCTCGCTGAGAAAGGGAGTGCTGTCTGTGGGTGTATAATGAGGCCATCGGGAAGAGCCAGACTTCGACCTTTCCAGCAGAGCCCCACACTACACTTTCTATATTTAATTGTTCCTAAAACACACCAATGATTCCCTGACCTTGTAGAATCCTGTCCTGCCTTAGATGTGATCGCTCTACTCAGAAAGCTCTGATATGTAGGATGCCTCTCTTACTGTATCAAGTCCTTTTAACTTAAAAAAAAATTATATGACAAAAATATTAATTAAAAAGTGTTCTTATTTTATGTTGAATTCTGGAAACCTTTAAGATTTGTGTCCACCACCATCAATTTCTACCCCCGTTAACTGTATAACAGTGTTCTTCACCCCTGTTAATCCAATCATTAAGCTCTGATTCAAAGCTACTAATGTGAAAAACATTTGCACCAAAGGACATGACTCATACAAAAACAAACAGAAAGAACTTCATGAGCTCGGGTTTAGAGTTGGATGCCATAAAGGGTTTGTGCTCAGATTCCTGGATAAAAATGATAAATCTTTCTGGAGCTCTAGGAATGGACACCATAACGAAAGCGTGTTCTGTGCTACGCTGGACTTTCCCAGAAGTGCAAGAGCACCATTACTCCTGGTTTTACAGTTATATCAGCCTTCAGTGAATCCATTTAACCAGCCCACAGGGTCAGTTTTCATATCCATCAACTGAAGGGTTATTAGCTCTTTCAGTACCTATCTATTCAAATTGATAGGGCAGGTTGAATCCGTGAAGATTACAACCTGCAAGTGAAAGTTTGGCTGAAGTTCACATCTTAGTAGGAATATGATAAGTAAATATTTCTATATAATACCATAAGAAGAATTAGTGTATAGAAAACCATGTAACTGGAATAAAAGTGAGATTAAAAAAAAAATAGCCAAGATGGCAAAGTAAAGTTTGGTTTCAATTTCAGAGGAGGAAAAGAAGGCTGGCAAAGAGCTATTGTGAAACTGAAATAGCCAACAAATATGTTAATGTTCTCAGATTTTTAAATTTAAACAAATTAGCCCAAACAAAACACAATTATCTGTGAATACGGATTAGGCTTGAGTATGGTTTATGCTTCAGAAGTGGCTCAGTAAATAAAGCACATGCTGTGAAACCATGAAGCAGAAGTTCAGTCCCTTGATCCAAGTAATAGGTGGGAGGGTGCTGGGGGCAGAGACTGGCCATGTCTAGGGTAAACTGGCTAGCCAGAGAGGCTGAAAGTGGTGAGCCTCGCATTTGTTAAGAGATCTTGCCTCAATAAATGAAGTATATAGTGGTTGAGGAAGACATTTGACATAAACTTCAACCCTCTACACAAATATACACACGAGTGCATGTACCATGATACATGTATATGCTCACACGCATGTGGACATACATACACACTTCACATAGACATATGAAGATACACACAGCAAAAAAAATGTACAATTTATAACTTTATCATTATTTTTCCACATTGGCTTCTAGGTTAAGTCATTTCATACTCAGGAGTTTTAAAATAACTTAATTATTTAAGTAAATAATTAATAAACTTAAATACTGATTGAGTTCCTATTGTATCTCAGTAACATTTTGAGCCTGGATTCTAACTTCTTTTTAAAGATTTACTTAATTTTAATCACATATATGTGGGAATAGCAGTTACGCACATAAATTTAGGTTGCCAAGGAGACTAGAGGAATAAAATCGCCATGGGTTGGATTTACAGGTAGTTGTGAGCGGAAATGGGTGCTGGAAACCCAACTTGCCTTGTTTGAGAGAATGTCATGCGCTGTTAACCACCGAGCCATCTCTCTGGCATAAGAACGTCATTTATTTATTTATTTATTTATTTATTTATTTATTTATTGGTACATAGTCTAACAGGTAAGATAAATCATGTAAATAAACACCAAGATGGAAAGAGCTCGGAAGATATTAAATCATGAAAAGTAAGTAAAATAAGCTACATAAATAAAGAAGAAATCACACTGTGGGTCAAATCGTCATCATGTCAGAAAATGACTTTAGAGGTAAGAGTTCAATGAGGCAAAGAACTCAATGGTTTTAAAAAGATACTGCTTCAGCAAATAGTGATTCTTCAGTGTCAGCACCTGAAGTTTTATGTGTCTATCACACCATAGTGTGAAGGATCTAGCCTCCTGTTAGTCTGGTGCTTGGGGCTTATTCTAGATTAGAGAACATCTCTCTCTACCAGCAGTGTGGTTCTGGCACCATCAGTTCAGTCTTTTTTTTTATTTTTTTCATTTAGGGACTAGACACTGTGAGACATCCATTCTAATGTCTATAGCCAGAATTCCTCAGTCTTTCATAGCTTTCCCAAGTCTTCCCTACACTGAGACATACTCTGAGATAATTTTCTTCATTTTCCTCCAGTTCCATGGTAGGCTAGGGCCACTATAGAGAATATCTAAGCTAGTTAGTTACTTTTGTAGATTCCTGTCAAATTCCAATAAAATGATAAGGTAAACAACATAACTTTCTTGATGAAAAACACCTTGGTTTTTTAGTAATATATTTAGTGTCCTACAGAGAGAAAAAAATGTTATCAAGAAGGGAATTTGGAGGTTACTAGAAAATTCTTGTTTCCACGGTGACAAGTACACGTCCATTACTTCTTTAAAGAAGTATATTTTGATTTACAAAAAGTGAAAATATTTCTAACATGATATGTGAAATTACTTTAAAAAAATACTATATTTCTGTCCCCTGCAAGCAATCAAACAAATGCTAAGCTATCTTCTGACTTGATAGGTTTTTATTCAATGTGGTTGTAACTTGCATTATGAAAAGAAAACTTACTGAAATATTTTTTTAAATGGTAAGATTTCCCACAACACAGAAGGTCATTACTGCATGCTGAACATTCCTCATACTCAAGTTTCATTGTCAGTGTAAGAGAGTAGGGGATGGTTGGACCTCCTACTACAGGTAGGGCCTGTAGGAGAGATTAATGTTCTAGAGAGATGGCCCAATGGTTAAATGCACTTGCTGCTCTTGCAGAGGACCCTGTAGTTCCCAACACACACATTATGGCTCAGAATGGTATGAAACTCTGATTCCAGGGGAACCCACCTTTCTTCTAGCCTGCCTGGTCTCCTGCACAGAACGCACATACATACACACAGGCACACAAACATAAAATAATAAAAATAAATATAATTTGAAAAGAGGGGTTAGGCCATAAAGGCTCCTCCTTTGTGGGTGGGTTTAGAGTCTTAAGTGAAGACAAGTTTCTCTTTCCCCCCTCCCCCACTTTCTCTCTCCCTCCCCCCTTTACTACCACCACCATAAAACAATTCATGAAGAAGACCTTTGCCAAGAACCTGCATTGAACTTAAAGTTGATCTACCTACCATATGTAACTACAATGTATATATCATGTAACAGCTAACCTGAACCTGAACAGCTAGACTTACCAGTCTCTTTTAAGGCAAACCAAACAACTTCTCCCGGTGATGTCATTCATCCTGTGCTGTTATGTTATTGCAACAGAAAACAGAAAATGAAATATTCACAGAAATATAAATTGTCTTTTCATATGAACATTTATTTTGAAACAGTTTTCTAAATAATGATACATTTTAACTGTAGGGGAATTTTAATTCATGACATGGATGCTCTGGCAAGAGATCACATCCAAAGCCCTTCTTGGTCTGTGTGATCTGGCTGGATTACAGACACACCTTTAATCCCAGGAGACAGAGGCAAGCAGATCTCTGAGTTCAAGATTAGCCTGGTATAGAACAATGTTTAGGTAAAGAAAAGATGAGGTCCAGGTGTGGTGGTGCACATCTTTAATCCCAGCACCTAGGAAAGAGAGGCAGGCAAATCTCTAAGTTCTGTTCAGGTAATTCAGTTGAGTCAGTGAGTAGAGAGGCAGTGCAGTGGAGTTGAATTCCTGGCAGTTTTATTGGGAGAGTTTTTACAGAGACAGTTTGAAGAGAGAGTATGTTAGTATGAAGCCAAGCAGAGAAATTCAGTCAGAAGCTGAGAGAAGCCAATGTGAATCAGTCAGCTTGGAGAGGAGTTTGAGCCAGAACAGCTGAGTTGACCCTGCCAGCCAGAGTCCAGAAAGAGCTAGAAAGGGTGAGCTTATGGAGAAGTAAGTCTCGGAGACTGAAAACACTGTAGGCCTTGATTAGATTGTATTCAAGCTAGAAGCTTCCAGGACTAAGCCTAGTTAGCAGACAGAAGCAGTAAACCTCAAAAAAAAGATTGCTTTTAATTGCCAGATAATTTCACATGAAACATTTAGTCTAAATTATTTCTCTGAGATTCATTTTTCTCATGACAATGCATACTATTATCCATGTCAGACTGTGATTAACTAGACAGACAGAGAATGTAGCTTGTGAGAGAGCACTTTTGTAGCTTGTGTGTAAAGTCCCAAGTCTAATTCTCAGTAAGACAGGAAAAAACAAACAAACAAAAACAAAAAAGCCCCCAAATTCCTTTTTAATAAAAAAGTACAAAAAAATAATATTAAAAGAAATGCTTGTCTTAAGCAAAACAAAACCAGAAAATATTTTAAAGAAAACTAATGTTATTTACTGATAATAAAATAATAAATGTAAGCTTTAGTACCATGTGATTAGGTGAGTATCATTTATTATTCAAACACCAATCTTTTGAGAATAAATTGTAGTGATAAAAATAATTTTCAACTATAGAGTCATTTATTCAATAGAAATTTGCTTTATTTCAATGGTATACAAATAATTTATTTAAAAGTACCCATAAAACTGTGGAACTAATGAATATCACAGTAAAATAAATCTTTCTAACTCATTATTTTAGCATAAACCAGCACCAAAGAAATAATCCTTGGTATGTAATCACATTCTTTAAACAATGTCTAGATCATTTCTACTTCTGGTATATTGTTCCTATTTTTTATGATGATCAAATAGCTTTAAGTCACATTTTCATTTTTTTATAAAATTGCTTCTTTTGTGGTTATAACTAATGCACTGAAAATATGGACATCATGATTCAGTCTTCTAGACCATGATGAATTCAATTAAAAAAAATAATATTCCTATAGTTAAGAGGAAAATGTGGTGAAATTGTAATTTTTCTTTCTTATCAAAATGTCCAAATACTCCAACCAAAATCATTCTTAAATGTATTGTTTGGCCTTTATTTATTAGAATGACCCTTAATGAATACTCTTACCACACAGTACTTGTCAAATAAGTTGAGTCTGTTTATAATAGTGTGAAAATGTCACCAAATTTAGTTGATATAAAGCCATGTGTCCTAAGTGTTGGCTGACAAGTATTATGAGAAGATGTTACAGAGCCTGTGGAATTACAGAATTCTAATGCTATCTCTTTAATATCGTTGAGTTCTTGTTATTCTCTACAGGCTTTCCCTCTTCCCTTTTAAGAAATAATATTGCATTGAAATTCACTTTTGTCACTCTCTTCCTTTTAAGCACAACCACTAACCAGCAGGTGAATAGCAAGGGGTGGCCCTATCACTAGCAGGGGCTAGTCCAGACTGAGTAACCACATTGGTTCTAGTAAAGGGAGCCTCCTCATCTGGCAGTGCTTCATTTAAAAAGTGCCATGACTTATGTGGAAAAAATTGATACAACATGAGTATTCCTAGTTATTGTTTCACATTTAATCCCACATTTAAAAGGACATTTATTGAATATTAATCTCATATCCCTCTTAGTGATCCCATGAGGGAACCTGGAAACCCAAAGCAGAGGTGATCTGTCATGTTTTTCTGGCTTAATATGACTATTGGTAATAATATAATGTTGAAGGATTTTTAATTACACACACACACACTACACACACACACACACACACACACACACACACACACACACGTCACAGATTATATTACACATTAGAAGCAAAGGCATTAAGGAGGAGTGTCCCATCCAAAGCAAACTTTAGAATTGTTCAACTAAGAGCATGTATCTTCCTCTAAAACAAAACCATCTGTGTTTAAATTATCTAGGCCGGACAGATGGCCCGTGGAGAAGAGTCCTTGCTGCACAAGCATGACACATTTAGATCCACGACACAAACGAGGATGATGGGCCTTGCTGGCCACCAGCCTAGCTCCAGGTTTAGTGAGAGACCCTGTCCCGAGAGAATAAGGCAAAAAAATTCTCCTCTAGCTTTTGCCCACATCTGAACACTCACGAAAATATATCATAGTCACACACACACACACACACACACACACCTCAAAACATGACTAATAAATAGTTTAGTTTTTACTTGATGCCATGAATGGAATGTTTGTATTCCCTTAAAATTCACATTTTGCAAGCTAATTCTTAGTATAGAGGTATTTGGAGTCTTCAGCAGGTAAGTATGGAGGGGGCGGAAAAGGTCTTGTAAAGGGGATTGGTGTTCTCTTAGGGAATCCAGCCCAGTGTGTGGCGCAGAGCTATAATCCCAGCAACTATCATGATGAGCCGAGGCAGGAGGACCACAAATTCACAAAGGATAGCGTGGATCACGTAATGGGACCCTGTGCTGACAGAAAGAGAGAAAGTGGGGAGGGGAGGAAGAGATGACAACTCTCTGCAAACCAAGAAAACCTTCTGTCAGCGTTCCCCATATCTGCCCTTGTATTGATTTGGATTGTCCATGCTCTGTAAGTAGTAGAAAGAAGTGTCTCTTCCCATAACTGAAATAATGGAAAGAAAAATAAATAAATTCCCTCCTGATCTCTCATGTATATATACCCACCAGATGGTGAGATGTCCTTAAACCAGAATCTGACGTGGTAATGTTTGTGACTAATACTTCTTAGATCCAAAAGCTAAATTCGTGACTTACTTGAAGCCACTTTCCATGCCTCACAGAGGCAATCTCCATTACAACATTATTTCTGAACCTTTCATTTTCTCCCACGGGCTGTTCATATTTTCTTCATCCATTTAATTTCCTCCAGACAGCTTACTTCAGTAAACTCAAGGAATTGTATATATATAAATTTCTCTAGTCAGAATAGCTCATTTTGCTGTTTTCTGAAAATTCCTGGGAAGCTAGGCAAATAAGAAAACAGTATAGAGTTTTCTTGAAGAATGGCGCTGTGAGGCTAGAGAAAGGCTTTTTCCACACTAGCTGCCTACTATATTGATGTGTCTGTGAATACCTTTACCAAAGTGAGGTCAGAAATCTCTGATTCTGCCCAAATTGGCCTTTAAATTTCATTTCTCTACTTTATATGAACCATAATGACCCATACATATAATTTAAGCAATGGGAGGTAGAGGCAAGAGGATCAGCAATTTAACTTAATCTGAGCTACATGATCAAAATAAAATAAAGAGTAAAAAAAAAAAAAAAAAGAAATCCTCTTTTTTAAATCATTTATTCCCTAGCCATGGACCGAGCAATAATCCAGGCATCTCCTGTAAGAAGTGCACAGCACTCTGAACCCTGAAGACAACTATGTCTTCAAAGGCTTATCTGGTTTTCTCTCTGTACTCTCTGCCCTCCACTTTTTCTCGTCTGTCTTCGAGTGTACGGTGATCATTTTAGTATACTTTCTGCTAATGTTACTCTCTTCTTAGTTCAGGTCATTCGATAACATTGATTATAAACGTTACCTTTGAGTGACTCCAGCAATCCTTCTGAAATCAGGTCAGAACAATGTTGCTATGAATGAATTATTCCCTCACTGTCCTGAAACCCCCAGAGATCTCCTTCTCAAGCTGTGCACCCCTCCAGGTCTTTAACTTCTCATTTAGGTGATTCCACGTCTGCAATCTATAATAGATTCTTCTTTCATTTATCTCTCTTGCTCAGACCTGTCCTTGGAGTCCTGAACTAGCTTCTAGAACTGCTTGAGGCATAGGTCATGGTCCCACCAAAGCATCTGGTACACAATTGAACTCAGTGTTACCTATCCCATTTGATAAAGGGCTTGGCTTTTCCTTATTTCAACAAAGAGGAAAATACCAATTCAGACAGACTATCATGGAGAAGAAATTTAAAGACATGTGGTGAGTGAGTGAGTGAGTGTGTGTGTGTGTGTGTGTGTGTGTGTGTGTGTGTGTGTGTGTGTGTGTGTGTATGCATTGGGCTTCACCTATGACACCTTCTGAATAATAACCTCCCTGAACACAGAATAACAGTTTCTAAATAGAAACGCAACCATTTTGTTTTTCTGTTGCATCTCCTTCAATGACTCCCAACTGCCACAGTAGGAAGGCTGAATTCCTGCCTGATCTTGAATACCCTGTGTAATCTCGGTTTTATTTCCCAGCATCATTAGGACTGTTGATGACTCCTCATTAGCCCAGCCCTACATACTGTTTGTCAGCACCCTGTTGACCCGACCTCTCCTGCACCCTGCCCTCTCACTGGTGCCCTTTTCTCTCCTTCTTTACCTCTTCACACAAATAATTGCAATGCATCTCTACTTTAGCTCAAGTTATCAGCTCCCGGAGAGCTTCGAGCCGCCTGTCTCAGCCATCTCTTACTCCGATCACCAGACAACGTTCTTTATCACTCTTGTAAATTAATATTTGTCTGCCTTCCGAAATGATGAGCTCCAGAGTAGAAGAAACCATGTCTGTCCTTACGTAGTTACTGACTTATCTCTAGTTTTTAATAAGAAATATTAGTTAAAATATCTGCAACTAATGAGTGAATATGATTGTGTTTGTGTATATGTGTGTCTTTCTACGTGTGTGTCTGTGTGATAGGCAAGGGAAAATTGTTAACAGAAGAAATAGACCAACAAGACATCAACTCTTTGAAAAGTTGTTCTACAATTTGCAGAATGCTTGCCTTATACCCAGAATTGGCTTAAGGATTTTCTATGTACTAATTAATATTGTTTTCATTTGCTCCTTTTTTTTTTCTAGGAGAAATTGAATCTTCAGTCAGTGTGGGGTGGCAGTTTAAATTTGACTGTTATGCTTTGAATGTGATGTGTCCACCACAGACTCATATATGAAGAGATTGGTTGCCAGCTAGTGGACCCTTGAGAACTGATCAGATCTTGATAGCTGTAATCCAACCAATAGACAAGTCCTTGGTGGAGTTCTAACATGGTATTTTCAGGGAGTGGCAAAATGGAGGAAGTACGTCACTGGTGTCATGCCACAGAAAGAAGTATCCTCCAGCCTCTCCTCAGTTTACCTCTGCTTCCTGGATGCCTGGACTTGAGCAACTTTGCCTACATGATATTTGCTCTCATGAAACACCCACAGCAACTGAGCCAGCCCACCAGATGGCTTGAATTTCCTAAACTATGAACCCAAATAAAATTTTCTTCCTTTGAACAATTCCCTGGGTGTTTGTCAGGAGGGTGAAAGGTCTTACCAGTACATCCGGATTGCCTGTCCCCTTTGTGTTTCACATTCTCTGCCTTTGAATGAATGACTTGAATTAGAAAGCAGTTTCTTTATTTTGCCAATGAGCTTTAGTCAATTCTGGGCCTTTACTTGAATAGCACGTGCTACCGTTTGTACAGCACTCGTGTATTTCTCATTAACTAAAGTTCATTTTTTATATCCTGTCTTCATGAAACAATTGGCATAGCTTACTCCCCTCTGCATTCCCAGACAAGTTTTAGAATAGTGGTTTAGTCAATAGGGCAAAAACATTAAATTGTTATAGAGCAATGTTTATTAGAGTGAGGTTAACTATGAAAGAATAATGGTAATTAAAGAAATCTGCATTCCTTTGCTCAACCACAAGAGAACTGCTACTGAATTGTAATAAGAAATGACCCCAGTGTCTGCTTTGCAGATTCTGGGACCAGTCTAAGCATAGTGTGTTTCAGGGACTCGTTTGCACAGTGGAATACTACTCAGCTATTAAAAACAAGGAAATCTTGAAATTTGCAGGCAAATGGGTGGAACGAGAAAAGATGATCCTGAGTGAGGTAACCCAGATGCAGAAAGACACACAGGGTATATACTCACTCATAAGTGGATATTAGCCCAACATAGATGTCCTCTGAGAGTCTCCACTTAGGAGGGATTGGGACAGATTCTGGGAGCGGCTGCTAGACTTCAGATGAGAGTACTATGGAAGAATGGGGTAGGGGAATGGAAGGACTCACTGGGTTCAGGAGCCCCGCAAGGAGACCATTAACGCTGGCAGATCTGTACCCAGGGGGCCTGCACGGACTGATGCATCAACCAAGGGCAATGTGTACAGTAAACCTAGACCCACTCTTCAGATCTAGCCAATGGATAGCTCATTCTCCATGGCTGTGGAGAGAGTGGGTACTGCCTCTGACATGAACTCTGGTGCTTCCCATTTGATCACTTCCCCCTTGGAGAGGAGGCCTGGAGGCACTCAGAGGAAGCAGAAGCAGGCTATCTGGATAAGACCTGATATGCTGTAGCCATATGGTGAGGGAGGAGGTTCCCCCCACCCCCCTTTTTTTTTAAGGAGAGAAAAAAAGGACGTAGTGTAACCTAAGATTAACTCCGTTCTGAGAGTTGGAGTCACGAGCATGACACTACTGCTCAAAGTGCTCTTGGGTCACAAGACTGGAGACTAGATAACAGGAAGTAAGGCAGGAAGACCACTCCTTCTGAGCTGTGATACTTTGTTCCTCCTATTTAATGTACCCAGTATGATACAAATTAAGGAGTCTTACTTTAAATGAGAAGTCAAGTGAAAAATATCAATGATTTCATTAATATAATCTATTTCCATAAAGTGGAATTATCCTAAAAATAATAACTATATCTTCGTCTTTCTTTTAAAATAATATATTTTAAAAATTCAAATGCTAAGTTGCACCAATTAATTTTTTTTCTTTTGGGGGGGGTGGCATTGTTGTTGAGACAAGTCATTCTATGTAGCTCTGGCTATCCTAGACCTCATTATGTAGACAACATTTTGTACTCAAAGTCACACAGATTCTTCTGCCTCTACCTCCTATGTGCTGGCAATAAAGGTGTGTGTCACCAATTAACACTTATGATTCTGACATTAATAATTCTGCTTAATCGGATTCCGTTTGGGCAGCTGCTGTCTCTGAGTCCACTCCTTTTATTAAGACCCCTTCTTCTGCAGTGCTCATGTTCTGTTATTATGTGAAAATGTGAAATTATCCTAAGGTTCACAATGCAACATGAATAATGTATAACTTTTCTATTGCAGCCATAAAGAGCACTACAAAGTAGCTTTTAAAAAGCACATATTTGCTATCTTAAAATTTGGAGGTGAGAAGTACAGAAACAAGTCTTATCTTGTATTAAAATGAGGATGTGCCTGTTGGAGGCTATAGGGAGAATGTCTCGTGACCTTTCCATTTTCTACAGCCTATCTGCGTGCCTTGCCTCATAGCCCTCTTACAGAATTGCGTCATTCTGACTCTGATTATGTTACTTACTTCTCTAGCTTTAAACCCCCTTTCCGTCCTCTATTAAAAACCTTTGTGAGCCAGGTGTGTTGATGCATACCTTTCCTCCCAGCACTCAGGGGGCAGAGCTACATGGACCTCTGAGAGTTCTAGACCATCCTGGTTTACATAACATGCTCCAGGACAGGCAAGACTACATAGAGAGATCAATCCTATCTCAAAATACAAACAAGCAAACAGAGGGCAATCGTCCTAGGCTACATGGTGAGTTCGAGGCCAGCCTAAGCTTCTGAGGCTTTGTGAAAAAGAAGGACAAAGCAAAGAGTCACACAGGAATGTTTGTCATTATTTTGAAATCCTGTGAGAAACCTGAGACAGTGGCTTCACCAGAAAATATTGAAACACATCTGCAAGTCAACTTTACCTTTAAGGTATTATATTCAAAGATTTCTGAGAATTAGGACACCGACATCACTGAGGGCCATATTCTAACTATTACAAATGCTCTCTCAATGATAGCTTGCATGATGTGTGATACAGCAAATGGAACATGGCAGCTTCAACTCATCTCAGTCAAGTGGTCTTTGTGAAACACGTATGCTGCATAGTGTATAGCTAGGAAAGTGATAGGGGTACATACACATGAGCATGGATGCACACATAAGTATACACATGTGCACACACAAACACACACATGCACAGAAATTCACACATGGATGCACATACACGTGCATATACACATACACATGTGCATGCAGGCACACACACAGAACTGACACAGTTTTCAAATCTTTTTAACTCTGAAGCAGGAACAATGTTAACTGGGATGACCACCAGGAGCAACTGAAACCCAGAGACCCTGAGAGAGCTTCTCCTGTGAATAGCACACTTTCTTTAGTAGAACAGGGACTCCAGATGCCATATATTTATGGTTTAATTTCATAAAATTAAGAAAATTACTTCTTTTTACCTTTTCAAAAGAACCTAAGATAGAGTTTTGTTATGCACATGTGTGAAGGAGCAGCATGCCTCATTAATTTCTCACGCAAGTAAAGATTATTCAGAAGAAAGCAGGTGTCACTGAGGAAAAGGCTTATTTCTCCGTCATTCATCATCAGTAAAAGCTTAGAGTTAACTAGATCTATTCTGGTGAACTTTACAATGTTTATATTTCAGTAATTTCTGCATTTTTTTTTTATTATTCTTTCCTAAAGTCTCTGAGCTTGATTCAGATCCTGAAGGCAAATCTGAAAGGCATAGGCGATCGTCCCATGCCAAATGGTCAGCCATGAAAACATACATGTAGGTAGCACTATACAGACTGAACAGGCTGCATTTAGAAATGTGTATGTATATACATATATACCTATATGCACATAATAATAATCAGTGAAAGAAGAGGCTATGGATTTAAAGGAGAGTGGGAAGAGCTGTATGAGAGAGATTGGACAAAGGAAAGAGAGGGGAGAAATGTAATTAAATTATAATCTGAAAAATAAATTATTACTTATCTCATTCTCTTAGGTCAGAGTTACCCTCTGCTCCTAAAGCACATCTGAATGAATATGAGATTTTAAGCAAAATCTTTATTGAGTTGAAACAGATTTGTCTAGTGCTGGAGCACGCCTGGACCTTGTCTTGATTTAACAAAAATAAGAGATAGTATTAACTTTGTTACTGACCTACTCTATTATGACAGACTGGGAGTGAGAGCTTTTTGTTGTTGTTGTTTTCATTTTTTGTTTTGTTTTGTTTTATTTGTTTGTTTTCCTCTGCTTTTTTTATATATAATTTTCTTTTTTTTTCTCCTTTATTAATTTATTCTTGTTACATCTCAATGGTTATCCCATCCCTTGTATCCTCCCGTTCTTCCCTCCCTCCCATTTTCCCCTTATTCCCCTCCTCTATGACTGTTCCTGAGGGGGATTACCTCCCCCTGTATATGTTCATAGGGTATGAAGTCTCTTCTTGGTAACCTGCTGTCCTTCCTCTGAGTGCCACCAGGTCTCCCCCTCCAGGGGACATGGTCAAAGGTGAGGCACCAGAGTATGTGAGAAAGTAATATCCCACTCTCCACTCTACTGTGGAGAGTGTTCTGTCCATTGTCTAGATCTGGGTAGGGGTTTAAGGTTTACCGCCTGTATTGTCCTTGGCCTCTGCTTTTTAAAAGCATGCGAGGAACTTTTTAAAAAGCGGGAGCCATTGTATTATATTGCCAAAAATAAATTTTCATTGGCCAAGTTTCTGTTTACAAGTCTCTGTTTCCTGGAATCCGACCTGCCTCAACTGGTGCCCTTGACTTCTTTTTGTAACTCCCCAAACCTTCTCTAATTAGTGACCAGATGATGATAGCTGTTGGTGTTTGTCTTGGGTTTGTTTGTTTGTTTGTTTATTGAGCTTTTCTGTACATTGTTACTGGTCCATTGTCTAACCTCTATAAATTTGCTTTGCAACTACCTGAGATTTTATTCCTTTAAAGAGCCCCAAGACACAGGCCTATTCTTTCTCTAACCTGACTTAGGAGGCACCTCAATTTTTTTTTTTTTTTAAAATCAAGCTTGCTTCAGTTTGGCTCAATAATTTTGGTAGTGGTCTTATTGTCACCCAGTGGCATTAACACATGCTGTGAAAATTTGCAAAACTGCCTCTGAGAAGCAGCGTAGCCATTATTCTGACAAGTTTCTAGTGAACTCTTAAAGAGCGTCCTCCCTGAGTTAATTCTAGGTTTCTTGCTAAAAGGCTATGCTCATTAGGTTTATACCAGCAGGAATCATGTCTTCTGCCAGCTAGTCATTTTCCTTCCTGGCTTCTCCAGCCCCACCCTTGGGACCACCCGACCAGTCTATCTTTACTGATATTGGCTCAGCAATGGTTCTAACTGGCATCTAGTTTAGAGTTACTGAAAATGTAAATTGAACCATATAAGTCAACAAATTGATGACTGCATCACATGTATGTGTATGTGTGTATGTTTGTATGTATATGAATGTCTATGTGTCTGTGTGTATAAGTACATATGTGTGTGTACATGTTTGTAGATGAGTGAGTGTGTGTGCTTGTGTGTGTGTGTGTGTGTGTGTGTGTGAGAGAGAGAGAGAGAGAGAGAGAGAGAGAGAGAGAGAGAGAGAGAGAGAGCGCTCTGGATCTACCTTCAGAATCAGTGTTTTCTGGTGTGCAGGCATACATGCAGGCAGAACACTGTACACAGAGTAAACAAATCTTTTTTTAAAAAAGAAAAGAAACTGTATGCTTGAAAAGTGAGGCTTTAAGGAAGAGAACCTTATATCATAATGCGTTGCACAGGAATCACTGCTTCTGTCTGACATTTATCCGGCAAAATTTATAGAAAAAAAAACATCATGCAAAGTGGTCCTCTGCCTGGTGCATCTTTCTCGTTGATCTGTTAAGAGCTGTTTTTCTTTCAAACCTTCACTTTCCTTTGAAATTACTACTATAATGTTTTGAAAGAGCCAATACATCTCTTCCTCCCCTTGTTAGGACAATGGATATCTATCTTATTCAGCCATAATCCCAGAAAATATAAATATAAGATAAAAAATTAATGATTACCTTACCTTTACTAAACTGGCCTTTGGAAAATATCTTTTTTTTTTTTTAATTCAGGGAAAATACATTAATAATACACTGCCTGAAATTGAACAAAGCCAACTTTATAATTTCCATGCTTGTATCTATAAATTTCCCTATTAAACAGCAGAAAGGGAAATTAGAAAAAGTGCCTGAGGTGTCAAGGAACAATCTCTTTACCTCCCAACAGCTGCAGAAGAGAAGTTATTGCGAAGCTAACTGTGGAGCTGCAGGGACACGTTCTCCAGACCTTATGAAGAAATTAGTTTTCACAGAGATTCACATACTATTAGGCATTTAGGAATCACGTAAAATGGGTGTTAGGGAAACACCAGTGAAGGCAGATAATTGCTTACGTTCATATCCCTGGAGGGACCTGGGACACACAGATCCGCCTGTCCTGTTAGGCTTTTCAGCCATTGTCATTGTGCAGAAAAGCATTTTAAAAGACAAACAAAGTGGGTTGGTTTGCCCCCACCACAATGAGAAATCTGTCCAATTGATTACAATGCTATGTTTTAGGACTTGTTCTTGGAAAGCCAGGTGGGATTGTGCCTGAATATTTAACAGTCAGGAAACATTCTCATTAACTACTTTTTAGTATTTTTCCAAAATAACATGCAGTCTCCTATTGTTCCTGCTAATTTTTGATAATTTGTTTTGTTCTAGAGCTTTGAGATTAGTTTCTATAAATGCAGCCACAAAATTTGAACCTATGACTGTTGGTTAAGTTAGGTTTATGTAATGATGGAATTTGACAATGACCTATATAGCATCCAAGACTGTTAGAAATTCATCACTTTTGAATGTAACTTAACTACTTAACCTATATGTGCATATACAAGTCTCACATTTGTGTATATACACACAGACACTATACATACTTTTGTACTGATGTTTGATTATTTTCTACATCAATGAATAATAGTACAACTACCAGGCCACAACAGATATAGCTTATAGAAGTTGGATTAAAATAAAACACATGCCATTTTCTAACATTTTGATTGTGTGTGTGTGTGTGTGTGTGTGTGTGTGTGTGTGTGTGTTGGAGGAAGGGTGTGCTTTGCTTGTGTTCATGTTTGTTCACCATGTGCACGTAGTACTGTCAAAGGCCAGAAGAGAGCGTCAGATGCCTAGGTACTGTAGTTTCAGATGACTGTGAACTGTCAAGTGGAGGGTGGGCCTCGAACCCGTGTCCTCTGAAAGGACATCCTGTGCCCTTAACTGCTACACTATTGTTCCAGCTCCAATGTGCTCATATTTTTTAAAAAGTCATAATCTTTAGCTCTGAGTCTTAAAACATGACAGCTATTCAAGCATCCTCCCATCTTTCTTAAATGTAGATTAGTTAGAGGCACCATTTCTAATCAGTATTCACATCGAGTAGTTTTAACTTAGACTATGATTGTCTGAGTATTATTATAGGAGAAAATTTAATGATAATTAATGAAAATTTAATGATAATCATGTTACCAAACAACCAAACCCAATCATGAGTCAATCACTTCAAAAACTACTGCACTAGGGATTCATACTTCAGACCTTTCAATTTTACAAAATACCAACACCTGCCTTTCAAATGGTCAACAAAAACCAAAGACTGAGACTAAAGCCCGTCAATGTTATATGATGACCAAAAATACCATTGCAAGTCAATGGAGACTTATAGCAGAATACCCAAGGTGGGTGGTCTCCCCTTCTTCTCTGACCTCCGTAGCCATTCTTTCCCAACATTCCCCCGACCCCCACCCCTCCTCCAAACCTTCAGAACCAGCAGGCTTTCCCTAGGAGCCCAACAACCTCACAGGCCAGGGAAACAGGAAGGCTACCTGCAAGTCTGCACTCTCCTTCTTCTCTTCCAGATCCAAACACTATTTCATATCTCAGCTCTCTAGCAGCCTATGGGCTGTAACCTCATCTCGACTCCTGGCCCCATCTCCAACGGAACACCAATATATCTCTGTCCAACTTTTCCTCCCCCAGCTCCAACAGGCAACTCCCTGGGAACCCCCAGTCCACTCCAGGTAAGGGAGTAGCTAGCCTAACTGCAAGCTTTCACATTCCCTCTGCCCCTCCAAATCTAATTCCCCAGTCTCACCCCCCAACTCTCTATCAGTCCACCTGGGGCAGCCTGCCACTCCTCTCCACCCCCATCTCCTCAGATGACACAGACACTCTCCTCTAACCTCGCTCACCTCCCATCCTTTATCCCAGCTCCCAACTCCAGCATGCATTTCCAGGGAACCTGCCAGCAAAGCATGCCAGAGAAGATAGAGGGGAGCAGGGAGAGGGCTGTGAGTAGAGGGAAGAGAAATCATAATCCATATGTATTATATGAGAAAAAACTATTTTGAATAAAAGGAAAAAGAAAAAAAAATCCATGGAGTTTAGTATTTGTAGCAATTTGAGTGGAGGGTGACATGACAATCACTTGGAATTAGCTTCTTATTTCACAAATTAAATAGTTCCTACTTATTAGAGACAATCTTCCAAAAGAATGGCAGCATCTGAGTTTGTCTTTCAGAAGTGACACCCTTTCCTTTCAGCATCCAAAATACAAATGTTTTACGTGTGTATGATGGTAATTGCTACAGAGGTGAAACAGTATTTTTTTTTTTCAGTATGTCACAAATTCACACTCTTTCAAATTAAAAGAGAATCCACCTTAAAAAGATTCACCTGGAAAATATAATAGCTGCGGGATGTATTCAATAATAGAATTGAGAGATTTCTCAAGAAATTAGCTCTGTGACTTTGAAATGAGAAACTACATGAACATGGACAAATTTAAAGAACCAGGGAGCACTTTATTCTAGGCTTTTTGTTTCTTTCTCTCTCTTCCCACTCCCCAACACTGTGTGTGTGTGTGTGTGTGTGTGTGTGTGTGTGTGTGTGTGTGTGATGAAGTTATACTGATTGGGGTGATAGTAATATCCCCAAAAGCCACAGACTGTCTAGAAAACTCTCCAGTATTAGACATAAGAAACTTCCTTTCTAGATGTTGTTCAGGGGAATTCAAGAAACTCGCAAATGGTGTAGCTCATTGCTGTTGTATTTGCTTGCCTCCTCTCAAAACTGAGCAGAAGGTAGAAAACAAGACCCCATTACTGAATCCACCACCCACGTTTGGACATAGTATTTAAATGACTTGAGCTGGAACTGACCCAGAAGCCTTCTTCCTGAGGACCAGCTTTTATACTATAGGAAGGTGGTATGCAAGCTGCCAAACAAGGGAGGAAAGCAATCAACAGTCCTGCCCAGCTGTCATGCCTGGAAACCACAACAATGGCCAGCTTGGCAAAAAAATAATTCCAATAGGTGCAGAAATCTAGGACCATGGAAACTCCCAGGAATCTATGAGGGGGACCCTAGCTAAGACTCCTAGCAATAGGGAGTATGGGACATCAAAGGGTCACCTTTTATAACCAGGCAAGTCTTTCCATGGAGGGATGGGGATACCCACCCAGACACAAAATCTTGACCCATAAATTTTCGACCCTATAGGGTGCAGGGCCAAAGATGGAGCCAGAATGACCAACCAGTGACTGGCCCAACTTGAGTCCCATACCCCTGACACTATTAATGATATTCTGCTGTATTCACAGACAGGAGGCTGGAATAACTGTCATCTGAGTGGTTTCACACAGCCACTGATGAAAACAGATGCAGAGATCCACAGCCAAGCATTAGGCAGGGCTTGGAGGGTCTTGTGGAAGAGGGGTAGGTGTGATTGAAAGAGCCAGAGACAAAAAAAAAGAACAGCACAGGAAAACCTACAGAATCAACTAACCTGGGCAGAGAGGAACTCACAGAGACTGAACTGCCAACCAAAGAGCATGCGTGGGATGGACCTAGGCCCCCTACATATACGTAACAGATATACAGCTTGGTCCTCATATGGGACTCCTAACATCAGAAGCAGGGGCTGTTTCTGACTCTGGTCCCTGCCACTAGATCCATTTTTCCCTAACTGGGTCTGCCTTATCCAACCTCAATAGGAGAAGATGCGCCCAATCCTAGTACCATTTGATATGCCAAGGCAGGTTGATATCCATGGGAGCATAGGGGGAGGGGAAATAAGAGGGAGGAACTGGGAGGAGAGGAGGGAGGGAAGATGCTATTAGGATGTCAAGTAAACAAATTAATTAATTATGAAAAAAAAGGCCTAAGAGTAACACTTATACCTTGGCAGTAATCAACAGCTGTCTAATTGGCCACTAAACAGGAGATCATTAGAGGAAAAACCTGTTATGGGTTCTCCTGAATTAAAAATAAATAAAATAATAAAATAAAATTTTTAAAAAATCTCCCAAGAGGCTCAGGTATTTGGATCCTTTTCCCCTGAAATTTACATTTCCACAGCATGTAAATTGAATGGAGTCTTTATGAGCAGTCGGTGGGACTGTCACAAGCAGGTTAGTGAAAAGCAGCCCCAACCTTCTGCTGTTTCAGTCTTGTGACTTATACAGAGAGACAACTCAGAACACCTGCAACAAGGAAGCATTGTTTACCTGTAAGGAGAGAGAACAGTTAAATGGCCAGGCTGTTAACCTTTAGCTCAGGATCACACTGTAGAGGTATTTTAGAGCTGGTCCAGAGACCAGTTTATCTTAGGATTTTATGGCTGCTTCAGAGACTAGTTTTACTCAAGATAGTTTTAGCACTAAGAGTAGTCTTAAGAATACTTTCCTGAGATGGCATACCTATAGTCCGCTAAACTAATACAAACCTACTGTCACCACTTTCCTAAACCAGTATAATTCCCAACTTCATTCTAAACACTTAACCTTATAATCAGGTAAGTGTAAATTTCAGCCTAAAGAGACACATGCAGGACACAACTCCTTCACCTGAGGTCCAGGGCATATTGTAAAAGTGGGTAAGAGCCAAAGGACCAGGAACTCTGCTATAAAATTGTGCCTTCCAGCTATGACAGAGAAGCTCTACCCATAAACTTCTAACAGCATGGCTGCCCTACACAAGACCTAACCAGTTCCCCACACACTTGACACCCAAAGCAGATGGCAGAATCCTCATGGGACACCACCCCTCTGTGAAGAGCAATAAGCAGGTAGCAGCTGCTGGAGAAGAGGAGATCCCTGACTCCTCTAACGCCATGGGTTCAGCTGTGGAAATATATACATGTAGGCAGCCCTGAATGAGCTCAGCTAGTTGCGTTTCTATGTTGACTCCTTTATAAGAATATGTTAAAGAAAAGGAGGCCATGAATTTGGAAGACTGGAGCAGACATGGGAGGGATAAAGCAGAGGAGATAGATGATATGTGTATATATATATATATACACATATGGTCCTGGCTGCCCTGGAACACCCTATGTAAACCAGGCTGGTCTTGAATTCACACATATCCACCTGTTCCTGCCTCCCAAGTACTGGGATTAAAGGTATGTGCCAGCACACCTGGCTAATGCTTTAATTAAATTTTAAATTTTAAAAGGAGTGAAAAAAAAATAAAGACAGAAAGAAGTCATCTGCCTCCTCTATTGGTTTTAACTAGTGGAAAATTAACCACACTCCAGTCTTCCTAACACAGTAAGAGCTGGTGCAAGTTAAGTCCCAGTGAGACTAAGGTGAAGTGGGGAGACCAGGCTTGCTGTCTCCCTATGTGACCAGATTCACTGGGTTACTTCTCAGGTCCTCCAGGAAGACAGGTTAGTGATAGGCAACAGAACCATCAAGAGGCTTTTAATTTTTTTTTTTTTTTCCCAATCTCAAAGAGGTAGGAAAAAGCCTTTGCAAAGGTGATTTTTTTTCTGAAGAAAACACTCAAGGAAGGGGAAGTCAAGGGTTCAGGGCTTATAGAGGCTGAAAGGAGTCCTTGAAGCCTGGCAAAGCTTGAGGGAGCCAGCTCAGGTCACTTTTCACAGAGAGTGCCATTACCTTGCCCATAGAAAAACTACTCAGGATATGACCATTTTAGGTAAAGTAAGCCAATAGAACCTAATAGAATACTTTATTGGCGTACAGTATTTTTAAAAATAATGGTAACTAAATCAACCCCTCCCCCAATATTATCTACAGTGGCCTGTGCTTTTGTGATGATATATACACTAGTTTCCATCGCCAGAGGTGGCAATGATTAAAAATCATTCTATATTCTTTAATCCTATTTATCAATTTAATTAACTGAAGATTACATTTGTCCCCACCCTGTGCCATAAAACAGTAACTGTTAGGAGTGCAACAATCATTTGGAACGGTCTTTGTTGTTATTTCTACCTTAATATGACTTACTGGAGATGATAGTTTCTTAGATGATTTGTTTCTTAGCAGCTTGCTAAAATCTTATAAATAAAATAATAGAATGTATAATAAAGGAGGTACAGAGAAGAGGGGAATGCAAGGAGCATTGTGAGCCTCCGGCAAATTGAAATGGAATACCACAGTCAAAACATATACATGCCTCAGGGTGGAAAGCAAAAATTAGAAGGTCAGCGAGAAATAGTGAAAAAAGAAAAAAAAAAGATAGAAGGTGTGGTTGCTTTTGTTTCGCACCTAGCTCTTCTCCTGATCAGATGTACAAGAAAATAGTACATCGATATCCAATGTGTCTCTGTGTATGTAAACATTGAAGATATGTTGCTAAAGGTAAAAGAAAAAGAATTTATTATTTACTGCAAAAAAAAAATCATTATAAGAATATCCGAACACAATGACTATACAAGAAGTTAAAGTAACTTAAAAATTGAATACTGTTCTACTTAAATTTAATCAAAAGTCTGTTTACCAATCAGTACGTACTTGTCGAAGCTTGTTTTGAGCTAGGATTTTCCCTAGCCCAGGCTGGTCTTGAACTCCTGATCCTTCAGCTTGTGTCTCCCAAGTGCTGAGATTTCACTTGCATTATTACATTTGGAATTTACAAAGCTTCCTGTATCCTCTTTAAGAGAATCACATATGTGTTTTACGCTGTTTGTTTTCTGGTGAGAAATGTTTTGATGAGATCACTTGGCTTCCAAGTGTCAGAAACACAACTTGCCCATCTCGAGAGACAAGCAAAAAAAAACAAAAAACAAAAAACAAAAAACAACTGGGCAAAGTGACTTCCCCATGGCACTGAGCACTATGTGATGTAAATGTGATTTTTAATTTTCTTAACAATTTGTAAATGAAATAAAAGCAGTCTTAGGAGTTGAGTAAACCTTGGAGGGAGGAGCTTGGGGTGCAGGTGCTACTTTACTCATCACACTGCCTAGAGCTGGCATTAGAACTGAATCCTAGGACTATGGTTACCTTCTGACCCAGATTTCCCGGGGCCTGGGAGATGTTATAGAAACTTCAGAAGTGACTACATCTAAATTAGCAATCAGGTAGACTCTACAAGGATTTTACACTACCACCTAACGGAGAAACCCAGATCAGCCCACTCAGGGATAAAAGGGAATATTTGTGCACGTGTGGATTTTCCTGTCTTGTCCTAACGTAAGGAGAGCACAGTTCTGTCTTTTCTCTCAGCGTCGACAGCAAAGAACCGTCACCTAGCTGACGGCATTGATTTAGCCTTCACATGGCATTTTCTAAACTAGAAGTGAGAAAAAAAAAATCTTAAATTCTTTGGAATGGCTGGCAGAACCTAACTCCTTGCTTATTGATTTTTATGTTATTGCTCCTGGTTATGAATTATGGATTAAAAACCTTTTTATGATGGGTAATAAAGGAGAAAGCCAGGAGAAGATCCACCCCTCACCCCATTCCACACTGTTAGTTTCTTTCTTTTTTTATATTAATCAATAAGCAGAGCAGGGGTAGGGGCGGGTCATAGCAATCCATTGAGTGGCAGAAAGACATGAAGAGATTCCAAGTTGAAAGGACACTGTATGAAACAGTAAACAGCAAACATACCATCTCTCCTCACGTCAGAAACAGGTGAACGAAGCCACACATTTCTCTCTTTCTGAAGCATGTCAGATGTGTGACACATATGATCACCCACGACAAACATGTTTATCTGTGCAGGAATGGTTATTTTTATGGTGATATTTAATGTGGAAAAGGCACAACTGTAATGCAAACAGTAAAATTCTTGGAAACCAGGCAGCTGCTAAGTGGAAACTGCTAAGAAACCCGTTTGTCAGACTCCTGCACTGGTGAGTACTGTTCCTTTCAGGAAGCTGCTGCTCAGTTTGTCAGGTAGACTCCAAAAGAAGGAAATTAGACAATGAGAATTCTAGCATTCTTGCTTTGTGAAAATCATTTTTTTTCTGATATTTCAACCCTTTTGCTACCTGGTGTAATGTTATGTACTTCTCCTTTACACACTTATAGATGAACACACACACATGCACATGTGCATGCTCATGTGCGTGTGCACACACACACACACACACACACACACAAACACACAAACACACATACATGCATGCTCCCACACACTTACCTCACTTACCTACTTTTTGGGCCATAACTTTTCCTCTCCCTTCTTTCATTTTCCTTTCAAATAGCTTGCTCCTTGACATATTCCCTCAGGTTCATCTTTCCTCCTGGATGACACAGATAATATACATTCTTGACCTCTATGTAATTAAGTTTTGTTACAAATTCCTCCCTTCTCATATTCAATAACCTGTGCACTATATCTCCATATCGATTTACCCAGAACATCTTTAATTATACCTTTATAATCCAGTCAGCAACATACTGCTGAGACACTGCTTTTGCAGATACTACAGTATTCATAAAAACAAAGAATTTGAGGTAGATTTTGCAAGGTGAACAGAGCTGTAGGGAGGCCTGAGGCTGGGGCTTGGGGCACTGGCGTTCCTACTATTGTATCTCCATCAGGAAGCCACGTTCATACCTAGAAAAAGGAGAAGTAAAACTCCACCTGCAGCTTCTCTTCCTTATTTTCTCTTTCCCGGCTACAGGCATCAGGATGGGGTTCAGAGTCATGAATGCGCGATTTGTGTTTCGCCCCCTTCCCTCATTCTCTTCCATTCAAGTTACTCTATGGATATGATCTTAGAAAAATCTTCTGGTCACTGTTTTATGCTAGAAAGAGTTCGAGAACTTGGCTGTCTCCACTTCAGTCTCCTTTTGATTTGTAGTCACCCCCCAAGATGGCCCCCAGTGACCTCTGGCCCCTTGACTATAGCACTGTGGACCCTTCCTATATGGCAACAGTATTAGCAGACACCAGGGGATGTTAACTTTAAGATTTGGTTATAAAAAGATGCTACGACTTCTGTTCTGATCGCTTTCCTTTTCTTTCCCTCTCTTTCTAAGATCATTTATTCTCAAGGAAGCCAAGGGTTCCATGGCAAATATATCATAAGGAGAGGCTCATGTGGTGAGAACTTTTGCCAACACATATTGTGAATCCTCCACCCAATGAATCCTCCAGGTAATTGTAGTGATACCCGATTTCTCAACTGAACCCTTGAGTTAGCAACATCCACCTTTTCTGATTCTCAGAGCTACATGAGAATAATAAATGTTAGTTGTATTAAGCTTCTAAATTTTAGAGTAAATTGTTATGTAGCAATAAAAAAAATCACCATATCCTGGCTCATATTCTTCCAAGCAGAGACTAGAGTTATCTTGTTAAGAAAAAAATGTTCCTTTCTTAGGATTCTAGAACTTAAAATTTATGGTCTGGGTGCATAGTTCTGTTGGTAGAGTGCTTGCCTATTATGTGCAGGACCCAGGCTGGAACCATAGCATTACATCACAGCAGTTTTCTGTACCAGGGGGGACAAACCACTGGTCAGCTCCTACCTTTCCTGTGGTCCAAAACCAAAGTGTGTGTGCGTGTGCACGGATTTCTTCCCACTCACATCAGTGTTGCTTGAATAACTGAGGCTACATTTATTTTCTCCAAGCTGTTGTTTACCAAACCGAGTAATCATCTTTCGGGTTACTCTCCCTAGGGAGCTTTGTCTATGAGATGATTCTGGAAGAAGGCACACCGAATTTGCTGCTGCTGTTCAGTGAAATAGGATTCTATTAAGAATAGGGACACCAAGTTTGGAGGACAAGTTGCTTTACAGGCACATCCTCCACAGTTGTGTGGAGAGAGGGAATTGACTCTGATGTGAACTCTGGTGGCCCCACAAGGCGCGGAGGCCTGGTGTCTCTCAGAGGAAGGAGAAGCAGGCTATCTGGATGAAACCTGATAGGCTGTGACCATATGGTGGGGGAAGAGGTCCCCTTCTGTCACAGGTCTACGGGAGGGCAATAGGGTGAAACAGGGAGGTAGGGGGGAATGGGAAGATACAAATAAGGGGATAACAATTGGGAAATTGGGATGTAATGGTGGTGCATGCTTGTAATCCCAGCACTCGGGAGTTCGAGGCCAGCCTGGTCTTCAAAGTGAGTCCAGGCCAGCCAAGGCTACACAAAGAAACCCTGTCTTGAAAAGCCAAGAAAAAACAAACAAACAAATACTATCTACCATCATTTTCTCAACCAGCATCATTCTTGTTTTCTGGAACTCTTCTACCATAGCCGGCATTTATATTTAATCCTTATTATTTATGACATTTTTATTTTTATAAGCAAATGTGAAATGTGATACCTTTGATTCAGCTCAGTTTCTTACATGGTGTCGGATGTAAATGGGCAAATGGTAAGGATGAATTTAAAAGAAAGTTAATGTGGTGGTTGAGTAAGAGCAGCTGTCTGCTCTCCTTTTGCCACCATGATGGTTATGGACTCACCCCCTATAACCGGAAGCAAGACCCAAATAAATGATTTCTTTCATAAGTTGCCTTGGTCATGGTGGGGTGTTTCTTTTTAATAGCAAGGGAAAAGTAACTAACTGGGTTAATTTCTTAAATTCCTTGCTAATGTTATTTGGCATTAAGCAAATAGATTTATTCTACATGTAACTACTGAAGGACGTAGATAATTTGATGGATGCATACTCTGCAGTAATAAATCAAATGTCTAAATCTGCTCTAGAATTTGCTTTTGTGTTTCACTAAGCAAAAAGTGAATGAGATAGTTTCACCTGTATGTTTACCTATGGATCTAAGGGTAAACTGGTAGAGCTATTGTGAGACCAAAACGGGAAAAAAATGTACCTTGCAGTTTCAGAATTCTGATTGCAGTTGAAAATAAGTTTCTGCTTGGCCTATGTTTGTGTGACTCATCTGCACTGGATGTTCACATGTGGGTGGGAGGTACACAGGCAGGAAATATGTCAGAATGTATGCTTGCCTCCGATTGAATGTAATCTGGAGATATGCAGGCAGAGAACATGTCAGGATATACTCTTGTCCCTAATTGGCACTGATACATTTTTTTCTCTTTTTAAGTCTCTGCAAAATGTGGCTAGTAGCCATTTATTGGGAACCCAGGAATGATCCTGGCCATAGTATTTGATTAAATTCAAATCTGGCTCAAAATTGTGGTAGTGGTCTTATTCTTGACCGGTGGGTTAACATTATCCAAAAATAATACATGTTTATAACTTGAAGCTAAGAGGTAGACAAAATTATGGTATGGGTTATATGTGTGCATATCTACACATGCATATGTACAGTACACTCATGTACATATGTACAGATATAGACTTTTTCCATTTTTATGCACTTAGGTCTTTGGCCCTGTGTACTATGTTATCACTCATCCACATCTTGCCATGCATAGGCAGTGATTTTCTTCCTTTCCTTTCCGTCCTCATCATGCCTGGTGAGAACTTTATAGCACAAGATCATAGTGATGACTACCAAATCTGCCATTCACCCTCCTTTCTAGAAAAGAAGTAAAGACCATTGATAATTTATTATGCTGAATGGTTGAAAGCATCTCTTGGTAGCAACTGTCATTATACCTTTGGAGGAATTATTAAGATCCCTAAACCACTCATTAGGGGAGGAGTCCATGGGTGAAAAACCACTAAGAGTCCAGGGATAATACAGGAAAGGAAATGATAGTTAAGTTGGAGTTGATATATATTGCCTTGTCCTATGTTCCCATAAGAATTCATCAGCCACGCAGAGTCAGAGATGAAACTTCTGTTCCACCTTTGAATGGTTCACTTTCTGTTATTATGTCTCTTTGAGTGCTTGGGGGGAAAAATCAATATAAATTAAAGTTTCATAAATATTTACTCAAATTCACCAGTTTAAATGTGGCTTACCTTCTCAACTCACTGAAAATTTCATGCAAATGATTAAGTACAAATATTAGCTGATTCATGAGAGAGTCAAAACAAACAATAACAGAAAACAGGATATTTCTGATTATAGTGGACAAGACTATTGTTCCATAGTGATCTGAAGGAGCAAAATTACAAAGAAAGGGAAAGGACTACTCCAGTATTGTGGGCACACAAACTTTAGAGCTATAAACAACTCAGGGACACAAAGAGAAAGCATTTCTTTTAAAGGGGAGTAGACCATTAGAAAACAACAACAATAAAACTGAACAAACAAACAAACAAAAACAGATATGGGAAATGGGTGATCAAGTGCTATAATCAAACAATTGAAGAGAAAATTCTTTATCCTCAGAAGAGGAAGATGGCAGGAAGACTGTGGCGTGATACTTCCTTGGGTTCAAGAATTCCTTAGGTGCAAAGGTCAGGGTCTTTTAGAGGGAGAAGTTTATATTAAATAGATGTCTCTTGTGTGGAGATAAATCAGTGCAGATAAGTAGGGAAACAAATCATTCATTAGATGCATTAGGAATTTGGCTGGTAGGTACCTGGTCTTGTCATAGATAATAAGGAGGCTCTTCTTATGACTTTTAATTAAGTATTAGTCCTTTTCCTGCCTGCCATGACAGAATATTATAGACTAGGGAAATTATAACAAAAGACCTTCATTTCAAATGGGCAAAGAAATCCACTCCCTGGTCATGTCATGATTGACAAAGGGATCATCCAGTGAGAGGTGGAAACAAACCCAAGTTTCTCCTTCTCTTATAAAGCCAATTGTCTCATCCCAAGAACCCTGCCTTCACGGTGTAATCAAGTACAAACCATCTCCCAAAGTTTTATACCATTGTGGTGTTTTGAATAAGAATGCCCACTATAGGCTCATACATCTGAGTGCTCAGTCCTCAGGAGTGGCACTGTTTGAGAAGGATTAGGTGTGGCCTTGTCACTGGGGCTGAGGCTTGAGGTTTCTCTCTTCCTGCCACTTGTGGATCCAGAGATAGAACTCTCAGACATTTCTCCAGCACCATGTCTACCTGTTTGCCACCATGCTCCTCACCATGTCTCCCACCATGATGACAAAGGACTAAGCCTCAGAAGTTGTAAGCAAACCTCAATTAAATGCTTTGTTTTATAAGAGTTCCCGTGATAGTGGTGTCTCTTCACAGCAACAGAACACTGACTAAGCCATCAATGAAGAATTTGACAGTTAACTTTTCAACAAACAGGCTTCTAGAGAACATATTCAAACTATAGTTTTAAGTCATATGGGAAAGGGTAATGTAGCCAATATTTTGCTGCCTTATGGGTTCCTCCCCCCCCCCCCCCGCATCCTTGGCAACCCTTTTCCTACCCTTTCAACCCTCTAACACTAGATAAGAGAGAAAACTGAGTAGACAACTTCCTGCCAACTAGAAAAATCTAGTTCCTTAGGATGAGTTTCATCTTCACCTTCAGGGTATCTAATGTCTTTTTCTTGTTGTTTCTTCTTTGCACATGACTAATGAACAAACAGTGACCAACAGTAACCAAGAACCAGTAACCAGTAACTCCACACTCCTTTTGGGGCCCTAGCATTTACATATTCTCTGAAAAGTCCTCAGAATTCCAAAGGTCAAACAATCACAGAAAGTATCTGCAGCTAGCAAAACCATGCTTCTGCTAGAGCATGAGGCAAAACATAGTCAGCTGCTGCAAAGCAGCCCCATAGCCCCACACCTGGCATTAAAAAATATTATTATAATATTTCTGTGTTTTTTAAAGAAACCAGAATTCCAAAATTCTCACTGCAGGGTAATTCTCAGCAATAATCAACTTACCACAATAAAAAAAAAAGAATAAGGAAATAAGATGTCTGGGTATTTTTTGTTTCCTATACCCAACAAGCTCTGATAATCTTTGGTATTACTGGGGTCTGCTCCAGTTAAGAAACAGAAGTGTTATATTTTTCATCTAAGAAATGTATTTTATTTGACACATTTTCATAATTGCAAGAAGTAAGTCTTGTCAACCAAAGTTCCCAGGGATAGAAGTCTCACACCTGTGCTGAACACACAACGAGGCTGATTGACTGTTAGAATATCAATAGTGGCAGAGAGCTGGAGTGCTATTGATTAGGAGCCAAATTATCTTGGGTTATCTTAGCCTCCTAAACAGCCACTTGGTACCCACTTCTGTGTGAAACATAGACCCTAGGCTTCTACTAATCCAATGATTAAGAATACTATTGAATGGCATCTGAGGACTATGGCAGAGGTGGCCAGGCTCTGCTGTAAGCTAGCTGATGTTTCCACCAGGGTATTTGAAAGTGTCATTATTCATGACTTTCTTTGCTTTGTTACTACCAAAACGCCATGAAATGATTACCACACTGGGGCATATATTTGGGGCAACTTAAATCTATCTTCCTGGGCCAGAGTCACTCACATTCAACTAGGAAAAACTATTTCTTTGAGGTGAGCTGTTGTTGCCATTGCCTTGAGAGTCCCTTGTAACTGTAAGTATGACTGTTTAAGTCAGTGGTTTCAACCTTCCTGATGCTGTGACCCTTTATTACATTTCTCATGTTTTGGTGACCACCAACCATAAAAGTACTTCATTGCTACACTATAACTGTAATTTTGCTACTTCTATAAATCATAACAAGTACCTGATGTGTAGGATATCTAATATGTGACTCCAGAGGGCTCACAACCCGTAGGTTGAAAAATCACTGATTTAAGTGATAAAAATTCTTATTTTTCCTTTTCTAATCTCTGCAAACCGTTAGAAAACATTACAGCACTCAGTTATGCCTTTGTCTATTCATGGATCTTTTCAACAAATGAACTGGTTGAAAAAAGGGGGTATATGTGGATCACACTAAGTGCATTGTGGTATAAACAGGAGACAAGAAGATTTTTTTAAAGCCAGTGTGAGATTTTATTAATGAAAGCAGATGTTGGTTTCCCTCCTGTCCTTGCAATCATTTCTTTAGCTTCAGCTGCTAAAGGACCTTGCTGTAGTTTCTCCCACCACCTACTGGTGTGAGCTTTGGTTCAGGTAAAGGGAAGAAGATGAAAGAAGATCCTGCCAAGTTCTCTACAGTCTAGGCAGCACCTGTTGCTCTCTCTTGAGGCACAAATACTCATCATGAGAAGTAATAATGGAAGAAAATGGACTCATGTTCATCTTGGATTTACTCAGCTAATAAGGACATCATCTTTGTTGCTTTTAATTATTCCACGATAGTCTAAATTTGTCACATAATAGTGTCTCCTTTAAAATTATGGTGAGGTGTAATTGCTTCCTCAATATTAAAGGTGTGTGTGTGTTGTTGTTGTTGTTGTTGTTGCTGCTGCTGCTGCTGCTGTTTGAAAGAATTCTCCATAGCATTCATTCAAAAATAATTTTACCTTTGACAGGTATAATTTAAAATAATTGCAGCCATGCTAGCTGCATTTTGGAGTTGAAGAACGGCAATACGAATGTTCCGAAATGGTACCATAATCTGTGAGCCCCAGTGGGAGCTGTTGGCTAAGTCTGCCACCCACTCTCCAAGTGGTCTATTTGGTTCTGCAAGGAGATAAATGACAGAGAGGAAATGAAGTTTTTTTTTTTTAATGTGTGTCTGTACCCTGAAGATATTTTCCCTTCCAGTAGTACTAAAGTTATACCAGCACTGGCTTCAGAGACTTCAGGAGCGAAGCTTTTAGATCACATGGTACTAACATACACTTTCCAGGACATGGAAAGTCAGTCCCTTGCCAGCCTTGGAGGTGCATGTGACATAATACACTTTATTTAGTTTCTTGTTGCTCTGATATGTTCTGTTTATCTTTAAAGACAGTCTCAGGGCATAAAGATGTTTCTACGGAGCAAAGCATTCATGAACTGCTATTCCAGGTACAGCCTGTGCATATAAATAACTCCTTTGTTACAGTCCACACCTGAGCCCTATGGGCTCATTACTAAAACCTACATGAACATTTTATGTCCAGTGTCCAATGGTTTCCCTAATTCTATATTGCTCTCTGATGGTGGGAACACTGCCAGGGCACAAAACAAGGCCCAGCCACTCTGAGACTTTCATGTGTTTATTCTTCCCAGATAGCTTGCCATTTCTCTAACTCCTCGTGAGAGTATTTATTGTTCTCAAAGACTGTTCAGTGCTTAGCCTCAGACATCTTCCAATCTTTTGCTATTTTGTTCCACTAAAAGAGAAGACCCTGTTTTTCCTTACCACAAATGTAAGATTAATGTAGACTTTCACAACATCTAAGGAGATAGCTGGGTGCAAAAGCCCTTGAGATTAAAAAAAACACAAAAACCCTACCTGTGAGAATGGCAGAAGTAAAATCACAGAATGCACAAACAGCTCTGAGTTCTTGCACAGCAAAGAAAGCAACACATGAATGGCCATGTTAATGCATTTCCCTGTTACATTGGATCTAATCTGCTAAAAGGGCACCACCTCAATAAAGGCCCCACACATGGAATTTCCAACATCTTTCTTCATCCAAGATGAAGTAAACAGATAGGCGCAGCGAAAATCATAAAACTACATTTCTACTTGGGTCACTGATTCGATGTTTTATTTGCAGGAAAGTAGGCTAGGAGGGTAGACACTCAGGGTCAGCACAGTTCATGCATAAAACAGTTTGGCCTGAGATGCCAACCCTACCATGAGCAAGCATCAGGTGGAGATATGGTAGAGAGATACAAGCAGAGCTGCTAGAGCCCTTTGAAAAGAGGCAAAACTGGAGATGCAAGGGCAGTGAAGAACAGGCGGATATGAACAGCCTGAGGCCTTGGTGATGTTCTGGCCCATTCTGCTGCCTAAGGCCATGTCTGGATTCGTGGCCCTGCAGCATCAGGGGGTCTGTTCAAAGTCCATGGCCTATGTTGCCACCAAAGGCCATTTGGAAATCCCTGGTCTGGGCTGCCACTTGGGGCCATGTTGATGCCTGAAGTCTGCTCTAACCTGTCTTCTCCTACCACTGGATGTATCTTATGGGGGAGCTGGCCCGGTGCCATGCCTTCTGAGCACTCTAGTGAGATGGTTCTATCCCCTGTCAGGGCAATGTTAGAGAGTTAGCCCTGGTGGCATAAATGCTGCAGAGCTAGTCCTGATGGTATGAGTGCTAGAAAGGAGAGCTGGCCCTCTACCCTGCCTGGCTGTTGCTGGAGAGCTGGGCTTGGTAGTATGGGTGCAGGAGAGCTGGCCCTGTCCCTTGGCCACAATGTGGTGGTGTTGGTGTGGCAAAGTCAGGCCGGGCCCTTGCTGGCCATAGCAGAGCTACCACTCATGCCCAGTTCCAGGGCTTGGAGTTGGCCCACCCCACATCTAGCTCATCTATGAGGTGCTGGAACTAATGAAGGGTCCAGTCCTTTAGAACCAAAGCTGCAGGAGCTCCATAACAGAGGATGTCGGAGAGGAGTCCTAGTGAGGATCTAGTATTGATGGCGCAGCAAAAATCAGACGCCTTGAACCAGGCCAATGACTCACTGCACCAAACATTTGCAAGTAAAGCTAGGCAAAGTGGTGTACTGTGTGACACACAGCAGCTTCCAAAAACAGCTAAGTTTTTGTTTGTTTATTTTGTTTGCCTTCTGTCTTTTGTTTTCTTTTGGCGGGGGAGTTGTGCAAGGGCAGAGGGTTGATAGAGAAGGACTGGGAGATGAGGGAGATTGAGGCGCATGATGTGAAATCTACCAACAAGTGGTAAGAAGTTTTTTTTTTTTTTTTAAGGAAAGAACGGAGGAAGGAAGGTGGAGTAAACGAGTGGCAAAGGATGAGGAAGCCGTGTGAAGGTCAGGCCTGTGTTTACCATAACTGTCATGATAAGTTGATATGTCACTTATTGCACCCCATTTGAAATTCCACTTAATAATGTGTTTTAAACTTTACTGTATATAGAGTAGGATTGTTTAATTTGAACAGATCCAGGCTTTTCCCCCCTTCAATAAGAATCATACAACTGTTCATATTTTTCTTCTAGCATTGGGAGCCAGAAATCTGAGGTTGATACTATAACAAATTGTCACAAACTTAGTGGCTTAAATAAACATGTATACATGTACACACACACACACACACACACACACACACACACACACACACACACTTTATTGTTTTTGTGGAATACAAGTCCAAAATCAGTTTCACTCAGCAGAAATCAAATATTGACAGTGCCGTGCACCCTCAGGAGAGTCTCCTTCCTTGTTCAGCATTGGTGGCTGACATGTTCTTTGGTTTGTCACTATGTCACTCTGATCTTGGTTTCTGTGGCCACCACCTGCTCTTCTGTCCATCAATTCCTCTACAAAGGTCAGTTATGGCTTCATTTATGACACCCCTCCACACACATTTGTTCAGGATTATCTGCCCATTTAGAAATGTAACCACATTTGCAAGTCTTTTTTTTTTTTTTCCTTCTTTTAGCTAACAGTTACAGGTGAACTTGAGAGGCAGGTGTGGTTTAGATGCTTAGGGAAAATGTAATCTAGGTGAGGAGGACAGTATGAGTTGTTTAGACTTATAACATCTGTCCCCTCCTTTAAATGTAGTATTATTTCTATTTGTGTGTGTGTGTGTGTGTGTGTGTGTGTGTGTGTGTGTGACTGAGTCAATGTATGCCACATGTATGCAGGTACCTGCAGAGTGCAGAAGAGGACATGGGATCCCCTGGAACTCAAGTTACAGGTGGTTGTAAACAACTGGACCTGAGTGCTGGGAACAAACTTGAGTCCTCTGCAAGAGCAACAGCTGCTCTTTACAGCTAAACCATCACTCTAGCGCAGCATTTTTTTCTTCTTGTAGACTTTTGTCTAATTGTGTTTGATGGGGCTTCTATTATTATGTTGGTCCATTATGTTAATAAAAAGTCTTCTTATCTAAGAAAAAAAAAAAAAGAAGAGCTTGGCCTGGTCCAGTCTTGAGTATCTTGTCCCTTGGAAGTATAGTATTGTGTAATTTATGCTATGTAAAATTAAATATTTTTCTAACAAGCTGGAAATATACTTTATATTGGGAAATCTGTGTAATACTTAGAGTCTAAATGTTTTCTTTTCTGAAGCCAAATGAGAATTCACTGACAGAAATAAGACAAACACAGTACATTTCCTTTGGGAAGCTCCAGGAACAGTCTGAGGCATCAATTGTATCCACAACATTTTAACCTGGGGACACAACTGATGCCTTAAGATGTTGGTCTCTCATGGTATAAACTTAAAGTTAAAGGACACATTAGTTGTTTATGAGCCTTCCTTAAGCTTTTCACTGAAGTTTGGACCTTCAAGGTGTTGGAAAACAGAAACTAACACCAGCAAAAAGAACTTCTAATCAGGCAGCCTGTCGGGACTGTGAAGATGACAAAGATTGCTGTCAGAACCTTATGTCCTGGTCTATCAGTTGATTGCCTTTGTTTGGCTCTTCTATCCTTGCTGTCTCTCCGTGTCTAAGAAATGGTGTTGCCTATTATCTCCAGTCAAGTAAAATGTAGTTGCTTGTATCCTGACAGCTTAGCTCACCCACGTTCTCCTGCAGGTGAGCACAACTCCTTGCAGCAAGATGAATGACAGAAGGAAGGAAAGTTGAGCAAGGACCTGAAAAGCCCACTCCTGTTACTGCCCAGTCCTGATTTTGAAGTTGTACACTCACTTAGAATTTCTGTTATCCATTTTCTTTTCCCACATAGTATTAAATGTAGTTCTTTTGAATGAGCATCTTTCATAAGTGAAAGATGTGCACATTCACATAATATCTTTCACATTCATTAACTGCCATATAGTGTTGCTTGATAAAATAAGATGTGAATAAAGTAACTAACTATAGTATTAAAATTGAGTGTGTGTGTGTGTGTGTGTGTGTGTGTGTGTGTAAATTTAGATTTCTGTCCCCAGATCTTTTCACAGTCCCTAGCCAAAATAATTTTCAAAAGGTGAAACCAAGAGAGGCAGTTTTGAGGAAGACCTTGATCAAGTGTTACCAGAGGCTATGGGCGTGGTGGTGACAGGATTGTTTTAGATATTTGTTTGGGTTTGTCTTTCAAACTTCCCTTTTCTTATCTAGGTAGATGGAATGTTCCCTTGCCTCAGGACCAGCTGCAGATGGGTAAGTAAAATGTGGATCAACCTTCAGTGTCATTTATTTTGTTTTTCAAAACCTAAATTCACAAAAAAGGTTCTCTGTAGCTTAACATCAAGACTCTTTTTAAGAGCTATCACCTCTGAGGGGGTTCATTTTAATCACTCTTGGGGATTCCTGGAGGGCAGCAAAGTGATGGATTCTGGGTATCTCACTGATAGTGCTACCTAGATAATTGTTTGTTGAAAGGATTGCTTAGGTTGGAGTCTTCCATCAGAATCAGCAACTTGGAAAAGCAGAAACTAAAACTGCAGGGTTGTGGTTACTTCTCAAGACACTGAGATCTGAGTCCTATCTCTAGCTCAGGGGACCACAAAACATTCTCAATTGCTTAAAAAAAAAATCTTCAGATGACTGTCTAGTCAAGGTGGTGGAGAATGAAAGTCTCATCATTGTCTGCATTCTTTAGACTTAATCTGAGGGCTGGCAAGAAGAAGTCTCAGAGGTTAAGAACATTGCCTTAATTCCCAGCAATGACATGATGCTCACAACCATCTCTAATTAGATCTGTCACCCTCTTCTGGTGTGCAGGCCAGAACACTGTATACATAATAAATAAATAAATAAATAAATAAATAAATAAATAAAATTTTCTTTAAAAAGAGAGAGAGAGAGTTAAACTGAATTGACCTGTCAGACAGGGAAATGCCCTGTCTGTTATAGACGCATGAGAGGTTGAAGGGCTACTTATCCAGCTTGGTACAGAAATCTACTCTCAGCCCAAGAGTGTGTTTTCTTCCACAGTGAACCCTATTGTCATCCTCCATCCTCATCTGTGAGAGAACCTCATATTACTCTGTAATAAATTCTGTTCTATACACCAATTCTATGTATACCTTTTTTTTTAATTTTTTTCCTCCTTTATTAATTTATTCTTGTTACATCTCAATGGTTATCCCATCCCTTGTATCCTCCCATTCTTCCCTCCCTCCCATTTTCCCCCTATTCCCCTCCCCTATGACTGTTCCTGAGGGGGATTACCTCCTCCTCTATATGCTCATAGGGTATCAAGTCTCTTCTTGGTAACTTGCTGTCCTTCCTCTGATTGCCACCAGGTCTCCCCGTCCAGGGGACATGGTCAAAGGTGAGGCACCAGAGTATGTGAGAAAGTCATATCCCACTCTCCACTCTACTGTGGGGAGTGTTCTGTCCATTGGCTAGATCTGGGTTTACTCAACTGGAACCACAATGACGGGGATCTGCAGGCAGTCTAGAGGGAGATGTGGTTAAAGGGAGCAGCAAAAACTCATCAGAACCCAGGTGTTTGTTTTCTCAGCGACCAAAGAGGCTAGTTCCTCTGGTGTGTGCAAAAACTACACTCTGGATCCTGAAGGCATCATTTGAACTGGACCAATTCATGACCTGGTGATAGGTGTGGGCTGTTTAATAGTAGCCCAGAAGTCTCGCCTAAGCCTAACACTGCGAACTGTCTACTTTTCCAAGTAGTGACAACCCCAACTGAATTCATTTGTCCCTTTGACAAGCATAATCGGCACTTGCTGTCAACATTAGATTGACTCTAAGAAAAGTGTTATTTCTTGTCCACCTAAATAATGAGACCTCTTAAAAATAAGTTAAGTAATAAAACAGAAGCCAATTCGATTGGCAAGTATACCTCATCCTCTTGCCAAAACTACGCTGCCCCCATTCAATTACTATAGAGTATTTCATTATGATTTATTGGTCGATCAAACCTATTTGAGCCATCCAGCCAGCCATTCGCTTAATATTGATTGAATATGAACATAACACTGAGCATGGGAATAATTTAGTTATTACATAGTGGTTGAATTAGTTTCATAAATAGTTTTGATTCTGTATGCCTCTCCACCATAGTGGTAATTATATGCTTGAATAAAATAACTCTCTAAATCACACTTGAATCAATCAAAGTCCCCCAAACAACATTTTAATCACCACTGTTAATAAGTAACAATGCAAATTACATAGACTCTATCCTTTTCATGTGAAATAATAAAAATTTAAGTCCGAAAAAGACTGCCAAGACCACCTATATCTAACTATTTTCTGACTCTCCCATTTGACAAAATCTGGGTAAATTATTAGCTTTAGACATCTATGCAAAATTGCAGAATGAAAGTAGTGACAGAAGGATGGAGCTCAGGACTTCAGATTGCTCACTTTTCTTCTCTTTTATAGAGTGTAAACGTTTACTTTCTGCCAACATGAGGAAGACCTTATCTACGCTATGCATATATATTATATATAATATAATTATACATGTATAATTATATATGCTAATAACCACTATTAGTTTAAAGCTTTGTTTGTGTGCTTGTTCTTTGAGACAGTGTGGGAAAGATTAAGCTTTGTCACAGGTGGAAGCAGTCTTGGCGGGCTTTACCCTTGGGGCACCCCATGAATACCTTGTGAGAGACTGTTTGGAGCCTTCCTGGGCTTGGAATTCAGGAAGCCTACCTGGGAACCCCACTGTGGCTATTGTTTTCCTAATTGACCCTCGAAGGGAGAAGGAGACCGCCCTTTGCATGTGACTGGGAAGGTGGTGGGAAGAAAAACAAGAGGTTGAGGAAAGGCGAGCAGAGAGCGCGGAGAGAGAGGAACGGAATGGACCAGCTCGTGGGTCAGAGAGACACCTAAAGACCTATCCTGTGGAACGGAGACTGGAAGGTTCATTCTTCTGTCCCTTTAACCTTTTTTCCTTCTTATGTATGCTAGTTGGGTTGTATAATAAAGTTTAATTGTTAATAAACAGAGCCAACAAGACAGGGTGTTGTGCAGCCCTGGGGTGGCATTGAGTTCACTAGATAGCCATGGATGGATGAGCGTCAACTCTAAGCCTCCTCCTCCTACCTCTCTAGGGCTGGGATTACAGGCATGTGTCGCCACCATACTTTTCCAGTATGGTGCTGGAAATCAAACGCAGGGCTTTCACGCTAGGCAATCAGCCTACCCATTCAACTAGGCCACTTGTTGAGTTGTCACTGAATGAAGCTTAGCATCTAATTCTGAAAAATACCTTGAGAGGTGGGTAATGTGAATGCTTCTAGACTTCAAGAGGAATACAATATGATGCTTATAGAGAATTTGAGGTGACTGTGCAGGCAGCAAACCCTGTCTGTCATCTTCTCACTTGGGAAGCTACTAACCTGCACTTCTTGTGTATCCAGGATGTTAATTTTATTCCCTCTCAAGTCGCTGATGGGGTTGAAGACCAGATAGTCTAGTTTTACAATTAAGCTTAGTTGTTCAGGGATTAAGATGTTTTTAGGTCTATATTGATGTTTTAAGTGAATGATGATGAGATGTGATAGATATTGATTTACATTCATAATTTTAGATGCACCAAGATAGGAAAGATGTTTTCTTCAAGGCTGCCAAATACAAATAGCAAAAACACTGTGAATGTAACATATGTATATGTATATATGTATATATATATATATATATATGTGTGTGTGTGTGTGTGTGTGTGTGTGTGTGTGTGTGTGTGTGTATTTCCTGATTGTTTCGTGGCTCTTCTTGCTGTATGTAATTTATTGTATATATGTGTGTAACAATATAAATGTATATGTAAAAACAGTTTTAAAAATCTCATGCTTAATAAGTGGAAGAGCTTCTATTTAAACCTGTCAATGGGCCCCAAACTCCAGACTAATAGGATTCAGGTCCCAAGTGATAGAAAATTGACCAAACACATGCTATTAATCCATATGAGAATAGTTAAGTACAGTGGTTAGTGTATTTTCCAATACTGACAGAGGCTCCAGTGACCATCTGGTAAGTGAGAGATCCTAGGGAGCCATGAACTTTGCAGTGAAGTTTGACAGGTGTTTCTGGAGTGTTAGTAGTTACAGTTACACTGGTGTCCCCAATTGTTAGGAGATTTGTTTAAATGTTCAGAGCATTAAAGAAGGACCAGGAAATAGATTCCACATACACATGCACATTCAAACATGCTGAGTCGTCTGGCCACAGGGATAGCTTTGAAACCCTCAAGCCCTGTAGCAACCTTGTGTGTTTTCTTTAGTATCTAAGAAAGGGTTCTTAGACACAGAGAGAGGAATCAGGGTTGCTGGCTGCACCTCCTCACGAGGTATTTCCTTCCTGTTTTGCTCCCTATGAGGTCAACTCCATTTTCTCTTGTCCAATCAGAAAGGACAAGTAAGGCTGTGTAAACTGATGACATGGCTCACCAGCAGAGATGCTGGCCAACACACAAGCCAATCCTGTTGGATCCAGGGAACCCACATGGTAGAGGACAAAACTCCTAGTAGAAAGCTCGAACTCCTACAACTTGTTCTTTGACTTTTATGTATGTACCATGACACCCCCTAGGCGCTAAAAAAAAAAAAAAAAAGAATGAATAAATGAATAAGTAAATGAATGAATGAATAAATAAATAAGTATTAATGCATTTTCTTAAAGTTGACATGTCCCATTATGCTGGCTACTTCCCTTGATCTATAAAACCACCTCAAGTAACAAAACTCCGGAACATGTTCAGTTCTTCAACCTTCCTCAAAATTGATAGGTATCCTCTGCCAATGAAATGAGCCAATTCAAGGCAAATTAAAGTATGAAGACAGGTTTACTTAGGACAGCTTTAGGGCAGGTTCACGTGTCCCAGGGAATGGGACCAGGAAAGTCACTATGCAGAGGATGACAAAAAAGCACAGGGGAGAGGAGTAGCAGAGAGAGCATATGCACAGAAAGAGAGGAGAGAGGGAAAACACACTGTCTGGATTGCATAGTGAAGAGCCTGGGGGGTGGGTGGGAAGAAAGCCCAACCCCAAGGCTGGAAAATTTAGGTGGGGACTGAGGAATGTTCAGAGAACCTGGAGGCCAGATCTATTTCAGTAGGTTAAATACGTACCTCAGCAGTTTGTCCCAGGTCTGAGTCCCAACACAAATGACCACTGTACAACTTTGCATTGGAGGATCTTGCTCAAGAAGGAAAAAAATCAAAGGAAAAATTAGTCTCCCTGTGTGTGATTCCTTACTTCATTCGCCAGCTTCATGATTTTAGCTGATGCAACCTTGATACAACCTCAGGACCTATTTTGTATCAAAGGAGGAGGCAAGTAGCAAACAAGTACAGTGATGCTGGGCCATGGTGGTACATGGCCTTTAAGCCCAGTACTTGAGAGGCAGAGACAAGCAGAGCTCTGAGTTCCAGGCCAGGACTACATAGTGATACTCTGCCTCAAAAACAAGCAAACAAATACAAGAGAAACTGAAGAGGGAATGAAGAAAGGAAGAAAAGAGTACCTCAGATATTTCCAGGTCACCCATGCTCCTCAGCATGCTTAATTTTGTTATTGTGGCTTCTTCTAAACAGTACCTTTGCTGCTTGGCGGGGGCGGCACATACCTTTAATCCTAGCATCCAGGAGGCAGAGGCAGGCAGATCTCTGAGTGAGGCTAGTCTGTTCTACAGAGCAAATTCAATGAGGCCTTTCATTCCAGGTTCAGTGAGACCTCGACCAGGATAGAAAGGAGCTTCTTCTTCCCAGATGACCTCCCTTACAACATTACTCTGTGAGGGAACCAACCTTGTCCCTTTGCTGTTCCGAGCCATCTTTGTGTAGTTCATTGTTCCATAGAAGCCCACGACCAGATCGTCTGTCACTTTGTGACACAGAATAGGCCCTTCCAGCACAGCTGTCTATTCTTGTCAAGACAGTGCCAGCTACTTCATGGTAGGAAAATGCTGATTCTTAAGGAGCTGTCTTTACCTAGGCACAGAACCACAACAGACAGATAGAGCCCATGAGAGCCATGCCATTGCAGTAGTCAAATTACATACACTACAAAGACTTGACCATGGTTACTTTGACCACATAGAGCATTCACTCATTATTTAAAATAAACATGTACTGACCAGATAGATAGAACTATTGAACCAACATATTGTTTACACTCAATTTTACTTATCTTGATCCAGTTTACTTAGCTGAGAGCTAAAAGGTGGCTTTATACAAACTCTTGGTTTTTATTACTTTAATGGAGTCATCTGTGATACCCTTTGTTGACTATAATGCATGCTTAAGTTTTTGAAGATGATTCAAAGATTAAAAGAAAATCATAGTCTCCATGCCATGAGGTCTTAAGGGAGTCAGGAATAAAAATAAACAAGGATAAGTGAGAAGATAAAGATACAGCTGAGAAAGTGTGGGCTCTTTTGTTGCTGGACTGGACCAGGGAAGGATAGAGAATGTATCCTAGGGGCAGCAATGCCTGAAATGAGTGAAGCCACAGAAAACAAAGCAGAAGAGAGAAACATCCTACAATGTTAAAGAAGGTAAATATGGATGTGGGGCCAATGTGCCTGCAACATCTGTGATGCCAATGATTACCAGTTGAGAAGGTGCACGTATCAGCAGCTGGCAAAATAAAACAAACCAACTATGGGCCAAATGGAGTAATTTGGAATATCTGTTGTGCTGGTCAGTTTTATGTCAACTTGACCCTTGAGAGGAGGGAGTGTCAATTGAGAAAATATCTCCATACGTTTAGGCTTTAAACTGGATGGTGGCAGTGCACATCTTTAATCTCAGCACGCACCCAGCAGATAGAAGCAGGCAGATCTCTCAGTTGGAAGCCAGTCTGTACCGAGTTCCTGGTCAAACAGGACTATACAAAGAATCACTATCTCAGAAAAACAAAATGTAACAAAACAAACAATAACAACACCAACACCGATACAATAGTAACCCAAAGAAACCAAACAAACAAACCATCATCACACTTTAGGCAAGCCTGCAGAACATTATTTCAATTAGTGAGTAAGATAAGAAGATCCAGACCATTGTGGGTTGTACCATCCCTGGGCTGGTGATCTGGGCTCTATAAGAAAGCATCCTGAGCAAGCAATGAAGAGCAAGTCAGTAAGCAGCACCCCTCCATGGCTTCTGCATCAGCTCCTGCCTCCAAGTTTCTGCCCTCTTTGAGTTCTTGTCTTGACTCTTAGGATGATGAACAGTGATGTAAAAATGTAAGCCAAATAAACCGTCTCCTCATAAAGTTGCTTTTAATCTTGGTTTTTGTAACAGTAATAGTAGTCCCAAGATATCTACCATGCAGAGTTTGTAGACAAAAGAGGATTTGTAAAGAAAAGGGGGTAGAACCCTGATTCACCCAAATTCTTTTATGTTCTTCTCAGCACACAAACGCCTTTGCAGAACAGATAAGAATTATCACCAAAGAAACTTTGAGCTTTAAAATTTGTTCCAGTAGGGCATGGGGAGACAAATGAGTGCTTCAGAACATGTGCAACTTTTCCAAAGAAACCCACATCAATCCCCAGCACCCATGTGCAGCTTAGAAACAGAGAACCTACAATTCAATGGGATCTTGTGCCCTCTGAGGGCACTAGGCACATGCATACATGCAGGCAAACACTCATACATAAAAAAATAAAAATAAATAAATCACTTTACAAATTGTTCTAGTAGTAGTGTGCAGCAACCAATGGAAGAGTTCCAAATGTAGGCTAGTTGGTTGGTGACAGGTATATAAAGATTACCACGGGATACTAAGTTTTATTTCTATCTCTTTATTTTTGTCCCTGTAGCCAGATCTACTTACCATTGTCCATTTTTTGAGAGGTCTTTAAGAACTCTCAACACAACTTGCATTCAGTGGCTTGTAGCTTTTTAACTTCAGAAATTCATGAGGGACAATGCTAAGGGTCTTTGAAATCATAAAACAGGAAGAATATTTTTAAGGAGAACAAAAGAAGCCATTTCTTGGAGCACTAGAATGGCATGTCCGTGTGGGTTGGCTGCTATGTCTCTGATGAGCATATAATAGATGTGTTTGAAAACATTCTGCTACAGTGAAGAATCACACCAAAAGTAGCCACTGTGCTTTACTGGGAGTATTGTATATCAGAACAATTATGTTTGATTGGAATTCAGGGATCTTGGCTCCATTTCTGGGTCGTATCATGGGGTGACTGCATGTAAAATGACCTGTTGCAATGTTACTCTATGATTAAAAGTCAAATGAAAGCTTAGAAACAGATTTATTTAAAATACTAATCAACAACAATAGTGCCTGTATGTTAATCTGTAGACTACAATTCATAATGCTACAGGGGGCTGGGCATAAACTAACATGGATACAGATTGACTAACGAAGGAGGGGAGGAAATATAGATAGATTCAAGGATTACTAAGACAGTTACTAGAACTTGGTGATTGATTGGTCATTGAGTTACAGCTGCCATAGTCAGGGTCTTTCCTTTCTTCTCTCTGTCTACTTTATAGGGCTCTTCTAACTGTCACAGACTCTTGAGGCAGACAGACAAGGAGATCCAGAGGGCGAATGTCTTTTATTCAGCCCATCTAAGGATAAAGGGCATAGACAAGGGCACATATAATATCAAGAGCTGTGGAATCCGTGTTCTTCAAGTACAGATGTATGTTGCTGTAAATAAATAGAGTCCCAATCAGTCAATATTACCGGTAAAGACACAAGAGCCAGATGCTGGGTTGAAAGCCTGCTAGCTCAGAGAGGCAGAGAAAGCAGCCAGCTGATCTTCCTACTCAGCTGACATCCCAGAAGGGAAAAAGCCTTTCTTACTCAGCTCATGTCTCAGAGGAAAAAGGCCAAAGCTCCTTCTTCTCCACACTGTCTTAAATACCTTTCTCTCACTGTCTTCCATACTATTTAATCATTGTCAGCTGGTTTCCACCTCATGAACTGGTACTGACTTTATTTAGTCCTTGGTTAAATGTGTGTGGTAGGGCTGGCTGAGTCAATCCCACAAGTGCTCTTTTACATCAAACAGAGAGCTCTGGGGTAAGAGGTGTGTGTTAGGGCTGAGCTACACCAAAAAGTAAACAGATTTTTTTACAGGTCAGAATCTCAGGGTTGACAATGGGATCAGATATCCTGCCACAGATGTCTTAATGCAGATGAACAACGCAAATGCTTTAGTTGTCTGTGTCTGAGAAAGTCAGACATCTTTGTTGTCAAAAGTCCACAGTCAGATTCTCATTCTTGACTGTTTGACTAATTTAACTACTTTGGGGGAATCTCTTAATTAAGCATTGAGTTGGGTCCTAAGAATCAAAAGCCGAACAAATCTGTAATGCTGTGGCCCTATGGATGTGATACTATATAGAGTCAGGTCTATGGTACATAACTCCAGAGGAAAGAACACTGTTCAAGCATTGAGTAGGGTGAGGGGACAGCAGACAGAGTCAGATGATTGGATGACTGGGCTGTCAGTGTATAAGGACTGAGAAACTGTAAAACCTAAGCTTCTGACCCCAGAGGCTTCTCCCAGCTCTTAGAACTGCTAACCTCAAGATTTCCACCCTAATTCCCAGAATAGTTACATACAAATTTACAGATATCAGATATCCTCACAAGAAGTTCCCCCAGGCCAGATGTCCTAAGATCCATATGGATTCCAGTCATAAGCAACCCCACCTGCTTTGTGGGTTTTGCCTTTAAAACTAGCCTGTAACAGCTACTCGGGGTCCTTCGCCTCCCGAGTGCTGAGGGACCCTGACACATCAACAATTGGGACCTTTGGTGTGTCAGTAATAAATTTTATCTATACCTATACCTCTCAGCTGGTGTGACTTGAGTGGTTTCTCGCGGCGACCCCCTTCCCGAATTGGACTCCCAGGGTCCAACATTTTGGGCCAGGGTCCAACAGGACAAATTCAAACTTTGCTCTGTGGATGTTGGTGAGAAGTGACAGAGCAGAAAAACAAAACCAAAAACAAGAGTGTGTCCTCTCCGCCTTTAGAACAGCAGTTCTCAACCTGTGGGTCATGATCCCCTTAGCAGCCCTCTATCTCCAAAGATATTTGCATTACAATTCATAACAGCAGCAAGATTATAGTTATAAAGTAGCAATGAAATAATTTTATGGTTAGGGGGTCACCGTATAGTAAAGGGTCACAGCATTAGGAAGGTTGAGAAGCAGAGTTAGAACCTCCGCTTAGCTGCAGTGCTGTGCATCCTTGTCCCTGGACGCATGGCACCACTGCTCACAACCAAGTTCTCTCCAATCCTCCGCTCTCATACACAAACTGTGGCACACTATGGATGCTTATGGTCCACAGTAAATAAATTCCATAGCATGAGGAATAAGAATCACTGTGAGAGTTCTTACCCACAGGACCCGGGATGAAATCACTCAGATGACCCTGGATAAACGTTATGGGTTCCGCTCCTTCAGATGGTGGCTGGAAGGTGGACCCATGCTGAACAATGCATGGCAGCCTTCACTAATGGGCCTCAGACACGACCGTTTCAGCAGCCTTAAATTTAGAAAGGCACTTTCCATGGATAGTTCTAGTTGATTGTGAAAATTACCATCTTCCGAGGACCTGAGAGAAATCAGGCACAGCAATACATAATGAGCAAGACCTTGAAATGATTCTACTCCTTAAAATACAGTTTCTGAGGATGTGAAAATGTGTTCCCTTCCCCACCTTGGTTAGTGAGAAAAAAAAAAAATCATAGACGCAAAGACAGAGCTACTTGGCTTGAAATCCTAGCTTGACCATTATTCACTTGGTAACTATTCTTCTAAACTGTGCCTTGCAGACTCAAGTACTTGTGTTTCCCCTGGGGAAGCTGTAATAATTCCAGTGACTATTTAATAAGGTAATATGCATAAATAGCAAATATTATGGCAATCAATAGCTTTATAATAAACAACACCATAACTTATTGGCATTGCTCTCTTATATGCCCGTCTTCTGAGAGAGATTCAGGAGTTTGGGCAGTACAGGCGATTTGTCTCTCCTTCGTGTCACAGTCTTATCTGGGAAAACACGAAGACTAGAAATAACTGAGAGCTGAAGGTGGGTTCATCACATGGAGACATCTTCATGTAGGTCACATGAATCAGAATCTCATGTCTGCCAGGTGATCTGTTGACAGGAACCTCAACCAGGGCTGCCAGCTACAAATCTCAAGTGGCTCTCCGTATGTTCTAAATATTTCACAGCGTCTAAATATTTCACAGTGTCTTTATATATATATATATATATATTTTAAGCTAGATGGGAAACCCCGGTAGAATAACCATCACTATTTATCATCTGATCTAAGAAGCTATATATAGCCTTGCTGTGCTCTGGGCACAAACCTATCCAGTATTCCAGGTAGGGAACATGGGACCCATTTCTAAAGGGATAATTGTCAAAGTCACGTCATTAGAGAAGCACACAAACAGAAGATATTGTCACGACTAATTTAAGAAAATCCGATCTGCAGTCGTAGCCAACACAGGTTACTCTTAATAGTTTTCACCCTTTTCTCTTATGGGACTCTATAGTCAAAATTTGGTTCAAAGTCAATATACATAATTGATTCCTTAATCCATGTAATAATCTATCAGCCTTTGGAGATCTTTACTAGGAAGTTAGTTTTTTACTGATTATGCAATATGCATTTTACCTGCATTGTTCATTTTAGTTTCAGGACATGCTTACCAGGGGAATTTTTAATGACCTCAACTTAGGAAAGGCTAACTCAAGTACTAAAAAAATTGAATAACTTTTCTTTGCAACTGGCTAGGTTGGGATTTAAATCTAGTAGCATGGCCCTGGGGAACACTTTTAGCTACTCACTGTACCGTGTCTTGTTTTCACTAATGTCCAAGTTAATATTGTGAAACACGGCTTTATTGATTTGTGACATTATTGTAAAATGTCTAAAAGATGGAAATTATAATTGCATAATGAATAAATTGATTTTGTTTAAAATACTGAAACTACTTTAAGTGCGAGCTCTACCAAAAAGTCTCAGGAATATGGACATCTCATTCATCCATTCTTATTGTGAAAAGTGAACTACTACTTGCTAGCATTTATATATATATACATATATATATAAATATATGTATAAATATATATATATAAATAAATACATATATATTTGTGTGTGTATGTGCAAGTACTGCTACTTTCATAGGCTGTGATTTATTCTCTCTCTCCTTTCCTCCTCTTTTAATGCCATTATTATTATTCTATTTCTTGTTGTCCTCTTTTATGTTTAATAAAGACTCCCTATATGCTTTGGTAAGTGCATGCTTCTGAGTCCTTGCTCATGCCTTCAAGGATCTTACAATTTATTCAAAGAAGATAGACAAAGAGGTTGTTACAGTAATGCATGTGAACATGCTGTGATACTGCTTTAGGTAAAAACAAATGTGTGAGTTAAAATTAATGTTAGAGTAAAATGGAGAATCTGGAGACACTAGGGATGAGAAACTAAAGCGTTTGCTGTTTAGGAATGAGAGAGTGAATCTGACTAGATAAAAGGAAGAGTAGCTGTCCAGGGGAACATTGGTTTTGAAGGGCCGCAGCTGGCTACCGTGAAACCCCACCCCCACCCCAGGCTAGGAACACATGCAAGGCATTTTGTCCTCTCATCTATTCTTGAATCTATTTTTCTAATTACAACAGACTAACTGTACGTATGGCTTCCAAGAAAGCCCCCACTGCTTAAATTTTTGCTCTAAGTGGGTTCTAAAGGAGAGGGGGCTCTGTGTTACCATATGACCTGCACACATGCTGGGGGCTACGGAGCTAAAAGTCACAGAGATGCTGGAGAAAAGACTAGGGCTGATTGTTGTGTGTTTTGTAATCCAAGTTATTTCATACCGAGACAAAAGAGTGCTGGTCTTGCTGACAGTTCTCTGGATGATCAAACAAAGACTTCAGAAATATTTATAAAAATGTCTTTCTAATTTAATCTAGAACCCATTATGCTGTTTTCCTTCTTGCTGCAGTCTGCACTGCCCTCTCTTTGGAGTGTATGCTTTGCTCATCTTTGCTTCTCTAATTTTGTTAATTATGCTTCTTCTCAAACTGTCTATGTCTCCACTGACTTTATTCTTTCAAGATGACAGGAACCAAAAGATTCTGCTAACAGCTGCAACATCAAGAGAATTGCTGGGAGCCAGGGAGCCCAGTGGTGAGAGTTGGTCTTGTTCTGGGCTCACCATCATTAAAAAAAGAAAAGAAAGAAAAGAAAAGTGAAGAGTCTACTGAACTTGATAGTAAAGCTTCAATATAAGAAAGTGAACGAACAGCAAGTAAAACCTTACATACCTGCCCTGTGTTTTTTTTTTCAATGTCTTTATTTCATCAGTAAAAAGATAGATATGAAATGAAAACAAGCTTTGTGTGGTTATCTTAGTATGATAAGGAAATCTGGCTCTCAAGTCCAGATAGGACCAAATAAATCTGAATAATTACATTAATAGGAAGAAATGGGGAGAGAAAGGTGTGTGTGTGTTGTGTGTGTGTGTGTGTGTGTGTGTGTGTGTGTTTCTTATTTAAGTCTTTACTAAAATTTCTTATTGTTTGGGAATTTCTTACATTAACATAATGTGTTTTGATAGAATCCATTGCCCACTCCAACCCTTCAAATTCTTCTCTCATCCCAACCACAACTTTTTCTTCACAATTTCATGTGCTCTTCTTTTTCTTCTTCTTCCTCTTCTTCTTCTTCCTCTTCTTCTTCTTCTTCTTCTTCTTCTTCTTCTTCTTCTTCTTCTTCTTCTTCTTCTCCTTCTCCTTCTCCTTCTCCTTCTCCTTCTCCTTCTTCTTGTTTAATAGCTTCTTCTTCTAGGCTCTGCTCTTTCTCTTTCTTTTTAAATTATAATTTATTCAGATTGCATCCCGATTTTTATTCCCTCAGTTGTATCTTCCTGTTCTCACCCTCCCTCCCTCTTCTACTCTATTCCCCTCCTGTAGACCCCTGACAGAAGGGGACCTCATCCCCTACCATATGACACAGCCTATCAGGTCTCCTCTGGATAGCCTGCTTCCCCCTTTTCTGTGTGCTGCCAGGCCTCCCCACCAAGGGGAAATGATCAGATTGGGGAGCCAGAGTCCAGTTCAGAGGCAGTCCCTTGCTCACCCCACAAGCGTAAAGAATGAGCTGTCCATTAGCTAGATCTGAATAGGAGGTCTAGGTTTACTGCATGCATTGTACATGGTTGGTGCATCAGTTTGTGCAGGCCCCCTTGATTCCAGATGTGCCTGCCTTGAGAGTCTTCTTATGGGGCTGCTGAACCCTCTGGGTCCTTCCATCCCTCTACCCTTCCATACTGGCTCTGGTCTTTTTGTGTTTTATAATTATTCTGTAGCCTTTTAAAAGATAAACTGGCATTTTGTTTGTTTGTTTATATTTGTTCACTTTACATCCCAGTCGTAGCTCCCACCCTCCTCTCCTCCTGTTCCCACCCTTCCTCCCTCCCTCTGCCTCTATCCATTCTCCCCTACTCATAAGAAAAGAGGAGACCCCTCCCCCATACCAACCCATCCCAAGACATAAAGTCACATCAGGACTGAGCGTTTGTCTTCCACGAGGCTGGGCAAGGCAGTCCTGCCAGGGGAAAGTGATCAGAAAAGCCTTTTCCACTGCATTCCATTAAACCCACTGAGTTCACTTTGCTCTCCTACGTGAGCATGGTGTAGGACCATTTAAGGAAGCACTGGTCACTTGCCAGAGACCACATGCTTGATGAGAACTTACCCTCCTTGACAGCAACCAATGGCCAATAGCCTCTCAGGTAGGGGTAGGATGCCCTGCACACCCTTCCCTCTCCATATTGTGATTTTTTATCTAGCTTGTTCCTGTGCATGCAGTCAAAGCTTCTATGGGTGCATGTATCTGATGGTCTTGTCATGTCCACTGAACACTGCTTCATTGCAAACACCACAACTTCTACCTCCTAAAATCTTCCCACTCCCTTTAGATAATTGAAATCAAACAAGACCTCATTCATGCAGAAGTTGGCACTGAATGGTACTAGATGGCGAGAATGGATCTTGATAGAGCTGAAAGAAGGCTCAGCCTTAAGGCTATCTGATCTTCTAAATCAAATGAGGTAGAAAAGCTGGTGACGTAGGTTCACTGGGGACCGGTGTCTTCAACAGGGAAGAAGAAGGTCAAGAGTCAGCGATCCAGCAGTCTCACAGATTTTTATAAACATAATTGCTGTGGAAAGGCATTTTAAAGGAGCACATTTGACTTTATCCTGCTTTTTAAAACAAACAGTGAAACTATAAATATAAATGGGATTGGAGAGATGGCTTAGTAGGTAAAGTGATTGTTTACACTTTAAAACGAACAAAGACCCTAGTTCAGATTATGAGTACCCATGCACAAACAAGGCGTGGTGGTGCTTTCCTGAGACCCCAGTGCTGGGGCAGTGGAGGGAGACAGATGCCTAGACCTCACTGTCTACCCATTCTGGTTGAATCCCATGAGCTTCAGGGTCAGTGAGAGACCCTTGGAGAGTATTAAAGGAAGACACCAAATTATGACCTCTGCCTTCAACTGTATGTCACACTCCCCACTGAACATGCTCATACAGCATGTATACACATGGTATAGGTTCTGTAAGAGGTCAAGTTTGGCACTGATTCTTTTTCATCCTCATATGCTAAGGTATGGAGGTTTGGTCTGGTTTATAAGCTTAGTGTTTCAACATTCAATGACAGAATCAGAGTTTCAAATACAGGGTTTAACAGGAAGCAACCAAACACGTGTGCAAAAGCACCCATGCTTGCTGCAGTAACCAACTCAGCCCTGTGTTTGTGTGCAACTTCCCAGACCCTCTCTCTCCTCTTCTCACTCTCACATACACATATGCTGTATGAAAGTTGACACATTTTAGATTTCAAAAAATTGTTGAAAAACACGGACACTTCCTTTTAAGAGAACTAAATTTCGAGGAAATGACCTTTCCAAACTAGTGAATGTAAACTATCGAGGTTGTTCAAAAAAAAAAACAAAACAAAAACAAATAGTTGGTACCTTGGGAAATTGGAATATTTAAAAATATGCCTGGAAGAGCTAGATGACCTTTACTTTTTCTCACTAAATATAAAATGCTCACCTGCGTCTAGATTGCACATTTGTGGAAGGAGAATTTGATTTGTACTGTTCGAGCATTTAGACTTAAGACATTTGACTTGCAAAAATTCACAGCATTAAAACAAAAGGAAGTTTTCCATGTCCACAGTTTTATCTAATTTTGCACAAAAGGTGAAAAGTAAAAAAAAAATAAATAAATAAAAACAATAAAAAAAAATTTAAAAACCTTGATGGAAGGCAAAACACAAAGCAGCCATTACGTTTCTCTTGCAAAGGAACTTTGTGGGCAACGAGTTGCACCTTCTACTATATTCAGATTTGGCATGGAACTCAGAGGTTATGTCAGATTTAAGAGACATGTACATTCCTACCATTAGAACCATTGCATAATCATTGGTTCTTATTTCTACCCTTGAGCCTTTACAAAGCAGGAAAAGCCTTTATATTTTCCCTTCTCATACATTCAATGCCCAAATTCCTTGAATTAAACAAGAGAAGGACAGAGTAACAGGAGAATAAAGTGCACAGACATTCCATACCTGAGTAGCATGCTTATTTGGTGGTTGAAATCACAAACTTACATACTTATACAACAAGGAGGGGAAATAAAGAGTGGAGACTGGCTGCTATGGAAGAACAAACAGTCTCCTTTAAGAAAGACAAATGAGCCAGGTGGTAGTGGCACATGCCTTTAATCAGTGCACCCTCAAGGCAGAGGCTGGTGAATCTCTGAGTTCAAGGCCGGCCTAATCTACACAGTGAGTTTCAGGACAGACATGCCGACATAGAGAAACTGTCTCAACAAAGAAACAAAGAAAAAACAAACCACCACCACCAACAGCAAAGAAAGACAAATGGAGCTGGGTATGGAGGTTCACACTTAATCTTAGCACTCAGATGGATTCCTGTGAGTTCAAGGCCACCCTCAACTTTATAGTGAGCTCCAGAACAGACAGGACAACGTGGAGACGCCCTATCTCAAAAACAAAAACCAAGTGATGCAAGAAGAAAGAGTAAGTGAGTTTGTGGGGAAGGTAGTGGGAAGGAAGAGAGCTTGTGATGTCTGTCTGTATTTCACATGCATGAGTGATCTCTTTTCCCCATTCTCTGCCCTGAAGAGAAGCCTACCCTCAGACTGATCTGTGGAAGTCTTCAATTCTGCTTTTAGTCAGGTAAGAGAAGCTATGAAAGGTATCTTTTCACATATACTGATTTGTAAATGTCTTTGAGCTGAAAATAATCTTCATGGTAGCTCCGAACTCCAAGAGGGCTCCTGAGTTTCATGTTGTAATCCAAATGTTTACTTGCCAATATTATAAAATTAACATTTTTCATTTCTGCCCTGAAAATAAATAATGCCTACTGAATATCTAGGAAATAATTTGAAAATCATTTTTATAAATATCAAATTAGTGTTCCTTCCATACCAGAAGGTCCATAACAGAAGTTGAATAGGTCCTGATATTTTTCCTCATATACTATTTCAAAGATTTTGGGACGGGGAGGAACAGGAGGGCATGCCATAAAGACAATTAGGAGAAATGTTCATATTATTTGTTAATTTCAAATTTCCTTTGCTTTAATTCTTCTATCTATCTATCTATCTATCTATCTATCTATCTATCTATCTTCCTTCCTTCCATCCTTTGTCATTCCTTCCTTTCTTTTTTTTTTTTCTTTTCTGTTTTTTGATACAGGGTCTCACTATGTAGTCTTGGCTGGCTTGGAACTCATGAAGTAGACCAGACTCCTTTGAACTCACAGATATTTGAGTATTAGGATTAAAGGCTTATACCATCACCCCAGGCCAATTTATTTTCATTTTATACTATTCAAGAAATAAGTGTCAGAATAACAAAATAAGTATGAAAATAACAATGTTGTTGGAAAAGTGTAGATAAAAGCAGAGAAGTGTACTAATGACCATTTGTGAGTCTGTGAGGTTCAATCCTTCCAAATGAATATCAGGGTCTTGTTGGTATTTTGAATATACATGAAGACTTATAATTTTTATATTTTTAAAGTTTCATGTGGTGATCATATTCTGCTGCTAACTAATTATGCTACTTTCAAAGAACTTGAACCCATTAAAACTACTTATTAGAGAAAAAAGGAAAATTTTTAATAATCTGTATAATTTCTTTTTCTTTCTTTTTTTTTTTTTTTAACCAATTACTTTCTTTCTTCCTTTTTGCTTCTAAAATTTGACCCTCTTGTGGTGTCTGTTGCTAAACATTCCCTCTCACAGGGAGACATAAACAACTTTTACCTTTCCTTGTAAGGCCCCAGTGACAGACCTAAGAAGGAATCCACAGAAGTCCACTCTGGGAAACCAGTGACTTTACTGAGTTTCCTGTCACTTACAGGGTTGTGTGCTCTTCTCCCAGAAGGCCACACCAGAAAGTCCACTCAGTAGAGAAGATGGCTTTCCCATAGCTGCATCTGTGCCACTTCCCTCCCCTAGTCTTCCTGGGTCCATATATTTTCCAATGCCACATGCAGTTAGGGCAGCATTGTATACAACAGTTGGACAGAAGTAGCTGGGTACTGAGATGAAGCTTGTGGGACCTTTCACATCTCTCTGTAAGGGGGCGTGGATAGCTGAGAAGCTCAGCTGGGATGACCTGTTGATAATAGGCCCAGATGAATACTCAGGGGTTGTTTAGTTTACAGGATAGTTCTGTACAACAGCCTCACACCTGTTAAGCATATTCTCTACCAGTGATCTAAACCTCCAGCCCTAAGGGTAGAACATTAAGCTCAGTATACAAAAAGTGGTATATCTACAAAGAAAAAGCTATTAAAAGCCAAATTTATGGTGTAGTGGTGTGTGTGTGTGTGTGTGTGTGTGTGTGTGTGTGTGTGTGTGTGTGTGTGTAAAACTTGAATCAGAAAACACTTTCCTTATTTCCCCATTGAGCATTTTTCAAATCTAGGTCTTTACTCTAATAGCACATGCTATCATTTGTACAGTGTTCATGTATTTCTCAGTAACTAAGGTTCATTGTTTATATCCTGTCTTTATGAAACAATTGGCATGGCTTACCCCTCTCTCCATTCCCAGACAAGTTTTAGAATAGTGGTTTAGTCAATAGGGCAAAAACATTAAATTGTTACATAGCAATGTCTATTAGATTGAGGCTAACTATGGAAGAATAATGGTAATTAAAGAAATCTGCATTCCTTTGCTCAACCACAAGAGAATTGCTGCTGAATTGTAATAAGAAATGACTCCAGTATCTGTTTTTCAGTTTCTGGGACCAGTCTAAGCACAGTGTGTTTCAGGGACTCATTTCCACAATGGAATACTACTCAGCTATTAAAAACAAAGAAATCTTGAATTTTTCAGGCAAATGGATGGAATTAGAAAAGATGATCCTGAGTGGGGTAACCCAGATGCAGAAACACACACATGGTATATACTCACTTATAAGTGGATATTAGCCCAACATAGATGTCCTCTGAGAGTCCCCACTCAGTGGGGGGTTGGGACAAATGCTGGGACTTGCTGCTGGACTCCGGGAGAAAGGGCTATGAAAGAATTGGGGGGAGGGAAATGGAAGGAATCAGAAGGTCCAGGAGCCCCACAAGGAGACCATCATGGGCAGCAGATCTGGACCCAGAGGGGCCTGCACCAACTGTTACACCCATCAAGGACAATGCATGAAGCCAACTAAGACTCTATTCAGATCTAGACAACAGATAACTTATTCTCCACAGTTGAGGAGAGAATGGGAACTGCCTCTGACATGAACTCTGGTGCCTAATTTGATCACATCCCTTGGTGGAGAGGCCCCGAGGATACACAGAGGAAGGGGAAGCAGGTTATCTGGATGACATCTGATATGCTGTGGTCTTATGGTGGGTGTGGAGGTTCCCTTCTGTCAGCGGTCTAGGGGAGGGGAATAGAGCAGGAGAGGGAGGGAAGGTGAGAGTGGGAAGATACAAAGGAGAGGATAACAATAGAGATGTAATCTGATGAAATCGAAATAAATGTAAAAATTATCAATAAAACCTAACTTAGTGTACCTAGAGAAAAATGCTGTCAAGCAAGAATTGAGAATATTGTCGTTTCCAAATAAATTCGCCAAGGCTCACTTGAAATCAAACCAGAATGCACAGAGTTCAGATCTATACTCTTAGTTCTGAGAATACCAATCTGGTGCCTGTGGGTTTTTAATAAGTTCTAAATTACTCTCTTTCTATCCAAAAAGATGTTTCAAAGCAACATGTAATTAAGCAAATAAAAGTTCTTTTTATAATTCCTTAAATATATAAACACTGATAGACTCCAAAATTTCATTTCTAAGAATTTATCCTGAGAAGATGTGATTGACATGAGATGCTGGAGAACTATAGATGTTCTTGCAAAAAAAACCAAAAACAAAACAAAACAAAACAAAACAAAAAAACAACAACTTCAGGGCAAAAGTCCTGGCTTCTACACACCTATAAAGTTGGATTAGGCCACCAGTCCTAAATGACAATGAATGCTAAGTCATAGAGAGGTGATTTAACACATGTATCACATAGGGAAGAACGGATAACTGGTTGTGGTGACACCAAGTCTGTCTTCATGGTGTTGATGGGCTTGGCAGTAGTGGCACACATCTTTTTTAGTTTGTTTAAGTATTTACTCATATATATATATATATATATATATATATATATATATATATATATATTATTACACACACACACACACACACACACACACACACACACACACACACACACACACGATAGGCTATCTATAGCAAGAAGAACCATGACACAATCAGGAATTATATAAGTGTTACATTCTTAGTGTTTTGGCTACTTGAATTTAACAGTCTTGAAGAAAACATCTTTCTTATCTTGGTATGTCTAAAATTCTGACTGTAACTCAATCTCCATCACATCTTGTCCATATCAACTTAAAACATCTATCTAGACCTAAAAACCTCTTAACCCTTAAACAACTAAGCTTCATTGTAACACTAAGCGACCTGGGCTTCAACTCCATCAGAGACTTGAGAAGGAATAAGCTTGATTACCTAAGTATGCTGGAAGTGAAAGTTAGTTACTTTCCAAATGAGAAGATGACAAAGACAGTTTGCTACCTGAATAGTCACCTAAAATTCTCTGTAATGTTGAAGCATCTTCTTAAACTTTCTGGCCCAATATACCTGACAGACATATTTGTGAGGCAGAAACTATTGAGGACTTGCTTACCCTGTCTTGGCAGAGTTTGACAGTCAACTCTGCCTCCATCCAAGCTTGCCCTTTTTTAGGCAGAATTCTGTCTGTGGGAGAAATGAGAACATTTTTCCTAGTGGCTTGTTTGTCACATTTGAAGCCATCTCCATGAAGAGGTTCTTTGATACTCATCATTGTCTTTGAGGTTGACTGGGTATTTCCAGAAGTTAGCCTGTCTCATTGTCAGTGAATCTTTAAAATAATTTAAAAAATTTTAATGCCATGTTCTGCATGCTTTTGAGGTTTTTGAAGACCTTATCTAACTATCCTACCTTATCTTTCTATAGAATCATATATATATCTGCCACACCTAAGATGTATATTTTTGTGATAAAAGCACACAATGATTGACATGACCATGATTTGATCAACTAACAATTAACTTCTATAACTTATTTATCCTAAACAGCCTGCAATAGCACTTTCAAAGTATCGGAAGTAAACCTTGTATTATAATTGAGTTATATGGGTATAATACCTCATATTAGAATGTGTATATATATGTGTGTGTGTATGTATGTATGTATGTGTATATATATAATGTGTGTAAAGAATAATCTTACATTTTTATTCTATACCACTGTTTCTGGAATTAAACTATTTTTCATCTATATACAAAATTCCATACTAGTGAATTAAAAATAACCTTGTGAATGACAATTGAGGCATTAAGTTGAGGAGTAGATTCACTAATCTACTTTTTGTTTTATCTTCCCTATATATTTCTATATTCACTATTCTTTCTTTTCAACCCATATGTCCAAACCTAAGAATGTAAGATAAAGGAAAAGAGAGACATTGCTGAGTCTAACCTTGTTTTCTCTCTAAATAAGACCATTAGTAACGTTTAAACAACTCCCATTGATTATAACCCTCTATAGCCCAAGAAAGCAACTAAAAACGGACCCAACTCCCCTTAAAGGAAATGAGGCATTGTTCTCTTAAGGTTTCTTCTGTCTGAATTGGGACAAATAGTACCTTTGCAGGGGATCAAATAAAATTGGGAAAAATGCTGGTACAGCATTTGTGGTCCAGTTTCTAAATGTTGAGAAATTCTAGGCTTAATTAGAGTCCTGTGTGGGACACTTTGAAATGGACCAATTTGGATTGGAAACTTTCTTTGAAAGTGTCCTGGAAGCTGTCTTGTTCTGATGAGGAACAGCAATAGAAGCACTTAGTGCTGGATCATGAAGGATACAGGATATCAGTGTCCAGCATGCTGACAGGAATGCATCCTGTCAAGTCTGATCCAATGTCAGTGTGTGGTTCTTTTGTTCTGAAAGCATGTAATTTCTCACAAGCATTATACATGCTTATAAAGAATTACAGGAAAATACATCCAAATAGATGAAGGAATTGAGTAAATCCTATAAAGAATTACAGGAAAATTCAATCAAACTGGAGAAATAAATGACTAAGACTGTTCAAGACCTAAAGAGGGAATTAGAAGCAACAAAGAAAACACAAGCTGGGGCAATCTCAGAATTGGAAAACACAGGGACGAGAACACAAACAACGGACATAAGCCATGCCAACTGAATACAAGAGATGGAAGACAGAATCTCAAGTGGGGAAGATACGATTGAAGAGGCACACATCTTTAATCCCAACACTTGGATGTAGAGGCAGATGGAGCTTGTGAGTTTGAGGCCAGCCTGGTCTACAGAGTGAGTTCCAGGACAGCTAAGGCTACCCAGGGAAACCCTGTCTAGAAACAACAACAAACAAACAAACAAACAAATAAAATTGGTTTAAAACAAGGAATGATTGGGAAAAAGACAAGTGATATGCATAATTAAACAGATTTAGTTTAAAGTCCGTCTGGTTGAACACTGTCCTTCACGGTCATCTGAAATTGTTAATCCTGTCACGGTTGGATACTTCAGGAAGAGAAACAAAGAGATCTAACTATAGCTAAAGACTGTCTTCAGGATCCATGCATGAAGCTTTGGGTTGAGTAAGTGAGGGAGAAATGCATAGCTAAACAGTATAAGTCAAGTGAAGCTTAAATCCCAGACATCCTTGACCCCTCCATATGTAGGCTCCAGGTTCTCCTGCAAGGTAGTCTGAGAAACTGACAGAACTGAGTAAAATCTCTCTCTAGAGACAAGTTCCTGCTGTTGCTGGCAATAGATATCACCCTTCTTATTTCAGCATGAATTCTAGGAAAATCCAATTTCTTGGAGATTGTTGTTTCATAAGTCAGTATCTCAAGAGGGAGATGAATAAAACCCTCTTTAGAACATCATCATTCCTGCCAGATATATCACATTGGCACATCAAGTTTGGTTTTTTAATGGTGACATGTCTCCAGGGGAGCAGTTATCCATGGCTAAATGCTGGGGATGTAGTCCTCAGAATGCATCCCGTGATAATAGTATGGATGTTGTTATGTACACCTGAAGCAATCAGGCATATTTTAACAACTTAACAGGACTTGTAAGAATCAATTTACACAAACATCAAGATGGATAGCATTCCTAGCTTCATTCGTAAGGCTCTGAATTTGTTACCGTTTAGACAGCAGGGTGTACCTACATGTTTTCAGTCTTCCAGAGAAACCTTGGATGATGACATTCCACAGGCTCCCTTAGGAAGATAATGTGTAGAGCAGCTCTATTACTCCACCCTGAGGGAGGGGCAGACCTTATGAGTGTATAGAAAGGCATCTGAGTTCTTTAGCCTATTGTTAATGCATACCCTCTTCCTGTTCCTCTTGCCCTATCTCTATGACAAACTTTATCTTTGAATATACCCTGCCTTTTAGTCTTGTGAGTCCTTCTAGAGAATGAGACAACAAAGGTGTTAGGCAGCTTCAGCACAGCAGAAACCACCTGCTCCACCACAACTTCTGTCAAGTAGTTACTTCTTTGTAGAGTCACTTTTGGTTTCTTTACTCATGTATTTAACGACATCACTGAGCTAAAACTATGGGGCTCACTTGAAAGGCTTCGTTTCTATCTGGAGTAGGGACTGTGTTTCAGCACCTTCTGCCAAACAACTCACCAAGCAAAAGCTTACTGTGGTGAAGCAGAGAGTGATGCCAACAGTGTTGAGATGTACATTCTGAACTCAGAAGGTAACACCAGAGGAAACTTCAGGCCAGGAACTGTGACTATGAGTGCAGGCAAGAACACGGACAACCAGAGGACACGAAGAGAACAGAAAGAAGCCGATGTGTGGGTGCTGCTGCTGCTGGTGGCTGCACTGCTTCTTTTGGGCGTTGGTGTCTCAATTGATTTGTACAATTATTTAGGAGGTGTGCTCGCCAGTGCTTACTTCACTTACCCAGTGGGTTCTCTGCCTGGATACTGAGTGTTTTCCTCAGCATTTGTCACGGACTTTACTTGTTTTTTTTTTTTTCTTTCAGCTTTTTCTCCTTGAAAAAAATTTTTAGACTGAATAATTTATTGAAATTACCTTAGTTATTTTGAAATGTCATTTTCTAGCCTCATGTTATATTCCCTACCTAGATCTACATCTGTAATTGAGGGAGCAATTTCCTTCCTTGAAGAGAATTTTAGTAAACATGTACACACAGTGCCGTTTTGCCTCATGGACACTGCAAATTTCAAATCTATGGATCTGACTATTAAAAGGAAAAAGGTGATTGATAATCATTGTTCTTAAGTACATTTAACAGTAAAGCAATAAAGTTAAATGGACTAACATGTCCTATCCTGTGTGGTTTGAAGAAAATAAATTCATTTGGAGCTGTCTTAGTAGCCTTTAATATTAGCAGGTGACCAACCATCCTCATTTCAAAAAAATTCAACTTTTAGTTCTCTTTTTGAAAGTATCAGATACTTATCTTCCAATATATTCTCTTCTTTCTTCAGTTAAAAAAGAAAACCAAACAACTTGGCCATAGTTTATATCAACTTGACACAGGCTAATGTCATACGAAAGGAGGGAAACCTTAGTTTTAAAAAATGCTTCCATAAGATTTAGCTGTAGACAAACCTGTAGAACATCTTAGTTAGTGATCAATCACACCACTTGTGGTGAGGATCAAGCCAATAAACAACACCCCTCATGGCCTCTGTATCAGCTCCTGCCTTTAGATTCCTGCTAAGCTTAGTTGCTGTCCATCACTTCCACTGATATTAAACTATGATGTAGAAATCTAAGATGAATAAAGCCTTTCTTCCCTCCAGGCACCCCCTGCACAGGCGTGCGCACACATACACACACACACACACACACACACACAAAATCAACCTGGCCATCTGACTAGTCAAGAAACCACAGAATACCTGGTTAGTACCAATGACAGTAGTAAGACTGTTTTTAAATATAGCCAGAATTCTAGTTCAGTTTACATCAATGTTACATTTTTTTTTTCTGAAATGCTCCTTCTAAGTCCAGAGAGAAAGATGTCAATATCTTTCATTCTACAGTTTATACAATTTTCAAGTAGCTGAAGAAATTAGATAACACTATAAGAAAATCTGAATCTCTCACAGAATTGTAATATCAACCCAACAAAATATTAGAGTATGGAATGCCTTAGGATAACAACCCATTGATCTCTTATATCCTAAGGGATGGGAAAACTCAACACAAACTAGGAGTTAGACTGAGAATTATCTTTAGAATACTAGCAAGTTATATTCTTATGGTGAACGGTAAAATACTTTAAACATTATTCAAGGACTTGTATGATGGCTTAAGAAGTAAAGGGACTTGCAAATCAGCCTAACGAGTTCAGTCCTTAGGACCCACATCATAGAAGAGATTTGACTCCTGCAAAATTTCCTCTGATGTCAGCATCACAACATGGCATAGGCCCTCCCATTCATGAATTAATCAATTAATTAAAATTTTTACATTGGGTGTGAAAATCCTTTTACCAGGCTTACAATCATCATGATTATAATGCTTTTATAAGATATTTTTTATCACTTTAATTATGTGTATATGTGTGTGGATACACACACACACACACACACACACACACACACACACACACACACAAATGGGTGCAGGTGCCCTCAGAGGTCAGAGGCATGGGATTCTTCTAGAGAGGGAGTTTTAAGGAGTTTGAGCCACCAAGTATAGGTTCTGGGAACCAAACTTTGGTCCTGTGGAAAAACAGTATGCATTTTTTACCACCTGCGATTTCTTCAGTCCTATAATTACAAGGATTGAACCAGGTTGACAGGCTTGGCAACAAGGGCCTTCAGCTGCCAACCCATCTTGCTGGTTCTAACTCTCCACCTTCTGCTGGAACCTTGAAAGGTGGATTCACGAGCTTCACCAGGTCCTGCCCTAGGATGAAGCTGACAAGGAGTCACCTGATCAATGGCGGAAACACTGCAAGTGTACAACTTTTAGTATCTCCTTAGAAATGGAAGAGCTGGAGGGAGGTCCTGGGGACCACAATTCCATGAACAGTATATGAGAGTGGAAGGTGCATTAGATCAGATGACTGGTGAGTGGAAGTGGTTTTCACTATCCCAGCCGAGTACGGTATAGAATAGTTATAGCCACTACATAAAGACCTGCCGTGTGTGTTCTAATGGATGGCATCCTCAGCTGTGTGTAAAGACAAGTTTTTCCCTTCATTGTCATTGCTACAACAGCCACATGTCTGGCAAATTCATGTTCACTCACCATCTACCTGCTGCTGGGACTTTGAACCTGAGCAGTTCCAGGTGCTTAGTTTCAACCGAAGCAGAGTGAAGTGTCGTTCCTTGACAGCGACAATGAAAAGCCCCACTCTGCACTGTCAGCATTATTCTATTATGGCGATCATTTGGTAATGCTTAGGCTGCTGAGCTGTGAGATAAAGTACCTAGTTTTTTTTTTTTTTCAGGTAAGTTTTAGAAGAACTGTGAGACCACAGAGGACAGAGGAAACGTGTTTTTTTTTCCTTATTAAGTCAAATGTGGTGCTTTGAATAGTAATGGCCTCCATAGGCTCATGTCTGTGTGAATGCCTGGCCCATAGGGAGTGACACTATTAGGAGGTGTGGTCTGGTTGAGGAAATGTGTCATTGTAGAGGCAGGCTTTGAGGTCTCATATGCTCAAGGAATGCCCAGTGTGGTACACAGTGTCCTATGCTGCCTGGAGAGCAAGATGTAGAACTCTCAGCTTCTTCTCCAGAAGAATGTCTCCTGCCTGCATGCTGCCATGCATCTCATCATGATGATAATGGAATAAACCTCTGAACCTGTAAGCCAGCCTCGATGAAATGTTTTCCTTTATAAGAGTTGCCGTGATCATAATGTCTCTTCATAACAATAGAAACCCAAACTAAGAAAGAAGTTAATATCAGGGAATGGGGTATTGATGTAATAGGCTGGCAAATGATTTTGTTTGGATGAATTTGGACTTTGGGTTAGAAAAGCAGTTGAATGTTTTAAGTGGGGATTAATGGGCCATACCAGTAGGAACATGGAAATCAGTGGTACAGAGTATAATGCAAACTGTTAGGGCTCAAGATCTTACAGAGGAGAGTTAATTTGAGGCTGTGATGAGAAGGAGCCCTCAGAGTTGACTGAATACAACTGGAAAAAATTCTTATATTTTTCAGTTTATGTTTTCTATTTCCAACTGATCTGGTAATTTATAAAAGGCATTTTTTCCCAGAAACACATGTAGTTATATTAATTGTATACCTGAATTTAAGTGGGTTAAGAAAATGTACATCAGCGTGGCCATTTCAATATTGTAAGATAACTGTATTATCTCATAAGGGATAAAGTACTTTTGCATTGAGTGGATTTGTATTTTAGCTTTGCCACTTTTCATGCAAATTTAGCCATATATATATATATATTTTTAAACTTTCTTCATTTATGACAAAGAAAAAATATTAGTACCTAACCAGTAGGGTTATAGGAAAAAATGAAAGACAACCCATGTGAAAATTTTAACAGACAGCCACCTTACAACCAGTTTCTGTTATTTTTATGTTGTCATGGTAGCATCAAATCCACACAGGCATAATAAGTTCACACTAAGTAACTGCAGGGTGATTCTCCAAGTCCTGGAATAAATAGAAGATAACATTAGAGTTCCATGTAAGGGGACCAGGATGAAATACGAAGTCTAACTCTTCAGGGTATCTTTGACATGTATGTGCCTCTTTCAGTAGTAATCAATGGATGACTAATAGAAATATATCCTTCCTGCTTCTAATTTTTGTTTTCCTTTTTGTCAGAGAAGTGGCGATCCTTGATCATCTTTGTAGCCGGCCTCTACTTAGCTGGACTGTTAAGGAAGTAGGAAAGTGTCCAGTCATTTTCACGATGGCGGTTTTTATTTTAAAAAACCTAGAGCAGGTATGGGCATCATCACGCATCCCCCGTGTGCTATTTGGTTCACAGTCCCCTGATTGCTATCTTGTGGTGAATTGCCCTGTTTATTGCTTTAAAACTGCTATCTGGGTGACAGTCTTCTGTTTGTAATCTTGAGATGGCTGTCTAGTGGCCGTGCTCCCCATGGCTTACCATGCTGCTTGATGGTACTTTGGAGAGAGATACAATTAGCTAACTATGCACCTGCTCAGTGTATAGTTTTATGAGTATAACTGGAGGTGTGATATATATCTCAAGGCTTGTGGTAAAAGAAATTCAGAATGCAGATTTTACATGATCTCTTTGCAATATGAAAACATACCTTTAAATACTTTATATGGTTTATTTTCTCTACATTTTACATGTGTATGTAGAAATGTTGTGTATGTAGCATCCTAATATAGAGCTTTAAAGTCATACAGGTGTAAATTCAAGTTGTTTCAAGTTGAGAGCACTTGAGAATAGTGGGACTTTGATTTTAACCTTAACTATGGGCCTTAACTTCCAGTGCATTTCCTGTACCTTACAATTAACCTGTGACTCTCCTTCCTTTAACGTCACTGTAATTCTTTTTGACTGATTATTTTGAGGCCAATCCTCCGTTTGGAGTCAGAATGGCTTGGGAATTCTTACATAGCCCAGGCTAGTTTTGAAGTCCTGATTATCCTCCGAATCCCAAGTCCTGGGACCATGTGTCTCAATCTCCAACACCAGCTTTCATCATCATGATTTTAAATGATTGACATTGAGTCTAGATCAGATCTTATTCTGTATTCTTGATGTTTCCAGTAACCACCTTACATATTCTAAGTCCTAGAGAAGGCAGGCATCAACTTCTTTATAAACCAGGGACGTGGTGTGCAGTATCATTTCTATTAGTACTGATTCATGTATCCACATTGCTAAGAAAAAAATGCGACTATTTGCAATATTCTTCGATATATAGAATGGCCCAGTGATACTTTTATTGTTTAGGCTTATAGCACCCTGTAGAGACAGTAGGGTCTCCATGTGATTATCTTTCAGAAGTGTTCTATGTAGGACTACATGACATTATTTCTTATATGAAGAGAATATAGTTATCCATTATAAATAAGATGGTCCCAAGTATTTTGAGGAGGTAAAACACTTAGTTACATTTGAAAAGACGTTAAGGAACTAATGAAGGTCGTCGGTAGTTGGAGTCAGTACCTGACCATAAAGCAGGCTCCCACTAAAATAAAGCCTTTATTTAGCAGGTGAACTGCATTGAGTTGGAGATGAAGGAAGTGGTTGGCCATCAGAGGAAAGAAACGTACTTCAGACAGGAAATGCAACTTCCTGGATAGCACATGTCAGTAATAGATGCATGACTCTGGATTTTAAATTTTTTTTGTTTTATTTTCCTTATATTTATGGCCAGGACTACCTCAAAAATATTTATTTCAAAATAGTATAACAAGTCAATTGAGTTAGTATATGCATAATAAATTTGTATATTATAAAATTCTTAATAATTTGATAAATATAGAAGTGAAATAAACTAGCATGGTACTATTGGGAATTTCATTTATATCTCAAAGCATAAGGAAGAGTTGTTCCCCTCTTTTATTTACTCAGTCCATGATGTCCTGACATATTTCACCCTGAACAGAGTTAATTGACAGTGATTGATTCAGATGAAAAGGTCAAAACATTGGCAGGAGGGTATGAGGGTATGTGTGCATGACCATGCAAACAGAAAAAGGTGTTATTGGAAGAATATTTAAAGGCCCATAACTGAGCATGTTCAAGTGAACTTTCTGTAATATATTGTGTTAAAAGAGGTTTTTGTTGTTCCTAATTTAGTCCATATCATGTATAAGCGAATCGATAGATTAGTTTGAAAGAATAATAGACTTCTAATAAGAAATTATTGGAACTATAAAAATTTTCACCTTGTAGGCAAGAAGAATTAATATTAAAAATGGAAAAGAAAGGATAAAATAAAGGGTTGTGCATATCTGACATCACTCTCCCAGAGTTGCATGGGCGTAACTCCAAAATTAGCAACTGAAGGCCTGTTTCCCCCTCCCCTTCTGCAAGCATGAATTCTTTGCTTAAAAAAGTGTTGCCATGAAATGCAATGGAGGCAGAAGGAACCAAAATGTTATTTGTTTTCTACCTACAAAATATTTTATACTTCTTTTATCCCAATGAGACAAACCAAGCACGGTTATTAAGCACAGCCTGTGCAGATGAGTCAATAAGCATGGATGGTGAAAACATGTGGAACAGATCACAGTCCAAGCACTGGAGGCTTCTGAAGAATAGTCAATGAGACTTCTACACACAGACAAAAAGGAAGGCATGTGTGCATCTTCAGGTTATTAAATGAAGAACAAACCTTGCTCTTTCCCACCTGATTTTTTTTTGTTATTAAAAAGCTCCAGCACAGAAAGAACATTTGTTTCATATTTTATTGAATTTCATTTATATTAAATTAAAAATATATTTCTGACAGATTCATGTAACAAAAAGGCAGAACAGTTTTCAAATTGTTCAGCTGGGATGATCTGTACGGAATGAGGCAAAGCAGTTCGCATCCTATACTTGCCTTTTGCAGGCACACGTCCTTCCCAAGAGTCAAAGAGGATCCTTGAGAACCAACTCAAAAAGCCTAATTACATCAATTTAAAACACAGTTTCTCCCTCGTACTCAATAACAACAGAATGTAAGGGGAGGAGGGAGAAGAGGCTCAGGGTTGGAGGAGAAGAAAAAAAAATAGGGAAATTATACTAAAAATATACCTAACATTAAAAAAAGTTAGTATGTGTTAAGTGCATAATCCTTCATAGATAAAATAGAAAAAAAAATGAAGATAACATTTCACCACACACAATCGGCATATCTAGTGTAAGCGAGTGCAGAGGTTGGACACATCACAACACAGAATCACAGGTAATGTCAAAATGATAACTTCCAACCAAAAAAGAAACAATCACAAGGCAATTACTTATATACAAATCAACCCTAAAGACAATTATGTTCCAAATAAAGATGTTCACAAAAGAAAATCAAAGCAACATTATCCTTATTTACAAATGCAGCTAGCCATGTCTTTAACAAGCTATAAAAATACTATTCACATTTTCAAACATACAGTAGTATTTTTGTTTGTTTGTTTGTTTGTTTGTTTCAAAAAGGCAGCTAACTTTGAATGCTGGGATTTAAATGAAACATTGATGGCTTACCAGGAAGATATTTTTGCAGCCCCGTCCTTTGATGATTCTTCAGAGGAAAGAGGGCTTGTTTTCTGTTTACAAGTGAAGGAAATAAGGAAATGAACATGACTCTGCCTTTTCTCCAAATTGTCTCCCTTTATCACCCAAACTGATCTTAGTCAACTACTGTAATGCGTGCATGAGATGAAATTTTGAAAGATTTTAATGTGACCTAGTTTTGTGTGTGTGTGCCACAAATGGTCTTGCACATGAATCTCATCTACATTTGATCTTGTTCTAATGATAGTCAGAAAGAAATGGCCAAGCAGGCAGAGCATGTGAAGATGCACTCTCAGTGTGCAGCGATGCAGGCCTTGGCGCTCACATGATGAGATGGACACAAGCCAGCCAGTAAGGAGTGCATTCAAAGTTAGCTGTCCCTGCACGGCTGCTCAGTGTAATAGTCGACCCATTTTACAGCAGTACCAGTTTATGCTACATATTTCGAAGTACCTTACTTTAAAAGAACGGCTTACATATATCTACATTTAGAAAATAATTTTCATAGCTGAATTACCGGAGTAATTCCAAAAGGGTTCTTGGAGTGCCGTGGTTGCTATTCCCTCACTCCCCACTCCCCGCCCCTGAGAGATCCAGAACTATTTAGGGATGTGACTCTCATATTAAGGAAAATGATACAACTCCTCCATTAACTGAAAAACACTGGAAATGACACTTGAAAATCAGGTTTCTGTCAATAGATAGGAGGTATGGTTTGCTTTTCTTCAAAAGGGCAACAGGCCTGGGGAAAACATCAACACTTCAGGGATTAAAAATAGCAGTAAAGACAGAGTGGTTTCAACAAATTGCAACTATTGCCTACAGGTGCAAAACCTTGTTTTTCTGTATTTGTATATTTATACAAACATAAACATTTCTAGTGACATGGGGGAAACACACTAATGCACTGAAAGAACAATTTCCTTAGGGTAGAGAAAGAGCAGAGTCCGTCAGTCGACATGGACTTTCATTACAGTGAAACGGCGCTTATTACATATTTGTTAGATGGATGGATGTTCCAACAAAAGTCACAGGAAGTTCGTAAAGGTGAAGTGTCTCTACCTTCATGATAATAAAACTCTTCATCTGGAAAAAAAAAGTCTAGCAGCTGTAAAATATTTATATCAGGAATAAAATAAGGTGATCAAAGTAAATAAGTTAGTCGGCAGCAATAACTTAGTTATATATATACACACATACAAACTATATATATACACACATATATAGTTTTCATGGGAAGGTGAAATGTAAGATCTACAAGTGCACGGACACGCAATGTGAGTCTTGGGATTCATTACAGAGCTAACTCATGTCAAATTCCTACAGAGAAGTCCACAGTGAGAGAATCAGCTGTCATGGAAAAACAATTTTAATACCCTAAATGTGTGTGTGTGTGTGTGTGTGTGTGTGTGTGTTGTCTTTTGTTTGAGAAGCATTTTTAAACACCTTTTAGAGTGGTTGGATATTTTCATGGAAAAATCAGGCATTTGAGGGCAAAGGCTAGGTCAGTGGTTCAGAGGAGGATGTGGGTCTTACAGATCCACTATGGCTTAAGAAAGTGACAGGCCAGGAAAGCCGCTATGAACTAGTGGTAGAAAAACCAAAAACAAGAAAGACATTGGGCTAGTTGGGGTGGGAAAGCAAAGGTGCTATTTTCTTCTGAAGTTCAGAGGGAAAGAAAAGATTCTGCTTCTGACAAGGTGATCACTTACTTGCAAAGCTGACTTTCTAGGAACTTCTTTTCAGAGAAGGCATGCGAACATCTCCTTGAAACTTGGGATTATATAATCTTTCAGCCAATGACTCTAGAAGCATTTTCCTCTGCCTAAACCATCTTGTGGCCAGGAGTGAGGTGAGACACACCCTATCCTTTTGTCTGCCCATTAAATGAGTGGGACTTGAACAAAGAGAATCTGCAACCCTTACCATTTTTAAAAGTCTGTTTAATGGATGAACAAAGCCGACTCTGGTGTTAGAAGGCTATGTATCTACAGACACAAGGGCACATGGTCTGACACAATGCCCCTATCTTTGAGTTCATAACAGCAGAGAGAACATCTTCAGAAGCATCTCTGGGATTAGACAGATGGTGTTGAGCCAGAAACATAAAAGCTGGCTTCAGAGTCAACAAGAAGAAGGTCTCAATTGTCAAAGTTCTAAAATTATGCCTGATTTCCATTCATATTCACATGTAATTTGTTCTCGAGCAGATGGTCAAAAGGAGATAATACCCTACCTTTATGTGTCTACACAAGTATGAGACTGTCCTTCCGACACAGTGAAGCCCCCTGGATTCTCTGCCCATGGTATGTGCAGTGGAAGTTGGCTTGTCTGGCTCTTTAACTGCTAGTACTGTGTTCTTGAATTTCCTATTTGCCTCTTATGAAATTATCAGTTAAAAAACCAGAGTCCAAAAGAACACCAAGCCAATTTTAAAATTTTTGCTTTAGCATCTATTTATATAAAAAAAATAGTAATTGGTTCTATATTGATTATGTAGGCAAGAGGGTATGGTGGAAAAGAAAGGACATTTCGTATAAAATTTCAAAGTAAATTAAACAACTTGCTTTCTAAATAGTCACACTCATTTTGTTGTTGTTTGTTTCGCATCTGCAAAAGGTAATAGACCCTTTTCATTTCTGTTAGTCATTTTGAAGATCTCTTAAACTCACATGTGGATTATTCACCTGCTAAACCCTTGGAAGTGATGTCTGCAAAACAAACCTGAAATACAGCATCTCTTTATATTTAATGTACTTTAAATGGAATGATGGAATAAGAGAGCAAGATAAAAATCATCTGCAGTGCTTTAAAACAAGTTTTTACAGTTGAAACCACACTATGTTTACTATCTGCTAACTCCAACCATAACCATTTTAAATGGCAAGCTTATTTGTATTTACTATGCAAAATCCATCCTACATTTTCATAGCCTTAATTTTATTTTTTTTATTTTATACTCCATGGTTAATTTTCTAGTTTGATTTGCTTATTAATATTAAAATCATGTACAATTTGATAACCTAACTAATTCTATGTCTTACAACATTGTCATGATTGTGCCCAGTTATACACATGCTTTCGTGGTCACCTTTTTTTTATTACCTTATGAGCTACATGTACTAGTTAAATAATCAACAATTACAGATGGACAAAAAGTTTCAGGTTTTAAATAAAGTTTAAGCCTGTTCAAAGAGCATCTTGTATTTACATCCTTCTGTGTCAGGCATAAACACTTTTGTTTATTCTTCCTAGTTTTGACAGCTCAGGAAGTAGACTGATTACCCCACCAACTTCATATATCCTTGAACCCTCATGTCCCTCTAACTTTTCTCCAATGTGGACAGTATTGCATCATTCTCAAAAGGTATCGAACATGCCAATGATGCACTTGAAAGTCTCCCATGTCTCCTTTCAAGCTAGAGCCTGCCAGTCATTCTTTCTCACCTATAAAAACCAGACTCTTACTTAATAAGTCTTTCATCTTTAGTTTTGTGTTTTTTTGTAGTTTGAAAATTGCATTTTTTACACCATTTAAAGAATGCTGAGAGAGAGAGAGAGAGAGAGAGAGAGAGAGAGAGAGAGAGAGAGAGAAGGGAGGGAGGGAGGGAGAACCATATCCTAACCTATGCTCCTAATATAATTCAAAGAACTAGGGATAGCTTTGTTATCAGCCTTGCTTGAGAAACAGCAGTTTGGTGCCTCTGGACTTCCCCTGGCTTAGAGGGCATCTTTTCTCATCTGCTTCTTTTCTTTTTAAAGATTTATTTATTATATATTCAGTGTCCTCCCTATGTGTATGACTGCAGAACCAGATCTCATTACAGATGGTTGTGAGCCACCATGTAGTTGCTGGGAATTGAACTCATGACCTCTGGAAGAGCAGTGCTCTTAACCTCTGAGCCATCCCTCCAGCCCTCTCATCTGCTTCTTTAAGTTACTATCCCACTAAAAAAAATTCCTATGCCTGAAAGTCAGATTTCCCAAGATAAGCTTGATGATTACAATTTGATGATTAAAAATATATATAGTAAGCTTAATTTTAACATTAATTTTACTAAGTCTTACAAATAGATTCTGCATATTTTGATAGGTGATGTCCAGGAATGGGCACCTGATATTTCACTGCAATCTGTAGGCTTAAACTAGTATCTTACAATTTCATTTTTACTCCACTGAACAAGTTAATCTCTCCAGCAAATGAAAGTCTCCCCTCCCCTGTTCTTGCTGGTTGTCACTCTCCTATGTCCTTGACTAACTTCCTCCTAGAATTTAGATCCTAGATAGTTAAATCTAAAACAAAGAGGAGCTACCAGCACTACTGAAATCAAGTGTATATTAGAAAGTCATAAAAGAAAATGATAAAATAGCATTTGGGGTCATCCTCAATTATACCTGCATCTACCTCTAGGGAAAGATGAACTGCAAATCTTGTGCTTCTAGGGAGGAAAAAGACAACATTCACTGGCTATATTAACATTGCTATAACAGTTATGAGACTATTGTTAGGCATAGATTTCTCTACCAACAAAGCCTTACTTTAATTCCTCATAGGTACCTAGATAAAGTTTTCTTGTTGATGCCTCTGGATTGTGTAGGAGCTTTGAGCTTTAAGGCTGTGGCTCCTGGATCACTCTGTGTCTTTAACTACTGTAAATTCATGGTTAAACTTCACTAGAGAAGATCTCAAAAATCCTTCTCCTGTCTCTACTTGCCACTTTTAGTTTGTTTCCCTTCTCTTAGTTTAAGAAGAGACCAAATCTAACACTTGCCAGGGGTTTGGCCAAAGATCACCACTTGCTTCTGGTTTCATGGTAAGACTCCAGATATGTCAGTTTGTCAGTGATGCAATGTTCTTTTTGGTCCAGTTTGTGTCCAGATCAGAACGTAGAAGTGATTGTATTTGTCATCTGCGGTAGTTTGGAAGATGTTTAAATTACATGCCAGTGAGTTCTCAGAACTGTTACAAAAATGGTATTTTATGAAACTATTCACAGAAGAGCAAATGCAATCCACTTCCTTGGTCTTATGGAGAGCTAATGTCACAGCAAATAAGTCCAGACTATTAAAACTTGATGTCAGTTATGATTTCTTTATCTTTCCCTCCATGCATACTTTCAGTAGCCTTTAAATAAGTATCAATTGAATAAATAATATTTGGAAGGATGGGCTTACTTTTTCAAAATAGGTAGAAACATAAACTTCTTTGAAATATTTTCTCCCTTAGGTATTCCCTGTTTTACCAAGAAGATTTTTCAATCTAATTGATTTGTTTTGAGGCTAGTGAGTCTAATTTTCTCTTAATGTTTTAACAGTAGATAGAAATGTTTAAAGATCTAAATGACTTGAAGGAGAATTTTGTAGAAAAGAGAGATGTATTAGGCTTCCTTGTTTCCTAGCAACCCGTTCGTCACTGCTCTCATCACTCATTTTAACACTATGGGTGTTCTTTCAAAATTAAACCTAACAGAGTCAGTTCTAGAACCAGGACATAGTATGGTAGTATATGAAGAGAGAATCATTACACAAATTATTAAAAGGTTAATGTGCCAGATAATAAAATAATTGCATGAGAAGGGTTTTCATGTTTATTTACAACGTTTAACTCAATCGTGGACCTGATCATAGGTTTCAAATGCTGATGATCTACCTGTAATTATAGAAACTTAGGTGTAAGGAGTTAAGTCACCTTCTACTCAGTATCAACAGAGTCTCGCACTAGAAATTTCATGGAATTCAAGCCAGTCCTTAACTTGCATTCCTTCACACAGAGAGTACAAACTTAATACACTTGCTCACACACGAATGTCGTATCGTATGAAGACAATGTGCTGCCCTCTCAGCACAATCCCTGGGTAGTGCTCCAAAGTCCTAATTGGCTTGGTTTGGTATTTCCACAGTCTTTCTTTATCTTAGATCCTTTTACAAAAAGGTGTACTTAAATTAGTTAATCTGCTGGTTGCTTCCATATTGCTTCATTCAAAATCCAAAGTGGAGTTCAGAAAAAGAACAGATAAAATTATCGCTTAAGTGCAAACTACATTTCTGAGTACCTTCCATATGGATGTACACAGTCCAGTGTTTCCTCCACTGCATGGATCCCCCACGGGACCCCCCCTGAAAGTATCAGTAGTTTTATGAACCACACAGAACTGTTTCTTAGCATTTCTTCTACTCTTAAGATTTCTGCTGCCCATCAAAGACAGTCATTTTTTTAGAGAAGAATAAAATGGTAAAGAGTGAAAATGACAGGGAGGAATAAATTCAGCAGTATGAAACATGAGATCTAGATTTGATGCTATTTTTACTAGTATCTTGGCTTTCTCTTCTAATTTTAAGGAATGAATGATTAAAAATAACAACCTCTACATCATATGGGTTTTTGTTGTTGTTGTTGTTGTTTGTTTGTTTCAACTCTTATCAAGAAACTTCTATGTAAAAATCTCTTTACAACTAGAAACTGCAGCCAACATAGGGGAGCAGCTAATAAAAAGGAACCAGCCAAAGCAAACCAAAATGAAAGAAAAAAAAATCAAAAGAGATGCCTTCCAAATATAATTACTAGTTCTAAATATAATGGATATTTAAAAGTTATAAAAGCTGGGTTGGCCATTCTTACTTGCCAGGAAACAAACTACTGGAGAAAGAAATTGGCTTCTCAATCTCAGTTATTATCAAATGGTTTCCAAATGCCTATCCTTTTCTTCTAGTGGAAGCATTAGAATGATTTCAGGGGAGCTGAATATGCACAACACTATGCTTGCAGATGAGAACAGAGTCTGGCTTTTCCATCACCTGCATTGATTGATTAAAGGAGGAGGGGGGGGAGAAGGCAGAGAGAGAGAGAGAGTGTGTGTGTGTATGTGTGTGTGTGTGTGTGTGCAAAGGGAACAAGTTGGGACTCTTTGACAGCAGGCAGTATTGCCTTATATTTCCTAGACCTCCTCTAGCTCTGACCGACACTCTGTCGACCAACCCATATGAAGAAATGAAGAAACAGTGTGTGCCCTCCTGTCTTTCTCTTCCAGCCTTCCCTTCTAAAGTTCAAGTTTAGGTAAGCACAGAACTATCATCGCGTCTCTGTCTCTATGTCTTCCACTGGGAAGTGTCAAAACTACTGGCCTCAGGAGAAGAAGGAAGACCACCAGAGAAAGAGGAGGGGAAAGGGGAAATGGAGTGGGCGTGTCTCTCCGCCTAACACCCCAGCTGAGCTCACACCACAGTATTCCGGTGTCTGTAGGGCGGAGGGGGCAGCATGGTGCCTGGCTTCAGCGTGAACTCAGAGAGGTACTCGGGATTCTCTGCCACAATAGGGCGGATCCGTCCATTCTGTTTATAAAAATATTTTGTGCTGTATTCCTGCAGGTAGTCTGGGTGCTGAAGAGTGCTCCGGGGTGGTAGGCTGTGGTTCCAGTAGTCGGGGTTGTCAAACGCTTTCTTGGCTTTCTCTGGCACTGACAGTACGCTGTTCTTCATGTACTCCGCGTTCCCCAAGGCGTTGGCGAAGGTGTTGAGATAGAGCGGCTCATTCACGTACTCATCCTCGGCCTTGGCTGGACCGCTGGAAGCGCTGTGATATTCCGGATTATCTAAAGCTTGAAGGTCTCCATTCTTTCTCCGTGACACAAAAGGGTTCTCTTCCACAGGATTCAGATATTCTGAAAGAATACCAAAAGTGCTATCTAATAGATATCTGCTTTCAGAAAATCGTTAAACTAAAGTTAAAAGCTAGAAGCAATAGTTAGTTCCTTCAGAACAAGAGAGCCACAATTTTATTTTTTATAAATTCTCAAAACCAAAGCGAAACAAAAAACCTGTGGATTGGGACAGCCATGAGAAAAACGAGTAGGCTCAAACAAAACAAAACAGTAACGAGACAGTTCACACAACAAGACAGGATGAGGCCTAGGAGCGGAATCCTTGTTTTCTAAATTGCTCTTCTTTTTTGCGTGGCCTACATATGGTGCCCGCCCTGTGAGGGCTTCTGTTTACGGGACTGTTAGGATTGAATACCCTTTGTGGGGCCAGAGAAAGGGCTCAGTGGTTAAGTGCTTGGGGATTTTATGAAGGGCCAGAGTTTGCTTCCCAGCATCCATGTAAGTCCACGTACAATAACCTGTAGCTCCAGCTCCAGGGGATCTGATGCCCTCTTCTGGCCTTCATGAGCACCTGCACACATGTGACATAGACACAGAGAAGCACACCCATGCACAGACATAAGCACACACATGCATATGAAAACAAACTAAAATATTTCCAAAACTGCCCTTTGCATAGAAATCTTCATGTCTGTCTGTCTGTCTGTCTGTCTGTCTGTCTGTCTGTCTGTCTCTCTCTCTCTCTCTCTCTCATCTACCTATCTATCTTATCTATCTATCCATCTATTATCCATCATATCTATCATATATGTATCAATTACCTATTTGTCTACCATCACCAGCCATCTAGCTTATCTATCATCTATGTAGCTATCTGTCTTTCATCTATCTATATCTATCATCTATTCTGGGCTATAGACATCAAAATCCTCATTATATTGTGTTAGGTCATTTACCTTATGTATTCAGGAATCAGTATCTTGTGTTTTATAACAAGTGAGCAAAGCCATATAAAGATGATATAATAGGATTTACATAATTTTAATATATGGCCTGCTGCTAATCCTGACAGACACCATCATAATATCTATTTTCAATAACAATTATTCATCTTCTCCATTTGTGGCACTGCTAGCATAGAAGGAGAGAGAATTCCTTTGTTTGATTTCAAAACTGAAATTGTTATTTAATCTGTGTGCTTAACCTTTCTATGTTTAATGTTTAAAAAAAAGCCATTAATTCACAAACTATCTTCAAGACTGTGGTATGTAAGTGCATGAGAATCAAATTTTGTTTTTTGAAGACACACATACACAAAATCATAATTTCCTCTGATAGACCTAGTTTTTGATTTTTGTTTGTTTGTTTCTTTGATTTTCCATTTTTTGTTGTGATACTGGGGTCTAAATCTATAATCTCTTGTGCACCGAGAATGCAGTCCGTAATAATTCACACCCTTAGCCCTAAGCTATGTTAGTGACACTGCACGTTTTAGATAAATCAACTCATATTGTTGGCATCAAAAGCTTTGGTCCTTTGCCAGTAACACCTGTCTTTACAACGTCCATGGTAACTTCAACACAGCAATGGTTCTGAAGCCCTGTAATCTTACACCTCATCCAACTAGTCCAATAAAGATAGATTTAGGTTGGTATTTCTTGGGCTTCATTGTCTTACACATCACTTGAGGATTTTTTTTTTTAATCCAATTTCTTATTCAAGTAGAGCCTGAGATTCAAACTATGTAAAGAAGTGTGGAGACCCGTAGATGCCACAGACTCAGGGAACTATTTGGTAGAAGTAGGAACCTGGACCTTCTATTAAAGATGATAAATGCCACCATCCCAGCTGTCGGGAAACGGTTTCTACATCCTACTTGTTTGATGGAGGCGGCCACTGAGCATAGTTATGTCTGAACGTTCAGCTTGTACCTTGTTTGGGCTTGTTAGGAGTCATGTAGCCTTCTTCATCCAGTTCTCCGCGTGGGTTCCGTTCTGGGGCAAACACTGTGGGGTCAGCGCTGTACCTCTGGGTGCTACTGTCCTCTTGGACGTGGGGTGCCACCGGCTTGCGTAGGGTACCATTGCAGCAGGAGTCGTCGAACATCTCAGCTGTCGCACCCTGAGCGACTGGGGCTTCTGGTATGGTGCTGGTTGTGGCTCTGTAGGGCGTGGGCATTCCTTGTTGCGCAACAAAGCCCCCGTCCTGGTACACAAACTGATTCTGTTAAGATAATAGGAACATATTGGGAGAACCAGCGGTTAGGAAAAAAAGCGTAAAAGAAATCTGAGTGGTATTAGCCCAAATGGTACCAAAAACCCGGTCTTTCAAATTTAGCAGTTAATGATCTTTGTTTTCCTAGGGGCTAATGAATTTGAGATAAATACTAGAAACATTTAAAAGTCAATTTTCTGTTGTATGCGTGTGTATGGTTATATGTGCATATGGCGGCCAGAGACCAAAGCTGGCAGTCTTCTTTTATAGCGGTGGATCTCAACCTTAATACGGGCTCCTCATGTTGTGGTGATGCTCATCCATAAAATTATTTTCTTTTTTTTTCATAAAATTATTTTCATCGCTACTTCATAACTGTAATTTTGCTATCTATCTAATATGTGCCCCCAAAAGGGGCTGCAACCCACAGGTTGAGAATCACTGACTTATATCCTTCACCCTTAGTTCTTTTTTTTTTTTTTTAAAGAAAGGAAGAATTTTATTTTATTTTATTTTTTGGCTCAAAGCCTGAAGATACATTTCATCATCACGGAGGAGCCATGGTGGTAGGGGCTTGAGGGTCTTGGTCCATTTCATCTACAATCAGGAAGCCAGAGCAGTAGGAGCTTGATGCAGTTAGTACATTGCATCTATAAGCAGGAAACTGATGCAGTAAAATACTAGTGTCTGACTTCCTTCAAAGACCCAAGGCCATGTGACAGTGCCAGTCATACATAGGTTTTTTTTTTTTTTTTTTTTTTTTTTTTTTTTTGCAACATCTATTCACCTAACATAGAAAATTTATAGCAGACATGTTGAAAGGCGTATATCTCCCAGGCAATTGTAGATCCTGACAAGTGAACTGTTGATACCAGTCATGTAGTCTCTTTTGAGATGATCCAATTGACCTGAGTTAGCAGGAGTCCATTATGGTGTAAGACTGAACATGTTACCATCACAAACATCACAGGCTTTGATCAAGGACTACAATTTGTATAAATGCAGCCACAGGAGTCTGAATCAAAGTTCTTCTAGCATTATTTCACCCTTAATTCTTGAGACCGAGTTTCTCACTGACCCCTCAGCTCATCAGTTTGCCTCAACTGGCTGGTCAGCAGGATCTCCTGTCTGCATCTTTCCAGGGCCGGAGTTACAATGTCCAGCCACTTGTGTGGATGCTGGGGATCCAACTCAGGTCATCACACCTGTGAAGCACCTTCTCGGGCACCCCAAATTCTGACTTCTTTTTTTTAAGTAGGTAAAAATCATGGAGAAATAATTTGAAAATTTAAAATTACTAAGTAACTAGAGTGCGATCTAATTCGAAGGCTTTGTGTAATGTTTGTACAGTTGCCTAACGTTGTTATAAAACTCAAAGTCAAATTGTACAACACATGGTCTGAAGTGCAGAAGTCCAGTGAGACGTTATGAGTGATGACGCGTCAATACTACCTCCCGTTCTGTGCCTGCTGTGACTGTGAGTGCCCAGCCCCTAACAAGAGGACAGTCATGGAGACTCAGGCTTCTCAGCACATGACCTACAGTCATGAGACTGATTGATGACACCTTCACTGAAAAGCATCATTTGTGAGCTGGGTTAACCCTTCCAATAAACATTGAAAGCTTTTGCTGAATGAATGATGTCACAGTGGCAGCTGTTACCTGAGATACAGACAACTACCCAGGCAGCTACTGGGTCTACAGCCAGTTCTTGACTCACTGTTGGCAAAGGCAAAAATGAGGAAATTATGGGGAGGCAAGAGAAGAAACATGGTTAAGAGAAGACCAAGACTCCTAAGGGATGAAGGCCAATTGAGGAATACTTACTCCCGACATGGGGGTGTAGGCAGGAGGAGGGCTGTGTCCAATTTCACTCTGATAGGAAAGAAAAATGGAATGATGGGTATAAGAGGCAACATGGATGAAAAATTATAAAAAGAAAAGAGAAAGAAAAGATACGGTTTGCATGAGCCAAAGGGAAAAGCGCACAACAGTGATTTTTTTTTCCTAAATAGTCAAATTGTGTTCCTTCTCACTGCAGGCAAACAAGTTTAAACACTAATTCTATCCCCAAAGAAAATCACAATGAAGAAATAAAAATTTGAATTATTTAAAAAGATAAGTCTGATATAGGGATCATTACTTTTCAGACAAATCCTAGAAGAAGCAGGGAGGGCAGGAATAATGAAACCATGTTTCAAAATAAACAATAGTTTATTTTATTACATATCAAAAGATCCAAACAGCTTCATGCTATTTAGGATCCTCACAAGATACCAGTTTGTTTCCTTAGGAGATTAAAAAAGGGGGGGGGGGAGTTTAGAACAAGATAGAAAGTGGATTTCAATTTGTCTGAACTATTTTGATTTCATTATGCTACATTACTTTCATCACTTTAGCAAAGGTCACTCAGTCTCTCCTTGTGGGGGGTGGGGGTGGGGGAACCACATCATATTTTATCTTCCAGCTCACCTTTTATAAGAGGAAGAAACTGAATATTTATATAATTCCTGATTGTTTCATGGTTCTTCTTGCTGTAGGTAGTTTATTGTATATATGTGTAATACTATAAATGTATATGTAAAAAATACTTAATAAAAGAATTGAAAAAAAAGGAAGAAACTGAAAAAAAATTTAGAAAACAAGTACCATAATGGAAAAATATTTTCTATTCCTCTCATGTAGTTAGACTCATAATCAAGTTTTGGCTTGAAAAAAAAATCCCCGTTTTTATAGCTTCATTATGCTATCTTTGGGGCTATATAAAAGTGAAGGCAAACATGACAAACTGTTTGGGACAATGTTTCTTAGGAAAAGAAAGAGAAGATGTGTGAATCCCAAGCCCACTCATTACTATGAAGAAATACCCACATTACTAAGCACACTGACTGAGAACTGAATTCTCCGTGAGAATTCCTCTGCTTTTCTCATATGAGGACAATGAATAAAGTAGGCAGAAGTAACTGCCTTTATGGCACAGCTCTCCACATCTGCTCTGAAGCCAACAGAGATAACTAAAAGTGCCTTCCAGCTGCCTGTGTCATTTCCATGAAACATCTAAACTAAAGACCGTCTCCCATCAAATGTTCCTACAACTTAGAGCTTCATAAAGCAATCTTAGAAGATTGTTTCTGTGATTACTAACCACTTAATGCAAACCAATAGCAGTTGAACAATGCAATTTCAGTTAACAAATGCTGTTTGCCAGACTGACCAAAGAACAAGTCCTATAATAAATTTACAATGCATTTCACCCTGTGGTTATGACAGCATACAGAATGAAGAGCCATGTCCTTCTGTAATCACACAGAGGAGTGACTGAGGCTGTGAGGTATTTGCCATTCTGTGTCTGCCTTATTTCACTTAGGATAATTTCTCTATGGCATCTATGTTTTTTTTTTCCAAATGAAAAGCTCTCACATATTTTATAGTCAAATAGTATTTAATTGTGCATATGCATTATACTTTTATGCTCCATTCATCAGTTGTGATATTTGTAGACATTTTTAATATCTAATGCACAGAAGTTGTTATTACATACAGTTTCACATCTACTATTATGTAGATGGAGTCTATATATAACATGTAAGCATATGTCTGCTAATACAAACTTTAAAGTCAAAAAGTCATGCCAAAGATATCCACTTTTAGGGGCCCAAGAGAGATGGCTCAGAGGTTAAGAGCACTAACTGCCCTTCTAGAGGTCCTGAGTTCAATTCCCAGCAACCACATGGTGGCTCACAACCATCTATACTATGATCTGGTGCCCTCTTCTGGCCTGCAGGTGTGCATGCAGTCAGAGCACTGTATACATAATAATAAATAAAATAAATCTTAAAAAAAAAAAAGATCCAGTTTTAAATGGTCAAAAATATGGGCATACTTTTCTGTCCTTTATAAAGACAGAAAATCAATTCTATTTGTTCATAATATTTGAAAAAGGAAGATTTTAATATAGTTCAGTGATTTATAAAATTGAGGAGTTGCACAAACAAAATATGAGAATTACTTGAATTGGTTTTATAACATTTCAAACCCCAGACTTATCATCAAGTATCGATTAATTAGTGACTATTTAACAAATATTTATTAAATCTTCATGGTAAAAATCCCTGGTCACTGTTATAGATGTTGGAAATACTGTGGCATACTGAAGAGATGCGGACACCAGTGGATCTTTCGGGATTTACAGTGATCTATCAGATATTGCCTGAGATTGTGAAAGTAGAAACAGACAACAAAAGAATGAAGCTGCGGGACTGAATCCATATCAGAAGGCAAAGTATTCCAAAACACTAGCATTTCCCTGTGTTCTTTTGCCGTCTTACGTCAGAAAAAAAAAAAATGCCTGAACTGGGTAATGCTCAATTTGAAACACAGCTAAAGCTAGAGTTGATTGTGCATTTTGCTTTTCGTTTGTTTGTTTTTTGTTGTTAACTGAAAAGATGAGTGATCAAAGGACTGACTTACAAGCCATTCTTAATCAGCAAACAGTCCGTGATGGGGGATAGAATGCCTTTGGTTATAAAGGTGGCGTGGCGCAAATAACTGGACATTTGCAGTTAGTCTGTTTTGAGACACGAATCACGGCTCTGTCTGACAGAATGCACCCACTGTCTCTGCTTTGACAAGTCTCTCCATCAGCAACCTGCCAGCTCCCTCTGCACACACTGCCAAACAGCATCACAGCAACAGCGTGTCTTCGTTCTTTATTTTTCTTCTTCTTCTTCCCATTTCAGCATCAAAATGGAATCAGATTCTACACAAAACCCTTAGCGTCCATTGTTTTTAGGGTTACTGGCTGCTTTTTATGTTTCTGTCTCCATTTTTCTTTCAGTTTGCTTTTTTATCTGGTTTCCATGATAAAAAAGCAACACATTCATTTCCCCTTGGAAGGCAGTGCGGCTCCAAGGGGAACATCTGTGAGGCCAATTAGCTGGGCTGGGAATGTGATATAATTGTTGTTTAAATATATTTAAATTACATGTTAATCACTATGTCATAATTTATGGGCTTTGAAATAACTTTTTGTACTTCACAGCCAAGCCAGATTTTACTTGCTTTTGCTGTTTTTAGTTTGCAACAAGCGCGCCTCCGTTACCCTCTTTCTTAAATCAATCCTCCTCCCTTTCCCGCCCCCCTCCCCCCGCCACACACAGGAGGCGCTGAACTTTTAATGTTGGAAAGAATGACAGCTGCAAGTAAATTGGCTGAGTCAAAATTAAGATCCTCACTACAGCCAGAATGAGCTGAAGTGACCTTAAAGTCCTGTGCAGAACAAAGCCCTGCACTCGCTCAGTGGAGACGCTTTGTTTTCACGTTGTGCCACTCTGTGCTGTCCATCAAAGTCTGCCTTTGTGGATCTTTAGGATGCAGCGGCGCCAGGTGCACTCATTCAGTTAGCTAGTGGGAGGATTGACTGTCAGCAGGACAGAGATAGAAGGAGGTGGGTCAGGAACTGGCAAGCCATGTGGAGTGTGTCCATGGTGGAGCGATGAGTAAAGGTGACGGATAGAGGCAGCTTAGCATGGTGGCCCTGTCACTGGACATGCTATGGTGGACTTGAACCCAGATGCCATTGGTTATAGAGGAGGCAAGTCTCAGCAAAGGTAGACAACGTAGTGCTTGATGTGCTTTTAAATTCCGTAAAATTAGCCTTATAATTGAACGATACATATTTGGACTTTTGTATGATTACACGCACATCATTGTTGTTTATACATTTGCTATTGATCCTGAGAGATTTTAAATAGATGACCAACTAAGCTGTGATTTGTGGTTTAAAAAATGATGTTCTTAAAAGACAAAAATAACATGTTTAAACGTCTAGCATCTATTTAAACCAAATATGTGCTTAATGAGCTTTTATTTTCAAATAGTTATGGTTTTTGATGACAAGCCTAACAAACTATAGCAATTTCAAGAGCCAAGAGTATAAATCATGACATCTGAAATAGAATGTGTCCATAAGACATGGCCAATCCATCAGCAATAATTTATTACCCAGGCATTTCCACATAGTAACTGTTATGGATTTTCAACTTTTTATACTCCAAGGCATTTATGCTTAACTGTCTGACTGGCACTTCCACTTTGTCACAGGTCAGATATCAACTCAGAGCAAGTGTTTTTGCATTGTGTGCAGTTCCTGATATACAGTTTTAACACTCCATCTTTCTCATAAGTTCATGTACTAGCGTCTAGAAAATCTCCGTATTTTGTAGTGCAAACAGGAGAAAACTCAGAAAATGTGCCCATATATGAAAGGTCTATTGAAATTTCAACTGCTGACTCTAATCTATCTAGCTATTATATATATGATATATATCATATATACATATATATCATCTATTACCTATCTATATATTTATCTATTATTTAATATCTACTTATTTATTATTTGTATATCACCTATCTTTTATCTATGATCTATAAATCATCTAGTTACCATTTATCATCTTTTTTATTACTATAGTCACTCCAAATATTGCTCGATTAGAAGATACTTAACTTTAAGATCTTCATCACAAGATGAATCAGTCCAGTGATACTGGAAATTTCCCACCACCATCTTTTTGCTTTAAATCATTGCTCTAAGAAGTCTTACATGATGCAATGAAAATGTTATTAACATAGTTAAAAATGAAAGTGCATAAAGAAACTATTTTACATGGTGTCAACATTCCTTAGCTATGTGCAAGGTAAAGAATAAAGTATTTTCCAGTTTCCTTAGGATTAGTAATCATTTGGAACTTATCTCTTTACCATAGTGTCAGTTATAATTATGCTTGTCTGTTGGCTGTCGTGTTTTGCATGTAGACCGTGTCAACATGAACTAGGGGTTCCCGTGCAGGCTCAGCCTTTAGTGTGGTAGGTAATACCTAGGAGCTGGGGACTTTAAGAGGTAAAGGCCTATGGGGAGTCCTTCTTTGTTCTTCTGAGATCCATCAATTAGTTCGTGCAATAAGGTTGTTATTGAAAGATCAAGCTGGATTCTCCTCTTGCCATTTCTTCTGCTCCCTGTTGCCTACACTCCACACTGTGATGGCATCTGCCATGACCTGTTGCAGCAATTGGTGCTCAGACAGAGCTTGGATCATAATACTTGGACCTGTCTTTTAAAAATTGTCAACTAAGTAGCCTAGTATAAGTTACGTAGCCTCAGATACTTTGTAATAGGGGTGAAAATGAATTAAAACATTTATAATAGTCCTTTCCCCAGCTTCCTCTCTTCCTGCCTTTTTCTGCCCTCCTCGTCTAGCTCTGTCTTTCCTTCCATCTTTTCCTTTCTTCCGTCCTCTCTCTTCTCTTTTTTCTTCTAGACAAAGGTTGATATAATGAAATATTCTTCTAATAGCTACCAGCTTATGCTAATAGAAATTTTCTAGCAGGCTGAAGACAACCCAACACCCCCAATGTGATGGAAAGAAGGTGTCACTTTTCCTTATTTTCTCATACATGCTGTTGAATAACTTGGTCAAAATGTTTTTGTTTCTGAGCAGAAGTAAAAAATCAGATGCTGGACATTAGAGCTGCAAGATTTCATGTTTCCTTTGCGGGATTTTCGTTTTGTGATTCTTTTGTGCCTTGCCTCTCTTTTGGAATACAAATGTTTATGCTGTGCCTGTAGAGTGGAGGCATGTAACTGGCTTTTTTATTTTCCAGTATCTCACTGTTAAGAGACGTTGAACATATTGGAATTGTTAAAGACTGAGGGGGTTTTTAAATTTTGGGTTGTATTTTACACTATGAAATAAATGTGAAACCTTGGGGACAAGTGGTGGATGGCTGCAGTTTTAAAATGGTATGTCCACAGGACAAGTTGACAAAGGGTGGAGGCATGGTAGTTTAAATTGTTGACTCAAGACAATCTGTAATCACTTAGAAGAGAGCCTTACCTTCGTTTTGTAAATGAATCCTAAGGTTGTGACTGGTTATATGGCATGAATGTATTTCATGAAAAAATTTTCACCCATGACCACTGCATTGGGCCACTTTTGAAGACAAACATCACACAGACTCCAAACAAATGGCTGCGTAAAGTCCTTCTAGTTCTGGGATCTCGTTCTTAGATATTAGCTCTTGGGTCCTGAGAAGAGGATGCAGCCATAGACAAGTGATGTGAAAACTCACTTCCTGCCTTCCAATTATTGGCAACATAAAATGAATATTCTCTCTTAAACTCACAGGATTAATAGTTAAATCTTGCAAATGTGACTAGCATTAGAGGAAAGCCTCTTGTAAAACTGTCCCATAAACATTTCCCAAGAACGTTTAGCACTTTTTTTTTTCCCCTCAATAGAGTATCTACACACATCACTTATCCTCTGTGCAGCACAAGAGATCACAGGCTATAGGGAAAGTACACTTGGAGGGTGATTAGCAAAGACACAATTTGGGACAAATTTTTAAATTCAACTTTTTGTTTACTAGATGGAGACTTGCTTTAAACTTTAAAAACTTATCTCAATGTTTATCAATTGTGATGGAAAGAGTGCGCACACGGAGGTAAGGGAAAAACTTGCAGGGAGTTTGTTCTCTCCAACTTGTGTCGTTAGGCTTTGCAGCAAGCTCTTTTACCTGCTGAACCATCTCAGGAGCCTGAGACTTCATGTTTTAAGGTGTTAATTTTCAAAGTCATACAACCAGTTAGTGGTCGTTCTAGAAATAAGACTCTCTGATTCTCATTTACCATACATTATTTTATAATTTTATAACTTATGATTTCAAATAGGCATTTCATAAATAATATTTGAAAACTTTCATGTATGAATTTTTAAAGGTTTCTAAAAAGGTATGTACTTTTCCCCATAATATAAATGAAAGTGTTTGCTTTACATGTGCAAAATCTCATTACATTTGTTCTAACATGAAATATATTAAAATGCTTAGTTATTTTAATAGAGAGTAAATTTTCAGATAAACATCTGCTTTTCTTATTTAATAGGTTATGGGTTTATAAAACAATAGTAACAATCTTATAATAGAAAAACTACAGACAAAAGCTTTCCATAAATATGTTAAATAAAAGTTTTCATTAGAAAAATATCTCATTTACAAAACAGTTTGCCTTCCACTGACAGTAGGTATACTGCTTGAATGTTCTAGCTGTACAAGATAGTTATTTAAAATCAGTACATGCATACATGTTTAGGGACAGTTAATATACTTTTACCTAAATACTCCTTTAATTCATCATATGTGGGAACCCATGCCAAATTCTGCCATGTCAGAAATCCTGTGCTTAGGCTGTATGCTGTGACCTTCAAGTTGCTGACCTTTACCTCACCACGAGGTCTTGTGTTCTAGGCTATCCTTGGACTATTTACCTTTGAAAGAAGTAGAGAAGTCTCAACTTGGAACCACCCAGAGGATCTAGGAAGTTCTTTTTTTTTTTTTTTTTTGGAAGTTCTTACAAGGAACTACTCAGAGAACTAGGAAGTTCTACAGGGTGCGATTTAGGCTATTGTACTCTTGCCTGGGGGCTAGGGTGAGTGAGATAAGAATAGATCCTATTGACCTTGCCCTATATATATTCTGACTAGTCGGGCATTAAAGTGAATCTTGATCAGAAATTTCCTGACTTGATTCGTTATTTCTCCCATCTCTGTATCCTACTTTCAATCACCACTCCCTCTTTCAGGTGAACCCTGATTCAGTTTTTCCCACGGGCTGGGACCCAACAATCTTATACACAAAAACACACTTACATAATCTCTACAATTATAAAAATAGTTTAAAAGTTTAAGTAATCTCTAGGACAGCTTTGAACTAAGAGTGAAAAATATGTCCTAGAAATAATCTGAATTTGAATATCATCATTTTAAAAATTAGCGTGCCAAGACATGGTGTAGATATAATTATTGTTTTTCAGTATTACCTGTATATCTAAAACCGTTGCTCTCAGTGTGTTTCTGTGAATGTGTTCACGAGGCAAAGGATGCGGATGATATTGTTAGTTTACACAGTAGCAGAGCCTTACTCACCCCATTCAACCGTGCTCATTTTGTCTTACAAGCTGTTGGCTTAGTTCTTTTGCTTTTTTTTTCCCTCAAATATTCATGTTTACTGACAAATCTTATTCATTAATCCATATATGAGTGCCACAGAAAATATTTATTTATTTAACTTTTTTTATTATTATAATTTAATCACATTGCATCTCCATTGTAATCCCCTCACTCTTATCTTCTTGTTTCTACTCTCCCTCCCTTTTCCGCTCTATTCCCCTCTCCTAGACAGGTGGGGTCCTCCTCCTTCACCAGCGGACCGCAGCCTATCTGGTCTCATCTGGATAGCCTGCATCCTTTTCCTCTGTGTTCCCACAGGACCTCTCCCCTAGGGGCAGTGATCAAATCGTGGGCATCAGGAGGACTCTTGTCAGAGGCAGTGGGTGCCTGCCTCCTCCCTCCCAGGTGGAGAATGAGCTGTCCTTGGCTACATCTGAACAAGAGGTCTAGGTCCTCTGCTTGCTATGTCCTTGGTTGGTGCCTCAGTCTGTGCAGCCCCTCCTGGGTCCAGATCTGCCAGTCTTGATAGTCTCCTTGTGGAGCTCCAGACAACTCACCCCACTCTGCCCCACTTGCCATCTTTCCATCCCCCAACTCTTAAGTTGTCATATTTGCTTGTAAATAGAGACTGAAAAAAATTTTCATTTATGTAACATTTTATTACTTGTATATGGCATGGTGAAGAGAGCAGAGTCAGAAAGCTCTTGGTCTAGTTCAAGAACTAACCAGTATGAAATAGGTAAGTTGTTTAACTTGGTCAAACTCTTGTTTCCTCGTTTGACTTATGGTGATGAAAACAAGTACTTTGTAAAGCTGCTAAACATGATGTAGGTACTGTTTTCCAGTCAAGTGTCTGGGTCAGGCGATTCCTATAGTTTGCTACTACTAGCCCCCTGTTCATCACCTCAATGTGAACTGTTCTTAATCAATGCATCATGACAGCTGGTACCACATCTAGACATTACACGCCCCTGCTAAAGCTTTGGTCTTTCATCGGTATTTCTGCACGAGCCCCTACAACCATCTGCAGTTGTAAGTTATAGAAACATATCTTGAAGAATGTAAAAACATATGAAAGACACGGGATGTCTAATAGTAGAATAGGGTAAGTAATATTGTTACTAGAACTGTAAATCTTACAGAGCATATTTTGGCACACAGGTTTTATTCAGTGGTTTAACCGGTAGGTGTTGAGAGCACACAAGGATTTTCCGTTAAACTAGACAATGCCTTCCTTTCTGTGTTCTCATCATTTCAATGTGGTCCAAATTCAAAATACCTTCAGTTATGCAGGTTTCTGCAAACTGTTTACCAGGTAAAAAGTGACTTTGTAACAATGGTTCATTCACCCACTGCTGCTCTTCAAGCTACCAGGTGGCACAGCTGTTGCTGTGAGTGAAAAGGTTTCTCAGTCCACCTGGAATTAGGACAGCTGGTTCCCGAGACCTGATCTGAATAACGCACAGCGGATACTCCAGCGCAGCTCCTGATAGAGCAAACAGCACATGGCTGTCCCACCAGCCCAGAGCAAACACCACTTACATTTCACAGAAACAGGCTGGTATTTACAACGGATCTGAGCAAAATGAATATCAGATTGAAGGAAGAACCCCCAGAGAAAAATGCTTTCCCCAAGACCTACTTGTTCACTGAAGTCAAAGCAGCTCTTACCTTTCTTTCTTATTTTTAGTCTCAAAGTCTGACTTTCCTGTATGTAAAAAGCGAGATGAAAAATATTCATAGCATTCCTGCATCTATTCATGTACCACACTGGAATTCCATGGAATTTGGAGGGGCGGGTGTTAGACTAATACTTCTTAGTTTCCTGTGTATACCAGTTGCTGCCAAAGTCAACTAGATTAGCCAGGATCAGGACTATAATAGTTTCCTTGCAAGTTGCAAAGCAGATAACATTTTATTTCAATAAGAAAGAGAAATAAAACCAAAATAAAACAGACCTAAAATAAACTAGACAATGTAATTCAAGTCTGGCATAGATGCCAACAGTGACCCACTTACTCTATTTTCTGCCAGGGCCATAGAGATAGCAAGTTTCTTTCCTCAAGATCAGATGGCTACTAACCAACAAGAAAATGTCAGCAAGAGGATTGGAAAAACAACTTTTATGGCTTAATCTAGGGAACAAACAATCTACTCGGGAGCCTTAGATCCTGTTTGAGTCAGGAGTGGCCCAGCTGGGACTCCAAAGATGATAAGCCCTTACCTGTTTCCTCACCAAGGTTGCTCTCTCAATTTCAGGCTTATGAAATCCTTTTCATTCTTGGAAAGAATTCTAAGCTCACTTGCTCCTGTTCTGCTTCTGTGTGAGTTAGGGCTGTCTTGTCTATGCATTCAGGGTATACTGTTATGAGCCTCTCATACTTGGAAACCCCTTATTTGTACTGTTCAGGGATTTGGCTTCTATGTCAAAAAAATCTATTTGCTCCCTCAATGAATTCATAAGAGCTTCTCAAATTAGTGTTCGTACTTCATGGTGGTCCTACTCTTAGATGACACTGGAATGATGGTTGCCACCTCCCACATAGCTATCTGCTACTGACTTGCCTCTCCACTGGATTGTCCTATGGCTTTTCCAAAACTATACTTCCTAGCAGATATGGCCACATACTTTCCTCACAGATCAAATATAACTAGTGCCCTCATCTAATGATTGATATTAATAACAACTCATCTACTTGTGCAAATCAAATATCTCGATGTCTTCCTAGATTTCTTCTCTACCTTACTCCTCAGAACTGAACACCGAAGATCCCCTCTTTAAATGTCTTCTAGACACAAAACACTTTCTACATCCTTTTGTCTGTGGTCAAAGAGCCATATAATTTACCACCATCATCCTTCCTTTTGTTGGGGAGGGGTAAAGGCAATGTATTATTACCTAAGGCAGGGGCACCAGGTAAACCAGAATTCACTAGAGATGCCTGGCATTTGTGATAATCATAATTATGACATCTTTTGTTGACTGGAGTGCTGTAATAACATTCTTGCCAATATCTTTTATTTTAGGCATATTTTAAAACATCAGTTACTTTCTCTCTTTGCAAAACTGAAACCACTCCTCTTACCCTCAGGTTAAATGAAATTCCATTGCTTTATGATTGGTGGATATTGGTAATTACAATCCTTGCCAATTTTCCAACTTCATCCCTCCAAAAGTCCTTACATAGGCCTCCTTCTAAGTAAATTTATCAGCAGGTCACATGGAAAATGATCTTTATCCTAATTGTATTAATCTTTTGATTCATCAAATATTTATCAAGAAGTCATTATTTGTCTTGAGTGAATAACTTATAAACTCTACCCCGGCTTGGTTTTTTGCTGTTGTTTTATTTTGGTTTTGGCAATGTAATAGTTGGCTTTAATTGTTGATTTCAAAAACATGAGACTCACCCAGGAAGCACATCTCTATGAGAGACTTTCTAGATTCGTTTGGGCTACGGAAATGTCTTGAAATAGGGAGACCTGATCTTTGTGGATGCTACTATTTCTTGGACTGAGGATCCTAGATTGCATAGAAGTAGAAAAAAAAAAATGAACCGAGTACTAGCATGCATGTATTAATTCACTATCCTAGGTTCTTGTCTACAGATGTGATGTGACCAGTGGTTTTAATCTCCTGACACCTTGACCTCCTTCCACTAATTGACTATAATGTAGAACTTTGATCCAAGCAGACTCATTCTCCCTTAAGTAGCATTTGCATGGTATTTTACCACAGCAACTGGAAAGGAAATGAGCATACTCTCTAAGTTCATTTAGAAGAGGACTTGCCCTAATGTTTTGTTTATAACACTGGTATTCAGCACGGAGCATGGGCAGATAAAGATATACTAGATACCAATTAACAACATTGTAAAAGGTGGATAGAAAGGAACATGTCTAGACTCAAGTGCATCCATGGCTCTGGTGAATTAGCATCTCAAGGACATTGTCATGGTTGAATGAGAATGGAGCCCCTAGGCACATATGTCTGAAATCTAGGTTCTCAGTTGGTAGAACTGTTTGGGAAGGATTAGGGTGTCTGGTCTTGTTGAAGCAGGTATGTCACTAAGGCCAGGAGGATTCTAAAGCCAATACCATTCCCAGTTAGCTCTCATTGCCTTCTGCTTGTCGATCAGATGGAAGTTCTCAGCCCCTGCTCCAGCACCATGCCTGCCTACTGCTGGCATGTGTCCTCGATGCTGCTCATGGATTTAAACTCTCTGGAACCATGGTGTTTTGTGGTTATTAGAAATTAACTAACACAGATACCATTCATTCAGTCAAATATGACTCAAAATCACACTTTGATACCAGAAGTTTCACACATGCTATATATAGTTAGTTCTAAAGGGCAAATTAACAATATTTCCCAAGGCATCTATGTATTTCTGAATGAACTGGAGGCATAGAAAACTCAGGTTTTATTACTGAAGATGTTACACTGTTGACTAAGATAACAGGGCAGACTGGCAATGAGATTAAAGAGGCTTTCAGTAGATATAAACTAATCCTTTCTCTAACTTCCACATCCCATCTAACTTACATTTTCACACTAAGCTGCATATTTTACATTTTAGGAATTTAAGTATGTACTTAAATATATATATACAAATCATGATTGAATAGTATATAGAATAATTAATTAAAGACAATACTATTCCAAATAAAACTATAATGTGCACATCAACTAACGGGCATACCTAGCTGCAGAAGAAGAGTGCTTAATTATGGAAAGCAGTGCTACTGACCAACTCTGCTACCATGCCAGAGCTCTATACAAAGCTTGGTGTGCTTACCTGTGCAACAGGGTTAATAATTTCTTATTTGGTTGGTTTTTCTATATTCATATGTATGTCAATTATCTCTGAACAAGTTAAATGATAACATGTAAGGGCGAAACATGTGTGAATTTTCTTAAGTAAAAGAAGATGTAGATGAGTGCTGGATTTCCTAACTTTTGTATCACATACACAAAATCATACTAGATGCTGTAGACCAGATGTAAATATTTTTTTTGGAGATGACAATGAATGTATTTATACTGCTACAAGGTTATGTGATAGCGGCAGCTATTACTACTACTACTACTACAACAACTACTACCACCTATTGTTATTATTAATTATTATCATTGTCACCATTTTTGGTGGTGGAAAGCATTTGTTTTCTATTTCTTGATTCTGTTTTCATTTTTTACAGTCTTGACAGTTTCAAATATTCATATAATGAATTTCCATAATACCTCCTCACTCCTCCTTCATCCGTTTCCCTCTGTCACTGGGATTCTTTTTCTCAACAATCTCTCATTTGCTTTCATGCCTTCTTTTTGTGTGTGGCCCACTGAACTCAGAGTTTGTTACATAAATAGGCATAGGAGGTAATTTCCTGCTGCAAAGGCAACTTACCAGTGGCTGTGCCACTAAGGAAAATAACAGCCTCCTCTCCAATAGTTGTTAATTCCCAACAGTCTCTCAGGTAGTGATGGGTTCTCATTGCTTCTTCTCCCGTCACTAAATGTGAATGAGTTCAATTTTTCACAGTTGTTGTGTACATGACCACATCTGCAGTGAGTTTACGTGTGATAGGGACTACTTTTCAATGAATTTCAATCACAAATATCACTGAAACCACTTTCAGAATGGTTGGAATAATTCATGTGAATAAAGTAGTGAGAACCAAAGTTGAATGCATGTTGCATAATTCATCATTTAATGTCATTTAAAAATATTCACTTAAGAACTAACAATGCTTTGTTTCTTATAGTGGTACAGTAGATCCAGATGAGGCTCCTTAAGTTTCCTGGCCATTTGACCACAGAGAAGTGTTTATTTAATGACTAACCAACATGCTTAACCAACTAAAATAACTGATCAGGAAGACCTAAGAGTCAAGACTATAATAAGCAGAAATCAAATCTTTACCACTCTCACCATCTTTTGCTTATTAATGGCCAGAGTCAATAGAACCCAAATGCTAAAATTCCCACTGTGTAAAGAACATGTTGGCTTTGATTTTCTTGCACCATTTCTACGGAACAGTTGAAAGCACACAGACAGATTCTTAATGAGATATGTCTCAGAATTCACACTGAAGCATTGTCAACAGGCCAAGACGTCTGCAGCATTGCCCAGGTGTTTATATCGAATTTTTTTTCCATGTGAGTCCTGATATTTTCAGAGAAATCACACAATCACACACACACACACACACACACACACACACACACACACACAGTGGAAAGGGAATTCCTATGGGCTACTTTTGTAGTAAAATTAAGATCTGAAACATTTAAAATGCAATGAACATTTTAAAGAAAGTTAAATCTTAAAAAGAGTAGCCAGGCTGGGTGTCGTGGTGCATGCCTTTAATCCCAGCACTCAGGAGGCAGAGGCAAATGGATCACTGTGAGTTCGAGGCCAGCCTGGTTACAAAGTGAGTCCAGGACAGGCAAGGCTACACAAAGAAACCTTGTCTCAAAAAAAAGTAGCCAATTTATAGAACATCACTTTTACCTGTGACATTAATATAACCTGATAAAAACTGAAGTTGAGAAGCCTAGAAAAGGTATTTTCACACATGCATCTATACTCTATGCTTTCTATCAGTGACATGGAAAGAACTAGGAAGAACAAAGGAAGCTCCTGGTAGATTTCCCAGGCCATGTTTTTCTTTGGCGTATAGGTAGTAAAATGCTATCTTTAACTTCTGTTTTCCTGTGGCTGTTAATTTTTTCAGATGGGTCTCTCTCTGTAGCCCAGGCTAGTCTATAAACTGCTCCACAGCCCAGACTGGCCTTGAACTTGTGATTCTCCTGCCTCAGTCTCCTGAGTTCTGGGATTATAGTCATGTACTACCATACTTGCCTTTATTTATTACTTTTTAAGGGAAGAATTAAGGCCAGGTATAGATAATTTCGAAAAAGAAAATACTAACACCCATTCATATGAATAAAGTCACAAAGCAGGGTATTTCTATCTTTTTTTTTTGCCACAGTATTTAAGACATTTAAATAATATATCTACCTCATCAGGGTAAGATTTGAGAAATCAAGTTCCCTAAATAGGTTCACTAACCAGTTCTATCATATCTCTCCTATCCAATTTCTTCTAATGTTACTTATCTAAACATTATCAGTAAATATAAATACCCAGTAACTCAGAACGAAGAGGGAATTTTGATCATTTCTGTGACTTATGTAAGAAATGCCTATTAAGCGATGACCTAAGTTCAAGTGAAAGCGATTAGAAGTAATCTTAGCAGCTGGCCACAGTTCTGAAGACCCTGCTGTCGGTGCTCCTCCAGGAGCATACTGGATGCCAATTATGCAGGAGAAGAAAATCTTTCTGAGAGAGAGCAGGGCACAGATCCAGGCTGTAAATTATTTGCTCTGCAACACCTTCCTATGCTCCTGCCTGGAAATTCTGACCAAGACAGGAGCAAAAGCAAGCAGCAAGCTCATCCAAAACATAGAGTCAGGTGAGCACTCATAAAATGTTTATCAGCCCACAAATAAAATTTTAAAATGTGCAGGGCCATTCTGTCTCCAGAAGGGAGGAAGGAAATGCTATAAATAAAGGGTTCTTTGTTATTATATTAAACTTCTAGGGTCCATACCATCCATCTTGAACTTCTAAATATCACAAGTTCCAAAGGAAGCCCTCGCTAAGATACGTTATGGAAACAGATGTACACTAATTCTCTCTAGGCCTTTCCTCTTTTGAGCCACAGGGGTTTACCCTGATTCTGAGACTATCAGCTCTTCAGTGGCAGGTTCTTCCAGGGATCTATAATAACTGTGCCTTGGGTTCACATGACTTTATGATCTCATAAAATTTACAGCAGAGGAATGTACACTTTGTGTTCTTTTTCTATTTGAAAACATTTGTATGTGTGTGCCACATGTGCCTGTGGAAGCCAGAAGAAGAAGTTTCATCCCTGAAGCCAGTGTCTGTTGTGACCCACCATACGTGGATGTTGGGAACTAAACTCGTCACATCCTTTGAAGGAATAGCAAGCATTCTTAACCACTGAGCTATCTCTCCAGGCCCATATATTTTTTCCTCAGACTCTACCAAAACATTGAGTAGTATCTGCCTTGAGAAAGCCTAGATTTGTGTCTTTGTTGATGAAAATGTTTCCTGCATTTTTGCCTTAGCCATCTCTCACATCTTTCAGCAGCCACCTTGCACAGGGTCATCCTTGACCATTCTCTCCTGCGGAGGATGTTCTTTCCACAATATGTCTGAGCCGGGGGTCTAATGCTCTGTAAGATGTTGGATCACAGCTTTCCAAAAATTAATCTATTTGCTCCTCTTTTTGAGTCTCATTTTAACTTATTCTACCACAGGTCCTTACCCTCCTTGAGCATTCTCTTCGGAAACACTGTCCAGTTCAGATTGCTCATGGTTATACATGTCATGCATTCTTCTTGGCTGTTATCTCACCTAAGTGGTTATTGCAGTGATGCATGGTTACACCTGAACACCACCACGACTCTACTCAGGGACTCTAAAATGACAATTCCTTGCCTTGACCACAGTCTTTTGATTCTTTATGATTCTTTTCTCTAAGTCATTCATTTCCTCTGCCTCCCCCTTTTTTCAGTATATCCATTTCTGTATCCTTTGTCTTTTTCTAATATGTGCCTTGGAGCAAGATAAGTCTGGATTTCAATCTTGAGTTGCTTACCAGATATATTGCAAGCTATTCACAATCTGAATTTTACTTTCCTTAGCCTTAAATGACATAAAGACCTTTCTTTTTTCTTTTTTCTTTTTTTTGCATTAGTAATATAGTTTGTAAGGACCTATGTAAATAACCTAGCATATTATTCTGCCTATAACAGGAACAAAGCACTAATATTTATGTAATTACATAAAAATAAGCACTGGGATCAAAGGGAAGAACTTACTTATAACCCCTGATTAATTATTGCATTGATCTTTCAGGTAGCCTTTACATCCCACTACTTATATGCTGTGTCTGTTTTCAACTGCTCTATATTGTCACCTCTTGTGATCTATATCCTCTCTTCTGTTCATAGGTCCTTTGGTGGTGCAGGGACATTACACATCCAAGAAGATGTCTCTAAAAAGCCATATTTTCCATCTTGAGGAGTCCTTAAGCTTACTGGACCATTGTTTGCTGTTTTGTTGTCTCAATACAGCACTTACTTAAGCCTTAACTTGTTTTTCTTCCAGTAATATGCTCGTACCCTTTGTTCCTTCTGTAACCTTGCTCTTTGCACTCAGTGCCTACAGACTGGCAGTCTCTTAGTGTCTCTCAATTTAATCTGAAAATTATCATAAATAAGAAAACTTGCTATTGCTAGTGCACTAAAATCACTCCTAAGTGTTTGAATAGTTAGTGAATAATTTAACATGTGGGTGAAAAACACTCAGATGAGTGGGAAATTCTAATATACAAGACAAAGGACAATTTGAATCTGTAAAAAAGTGGAGTTGACACAGGCAGACAATGAAGAAAAAGAGTTGAATATACGTCTGTATTCTCGATAATGTGATCCTTCTACCTAGTCCATCCTTTCTGTTCTCAGTCATATCTACCAATTCACAAAGTCGTAGTGTGAATTGCTTTTGTTATTGGAGAGATAAAAGAGAGATTGACTCTGTAAGTTAAGGAAGAGGTGAGAACCAATGGAGTGTGGAGGGGCACCATGTGAAGAACTTATGGTATAGGAAGAGAAAGAAAAAAATAGTTACTATGTTGTTAGTTCAAAAAGTCCAATAAATATAATTGCTCTGGATCCTCACATATCCCTTGTTACATATGATCTTTATCCACAGTTTGGAGGACAATAAACTGAGTGTCTAAAAACCCAAGTTTATGCAAGCAAGCCAGTACTGGAACCATATTTAAATCTGGGAAGTCAGACATCTCATCCCATTGAGCAGTAAAACAAAGTAAGCCAAAATAAAAAATAAGCTTATTAACTTGCTTCTATAAACATTTTCTCTTCAGTATGTTTTATAAAGTTTCCAAAGAGAATTTCACCTCTTGGCCTGGCTCCTTATTCAACTCTATCTGGTTCTCCATTAGCTCTATGCTATACTGAGACTACTGAAAGGGACTGGCAAGGTAAGTGCCATGAGACAATATAAAAATGGCCTCCCAATCACAACAATGTCATTGGTGCCCTAGGCACACATTCTGATAGTATAGTGATGATGTCGGCTTAAATTCTAAAACAACAATTCATTGCCTTATTTTACTCTTTTTATTTTACATATTAATTAATAATGCTAACATCTGCCTACTTGAAGAGTTAGAAAACTTGACACTTCCCTCTCACTCTGTATTATTCAATCAATATCCAGATCCCATTGATCTATTTCAAAACCATTACTTTTATCAAAGTCCCCATACTATTTCTCTGATCCCTTCCATCTATACGTTAGTACCTATATCAAAGTTTTGTCAGAATTGTCTTATGAGAAGGTAAAATGGCCTTGTTGTACCACCTAATATAAAGCTCACTTCATTAAATAGACCCTTATGCACTCTCCTTGTCCTTAATGCAACACTTGTTCATTGTGTTTTATTGGGTACTTGCTTATATGCTCACTGTTTTGACGGTAAGGTTAGATTCAGTGTCCTAGTAGAACTAGATATATAGCAGATTATTTAATGACTGTTTAATGAATATATCACCAAGTGAAGATTCTTTGTTGTTGTTGTTTGACTGAAATAATCATAATTTAAGAGAGATAATGGAGTCATTTCTTTCTGTATTGATAGGCAAACAGCTCTTACTAAGATAGGCCCCTGAAGATCAAAATCATGAAGAATATAATGATTCAAAGATTCAAGAAGTCAAAAGTCTATATGGAAGAGTTGAAGAGATGGCTCAGCACTGAAGAGCACAGGTTTCTCTTCCAGAGTACCCAGTATGATTCCCAGCACACATGTGATGGCTCAGAAACACCTATAGCTCTTGTAGTGGTTTTAAAGAAAATGGCCAACAATGGCTCATAGAAAGTGGAATGATTAGGGGCTGTGGCCTTTTTGGAGTAGGGATGGCCTTGTTTCATTCACTTCCTGCTGCTTGCTGAGAGAGGTGAAGCGTTCTCAGCTCCTTCTCTAGCACCATGTCTGCCCGCATGCCGCCATGTTTCCTACCATGATGATAATGGACTAAACTTCTGAAATGCAATCCAGCCCCAATCAAATGCTTTCCTTCATAAGAATTGTTGTGGTCATGGTGTATCTTCACAACAATAGAGACCTTGACTAAGACAATTCTAGACCCAGGAGACCTAATGTTCTTTCTTTCCTCTATGAGTCCTGCATACACGTGGTAGAAAGACAGACATATAGTCAAAATACCCATACACACAGAAATAAATAGTAAATTCTTCACTGATACATTCCTCTTTCTATATTGAATACTGGTTGTGAAGGTTGCTCAACAGTAGATGATTAGCTTAGCAGTTCAGCGTGTTCAAGGGCTTAGGGTAGATCTCCAGTGCTAAAAAGCAGGGTTAAAGGGCTTTATAGCTATGACAAGGCAGCTAAGGAATCTCTGGGCAACATGAGGGCAATGTACCATGCTGATGAGGCACATCCCCTGGGAGACTTTGAGGCAGGCTGCTGGGTCCTATCATTTCACATCTGTGCCTCAGTTTGCAAGTATACAGAATAAGTGAGAATATACAGGTATTTATGAATAGTAAAAATTAGGAAAACAGGGGAAAGTAAGTGGTAAAATGATAACTAAAGCAAAATTTTCAGGAGATTGAAGAAACTAATAAGTACAAAGCAGTTATATTGTACTTGAGACAAATGAGTGATAATTTGCATCATGTATTAGTACCCAGTCTTTGAGCAATTACACATTCTTACATATACACATTTGCTAGGAGTAAAAGAAGGAGTTAGTCATTTTAACTTGAGTCCAATAGCATACCTCTCTAATACAGAGCCACAGCACCTGGCTCCAACTGAAAATAGGCTATAGCAGGCAGTCAGTGAACATGAGTTATGTACACCTCAGCATTTCAATGTTGAGGATATTGAGCATATTTTCTTCTGAAGAAAGAAAGAAATAATTAAGTATGTTGCTAAACAATGGCTATGATTATTTTTGGAAAAATCAAAACAAATTGGCTGTAGGTTGAACTTCCAATTTCTCTCCCTGTGTTATTTTCTGTACTTATTTCACCCAATCTAGAATATTTTGAAGCAATAACCATGGTCTTTGTATTTGGAAAAATTCCCACAGTGGTATAGTGGTCTCTCAATTCAGCTTTTGCTTGAATGTAATGAAAGGCTGGTGCACAGCCACTCATTTACAGTGAAAGCTACAGGGTAAAATTAGTCTCTCTTTAGAACATTCTGGTGTGTCAGAATTCCAAACTGAGAAGGGAACTTCTCATTTACACAGGTGAGTAAGGGAAGAGATGGGAACACAAGATGCTTGTGATTAGGGTATGGGCAAGTGCAGAAAGTGCACAAAGGAAAGCTGATGAGGAAGCCCACCCCCTACTAGCCACAGCCACCTTCTCTGTTCCATTTCACGGAGTAATCAGGAGATATTCTGAACCTCTCAAAATGCCATCAATACTTATTGAGGATGAAGTGGAACAACACTTTCTCAAGCCTTTGCAGAAGCAATCAGCATAGCAGGCTGGCCATGACAGGGAGCTCTGGCAGACAAAGACATGGATATATATATATATATATATATATATCCTTTCAAAAATCTGAATAAGAGGTTGATGATAATGTCCAGATTCCATTATAGAAGCAATGAAGAAAGTGACAACAGTGCTCACTTAAGCACTTTGCTGTGAAGAACAGACTTTTGATGTGTCCAATGGTTTATGGTTTACTAAACCATAAACATCCAAATGGCTTAGATAAAATGTTCATTAACATCATAAGACTGTGTATCTCTTCTAGCTGTCTCTTCATACTCTCTGCTTCCTTTCTGGACTCTGCTTTTCTTTAGTGCTATATAACAAGAAAGAGAACAAACCTCTTGGTTATTCATAGGCTTCTTGTGCCTGTTAACACTTGTGAAGTGAAAAATAGTTTGATAAACACCGCTGCAATGTGCTCTAAAGTTAGACTCTCACTGAAATCAGTGTGTCTATTGCATGTGTTGACGCTGTTGTAGGACTGTATTTAGGAGTGTCCCAAATTTCACACTAAAACGTTTAATCAGTGTCAAGCATGAGATGCTCTCAAAATGAGTCTTTAAATCTTATAGGCAGCTCATGTGACACATTAGGTGTCTTAACAGAGTTACCAAGTCATCCAGCTGGTGAGGAGTTTCAGCTATTTGACAATGATGTTTCTTTTAATATAGTAAACTGCTCTACATGACAACATGCTCTGTAACCTTAGAACTAATCAGCTATCACTTACATAGGTGACTGTCACAAGACAACCACTCTGTGACTTTATAATTATATTGCCTCTTACAGTACGGAAAAAGGTGATTCTTTTTCAAATATTACTTTGTAGAGTAGATGGAAAATATTTTCATAAAAACATACTGATTATTTTCAAAAATTAAAGAAATGTATTAGTCTGTTATCAACTTTTAATGGACTTCATTTGTATAACATTTAGGCTCATACTTAGAATTTACTCATTGCTTATTGGTGAGGGTTACTTGATTTTCCATTTCTTTTACCAATGAAGGATGACAGTTAAAAATCACTAAATACAAACAAGTCAATCCATCATATTTTCTACTTTGGCCAGTAAGTGAATAGTATTGCTTTCTATTGTGTTGTGAAGGAAAAAGTGTAATCTGTGTAAAAAGCTCTGAGTAGAGTTTACAGCAGAAATAAGTAATCAATAGATAGTTATATGTAGATTTGCATTGGGAAATTGTGACATCTGGTAAACATGTAAAGATTATTTTTTTGTCAAGTATGTCATTACTAAGTTCAAATGCGGACACCCTTTGCCCTGCTTTTTGCTTCGATCTTGGCTCCATCAGATCCCTTTGATCTTCCTAAACCATTACTTCTTGATTACAGGGAGTCTCTTGGAAGCATAAACAGAGGAGGCCAACAGCAGCGGGGGATCTGGCTTCTCATTGCACTCCCAGCAGGAGCCTTTTAAGCCAGTTGATACTAAATCTCATTAGACTGGAAGTAAAAATCAAGACTTCCATAGCTTTCACCAGCAAAAACAAAGTGACAGAACCAATGAAAGACTGAATACTAGATCCAAGAGATTGGAGCAAGGGCTATGCACCCTTCTCTTAGGCGAAAGGACACTGGAGTGTGAATGTTGTCCTTCCAAATATTAGTTTACATGTATATGAAATGAAAAAAAGTTTGTGCTAGAAAGTCGTTTAGGTCTCTGCCAGCTCTTGCTCTTCATGAGCACACAATTGCTTCTGCGTGTACCTCAAAATACCATGATGTAAAGTACGATGCTTAGAGTTCTTTATACCAGTGCTGAGGACTAAAAACACTGTGTGCATTTCTGTGCAGAGGATTTCCAGGTAAATTGACTTTCTAGAGGGAACCATACTTGAAAACAAAGAGAGGTGGAGGAAGCAGGAAAGTAAGAGAAGAGAGAAGATTATGTTGAGGTTATTGTAAAAAAAAAAAGCCTGTTATGGTTATGGAATGAGAATATTGCTTTGTAAGTGATAATAGGGAATTTTATAAATAGGAGCTAATGTATTCTAACTTATTCTTAAAATATTTTTGGTATTTATTATCGATATCCATCCTTTGTCAAGTTTGTGGGTAGGAGGTCCCAGTTGTGAATATATAGTTAATATAAAATCAGACAGATCAAAAGGTCTTGATATCTCCATTAGTCCCAAAACCTAGGAAGAAAATGAATGCAATTTTACATTACATTATTTTAAACAGGGGAAAAAAATCTATTATCTATAGGACAGGTAACATTAAAAACCCCCCAAATTATCCAAACCTCCACACTAAGACAGAAAGTTCCAACAGGAAAGCCCTTTGAAAAGCATGAGTTCAAATAATGCTTGCAGGTTTTTGGGTTGTGTGTGTGTGTGTGTGTGTGTGTGTGTGTGTGTGTGTGTGTGTGTGTGTGTATGAGCTGCCGAGTGATGAAAATTAAATTGCAGTGACCAGTCAACTGGAATGAGAAAGGTGTCCCTAGGATAAATGCTGAATGATTTTTACACTGATAATGGCGGTGATTACATACCATATAAAGAAAATTCTAATAAGACATACTATCATTCAAACTTTTCCCACTGATGAAGAGAATGCAAAAGTGCACTGTAGAAGGGAAGGAGGAGAAAGAGGAGAATGAAGAAAAAGGGTGAAAGGAAAGAAGGCAAGAGAAAGGAATTGGTGCCAATAAACGATTGGGCACTGGGATGAACTATGAATATTACTGTGTTTGGTACAACGTAAAGGCCATATTAAAAAATTTTACAGACAAATCTAAAGTACTACATGAGTGTAAAAACCTGTTACTGGCTGTAGGTGTAGCTCAGTGGTAGAAAACTCACCAAGGGTGCATGAATTTCTGGGTGTGCTCCCCAGCACGAGATAAAGGGAAGGAAGGAATGATGGAAGTAAGAAAGAGAAAGAAAGAAAGAAAGAAAGAAAGAAAGAAAGAAAGAAAGAAAGAAAGATGGAGCCTTTTGGAGACTATTTATATACTAGAAATGAGAACTTAGGGAGAGATTGTCCTGGGAACTATGAAGTGATAAAGTCTGAATTAGAATTGTGGCAAGAGAAACGAGAAAGGAATTCCTAAAGTGTTTTGAATGGAGCTGAAAAGGACTTTGCTTTGAATAGGAACATTTAGAGAGGAGGAGCAACCTTTAAAACCAAGATTTAACCCTGGCAAGAAAAAAAGAAAAATGGAAGAAAGTGCATTTTCTCCTCTGATAAGCCGGGTCTCAAGCCTGCACAATATAAAAAAAAAATATAAAAACAAAGATGATAAAAATAATTAGAATGCATGTGCCTTATCTTACGTTGGCTTTTGTTTGGTTTTGGTCCTTTTCCATCTGACCCTCTTCTGAGCCTCCTGCTCTTCCTTCATGAAGACATGGGTAAAATGGCTTCCTCTAATCTCTTGTCTTTTTTTTATTATTATTAATTTATTCTTGTTACATCTCAATGGTTATCCCATCCCTTGTATCCTCCCATTCTTCCCTCCCTCCCATTTTCCCCCTATTCCCCTCCCCTATGACTGTTCCTGAGGGGGATTACCTCCCCCTGTATATGCTCATAGGGTATCAAGTCTCTTCTTGGTAACCTGCTGTCCTTCCTCTGAGTGCTACCAGGGCTTGGAACTAAACAGAGAATTCTCAACAGAGGAATATCAAATGGCTGAGAAACACTTAAAGAAATGCTCAACCTCCGTAGTCATCAGGGAAATGCAAATCAAAACAACTCTGAGATTCCATCTTACACCCATCAGAATGGCTAAGGTCAAAAATTCAAGCGACACCACATGCTGGCGAGGATGTGGGGAGAGAGGAACACTCCTTCATTGCTGGTGGGAATGCAAACTAATCTCTTGTCTTGATTTGGGTTGTTTTCCCTTTTCTCTACAGTGTTTGGTGTTTCCCTCTTAATACTAATGTCCTCAGCTAGAATATGACTCTGAAGACAAAACATCCTCTTCCAACACTATAGTCACTGCCCACCACAATGCCAAACCTATAACAACCATTCAATTGTATTAATTCATCTATTGTCATTCACATATATCGATTTGTTTACCATGTCTATAATATACTGAAAAATTTAAGAAGGTTAGCTGCTGGGAAAAAGACTCCTGAGACAAAAAAAAAAAAAAAAAAAAAAAAAAAAAAAAAGCTACTAATATGGAATCTAATAAGCAGAGCTACCACATCGGGATTAGAGATTAAAAACAAAACCTCAAGCATCTTGTCAAGGATAAACTGCAGGAAACCTTGATAGCTCTTGGACAAAATGTAAAACCAATACCCCGAGACTACAATCATTTATCATCAAGAAGCAGCTGTTGTTAGAATTAATATTGATCCTTGGTAAATTGCACAAAGAGTAACCTTGTTATATCACCCAGCACCTTCGCCTGTGTCACCCAGCTGTGAGGCACTTCCTTAAGTTGTGTCTGCCTCATCTTCTCTTCTATATCCAGTCGTGTAAGGAAAATGGTTGTGTACTGAGGTAACTCAAGATGCACTGGGCTGTTTCCCAATCAAATAGTCCTAAGAATAAAATACACTCCCATATCTGGATTATAATTTCTAAAAATGCCAATCTATTATAAAGTAATTTTAATGTGAAGAGACTATACATGATCCAGTTCAGCATCCTGATGACTACAGAAAGATGACATGATCCTTTTTAATGACGTGACCACTAAGCCCAACATATCCTCAATTGGGTCCATAATGTCACATCTGATTTCCAATTTATTTTAATTAGTTTATCGATTTTATTATTTTAATTATGTAGGTGTGAATGTGTGTGTGTGTGTGTGTGTGTGTGTGTGTGTGTGTGTGTGTCTGTGTCTGTGTCCTGTACTTGTTTATGTGCACATGAGGGTTTGTGGAAGCCAGAAACATCAAATCCCCTCAAGCTGGAGTTACAGCTGGCTGTGAAACACCTGAGTTAGATTCCAGGCACTGAACTTGCATTCTCCAGTATAGCAGAAAGTACTCTTAACTCCTGAGCCATCTTTCCAGCCAACGATTTAGTTTCTTTTAATGATATTGTCATTTAGGGGAAGAAAAGGAGAAGTTTAGTCGGTAGCAGGTGGTAAATGACTCCACCCTAGACACTTTTATGAATGCAGAGAACTAATGTTTTCAGAAGTTAAGTGGCTTTTTTGTTCTCTTGTTTATATAATATTAGAGTAGATGATATGAGCACATTATCTTGATAAAAATATTTAATATTGTACAGTTATAGCTAATAATAATAATAGCATCAGCTATTTAAGGAATGAGAATTTTCTTGTGTGTTTTAAACTTATTTTTACTAGCTTCCTGGACAAATTTTAGCATTGTATCATTAGTTTATGCACTGTTATAAGGTTATAATTGATAAAAAAATATATGGGTTTAAAATTTTACATTGTATTTATTTACTTATTTTGTGTATGCACACATGTATGGGCCACAGTGCATGTGTGGGGGTTAACGTACAACTTGATAGAATAGGTTCTCTCTTTCTAACAGGTATATAGGTTTGCGAATCCAACTCAGGTCATCAGGCCCAATGGTAAGTACCTTACCCATTTGCCATCTTGCTGACCCACTTGTGAAATTTAAAACAATTTAACACACTACAGAAGAGTTTGCTTTAATAATTTTTATGTTAAAACATATACAGAATTAAAGAGTAAACATCAACAGGCTTGTCATGAGTAGCAAACCTAGTAAGAAAGTATCTGTATATATATATATTATTGACAAATATAAAAGTAAAAATGCAAACTGTCATTCTAAAAGAGATTATCTGCCTTTTACTAGAAAAAATGTAATTCCTACATTAATTGTGTGACATTCATATAGATGGGTACAGTTGTATTAATTTAAAATGAGAAACTAATGCTATAGAAAGACCCAGAACATTAGTAAAATATATATACAAAGGGTGCATTTTGTATTCAAAAACTGAATGTCTACCTGATACTAAAGGTTTATCAAATATATTTATAAGCATTTCATCCTTATTCACTTTAATATAGTCCCTTATTACATAACTTGACCACAGAAGTAACTGTAAAATAATGTAACAGTATTGTAGACAAGGATGGAAATAATATTTGTACATATCATAAATTGAAATAAAAGTTATATAAAACCTGATATTTAAAATTAGGGCAATAGAAATGACCAAGAATTTTTATGGCCTAAGGAGATGGCTCAGTAGATAAAGTAGTTACTGTGAAAGCACTGGGGTCTCAGTCTGGATCACAGAACCTATGCAAGGCCAGATGCACTTGCACATGTTTATAATCCTACCTCTTCTAATGAGAGGTGGCCTGTGACCAGAGAGTTACAAGCCAGCTACATTTGCATACACAGTAGTGGAAGAAAGACCCTGCCTGAAATAAGGTGGACAGTGAAGATGCCACCAGAGCATAGCTTTGAATTTTCTTTTTTTTTTTAATATAAAGAGTTAATTTCTTAGAGGTATAGCTTTGAATTTTCATAGGTGTAACATGGAATACACGCATGCATGCATGCATGCGTGCGCGCACGCACGCACACACACACACACACACACACACACACACACACACACACATACACACACACTTAAAAATTTTAAAACTCCTAAGTAAGTGGTATTAAATAACACTCCTTTCCAGACACTGAAAATTTAAGAAAGAGTTTGCGGGTAGGAAATCAAAATGCAGAACAAGACAAATGCACTAAAGGTCAAGCGCTTCCCCACCTGGTTCCTCCTTTGTCTGCTTCTGTTTAGTTAGTGCAAACTGTCATTAAGAATTCCATGTGTTAACCATGATAAATGAAAAGAAAGGAAAACTGGAATTTGAGAATTCTCATAAAAAGAAAACGAACCATGCCTTAGTCTTATTATCTTGATAACATTTCACTTCAAGAAACAAAACTTTTCCTGAACATTGATTATTGCAATGAAAAGTGAAAACAAAGTGATGAATTTTACTTTCAGAACAATACTTGCAAGAGTGATATTTGGTCATTTTTGCTCTATATGGAGAGCAGGAATGCCCCTTTATACCTACAGACTTTCCTGCCTCCAACAAAGACTGATATTCACAATATCTACATGAATTAATATTTTTTTTCAAAACTGGTTTTTTTTTTCTCTATGTAGCCTTGGTTGTCCTGGAACTCACTCTGTAGATGAGGCTGGCCTTGAACTCAGAGATCTACCTGCTTCTGTGGACCAGTTAGTGGCATGCACTACCACCAACTGGCTTATGAATTAAAAATTTAAACCATGTAATTATTGCCTCCTATTGGGACCATGAAAAATTTTCAGTTTTGGTTGTAATTATGTATTTTTTTTTTCACAGAAAAGAAAACTGGGTTTGATGCCTGCCCCTTCCTCCCTTCCTCCTCTCTTCTTTTCTTTTTTCCTATTGTCATTTGTTTTCCTTTTGTCCACTTTTTAAGACCGGAACTCACTATTTAGCCAGGCCGGGATTGGAATCATACTAATGCCGACTGGCAATGAATTCACAAAAATTCTCCTGCCTCAGCACACCCAGTGCTGAGATTACCAGTGTGCTCATACATTTGTTGTCACTTTGCCTTTATGCAAGCAATCTCTCAAATGGAGGGAAAAGTTTAAAAGATGCGAACTATATGAGTTGTATTTTATGACCAAACTGTGAGGGAAATTTACTGACATGTCCCAGATACTGAGGTTGATGCCAAGAATAGCAAACATATCATGGAAACAAACTTGTAGTTTTAAGGTTAAAAATACATTGCACTAGAGACAGAAGGCCTAGATAAGAATTCTGTTCTTCTGCAGGTTAACCACAGGACACTAGACTAATCACCTCATGTCTGCGTGACAGGTTTCTTGTAAGGTGTGATAACAACAAGACAGTGTCATTGAGTTGGCATAACGACAGAGTTGTCAACATATACATGTGTTGAATAGTAAAACTAGGTATTATTACCTTATTGTTGCCCATGTGAAATAAAGTTACATCCATCCTACAGAATGACAAGAAATTTGAGGTTTCCCTTAAGCTTATGGCTGAGAGGTATAGGACATTCTGTTGTATTTCTGTGACAATATTTTGAGATGGAAAGAGCAAAGGGGGAAGCTGTTTCCTAGAAGACAATTAATCATCCTGTTTATATCTTATTCATGGAAGAAACCAAGTATAGACTTAAAGTCATTATATCTCCACACTCGATAATGACCAAGAAATCATTTACTGTAGCATTTGCCAAGCTGTGTGTAGACTATCTGTCTTTGTAGCTCTTTCATTAACCCAGACATGTTACAAAATTAATAAAATAGCATACTTCTAATTACCTCATAAGCAAAAAATATACAGCTCGTCTGAGGAGCCTACTCATACACTCGTCCAGTTCCAAACACCAAACAGGTCAGCAGGCTTCTGTATAGTTAGAACGGCCATTCTGCAGATTTCTGATTCATCTAGGGCTTTACACCTTTGTCATCAACTCACTTATTTATTCACCTGTTTATTTATGATCCTTGCTATTTCAATGCCTGGAAAGTTGAATTCATTTGCCCAGTATAAAAAGAAGAAAACTATGAGGGAGTTGAAACTAGAAAAACAACTGAGGTTGTAGCTTTTTAATGATGTGTGTCCTTTTGCCAATATCTTGTCCTTCCTTGTCATCTAGTAATACTCTTGATATTTTGTATAAATTTTATCCCACGTTTACAGCTCTTTTATACACACATGTATACATTATAGGCTAGGATTCATGTAAAAAGAACATGGAGGTCTTCTTTTCTTTTTGAGCTTCGCTACTTCAAGTACATTATTTTCCTGAAAAATTAGTGATTTCATTTTTCTTTCTTGCTTATAATATATATATATATATATATATATATATATATATATATATATATATATATATATATACACCTCATTTTCATTATCAAGTCATCAGTTAAATGGGCATCTAGCTTGGTTTCAGTTCTTTGCTTATTGGGGTGCTTGTATATGTTCTGGAAGTGTGAATTACATGGAAATTCCTTGAATATATGTGTGTGAACATTTAGTATGTAGAGACACATGTTGAATGAATCACAAGTGATTTTTTAAAATTAAAATATTTAAGTAAGATTTGTTTTATTTAAAATGAATGTATATTTATACGTGTTTGAGCAGGTGAGTGCAGCTGTCTCCAGAAGCAAGTAGAGGACACTGAATCCCTGGGAGCTGGAGTTTTACCTGTCTGACATGGATTCTAGAAACTGAACTCAAGTCTATTGCAAAAGCAATCCACACTCCTAAGTGCCTTCTCTTCAGTCCTGACAAGTGAGTCTTCAAACACAAACAAATGGGTTTGACATCATTTAGTGAAAAGCTCATAGCACATGAAGTGGTTTTAATATTTGAAGTGTAAATTTTTCCCAGAAGCTTCTGTTAAAACTTAAATCAATGTCTTAGTGAAGATTCACTGGGCTTCTAAATATAATCGGTGTGGTTTAAAGGCTCACACACTCTTCAGTGGTTGTATTTCACTTAGCAGAAAAAAAATGTTTCTTCAATGAGTGAAAAAAAGGTGTGCTGGTATTCATTAATATGGCATACCATATTTAAAAAAAAAGAACAATAGAGAGCCTACTAGGTAAGTGTTTTCATTATTATACGAACAAAGTTTTATTAGTTTGATTTTTAGAAATTAAAATTTATCTTAAGACGAACAAGGTGATTTCGTTCTAAATTGTGACACTCAGGGTACTTACTAAATTATTTATTCTTAACTTCCAAAGTCAGCTCTATGGTTAGTGTGGTGTGTGTGTGTGTGTTTGTGTGTAGTATTCTTTTAATACAGAAATTGCAGTAATTAGCTGTATAGTTAGATGGAATAATGCTTTACCATCAATGTGTACAAATTTGTTTCTCAGAAGTATGGTACTTGTCAGTAATTACTTCTTACCCTGTTGGAGTCAATCCTTGCTCTGGATGTGTAGATGGGAGGAGGGATGTTGAAGGCCTGGGGAACCAAGTATTCTTCAGCATCCATCATATCTTCCAAATCCTCTTCATCCAAGAGATTCTGGAAGAATTTGCTGTCATTTGGACTGGGAAGCTTCATACGATCATCACCCTGAAACATTGCCCATGAGAAATGCACAAGTCATTACTCTCTCCTTCATAACATGTGGTTTTAATTGCAAGTTTATATAATAGAATAGCAAATGGCTGGAGAATTCATGTTATCAGTTTAAAAAAAAAAAGCTTTAGCTTAACTATTAGCCAAAAAGAGTCCTGTGATATGGTTAGATATTAAATGGTATTTAAGAAGTGGATTACAAGAAGAATGCGATAAATACAACCACAACCACAACAACAAACAAGGAAGGCAGGTGCTGTGCATGTTGTGAGGGTGGTAAAATCCACCTCAGGTCTGAGAATAAGCTGTACGGGTTCAAAACCGATGACAAGAGGCCATTGGCTTAGTTGTTATTTAGCGTGTGTACGCTGATGTTATTGGGTGAGAATGCAGACACTGATGGTTTGTCTTGTAGTATAATGGCATCAGTGTCAAAATGGTGGCACTTAAATGTCATTGCACAGTGACATATAGAGAATATATGGGTGTGGAAGAGATATTAAAACCCCTGAGAGGCTCTGTTCAATTTAGCGTTTCTTAAATATTTTTACCTTTTCCAAAGTTTGTTATAGTTGGTAAGCAATGTTGGTTTGTGAGAGTTAACTTGCGTGAAAATGACTGAAAATCCTTATCTTCTACAATATGCCCTTCGCCTGCATGTCGGTCTACTTAAAACTAAAGCTTCTTTTCAGTAAAGAGATGACTGAGACTATTCAAGTTACAGCTGTGTGTGCTTCAGGTGAAAATAACCACAGAGGAATTATTATATTAATTAAATGAGCCAATTTGCTTGACTTATGGCATGGAATGGGAACTATCTTTTGGTCTGGTCTTTAGATGGGCATCAACTCATTTGAATTTAGTTATTGCTTGAGTACTATACACCTCATGCAACAAAACAATCCACACAAGCGTTTAAAGTTAACATGCAAGTAATGGGTTTTACTGTGGCGTTATAACAGCATTTTCATGCTTAGGTTGCATTGGTTTATCATCCTCTTGCACTCCACTTCCCTGCCTGCTTTCACATCTTTCCTTTCCCAAATAGTCTTTCTACTTCTAGGCCATATGTATTATATTAACCTCTTGTCCTGAGTTATCTTTCTCTTAATGCCTCTTTTTCTTCTGTAATGGCCTCTTTCTAATCTTGTGCCCTATAGTGTGTGTGTGTGTGTGTGTGTGTGTGTGTGTGTGTGTGTGTGTGTGTATGTGTGTGTGTATGCACGTGAGAGAGAACATGTAGCATTTGCCTTTTAAAGCCAGCTTTGTCTCAGTTAATAGAACCGTATTCAGAGCCATGAATTCGAAGGTTGCTTCACGTGGTCACTTGATCACTGGATGTTTTTTGAAGTTTAGGTAGAGTTTGCTATTGGCGAGTCTTAAGTGCAATGTCACAACAACTAACCTGAATAACTAGGTATCTTTGAGGATCTCTAGCCATCCTTGAAAACTCAGCAGCCAACTCCTTGAATTTAGGTCTGCTGTCAGCGTCGATCATCCAACCTGGAAATTAACGTACAGTAGAATATTAGTGTGTCCACACTTGGAGAAAACGAGGCTGGAACTTTGGGGAAATATGGGGCAAAATGTAAAAAGCTACATATCGATTTAATAATAATCTGCAAAACAAAACCAGAGAAAGAAACAAACCAGGCTCTAACTCAGCAAATTGAAATTCACCACAGAATGAAATATTCTAGAAAATAACAGACATTTTTTTTTTACATTTTAGATTATTTTTAACTATGTTTCTATGTATGGGTATGTGCACATGAATACAGGTGCCCACAGAAGTCAGAAGAAGGCCAAAGCTGATGTTACAGGTGGTTGTGAGCCGCCTGACTCAGATGCTGAAATCCAAACTTGCGTCTTCTGCAAGTGCAACGCAAACGCTATCCGCTGGCTCATCTCTACAGAACCCCCAAGTTTCATTTTTATTGATCTGACTCAAACTTAATTTTTGCCCTAGAAAACAGAACCCAAGCTAACTAAAGGAGGTTTTAAACCATCTGATTTCACCGTTCTTGCTTTGGAGTGTAGAGATAATGTCTTTCAAACACTCTTTGATGGTTATAGAGAGAGAACATAAGGTTTTATACAAGAATGCATGGTAGAAAATATTTGATTGCCATTATATAGTATTGTGGTACAAAAAGTTGAAAAGGGAAAACTGAAAGCAGTTGCTTTTGCCCATTTTTTTTTTCCCGTAGCTGGAAGGAAAATGCAAAAATGATTTGTGATGTGGGTCCAGCAACACTCATTCTGCTTATCTTGGAATTAGCTTTTCCAGAATAAAAATACAAGTTCTCAAGGCAGGTAGTATGCTCTAGCTGGGAACTTAGATAAAATGCATCTAAACTGCCTACACTCTGTTTAGCTGATGAAATGACAGGAATAACAACAGCAAGCTTTCTTTGATTTCTTTGCCAAATGATCCCTTTCTAAAGCATAGAAATCTCCAGGGAAAGAGAGAAACAAAGGTAAAACTCTCAATACGGTTTGCCTCATAAGGCAAAATGATTGCCTGTCTTAACGTCATCACATTGGGGTATTCAAATCATGTCTGATGCTGGTTATGGGATCAAATCGCCATATAACATAAAAATTTTTTAAAAAGCTTTCTTCCAGGACATTGAGTAAGCAATAACTGTTCTAATACAGCTATGGATTTTTGTTTGTTTGTTTGTTTCTAGGGAGTTGATTTTTGTTCTTGTTTTGGAAATCTTGTGGGTATCATCTTTTGTATCCTTTGTGTCACCTCTCCTAAGCTCAAACATTTTGCATCTTATGTGTATTCCTTTCCAAAAAAACGCTTGTTAATGCCAATATGCTAATGACAGAGCTACTGGAGCCAAAAAAGGTTAACTTCACACTGAGATATTTGTTTCTCTCTGGCTAAATATTGAGTAAATAGGACTATGCTTAAAGAAAAGGGCATGCTGACCTGCACTGCAAGGAACATTTTTTATTTCTTTCCTTCCTGTCAGAATAGATCACACATGTCATGAATATAAATAGAGAAGACCTGGGCCTAGAGTCTCCGAGTCTCTTATTAATAAAATGCTTATTCTCCTTCACCACTTGGTGTCTTTCTTTAACCCTGTGTAAATCAAAACTGTAAAAACAAAAAACAAAGAACCCTTAGATTATACAAGAGAGATGGCTGCCTGATAATCTCACTTAAATTAAGTCAACCCCCCCCAGAGACTTCTTTAATTCTATTAAAATTAAGGGTCTAGGCTTCCAAAACACATTTATAATACATATGTTTCTGGAGTATAGGAGTGGAAAGAAAAGCAAGAAGACTTGATGTAAACAACTGATCTCACTGAAGGAAAGTAAACATGATAATCTTTACAACAGCGCTGATTCCTCTCTTCTGATTCCCGGTGTGCTCTGCTAATTTACTTTTGATTAAACCTATATCCAGCTTAATTCATTTTAGGCTATCAATGATGGTTAGATATTTTCCCAGAAAGATTAACATTAATATTATTACTAACATTCTTATGAATGAATAATTATTTCTCCTTATGACAAACTTTGACAGGCATGGAAATTATCAAAATTATGTGTAAGAACAACATAATTTTTACTTTGTAGTTTGTAAGCATGCTATTACTTCATAATAATAATCACAACAAATATTTATATTCTGCATTCATAAATGTTCTTGCTGAGCGGCTTTTCAATGTTGAGAAACATTTTGCAAGCAAAACCGTCTAAGTTGTTATTTTATTAAGAATGATGATGCAGATGATAAAATAATTTTTCAGTCTTACATTTCACCATGACCATGTAAACGTCAATTGTGCAGATGGGGGGCTGAGGCAAACGCTCGCCTTTCTCCAATAAGTCAGGAATTTCTCGGGTTGGGATTCCATCATAGGGTTTTCCTCCAAAGGTCATCAGTTCCCATATAGTGACACCTAATTGGAAATACAATTCTTACGTAAGCAAATTGCCTTCACAGTTTGAATCAGAACATATAAAATTACTCTTTAAAAAGGCAAATAGTTGAAATTTAAAAGAAGCTCCTTCATGTTTTTCACACACTGCAGCAATCCCAATGCTAAATCCTCCGGGGACAATTCACTGAACCCTCTTACTACTGTCTTGGAATTTTTAATGCACGCAGCAGGAAAATTTTATAATAAAAAATATCAGAATTTAAAACAAGTTTTCCATTTGTGCTTAAAGGTGATGCTAATGCTTACTGATGAAAATTGTTTTGTCTACATTAAAGTCCAGGATGTTTAATTCCTTTATTGTATGCATGTGTTCAATACCAAAGAATATAATTTCAGGAAAGGTCTGTCATGGATTAACTTTTAAATGAATACTTGCAGAATATTGCAGGTGTCTGTTGTATGGTAAAGCCTTGTGGATCACTCACTGTTCAGCTAACACAAATAAAACAAGGGGCATAAAACAATTTGCTTAACATATATAGCAGTCTACATGAGGATCAATCCACATGGAAGACAGAATTTATAGGAAGGGGTATCCATAGAAATGAGAAATGAAGGAATCAAGAACAGCTTATTTCTAAGCTAATGAAATGACTTTTTGAGCCACTAGAGAACTGACAGAAAAAGAAAAAAGAAAAGAAAAAGAAAAACCAAAAACAAAAACAACTATACAGTAAAGATCACTTATTTTCTTTAGAAGGTAATTTCTCTATCACTGAGCTCTATCCTCAGGCCAGAATATTTTAAAAACAGAAATAGCTGTGTAAACATGATTGTGTTACAATATGGGTCTTAATTGATGCATATATATATATATATATATATATATATATATATGTATATATATATATGTATGTAGATTTTGGTATACATTCATTAATTGAGTCTATGTTTTTCTGAATATTTCTGCAATGCTTATTTACCTAAACTGGTATATGTCAGTCACTATTGTCTGAAAACAAACAAAAATATGTAAACTTCAAATTATCCTTCAGAATAGAATCATTAACCCTTTGGAATTATTTGCTAATATTTACATCCTATAATATTTTTACTGTCCCATGTACAACTAGTGACAAATCTCAGCAGTTTGACATTTCCTAAACCTTGACTTTTTAATTTATATCGAGATAGCTGCTCAAGAAAGCCAATGTTTACACTTTAATTGAAGGGGAGGAAAATGGAGATCACTTTTTTAAAAAAGCAAGTCATGGTTGATGTACATACATATGTACATATACATATGTATATATTTATATATACATATTTTAATAAACACATAGACATACACATAAGACACATGCATAGGAAACATTTTATTGGAGCATGTTTGCAATAGTTAAAGACATCAAGTTGAAAATGAACACTAATACCAGAGTTTATGTTGTTTTCCTTTACTCCTCTTTTACATACATGTATTTAGTGTGTGTGTGCAATCATGAGGGTCTGCACATGCCACAGCACATGAGTGGAGATTAGAGGACAAATAGAAGGGTCTGGTGTTCTCTTTCCACCATGTGGGGTCTTGGGATTGAACTCACACTATAAGGCTTGGCGGTAAGCTCCCTTATCTTCTGAAACATTGTACAGGCATAGAGGCATTTATTTTTATTATCAATTAATACTAGTTTTATGTGGTATATTTAAATATATACAAATCATTGGTACCTTCTTTTTAAGTTGTAGGTGGACAAAGTTGTAAGCATAGACATGCTGCTAACTAGTTCACCTTAACAACTGACTACAGTGTTGTTAAGTATTATGAAATAAAGCTCTAATCGTAAATATTAATATCTCAAATTCAGGTATTCATTTAACCTTGCTGTCCTAAATGTAGTTTGTAAATGGAAGTCAAAGCTACAGTTATCAGTGTTTCTTGTCATTATCTTTATAATCTCTTACTATTTTTTTAGTTGTTCATTGTTGCCATTATAGAATATGTATGTCTTTAAGCAGAAAAAAAAAGTTTTGTTTTTGCTTTACTCTTCAACATTGATCATTTTTAGAGTTTCACGGCCAAAAACTTGTTGAAAATTAAGGCCATGAAATTTGAAAAGTTAGTCCTAATGTTGGCTGATTTTTCTGTGTGTGTAGTTATAATTAAATCAGACAAATCGCTATCAAACTAGAGCTTATAGAAAAAACTCAGTGGTCATACAATATATTTTACATTTAGAAGAGCATAAAAAATAACAAAAGACAGGTAAAATTGTGATTTGAGGTATCTTGCTTTTTAAAATGAGAGATCAAGGAGTAAATTACTTTAGGGAATCAAGTTTATAAGTAAGGGCTTCCAAAACAACCAAATTATGAGTTAATATATTTTGTACAAGGTAAACCCATTTATTTTTCTTTAAAAGGCAAAGTTTATGAAGATTTATTTACCATAACTCCAAACATCGCTTTGATGAGTGAATTTTCTATAATGTATACATTCCAGAGCCATCCACTTAATTGGCATCTATAGAAAAATAAAAAGTGAATTATTAAAAAATTATACCAGCAATCATTTTTATATTTCCTAAATGCTAGTCTCTGGACTGCCCTCATTTACACTTTTGATGTTTTGTTTATTTGCATAAACCTGTTGTTTTTCAATATAGGGAGCAAATGAATTGAAATTTGTAAAATATGTGAAATAAATTAACCAAAGGACACATATTAAAGCCTCATAAACAATAAAACTAAAAATAGAACCACTTTATATATTTCTTAATGTCTAGTATCTAAGTCATGAGCTAGTGCTATTACTGGCACTATCAAATCTAAAAATGTTTCTACATTATATTTCCTCAGAAATGAGATTCCTCCAATTTCAGTGATCCTGTTTCTCCCTCAGATATTTGGGGCACAGGTGTAATGGATTCTTTCTTCGGTTGCCCCCACTTCTTCTCCTGGTCACTAAATTGTCTGAAATCATGAATCCCAGAGTTCGCTTTGCTTTATTCCCCAGTCACAAATGATCTCCCTTGCCTTGGCTAGGCAGAATTGAAAATATGTGCCATGTTTGAAATAGGAGCTGGGAATATAAAAGAATGTGAGAGGATCAGCACTAATCCATCATCACTACAAGAAAAACAACTCAGCCCACATACCCTGCAGATGATGGGTCAGCAGAATGTGTTTCAACTGAAAGGGCAGCAGTATGTACCTGGGGATATAATTAGATTCTATGGAATAAAGATAAACATTTCTACTTTGGAGTTGAAAGCTTAAAACTAAATAGGCATTTGAAGTCATGAGGTTGGTTGCTCACCAAGGTGACACCAAGGTAACTCTATGACAGAATCATGGGATTCAGTGAAAAGGAACAGAAAACACATTGAAAGTAATTTCCCTATGGGCAAGGAGTTAGCCGACTTTATGGACTATGGACACCGTGTTACAGGAGAAAGTTTAAATCATGGGTGGATTGATAAAGACTTAATGGTGACCAGGCATTTAAAGCTATAATGAATCTTGCTTTAGACAAACCTAACAGTTGTATGTTCTTCAGACGGATGAAATCATATGATTTATAGACTGCTATTTCTGAGAAATCTTATTGAGAATTTCAAAGCTGTGATTTTTTTAGACCACTGCAGTTTGGTTGTAGACAGACAAAATAGGCTGATAAGATTAAGGAAAGGTCAGATAATTCCTTAAAACTGAAAATTTTATATTTGTATTTTATAAAAATTTGTTATCTTATGTCTGGGTAAGATTTGGATATAGACAATTATGTAAAGGACTGGGCTGAATATGCTATATACTGAGATGCCTATGATCAAAGGTACGTATTTGTGACAGAAAAGTAAGGTAGATAAGTAGCAGGTTCATATACATAAATAACCTTTTTTCATACCTCCATAGGTCACTAGAGGTTAAGATTTCTTGGGTTTGTGTCATTGACCTACTCTGATGTAGGTTTCTTCAGGTTAAGAAAGATAGATATTCACATACAAACAGACCTAACTAATTAGCCAAGCATCTGGATTAATCAGTAAGTAAAAGACTTATAACTAAGATCTTTGTAAAACCATATGGTGAGGGAGACATTCAGAAACACAGTTGTCAGGAAAAGTGGAGTTGGAGGGCTGGAAAAGGTAGCTAAGGATGTAACTGGGCCCAACTCTCTTCAATCTTAGTAGTTTAGCTTATGTTCTGATGCATACTCAAGTGATAAGTCATGTAGGTAAATCACACAATATGATAAAAGTAAAATCAAAGCAGCTATACTCGAAAACTGTAAGGCATTGTTTCTGGTGCTAGGGAAATTAGAAGTGAGGATGGTCAGCTTTCAGATGAGTGATGATTGTTATAAGTACCCGAGCTTCTCAGTGGCACATAAGAAGCCCTCATTCTGGAATAGTCATTCTATAGTCAATGGGACAATCTTAATGGCCCTGTGTTAGAGGTTTATATCCCGAGTCTCTAAGATTCATTACACAGTTGCTATTGTGGCACATAAAAAGATATATTATTAATAAAAAAAATTTAAAAAAAAGATATATTAGTACATTTTCAAGAAGTGTTGCTCTCTACTACACCTACCTTGCCACCATCAGCATTGTACTCTTTTTCATCTCCTTCCAAGAGTCGGGCTAGTCCAAAATCTGTGATTTTCACGTGATTTGGAGATTTCACTAAGACGTTACGGGCTGCTAGATCCCGATGAACAAGCCGCCTCTCTTCCAGGTACATCATTCCCTGAAAAATAAATCAGATTCCACAAAGGGGCTCACTTAGCATCTCAACCTTTTCATGTTATAAAATGGGATACTTCATTTCTCAAAGGGAAGGAAGAATTCTGGGATATGTGAAAAAAATTAAAACAAATAAAAAAACTTGCTGTGGTGTGTGTGGCAAACCACAGAGAAGCTTAGGAGTTTTACTTCTGAGTTTCTGAATATTGGCTAAATGTATGCTGGGTTTTATTGGGGACTTGACATCCCTTTTGCAAACCTATCATTAGTGCGGCACACACATATCTTAGTAAATATGTTAAGGTATAATAGGACTGACCTACACATCCCTCATCATTTTTTCTCTATAATTTTTGCTTAACGCCATGTTCCTCCTACACAGTCAGTCCAAAGAAACACAGATATGTATTAAGGAAGAGAAAGTTTGCTTTTTATATCATACAAACATGATACTCTGTAAACATGTAAATCTGCAAGTATGCTAATCCACAGAATTAATGTTTCATTTATTAGTTAAATATTAGCAAGCAGGAAGATAAGTACTGTTCAACCTTATGTAAAAAGTTTATAAAAAGGGAACATAAGAAAATTCAGGGTGAGAGAAGTATGGGGGAAATACAAGGATCCAGAGGGTCCTAGAAACCTACAAGAAGAACATCATGATTGGCAGATCTGGGCCCAGGGATTCTGCTCAAACTATGCCACCAGCCAAGGACAATACTTGCAGTAAACACCAATCCCCTTCTCAGATCTAGCCAATGGACAAGACATTCTCCACAGTCGAGGAGCCTGACTGTGCTGTGAACTCTGGTGCCCCATACTTGACTACTTCCCTGTGGTGGGGAGGCCTGGTGGCACTCAGAGAAAGAATAAGCAGGCTACCAAGATGAGACCTGATAGCCTATAACCACATAGTGGGGGAGGAGGTCTCCCTAGGTCACAGACATTGGGGAGGGAAATAGGGTGAAATCAGGAGGGAGGAATGGGAGGATACAAGGGAGGGGATAACAATTGAGAAGTAATCTGAATCAATTAATAAAATAAAATAAAATTAAAAAAAAAAAAGAAAACACAGGCTTAGAATAGCTTAAGCGTGTGCATGTTTTTATTAAGGAATTAAGATAAATTGTACATTTGTACATTTTTTTTCCTTAGCAGTAAAGTGTGGTCAATTCGCAAGCAGACCAGAATCATTATAAAAGGGCTGCAGAACATTCTCGTTCCAAATACAAATCATTGCTGTTGGCAGTTAGCGTTACAACTGCGCAGCCTTGAAGGATTAATGGTTTCTGATATCAAAACAAAAGCTGTGGAAAATAGATGCATAAATCACATAGGTCAAAACATTATGAACTACATACTCGGTGTAGTGTAAAGAGGAGATTGCTTCCCAGAGCTCCGGGAGCCAGCCTCCACAGAGATGCCCATCAAACGAGTGGTGGGGATACCATCTCTATGGTCCAATCAGTCAACAGCTAGGTGACAGCACATTTATTGGTGCTTTCCGAAATCAACTCACAAATGGTATTTATGGGGTTTTTGCCCTCTTTCCTAAATAGTGCTGCCACAGGACATAAGGTAGGCTATCCCCCGTGCCCCCAAAAAAGGTAAATGCAGGAATACACAGCTCTTGCAGGACTTAGAGAATCAGAGTTAAATAAGTTTATTGTCTTGAAGATGGTGTATTTTTATATCACTCCAAAAATTTTGTCCTTTTAAGAAATGTTCATAAAAATTCCATCATTTTCCCTTATTACTACCCACATAGCAGGGCATAGTAAGTATCCGCCCATAGGCAGATACTTAGATTTATATGTACGCAAGACACATGCTCTGAACACTGTGCTAGATATACTAGGGAGGTAAAAACGACAGATAAGTTCATCACAAGAAAGATGGCAGAGTGGATTATTGAAGAGAGAAGAAGTAAAAAAAAACTAATGCATAAGACAAGGAGCATGTAGGACATGTAAGGAAAGTTGTATCATGAGGAATAGTATGGCAAGTACCCATGAGGGAGGAAAGAATTGAGAGAGGTACCAAGAGCAAGATAAACCTTGGAGGGAAAGACTGTGGGCAGAGAGAACAAGAATACGTCATGGAGACTAATTAACATGTGCACTCGGCCAAAGGCATGCCATTCTGTACCCCTGAAGAAAAATACATGGGGAGGGGCAGTAGAGAGCAGTGATACTGAAACAGTAAAAGATTCAAGAAACACACACATATGTCACGGACTTGATGTGAGTTTTGATTTCGGAATTTTATGTTCTACAATGCAGTGATCAGGAAGTCATCTTTTAAAGGATATGGTCATCCAAATTGCACTGGCCTCCTGGAAATACCATTCTGGTGCCAACACAGAAAATGGGATTGGACTATACACAAATGGAGCCAAAGGTAGGAACCACTGGCATAAGATACAAGCAGTTACAAGGCTGGAAGTAAAGGCAACGACTTGGTGGTCTACAAGGTTTATCCATTCCCATTTGTTTCCTAGTCCCACATAGAGCAAGGGTCATTCTCTTTAATGGAGCACCAGATATGCCACACCTGACCTCCAGTTACCCAGGATCCTACCACACTCCATCCCTTCCCTCTGCTTTGGTCTTCCTCTGGATCCTATATATGTAAGTGACCGACTCTTCTACTGGATGTGGCCAAAGGACTAAGGACTAGCAAAGAGAGGATAATTTTATAGACAGAAAGGTCCATCTTTGACAATTGAATAATGGAAAAAGAGAATGATTTTGATTCTTTTCTTTTTTAAAGCATAGCTATTCATTCCACTAAGTAACATTCAAGTGGAAATATATTTTACACTTTTCTTAAAGGACTTTTATGTTTATTTATTTAATTTATATTTATGAGTATTTCTCCCGTGTGCCGGGGCAAGTAGGTCTTCCGCACCCTGGTCCCTCCGAACCGTGGAGCACTTCTGCTCTGCCTGTAAGTATGTTTGTGTTCCAAATGCAGTGCCTGCAGAGGCCAGAAAAAGGCAGTGCGTACTCTTGAGTTCCAGATGGCTTTGAATTGTTACATAAGTGTTGGAAACTCAACCTAGGCGTTCTTCAAGAGTAATGGATGTTCTTAAACATTGATCAATCTCTTTAGTATTAATTCACACATATCTTAAACAAAATCAGTTACACACACACACACACACACACACACACACACACGAACAACTAGCAATGAACAACAAATTCAAGATCAGCAATTGTGTGAATGTTTTTGTTCCCCCTCCTAATTTGTATGTTGACACTCTCTGCAGTTATGGTATTAAGATAGGACAGCCTCAGTGGTGGTGAGCTAATAAAGAAGAGGGCTTCTAGAAACTTCATGCTCCTATAAAGGAAAATTTAGAGATATACCTGTTCTTCTCTGAGTGCAGTCCTGGTGAGTATGGTTACAATTAAGAAGCATATCCATGGAACTAATTTGCTTGACAGACTTGATTAACTTGGAATTTTTATTATGAGTAAGTTGCTTGATTTGTACTATTTTGTTATAGCAGTCAGATTGACTACAATACCCTGGATTTTAAAGATGGATTTTATGTTAATTGTGTGTATGTGTGGGGGGTATGTCCACATGAGTGCAGGTGCAGAACAGGGCATCAGCTCTCATGCAGGTAGAGTCACAGGTGGTTGTCCACTACCCAATGTAGGTGCTGGGAATCAAGCTCTAGTATTCTTTTTTAAAAAAAGATTTATTTATTATTTATACAGTATTCTGCCCACACGTGTGCCTGCCCACCACAAGAAGGCACCAGATCTCATTACAGGTGGTTGTGAGCCACCATGTGGTTGCTGGAATTGAACACGGGACCTTCTGAAGAACAGTGCTCTTAACCTCTGAGCCATCTCTCCAGCCCCCAAACTCTAGTATTCTGTAGTAGTCGTATATGTTCTTAAATGCTAAGCCATGCTACTATCTGCTAGGACACTTGAAATAACACATTCTATAATACAAAAAAATTGAAAATTCAGAAAGTTCTCAGACACACTATATTTAAAAATTCATAAGATAATGGAGTATCATACTTGAATCTTCATACCACTTGTCAAACAAAAAAGTAATCGAGATGTATCTGCTATGTTAAAGAAAAAATAAAAAATAATAAAAACTCAATGCAGAAAATCAGCTGACAATCTATAGAGTTTTCCCTGTCTACTTGACCAAAATTAGTACTAATAACAATGGCATCATATTCCATTACTAAACTATCAAAATTAGTATGGTCTCTTTGCCACTACGAGTCACCACTGTACAGACACACATACTTCTAAGTTGTTAGCTACGGCTGCCACCTTAGTCATGCTATCACACCCAGAATTAAAGTGTTGAAGTGTCTTTGGATTGCTTATAAAAGGTTTTCCACAATACAGTCATTAAGACAGGATTTTTCTTACTCGAAGAGCTCATTAGAGTCAAAATTTCTTTTAAATTCTTTCAAAATAAAAATTTTCTTTGAATTAGTGGGATGCAACTAAGAAGACAGATAATTATTAGAAATAACAGTGACAAAAATAAACTGGATTGTGTCCTGGTAGTGGAGAATGAATGAAAAGAGTTTGTTCATCATAAAAGGACACCATACTGGCTGGAAATGAAAACTTGTCCTCTGATTGTGGCCAGCTCTGGCCACTCCACAGCTCCTACTAGCAGAACACACTCTGAACATGTCACATGCTAAATAAAATATCTCTACAACTGTGGGGCAACTTAATCCAATGAATCACGCACTGCTTTTCTTCTACTATAAATATAAGGAAGTCAAGATGAACAGAGGCCATGTTACTAGGTCCAAGCAATCTAAGTAATGAATGATTAACCTACATATTTAAATCTGGGCGCACAGAAATTAGTAGACATAGGTAAGATGTCCAGCTTTATAAACCGCACTTTTGCAGAAAAAAAATATTATTAGAGCTTTATGTGAGGTTAGCAGTATAATGGAATGGATTGATGTCTAAGACAAACTAAGCTTAACTATCATAAAGTCACTTACAATTTAGCAACTTTTAATTATATAAATTGGAGGCTCTAGGTTTGCTTAGGCCACATGGCATAGAAAGTGGAAGATTTGGTCTGAACGTATATTCTAAAGGCAATTGCCTGATTCAAAGCCCAGTTCTACAACTTATAGGTATATAAATTTAGCTTCTCTACCATCACGTCCCTCTTCCATAAAGGGCGACAGTAGCACTTATTGCACAGCTTATTGTGAAGATTAAATATGATGGTATATATGAAGCTCTCAGTAAGTAGCTCACTGTATCTGCTGAACATGCACATTCTCATCAGGGTTACACAGACAGTTATCACCCAATTCTCAATTAGACAAACATTATTACTCTTAGTAACCTCACCTGCCTGTTTCAAAGGCATCTTTGAGCTACAGCAGGCAAGGCTGTCAAATACAAATAGCCAAAAGCACTAAGAATGTAACATTTATATAATTCCTGATTGTGTCATGGTTCTTCTTGCTATAGGTAGTGTATTGCATATATGTGAACAATATAAAGTATATGTAAAAATAAAAAATGTTTAATTAATTAAAAAATTTTTAAATTAATATTCATGTATATTGACAACTGTGAAGAGGTGTAAAATCAGTGCATTTTGAAATGTTACTCTTAGTTGGAATTATAGTATATATTTATTTATTTGTATATCATTGTATAAAAAGTTCATTTGCTATGTTTATTAATAAAAGGAATTTAAAATCTAAAAAAATACATTCTACCCAGCTGCAGAAAGTGAAAGTAAGTCAGCAGAGACTGAACTATTTGTGACAATAAATATTGCTTCTCTCCTATTTTCCATGCAGGAATTTCACCAAACACATGTGTGGAGCTACACATTTTGGACTGCAGTCAGCTCTGGGGCATTAGTTTCTGGAGTGAGCAAGAGCACATTAAAACAAAACAAAACAAAACTTCCTTCTAATAGCAAAGTTTTCTAAATAACAGGAAACTTTGGGAAATCTAACATCCACTGAAAAATCCCTTCTTTCTTCCCTCTCTCCTTCTAAAAATATCATTAACCCCAGGTAGGAAAAGAAACCCATTCGTTATTTAACACTGTTGGGAAGGTGACTTGCATTTCCCTTTCTATTTCTCCCTATTATTTCTCTCAGATCAACCAGGAAGTTCACATAGTTATCTTAGCAGATGGAGAGTTAGTTCTTAGGGCTAATTCCTGTATTTCCTGTTGTAGCTATGTTCCTCTGAAGACATTGTTAGGGCAATCCTTGGAATTGTTACATGTTGAGAACACCAGTTTTCAGTCAGTTTAACAAAAACTAATAAAATGCTTTTTGATGGAATATTTTTTTTTCTAAAAATAGTCCAAGTAAAGCCATCTCGGTACCTGTATGTAGTAGGTCTGACTCTTTGCTTCCTTGAATTAGTTCAGAACCACACTACTGATATACTTCATCTCATAGTGATGGCTGCATTAGTCTTGGGGCATTGACACCCCAAACCGGGCACAAGTAGAGATGTTTTGTTTGGGTGTTCTCCCTTTAGCCAGAGGAAGAAAACCATCCCTCTTTTGACTATTTGAAGAGCTCAGCTTCAGGGCCACCCATGGAATTGGGAAATGATACAATTTTATCCTAGCCCCACTGTTGTCTCTGTCTAATATTGCTTTTCTCACTAAAGTGGTGTGCCTAAAAATCCTAGCCAAAAAAAAAAAAAAATCCTTCCTGAATACAAACTTGTCTCAGAGACTTCTTTCTACAAGAAATGTGTGTAATATTCCAAAGTCCTTTTATCAGAATCTCTGACAGACAGGGTCTTTTATGATCTATGTTCTATAATTCATAATTTCTACCATAATAGTTTTCCTATATTCTTCTCTCAGATTCAATTCCTATATCCATCATAACATCCATGATGGTGTTGATTTGTAATGTTGATTCTTCCAACCTCCCCTTTATGTCTTCATTTGTGTTAGTTATGTTGTTTTATGTGGAGTTTCATGCTACTTGTTTTTGGTTTTGTTTTGTTTTGTTTTTTGGTTTTGTTGTTGTTTTGTTTTTGTTTTGATTTGTTTTTTTTTTTTCAGACAGGGTTTCACTGTGTAGCCTGGCTGTCCTGGAACTCACAGAAATCCACCTGCCTCTGCCTTCTACGTTCTGGGATTAAGGGGTGCACCACTATTACCCAGCTTGAGTCTCATGCTACATCTAAAACATAGTTTATGGATTATACTGTTATGTGTTATTCATGTTGTTTTGATTTCAAATACATTTTGATAAGTAATCCAACTTATTACATTTCAGTGTTGCATTAGATGTTCACATAAGCTCAGATATATAGGCAGATGTAATTTATATCCTTACTAATCTATTGTTCATTTTTGTATTGATGAGCATTGAATTTTCTGTATCTCTTTAACATTAAGGCATCATTGAATTGCTCAAGTTGTATATCTAAATTTGCTTAACAATATTATCTGTTGGCTCTAGTGTAAGATATAATAGTCACTGTAGAGAACAGCAGAGAGAGGGTCCTGTTTAACAGTGGAAGATGGACTATGATCATACATGTTTCCATTATATTATTTAGAATCACAAAATAGTTAACATACATTCCACATGTATTCCAAGATGCGCATTCTAAGTCCTCCAGACACAGAAAAGTACAAAATCCTAATGTAATATGAGTATTCTTATTTTATTATCTCTTTATGAAGAAGAGTCAGCTTATGTGCAGAAAGGTAAAAAAAAAATCTTTCCCCCTGATTGTAACTAGTGCATAATATAGCTCACGGAGTTGACTATAGACTGTTAGATTCCTATGGCAATGAGCTTAAACCTTTCCCAATATGATTTCCTGAAGAAAACTACAATTAACAGGCTATAAAATCATATAGAAGAGTAACAAGAGAACTTTACAGAGACAACAAGTACTATAAGAAATGCAAGAGAAGAGTAAACCCCTGCAGCTTATATCCACACCCAGTCAGTTTTGCAGGATTCTCTAAGGATGGCGCCTCTGGGTCTACTTTGGAATCCAACTATGCTGGTGCTTTGTTTAATGACTTGGACATATATAAGGATGAGTTTGCTAGGCAATTCTACCATTTGGTAAATATACATGGAGCAAACTTATCCAAACATAGATAATGTGATCCAATCTTGATGCAGGAAGAGACTTGATAAATTTGAAAGTACAAGGCTGCTGTCAAAATAAAGTGGTAGGGATTCTAATTTTTTAAAAATTATTTTTCTAGACATGGTGGTGCACACCTTTAATCCTAGCATTTGGGTGCAGAGGCAGGTAGAACTCTGTGAATTCAAGGCCAGCCTGGTCTACATAGTGAGTTCTAGGCCAGTCAGAGTTTAATGGTGATACCTTGTCTCAAATTTTTTTCTAAAATCGTTTTTCAAGTATATGTATACATATAATATAGACACACACACACACACACACACACACACACACACACACACACACATATATATATATATATATATATATATATATATATATATACACAAAAGACACACACATGGTGTGTGTGTGTGTGTCCCATCACATTTAATTAGGGTTGCCTGTATAAACATGGGTGAAGGTTATTTGCTTGCATGGAGCAACGTGCAAGTGGCTACACTTCTGAGGAACATTGCTCCCCTTATCCTGGCAACCTTTAACTGTCTATAGCCTCTCTAAGAGAATTGGAGCCCATTGACATCTTGAAAGAATGTGGACCCAGTACAGGCCTTTGTGCAAATAGCCACTGGTGCTGTGAGTTCATAGATGCCGTAGTCATGTCTTCCTCAGAACTTCTTCCAGGGCTGCAGCTTTCAACACTCTTCCCATCCCCTCTTCTGTGATGTCCTATTAGCCTTGAACAGGTGATATGGATGCCAGTTTAGGGCTGAGAGCTCAGAAGCCACGTGTTCTCCACACACTGACAAGTTATGAGTCTCTGCAAGGATTATTGTTTAGGTATATGATTTTCTAAATAGAAGGAATAAATTACAGTCATGATAAAGTGGTGATATATAAAACAGTAAGTTTACCATACGTTACCAACTTACCTATGATATTTTTATATAATAGGCTTTTTTTTGTTTGTTGGAGTCGGTTTAGCTGTCAATCAAGCCAGCCTTGACCCTGCATTAATCTTCCTGCTTCTACCTCCCAGGTCCGGAGATTTCAGACAGGTGCCAGCATACCTAGCCACAGTTGGTTTCTTTACACCACATTGCCACAAGCACAGGAGCATTACACTTACTCTGTTACTAGGCTCTGTTTGTTGTATTTGTTCATTTGACCATGTGCCGTCTGCAGTTCAAACCAGCACTAAATACGGGTTTGTGGCTGGGTTAAATGGGCCAGAAGACCAGACTTTTGTAAGGCTGTCTGATGTTAACATTTTTTCTTTACAGTGAGGTAGAGCTGATTTAATATCTATACCTCTGATGATAGTATGGAGAAAGATGAATCCTGCAACAATTAGGAAAACCTGAGGTTTTGGAATTCAAGTACCAAGGGAATGAATAGAAACACTACCTATGGATCTCTAGGGCTGGTGAATATACTAGGATTTTCCCCTCTGTTTTTCTGTATTGTCTTTAAAATTGTGATTTTAGCCATTCTTCCCAAGGTTTTGAAAAGTCCCACTTTGAAAACAACTTCCTTGTGACTCCAAAAGAAATGAAAAAGTGACATCAACAAGGCAAAATAACGGTAAGAGAGGTAAACCAAATTGTACACATGAGAAATTTTTATTTTCCTAAGGAATAAATGTTGAGTCAAAACCTCTTCTGCCTGGACCAAGAGAATACCCGCCTGGCCATAGCAGTCCCCTGCCAGTGACCTCTAGTCAACATGATTACAATGGGAGGAGTGAACTGCGGAGCATCCCCACGCAGGCACTCTCACAAGGAGGTGTACTTAAAATGGATTACTTCTGCTCTTTAAACAGCCGATCAATAAAGATGTGGACTGCAATGAGAGAGGAGATGTTTGTGGGCTGTAGCAGTTATCCTCTGTGTCTCTCCAGAAATTAATTAAAAATCAATGAAGTGTGCAACCTATTAATACAGCAACCTCTAGATTAACCGATAGAAGTGGAACCTCTCTCTGAGCATACAGCTTGTGCAAATATACTCAAGTACAATAGAGAGAGGGTTGGATGCATGGCTCCCTTATAACTCAGCAGAAAGGTTTCATGTTTGATATTTTGTGGTTTCACAGAATTAGATCCTACTTGTAAAAAGACGCAAAATTTGGTGTTGGAGACATTGTGTCAAGAGCATTCCTTCTTATGTCACTCATGTCAAATTATATAAGGTATTCTTATTACAAAGTCAAATCCAGCCATTGTGTAGATCTAAAGAAATTCAATAATACATTTCTTAAATATAGATGCTGTATTTATGAATCCCGGGAGTTAAGTTTATAACTTAGGCTTTTTATTTTATTTTAATGTGTATGGATGTTTTGCTTGCATGTACGTCTTTGTACCATGTGCCTGTCCGGTACCTTCAGAGGCCAGAAGAAGATGGTGGGCTTCATGAAACTGGAATATAGATGGTTGTGAGCTACGATGTGGATGCTGGAAATCAAATTTTGGTCTTCTTGAAGACCAGTCCAGCTTCTGCTGCCTCTTTTTAAATGAGTATGTTTCAATTGAATTCCTAGACTAGCAAAGGCCTTTTGGTGATTGGAGCCAATTTGATTCCTGAATATGAAGTTATAGTCTGTGCCAATCGGTCTAGTTCTTCCTCTGCCTCCTTTTAGCAAGAGCAGACCTAGTGCTCATCTGAAAATGCTTACATGGCCATCCCTCTGAATGTCACTCAGACATTTTCCAGCTGCCTGGTCCAACTCATACTCTCCCTGCTCAGGTTCAATCTTCTATAAAATATACTCAGAAGCATCTGAACCAGTTTCCAGATCCCATCTCAATCCCTCTCCATCAATATGAAAATCCACTTGAATGTACTTTATTTTTTAAGACATTATTTTCTTATTATCTTAAAAAATTATTCTTCCTACTCTAAGAGCATATAAAGGGGGAGGAAGTCCCCCTCAGTCACAGTCATAGGGGAGGGAAGTAAGGGGAAAATGGGAGGGAGGGAGGAATGGGAGGATACAAGGGATGTGATAACCATTGAGATGTAATAAAAATAAATTAATAAAAAAACCTAATATGCAATGCTGTAAAATGATGTATTAAAAAAAAATTATTCACGCCGGGCATGGTAGCATATGCCTTTAATCCCAGGACTCAGGAGGCAGAGGCAGGCAGATCTCTGAGTTCGAGGCCAGCCTGGTCTACACACCCCAATCATAGCCTCTTCTCTCATTTCTTTCTGGTCCTACCATCCTTCCCCTCTCCTCTCTCTCCTCTTCCTCCATTCTCCTCCTCTAGTCCTCCAAGAGGTGGAGCCCTTCTCCTGTATCAACTGCTCCCATCCTATCAAGTCTCATTAGGACTGCCTGCATCCTCTGCTGTGGCTGAGCAAGGCACTACACCAGGGGAAAGTTATTTAAGTTTTGCGTATCATCAGGGACAGAATTCTAGGGCTTCATGTTTAACCTTGACCTAGAGGCTGGGGGAGACTCCTACTTAAAACCTATGGGTTTTTTTTTTCCAGCTCAGCATGACCATGGAAGGATCAAATACAACCACCCATTTCCACGAACAATAGCTTTTTCCATTACTGTAAATGTTGAGAAGCTGTCATCTGAGTATCTGGTGTCTTCACAAGCTTTGCTATAGTCATCTATGGCGTTATAACAATGATACAAACTTCTCCGCAGAGGGCCTGTAGGTCCTTATCACTAAAAGGGCGTTTCATGAAGTCTGCGGTTTTCAGAAGGCTCATGAATGCTCATGAATACTCTATTGGTTCTATTTCTGAGTGCTCCTCGCTAATACCAGCATCCATGGAACTTGGGTCTGGAGCTGGGAAGGCTCCTGTCTTTTCCTAGGGTTATATATTTGTGCTTCATAAGCTGACATGTAAAATATTTCACAGTAGTGAACAGTGTCTGTCCGTTCTTCCTCATTATGTCAGGCTGCTGCTGTCTTCCACAAAGCCTTAGAGGAGTGCTCCCCTGCTCCTGAACTTCCTGGCCCTAGCTACATTAATAGCTATTACTGAGACCATAAATGACAAGCAGTCCCCTAAAAAGGACTTCTTTGACAACTTTAGCCCCTGACTCTGTTTAGGTTCACATCTAGTGCAATAAGTGGGTATGGAAGATTGACACTTCCCTCTGCTTATTTTCCCCATTTTGACCTCACGCACTTGCTGTCATTTTCTTATCCATTTTTACTCTCCAACACATATGCACACATGTACATACTCAGTGACACACACACACACACACACACACACACACACACACACACACTCACACACACACACACCAGACCACCTCTCCCCATATAGCCAGAAATATCTTCAAGCACCTGAAATAATTATCAGTGCAGATTTACTTGGAATTCTTAACCGGAGCTCTGTGGCCAAAGCATACTGAAAACACTCCACCCTGTTTTTGACTTTGCGCTTATTGTTTCTTTTATCTGGGACATCCCAAACTGTTGATTAACTTCTACACTCTTCTGGTCATGGTACAGACACAGTCTAGAACAAAGCTAATTCTCCCCTATATAGTAAATTTGATATCATGACCTTCACAAAATATTCTCTACTCAGAAGTAAAATGACTCACTCTATTATTTGATGCAAGACATATCTTTGTTGCTCTTACTATATATCATCTATCTATCTATCTATCTATCTATCTATCTATCTATCTATCATCTGTCTGTCTATCCGTCATCTGTGTTATCTGTCTGTGTTGGTTTGAATGAGAATGGCCCTCAGATGTTTATATACTTTAATGCTTAGTCAGCAGAGTGTGGCACTATTTAAACAGATTATAAAGTTTAAGATGTGAGGCCTTCGTGGAGGAACTGTGTCACTGTATGTAGTGGGGTCTAAGTTTTCAAAAGCTCATGCCAAGTCCAGTCTCTCCCCCTGCCTCTCTCCTTCCCTCCCTCCACCTCTCCATCCACTCTCTCTCTCTTTCTCTCCTGCTCCCTCTCTCTCCCTCTCCCCTTCTCTCTCTCTCTCTCTCCCTGTATATCAGGATGCACTTCTCCACTACTCCAGCACCATGCTGGGCATGCCTGTTGTCATGTTCCCCAACAGGATGGTAATGGACTAAACATCTGAAGCTATAAGCCACCCCCCAATTAAATGACTTCTTTTATAAGAGTTTCCTTGATCGTTGGTTATTTTCACAGCAATAGAATGGCAACGAAGACACTATCTATCCATTTATCTATCTGGGGAAAAAAAAAGCTGTGAGATTTTCAAACATTAAAAAAATTCTGTTTTATTGATAAACAAAAGTTATAAGACAGAAAGAACACACACTTACATTCGTTTATTGGGCTGCATCTTCTAAGCTTAAACTGATGAAATGCTATATGGCATTTTAACTATTGATATGAGTATTGATTCCCTTTAAAGGCTTTGCTTTAGACCCTATGGGTTGTTAACTGCCTACATCTGTGAATAGTGTTCCGCTTAGATGACAGAACTCAGTTTGTCTCTCTTCACGTTTAAAAATTGATCGGGGTTGGATAGGCAGTAAAGTGTAGTCGATTTGATTTTCGTCTCTCCCTACTCCTTCTATATCTTCTTCTATTGCCTTTGAATCTTCAGGTTAAGAGAGAAGGAACTCACAGAAATAATCAGCACATTTGAAGACATATAGTCTAAGAACAATTACAAGTTCAGAAAGAGGAAAGGGGTAATACAATTTTCATACTGTTGATATTAATTTGCATTGCTTATCATCTTTCCTTATTCTATTGTTTCCTCTTTTAAAAACAACTATTAAGCATCTTCTAATTTTCAGGCTCACTTGAATATGTACCATTATGTACTTTCTAGATATAGTTAATTCCAGAGAACTCAGGGTTTGGTACTAAGTACTATTTGAATCCCACAAAATAGAGAATAAGAGTGCTGTTTATATCCACTGCCAAAATGGATTCTGAAAACTGCCCTCTTTGATGTTTTTTTTTCTTCAGTTTGCTGATTTATGCAGTTAATATCTCATATGGGAAAGTGCACATTATAACATAAACACTGTGTGGTAGAAGGTCACTGTCAGCCTGTTCTTATTTGTCTCTGTCACTGAAGAGGGAGGGAAGTAATTAAAAGTGCTGGTCTAGGGCAAGACTTCAATATTAGTTCAAACACTCACCATATGCTGCTTTGTGGCCTTAGTCATGTTATAGGTCTCAGACCAGTGTTATAATCTATTAAATGGGGGAAAATAATAACAGCCATCTCAAAAGGTTTTTCTGACAATTAAAAATCCATTACATGTTAAAGTCTTAGAATACTGCCTGGTCCAAAGAAAGCCCTCAATAGTGTTAGTTACTATTGTCACAGCAGATAGCCCCTTTCAAACACTGAGCCTTCAAATAACTTTTAATTTCCTGAGTCACCAAACAAATACTTTTTGTCCATAGAACCCCAAAGATCAGCTATAACCTGGCAACAATGTCTCTTGGTACTGTTCTTTTCTTATGGCACTATAATTTTATCAACCTTGCCATCTTTAAACTGCTTTCTGCATATACACCTTTGCTCTCTGTTCAGTCTCTGAGTGACACTTCCTTGATCGTCCACAAACACTTAGGTAGAAGATGAGAGTGCTGAATAAAATGTCCTTATGAATGAACATGATTAAGACAAAGTAGTCACTGAGACTACTGACATGAGTCTAACTTTAGCCTCTATGGTACTCTCACTGAAGATGAGCTATGTGACTATATATTATTAATCTTTAGAGCAAAATTTAATTACATATGTTAGTGTCTGTAAATGTATCATTGAGCTTTAGTTTTAAATAAAAAAAAAAAAACTGTATAATTAAATCTCATCCATGCCTGTGGATCTATATTTCAAATTAGGATTTTTTAAAATCTTCATTTTCTTTTCATTTATTTATTCACTTTACATCTTGGTTGTAGCCCCATCCGTCCTCATCTCCTGGTCCCACCATCCCTCTCTCCCCTGACTCCCTATTCCTCAGAAAAGGGGAGCCCCTTCCCATTCAACACAGCTGATCAAGTCAAATCAGGACTGAGTGTGTCCTCTTCCTGTGTAGCCTGGCAAAGCAGTCCTACTAAGGCGGTAACTGAAAAGCAGGCAACAGAGTCCATGTCAGAAACAGCCACTGCTCCCCTTACTAGAGGATCGACATGAATCCTAAGCTGCCCATCAGCTACTTCCTTGTAGGGGGCCTAGGTGCAGTCCGTGCAATGGCTCAGTGATTAAACGCACTGGCTGCCCTTTCAGAGGATCTGGGTTCGATTCCCTCAAACTCACAGTGACTTACAACCATCTATTACTCCCCTTGAAGATCCTTTTCTGGTTTCCATGGGCACTGCACTTACATGGTGCACAGATACGTGCAGGCGAAAAATAAATTAAAAAGTACCTTCATTTTCTTTTTCTTTTCTTTAAATTTTATTAATTTATTCAGATCACAACTCAATTGCTATCCCATCACTTGTATCCTCACATTTCTCCCTCCCTCCTGCTTTCACCCTATTCCCCTCCCTTAAGTCTGTGACTGAGGGGGACCTCCTCCCCCACTATATGGTCTTAGGCTATCAAGTCTCATCTTGGTATCCGGTCTATTCTTTCTTTGAGTGCCACCAGGCCTCCCCATCAATGGGAGGTGGTCAAATATGGAGTACCTTCGTTTTCTTAAAGATCACATTATATATATATATATAAATACAGGGCACATAATACTTGAGTATAGGTATTTGTATCATATTAATTTATTAGCTATATGAAGGAATAAGAGGAAAGTATGATTTATCCTTTCTTGATCACTTTCTATCTTATGGTAGGTATATATAATATATAGTGTATATGTCATGTGATTTCTATGTAATTGAAAAATATAAAGAAAAAAATCTTTGTTTCCTTCTAATATGTCCTGGGCCCTCTACTAATTATTTTACAAGTAAAGATAGCATGGTGTTTCTTTAACTTGTTTACATTCTGATGTGTGGGAATCATGTAGTTTGACACCATATTCCAAGGTAAAATATGGATCTCAGATAAACCAATGTTCACAGGGAGTGTGGGGCGTTTAAGAAATATCCAGGTTATTAAAGTAAAGTAATGCCCCCTTGTAGGATTGGGGTAATTATTTCACTTTTTTAGGCTGGATTTGTTATCATGAGAGTCCTGTTATATGATGAAATGATCTCTGATTTTGTCCTTTCCAAATGCACTCTTGCAATTAATTCCCCACCATGTTTGTGATGCAGAATGGAGACCACTCAGAAGCCGAGCTGATGCAGGTGCTGCTAATGTCCTGGAACTCCCCCACGTGAGTATGATCTAAATACACTTCATTCCATTAAAAATGACCCAGCCTAAGGTAGTCCACCACAGCACAAGAAAGCGGACTGATGCAAAGGCATTCACAGACACAGGAGAAGCTGTTAAGGAAACATTTGAAAAGGACACAAGGAGAATGGAATGTTTTCTGTGCAGAGAGTCTCAGAGAAGAGGTAGAATTTGAGCTTGATAGTGAATGAAAAATAGTACAGTAAGCAAAGTGTATAGTAGATATGACACAAATAAAGCTAGATGAAAAGCATGGAGTTCTAAAAGAATTAGAAAAAAAAGTGCAAAGCATTGTTAGGATGGGGCATAAGGTGACAAGCTGCAACAATCAGGTATATAACTTTTCTGTGTCTACCTTCACTGTGTTATAAAAGTAGATATGAGCAGTTTTGCCAAAACTTCAAGTAGGACAATTTTCAGGCACTGGGTCTTGCTATGGAGCTCTGAGTGATATGTTGTCAGTGTCACTTACAGCCGGTGTTAATTAACCCCGATCCGATGGTGAAGGGAGTGTACGCTATCCTTTCCTTCCATAAAGTCTATGAAGACTTACTAAGAGCAATAACAGGAGTTTTTTGTGCTCAGTGTTTCAGAGGTCCCTGGGTAGACTACTGATGGTGGAAAAGGGCATAGAGTCTTTTTATGGTATGGAGTTGTATTTGGCACAAATCTGCCAGTCAAGAACTGCAAATGAAGTGTTTAAGTTTGAGCCTGAAGATCATAAAAAAGCATGTTGGGCAGGAACTATTGAGGACTTGCTTACCCTGTCTTGCATTCAGATTTTAGATGCACAAAGATAGGAAAGATGTCTTCCTCAAGGCTGTCAAATAAAAATAGCCAAAATACTAAGAATGTAACATTTATATAATTCATGATTGTGTCATGATTTTCTTGCCATAGGTAATCTATTGCATATATATATATATATGTGTAATAATATAAAAGTATATGTACAAAAATAATAAAAAAATTAAAAAGCATGTTGGGAGATCACCACCAGCATCCTCATAAACTGCATACTGTTACCAGAATAATAAGTACAACAAGGCACACATATTAGTGTAAAGACTCAATAAAGATGCTTAGACTACAGAAAGCATATGCCCCTCAAATTCACAAAAATGACCAACATTACATGAAAAATCAAAAGTGTTAAAAACTTGAAGAGAACTCAGGCCCTGCAGCTACCACAAAGATTGCTTGCAGAGCAGAACATGTGTGCCCTGTGCATCAAGAGCACAGGGGAGTTGGTACTGTGGCAACTGCTGAAGCCTGTGGAACATAAAGCAGCATCTGATGCACAGCAGCCTAAGACTACAACATGCAAATAATTGTTATTCATATGAAACACTTTCATTAAAAATTGCATTGAACATATATCCCAAAATAAATAAATAGACAGATGATAGATAGATAGATAGATAGATAGATAGATAGATAGATAGATAGAAAAGGGTTTCCAGAACAAACTGACAAGATCAAAATTAGCAGCTGCATGGAGAATCAAGTAAAGGTGGAAAGAAGCAATGAGTTCAATTACTGTACTTTAGTATGAGTTCAGGAAGCAATGGTCACGGAGTACGGCAATGACTTGGAGTAAGAAGTTTAGGTAGAGAGCAGCTGAACACCAAGCAAGGATCCTACAGAGGCTCCCAAGTTGAAATTCGAGGAAATTATCCTAATCGTATAGGTACATAACAGAAAAAAGAAAGCTGGTGAAAATGAGCAAACTGGATAAGCTAAGATTATCTTAAGATAAGATTAAGGCCAGATTGCCATTGGAGAAGAAATGAGGAACATTTAAACAGTGAGAATGGTGCCTATGTCAAGTACGACAGGGTCCCAGTGGCTAACTGAAGAGGGAAGGACCTTAAATTTGAAATGCTGGTGTGACGGCTAATAGTGGGTGTCAACTTGATACACTCAGGAAAGGGTAATTCATCTGAAGAATTAAATTGTCTCACTAAGATTGGCATGTAAGGCGTTTTCTTGATTATTAATCGAAGTAGGAAGCCCAGCCCAATGTGGGTGGTACCATCCCTGTCCCGGTAATCCTGGAGTTTGTAAGTATGTAGCTGAACAAGAGGTGAAGTGAGCCAGTTAGCAGCATTCCTTTGTAGACTCTGCTTCAGTTCCTGCCTCCAGGTCCCTGCCTTGCTTGAGTTTCTCTATTGACTTCCCTGCATGGACTAGGATGGGAATGTATAAGCCAGGTAAAGCCTTTCTTCCTTCCAGGTTTTGCCCAGTGTTTTATCACAAGAATAGAAAGCCACTAGAGCAGTTGGTGACTCGGAGAGAGTCACTAGATCACAGTGAAGAATGGCGGTTTATAATTGTGCTTTACACAAATGAATAGGCAGCGAGTCTATGGTGAGCAGACAAGTTTGGATTGATCTTCCCTTGTCACAAGAAGCAATTGCCATGTTTATGGATAGAATTTAGGGAAAGAATGATGATACAGGCAGGGAAGAAACTATGGGGACAGCTGCAGTAAGGACATGGTCAAGAATACAGGCAAATAGGCAGGCCTTGTTGGAAAAGAAAGATCCTTCCTTCAAAGTGACAACGGGATGGGGACTGAGTTGGAGAAGTTTTATTCCCATCATTGTTGTTTGTTTGCATCAGCAGGTTGGGAGACAGTGGTCTGGAGTCCATATAATGTGAGCAGAACGGAGAGAAAGAAGAGGCAGAGAGGAGATTTGACATAGCCTAAGGGAGGAAATCAACTCTAAATTTCATAGCAAAACAGGCATAGAGTACACGGGATCATGGCAGACAGTAGAGAGTGTGGTACTTCACAGGCACCAGATCCAGAGAAAGAGAGAGCTTGGATATTTGGGTCCATTCGGGGAGTAGAGAGTGGGTCAAGAAGAGGGCAACTGGGGAAAACCAACGTTGTAGAAGTAGGCAATATAAAACAAACACTGTAAGCCCAAAAACACTTTGGACATTGGCATGAGTTTTGAAGTTTATTTCTTCTTTAGGGGTTCTACTTATTATTACTAACATGGGCCACAGAATATTACTTTCTATTGAAATATTTGATAAATAAAAATCAGTTACTCCAAAATGTCACTTTAAAATTTGCATGCTTAAGAATAAGAATTTTCTTCTATACAATTATGTACAACCCATAATTAGCCAAAGGGTGATAGATCTGAGAAAACTAGATTTTTAAACACCTAAAAGAGTAGTACAATAAAACAACATATACAAGCCATGAAACTAAATTGATTTAATGGAATCAATGAGTTCAGGTTACGAAAAAAAGATCAGTAAGTTTATTTTGCTGTCAGAGTGTATTTGAATCATAACATCTATATCCATTTGCAATTCTGATCATGTTTGGCAAAGTGGGATTCCCTTTGTTTGACTTTACAGTATTCGATTTCATTTTTAAAACATCTAATGCAAATTTAATACTTTTATCTTTAATGACAAGACTTAGCTCACTCTGAAATAATCACTGTATTAACATTTTTTACCCATTCAAATAGTTCAATTCATTATTACAAAACAGCAAGCATCCCTGGCCTGTCATTAATTCCTACTGTTTTAATTACAAGAAAAAATACTCCATGGAATGCTTTTGTGGATAATGGCACCATAAACTCAATCTTATGCAAAGATATGAAAATAAAATAGAGAAATTCTTTCTACATTAGCATTCTGGTGGAAATATTTTGTGGCAAAAATATGAAGTCTGTTAAAATATAATTGTTCTTGCTCTGAATTAAATACCACCCCCAACCTAAACCAAACCAAACAACAAGAGAAAAATCCCGTATCTCTTAGAAGTTTCTATTTCCAAGTACATGTTTCTACTATCTGGAACCATAAAGAGATAACTGCAGAGTAAACACTTTTATAAAACAGTTCCACTTCTGTTCAGACTTCAGAAATTTGTTTCACTTCTCTCCAAACAAATTCTGTTCTCATTTCTTCCTACTGTGATTGCATGTAAACAAAGATTGCCATGTTAAGAGAGCCCCACTATTTGAATTTTAAAATTTGCCCAGAAACCAAACCCAATTTCAGGACTCCATAGAATATTTCCCTTATAATTTATAATTTGAACACATTATTTAAGATGTATTTTAAGAATGTAGTCATGCATGGCTGAAGAGATGGCTCAGCAGTAAAGAACACAGGCTGCTCTTCCGAAGCTCCTGAGTTCAATGCCCTGCAACCACATGGTAGCTCATAACCATTTGTACTGGAAATCTCTTGTCCTCTTTTGTCTGATACCCTCTCTGTCATGCAGGCATATATGCAAACAGGGCACTCATTTATATAAAATACATACATAAATAAATATTTAAAAAAAAGAATGTAGTTGTGGTTTCAGTTAGTGGTTTTTCAAGACAGGGATTCTCTGTGTAGCCTTGGCTGTCCTGGACTTACTCTGTAGACCAGGCTGGCCTCAAACTCACAGAGATCCTCATGCCTCTGCCTACTGACTGCTGGGATTAAAGGTGTGTGCCACCATGCCCAGCCATAATATATTTTTATAGAGTTATTATAATTGTTACTTTTAATGTAAACAAGAGAATATTGCTAAGGGAGACGCTTATATTGTCGGGTCCAGACAATGAGTTTAAGGGTAGTCAGTACTAGAGAATAATTAGCCTAAAGGAAAATATTTGTGCAGATACTTAAAATCTAAGCAATGGTACATATACATCTCTCCACTCTCCCTACCTGTAAATCATTCACTGTACGGTGAGAAGCCACACAGCTATATAAAGATGCAAAGGCATTTATACACAGTAGGTGAAAAATGAATTTTGAATGAAGAAATTAGCACTGTTTCTTAACAACAGAGGGAAGTTTTAAAGAATCAAATTATCTTTACTAGAACTACAATAAATAAAAACTATTAATTTTTCTTTAATATTATACAAAATAGGCTCTTTTTACTAAGAAAGAATTACTTTAACAAAATATCTTGATATTTGCATTATAGATCTATGAAAAATGTCTATTAACATGAAGTTTATTTTTCTCTCAGTATGAAAAACATGCCAGTTCACTAAAAAGCATGTTGCACTAAGAACTCTTGCAACTTGCTAATTGAAGGTCCCTCTCTAAATATTAATACATTTAAAATAACTTATGGTGAAATGTCATACTCAGTTAAAGATAATCAATGTAGCAACATGTTCCCAAATAAGACCAATTAATATATTTTTGGCTCATTATATTGTCTACTGTTCAGTATCAACATTAATCATCTTTACAGCCTAAGATTTTATAAATATATATAAATATATGTCTATTATTATCTAATAGTGTAGACTGATATAGATTGTTATAAATGTTTAACATTTCTATGGCACTGTTGATATATTTTATGAAATTCTATATGATTGATGTCAGAATTTACAAAAAAATTACATGAAAATTAAGTCACATTTTTACTTTAATATTGCATTATCTAAGAAATGCATTGGCTTGCACAGCATGGATGGCAGAGTATTAAAACAGGTGTAAAAATAAGATGTTCCTTCAAGGAACTACTGGATGAAGTCTCATAATTTCTACTTTAGAACTGATTCAAATTTCAGTTTCTATTGTATCCATAAACAGTTTTTAGTTAAAGTATAGAATTTTATTAAGTCATCTGATAGCTATTCATATACTATAGCCCTACATTGATCTGTAACTCATGAATGTGTTAGTTGTCCTTTCGGCTGGAGAGTAGGTAGCTAATATTCAGTATTAAATCTGAACAGACACCATTCATACACAATTTAGATTAAATCTGTGTATGAAATAGAAAGCACAGATACCATCTGTGAAGAAATAGCCTTATCCTTAATTAATATGTATCATGTATAATGACCCACTTCATTACTGAAAACAAGTTATAAAACACATAGCTGGGGTTCATTTAAAAAGAAAAAGTTCATTTACTGGGAATGAGACATTACCTACAGGAATATTAGAGATAGTAACTACAATATTCCTTAGTAAGGAAAAGATAGCATGTATGCAGCCAGGCTTTGAAGGAAATAAGAACAAATCTCAAGAGACTATCGCTCCATAAGTACTTACTTAGAATCTACTATATTTTAAGCACATGACATAACAGTAGCACTTATGTAATGGAAACAGCTTACATAGTACTTACTTAGTATAAGCACCTTCCTACACACTTTACATAACCCATAAACTCCATATTATTATTAGCCTTGCTTTGCAGATAATAAAATTGGAGCCTAGAGAAGTGAAGTGGTTTTCCCACACAAGAGCAAACAAAGAAATTTAAACTGACGTTATCTGGTCTTGGGTCTAGTGAATACCACATGTAAAACAGGTTATTAGAGGGCTAATGGAATTAAACATGCCTATTGGAAAATTCACAGGACTGGGCAGGAGGAACACCAGGTGGGAGACAAGGGTAGAGGAGCACAGGTTCGAATATCCAGGATCGTGGTGGCCACGCTGGAGGCTCTGACTTTTAAGCGTATTGAAGGGTGTTGTAACAGCGCAGTCTCTGAAGTAAAAGACTCGGTGACATGCTGAGAAAATTCTCTTCACTTCAGTGTGCCAAACTGACTAAAGCCATAAGAAATGCGAAGGTTGGAATATACCGGCTTCCGCATAAACTCAGCTAGCGACCGTGCAGCCCAGACTCAGCACGGCCATGGCGTGGTGATGAGGATGGAGGAAAGTAGTTTGGAAAGAAGTGGATACCTAACATCGGAGAAATAGAAGCCCGAGAGACAGGAAGAGTCAGGGGTATTTCCGGGTTTGTAGTTAAGCAACTGGTGGGATGCTGGCTGTGCAGGACTCGTTACTATGCCCTTGGGCTTGGGCTTAAATATCATGTACTCGGGCGGGCATGCCTTCTTCCAGATCTAAGAACTGAAATACCACCTTCCCACCTGAACGCTTTAAATCCCTGTCATGCTTGATTTTCCTTTCAGAGCACTTAATTATCTGACACTATTTGATGCTACTGCTTATTCACCTGCTTGTTGTCAATTTGGAGGACTGCAATGAAAAGGCCACCTAGAGTGTCACTTACATTCATGTCGTCCTTTTGTGCACGTTTGTAGAGTCTCTTCATGTAGAGGCAAAAATTCCTCTCAAGAGATAACTCAGCATTCATAGAGTTCTCACACACATTCGTGGCTGGTTTAAAGTTTGACCAACTATCTTTATGCGAAAAGAGATTTGAGTTTGGTGTTGTTTGGTACGGAGACAGACTTCACTATGAAACTCATCCTGGCCTAAGTCTCACAGCCGTCCTGCCTCAGCATTCCAAACATGAATTCATGTCATGTACCATCCTGCCCACAGGCTACACTTCAAGTTTTGGTTCATGTCTCATGGAATACACATGCAACAAAATATCTAAAGAAGTGAAGTGTTGTTTAAGTGTTTCTCAACACTTCACTTCTTTAGATATATATTCTCTCTCTCTCTCTCTCTCTCTCTCTCTCTCTCTCTCTCTCTCTCTATATATATATATATATATATATATATATAGTGTGTGTGTGTGAAGAATAATCTTACATTTGAATTCTATACCACTGTATCTAGAATTAAACTTATTTTGCATCTATATACAAAACTGTATACCAGTGAATAAAAATAACCTTGAGAGTGACAATTGGAAAAAAAAAAGGGATGGAAAAAAAAAAGAAGTGAAGTGTTATTTATCAATGGAAAACTATTGTGCTTTCTTTTAACTATGCCTCCATGTCCCCATTAACCAATCAATGTCTGATCCACACAAAAATAAAATCATAAAGTAGTCCTGTTACCGAGCAATAAGACATCAAAAGGAGATCAAGGGGATCCAAATGGGAAAGGAAGAAGTAAAATTATCCCTATTTGCAGATGATATGATAGTGTATATAAGTGACCCCCAAAATTCCACCAGAGAACTCATACAGCTGATAAACACCTTCAGCAAATTGGCAGGATACAAAATAAACTCAAAAAAGTCAGTAGCTTTCCTATATACAAATGACAAACAGGCAGAGGAAGAAATTAGAAAAATTACTCCCTTCACGATAGCCACAAGCAATATAAAATATCTAGGAATAACCCTAACCAAGCAAGTGAAGGATTTATTTGAAAAAAACTTTAAACCTCTGAAGAAAGAGATTGAAAATGACATCAGAAGATGGCGGGATCTACCTTGTTCGTGGATTGGAAGAATCAACATAGTAAAAATGGCCATCTTACCAAAAGCAATTTACAGATTCAATGCAATCCCTATCAGAATACCTACTAAATATTTTGAAGATATTGAAAGAACAATTCTCAACTTCATATGGAGAAACAAAAAGCCCAGAATAGCAAAAACAATCCTATACAATAAAAGATCCGCTGGAGGAATCTCCATACCTGATCTCAAGTTGTACTATAGAGCAACAGTAATTAAAACAGCATGGTACTGGCACAGCAATAGGCTAGTGGATCAATGGAATCGAACTGAAGACCCAGAGATGAATCCACACACATTTGCTCACCTGATTTTCGACAAAGAAGCCAAATCCATTCAATGGAAAAACGACAGCATCTTCAACAAATGGTGCTGGTCTAACTGGATGTCTACATGTAGAAAATTGAAATTAGACCCCTATTTGTCACCATGCACAAAACTCAAGTCCAAGTGGATTAAAGACCTCAACCTAAAACCACAGACATTAACCCAGTTAGAGGAAAAAGTGGGGAAGAGTCTGGAACTCATAGGCACAGGAGACAACTTCCTGAACAGAACACCAACAGCCCAGGCCTTAACATCAACAATTAATAAATGGGACCTCATGAGGCTGAGAAGCTTCTGTAAGGCAGGTGACACTGTCAAGAGAACAAAGCGACAGCCTACAGACTGGGAAAAGATCTTCACCGACTCTTCATCTGACAAAGGTCTAATATCCAAAATATATAAAGAACTTAAGAAATTAAACACCACCAAACCAAATAACCCAATTGAGAAATGGGGCGCAGAGCTAAACAGAGAATTCTCAACAGAGGAATATCAAATGGCTGAGAAACACTTAAAGAAATGCTCGACCTCCTTAGTCATCAGAGAAATGCAAATCAAAACGACACTGAGATTCCATCTTACACCCATCAGAATGGCTAAGATCAATAACTCAACTGACACCTCATGCTGGCGAGGGTGTGGAGAAAGAGGAACACTCCTGCATTGCTGGTGGGAATGCAAACTAGTACAACCACTTTGGAAAGCTATCTGGTGCTTTCTCAGAAAAATGGGAATAGGGCTTCCTCAAGACCCAGCTATTCCACTCCTTGGAATATACCCAGAGGATGTACTACCACACAACAGGGACATATGCTCAACCATGTTCATAGCTGCCTTATTCATAATAGCCAGAACTTGGAAACAACCTACGTGTCCCTCAATAGAAGAATGGATAAAGAAACTGTGGTACATTTACACTATGGAATACTACTCAGCTATTAAAAACAAGGAATTTCCAAAATTTGTGGACAAATGGATTGAACTAGAAATTGTCATAATGAGTGAGTTCACACAGAAGCAAAAAGAGCTAAATGGTATATACTCACTTATATCGAGACACTAGTCCAAGGTGTACGTCCCCATGAAAAACTGTACCTACCAGAATAGTGGGTAAGAGGGGAGGACATCCTATTGAAACTTTAGGTGGGAGAAGCCTGGGAGAAAGAGGAAATGGAAGGATCCAGTGGGTCCTGGAAAACTATAGGCGAGTCTGGGCCCTGGGGTCCTCTGCAAACTGTGGCGACAGCCAAGGAAAAAATAGGCAGTAAAAACCTTGAACCCCTACCCGGACTAGCCGATGGACATTCTCCACTGTTGAGTGGAGAAGGAGATCTAACTTTCACACAAACTCTGGTGCCCCATATTTGAACATGTCCCTTGGACGGAGATGCCTGGTGGCACTCAGAGGAAAGATAATAGGTCACCAAGGAGAGACTTGATACCATATGAGCATATTCAGGGGGAGGAGGTCCCCCTCAGACACAGACTTAGGGGAGGGGAGGGGAGTAGTAGGGGGGAAGTGGGAGGAAGGGAGGAATGGGAGGATACATGGGATGGGCTAACAACTGAGATGTAATATGTATAAATTAATAAAAATGTATTAAAAAAAAATAAAATTGTAAGCAAGCCAGAAAAAAAAAAAAAAAAAAAAAAGGAGCTCAAGGGGATTTACATAAGAAAGGAGGAAGTCAAAGTATTGCCATTCACAGATGATATGATATTGTACATAAGTGACCACCAAAATTCCACCAGAGAACTCTTACAACAGATAAACACAGTCTGCAAACTGGCCAGATACAAGATTAATGTAAAAAAATTATTCTTTTGTGTGTGTGTGTGTCTGTTCTTAAAACTCAAACTCTGGGTTTAGTCTTTAAATACAGTGAGTATTTGGAAAAGCAATTCATCTTGTCCTGAAAATCTTTGTGCAATGATGTTGCTCATTCATGTAATTTTATGAAGCTGATCACATAGAAGTTGAGAGTGCAAGAATGGGGAAATGACAGTGGAATATTACATGTGGTTAGCGACAGAATCAAATTTGGCATTCTATTGTAGAATAGCCACTAACAATAATAATAATGGTGCCTTATATGTTTTTAAAATATTTTTCAAAAAAGAACTTTGAATGTCGTTCCATTTAGTGCATGATAAATGCTTGAAGAGAGAGTTTTAACTTGACATGATCATGATATGAGGCATGCATGCGTTGAAACATCACACAGCACCTCTCCAAATGTGTAAAATATGCCTATTATAGTGAACAATGACAAATGTAAAAATATCATCACTAGTAGAAGGAATAACAATAGTAAAACCCACCTTCTTGGATCAGAGCAGACGTAAGAACACCAAAGGAAACCAGAACCAAAGCTATCAGTCATTAAAAGACAGAAAAGCTTACACAAAAAAAAAAAAAAAAAAAAAAAAAAAAAGTAGTCCTGTTACCAACTTCAACTTCTAGCTGATTATCTATATTAATATGACACTGGCCAAAGGAAGTCATGGGAAGTTGATATCTCTGAATTCTTCTTTAGAAACGTTCAGGCATCATCACTGCATATCATGTAACCTAAGAGATATCTCAAGAATACTACAGTGGTAGGGAACCTCAGCGGGTTCTACCTAAACCACTGTTATCACTAGACATGTTCAAGTAATTCAACATTCATAATGTTGGTGAATGCCAGATAGTTTAAATTAACATAAAATTACATTGTGTAGGAAAATAGATGTGTTGATCTCAGGAGGAGTAAGCTATTAAATGTCTTCCACTGTTGTAATTTAGTTAGGAGAAGACATTGGAAACTGATTCACTTTCATACTTAATATCTTTTCCCTAATACAAGGTGGCAATGAGAAAATTTGTAGTCTAGATCTGCAATGACTTTTCTCTTTTGTTATTAATTGTCATATGAGTCTTTCATTCAAGTTGCTGGGTAATAGTCTCAGCCAGCAATGAAATGTTAACACTTCCTGAATTTGATTAAATTTAAAAAATCATATCATACTCACCTAATAAGAATATAATCAAATTCATTCTTGAAAGTTTAAGGTTTTGCATTCCTGAACTCAATATACCAAAACACTAGATGTTACTCAGGGCCAGCATATAACATTACTCCTGAGAGCTGCTCATGTGATAAATATTGGGTTACTCGGTTTCATCATATTTATCACCATTCATTTAATTTTCTTGGTCCTCTAGTTTTTATATCCTAGGGTTACTTAATGTTGTCACTAAATAATTATTATTTCAGATAGATTGCAAGAGAAAGTGTTCAAGAGAAAAAATATCATGTGAAAATAAAGTATCCAATGTTTCTTTTTAACTATACAGACTAGATGTACTTATAAACAAAAAGCACTAACACTTTTCTACATTTATTTAGTTGTGTTAGAGCGCATTGGCCTTCATATCATTTGCATGTGCCATAAAGCAGTCTTATTATCCTCATTCACAAGGATACAGTGGAGAAGCAGATAGGAATCTCAGGACAATAGGTGCATTTTGTGTTGGATCAGGCTACCATTAAAACTGTGCTATGTCAACTAAGCCATCTGCTCACTTGCTGTTTCATGGGGCTGTTTATCTGCCTTAACGTACCTCTACAACTCCTTTCACAGGGTACCAGCACTGATTCAGAAACTATCTAGGAGAACATTCCAGTCACTAACATTCTGGAGTACTTGTAAGCAGTAGTTAAAACCCATAAACACAACATATTCTCACAAGAGGGAAAGTATAATAATCAACCAGCCATTCAAATTTTAATTTCCATTACAGTACAAAGGTCTCCATATGCCTTTGAGTAAAGACCATGAGGCTTTTTCCAGACATTCATTTAAAATTGTACTGTATGGATTTCCCAATCTTTTTCAACTGGCAAAATACAGCTTATCAGTTTTTATTGATTGAGTTAATACTATGGATTAAGAATACACTCAGTCTTTCCCCACTGCTACATTTCTATTAATAACCATATATTAACTACTTATGTAAAACATCTTCCTATAAGGATGGTTCTAGTTTGAGAATATGACTATTTTAATGCTTATGAACTTATGGATAAAAGCTTCAATGCATGAAGAATTCATGATTTTATATATTTAAATCACTACAAAACTGGAACTGAACTCAGTTTATTCAACACCCGTGCATCTTCCCATTTCCCATTTACCACTTCAATGATATCCTGAATGTAGCATGAGATACCCAATCTGTAGAAAGTGTAAGACCTAAACATTAACATCTCATGGCATATGAATTTCTACCTTGTCTTTTTTGTCTTAGTATTTTAAAGATAAAAAAAAAAAGGGAACTTGAAGAAAGCAGAACTTTAAAACCCTTGTGTGACACGAGGAAGCCACAGTAGATGTCAGTCAGTGGCTTCTCAGTTTAACTTTTAACTTCACATCTCCTAGCCCTGGTTTTAATTGGGATCATTGTAATTGATGTTATTTAGTGTCTAGAAAGAGACACCCATGAGGGCTCCATTAGCCTTCTTGGGATAACAAGCAGAGGTAATAACTTCTCCTATTAGGCACACAAAGACTGTGGCCAACTCTCATTTGGCTTGTCAGATAGCCTTCTCGCCAGGATGGCTCTGCCTCCGTTCTTGTGTATACGGCTGGCCAGCCAGCACACAGGATGTGCCATCAATATCGCCTGGCAAGATTTTTTTCTAAAAGCCATTTCCTAAATAAAACACTTAAAATTCTAGGAACCATTCTTTCATTGCACTGAAAAGCCAAGAACGTGCCCTGTCCTCCATGGTACCTCCACGTACCTTTGACGCCTGTCTCTAATAAACGTCATTAACATGCTGGAACAGAAGTCACTCTGCTTAATATGATCATTTATTTTAATAGAACGTGCTCTGACACAGATGGCTTACATTTCTGCACAGTACTGGGCAATCCACTACTGACTGAAAACTACAGTGCCCTGGTGGAGGTAGGATAATGTTTCCTTACCAGTGATCTGACATCCCTACCTTTGTAGGGAATACAATGGGCTGCCTGCTTGGACATGGCATATTCCTAAATATCAATATTTTATGGTTGTGGGGAACAGCATATTCCCAGCCGTGCTTGACAGCTCCACAAGCAGTAGGTGGCAGCACTGTTCAGCTACTTTCTGCTTTGGTTTTTTATTTTGCCAACCAGAATAATTTTCTTGACCTAAAAATATCTTAACCCCTAAACAACTAAGTTGATAATGATGAGATAAGATAGATATTGATTTATATTCAGAATTTTAGATGCACCAAGCTAGGAAAGATGTTTTCTTCAAGGCTGCTAAATACAAATAGCCAAAATACTATGAATGTAACATTTATATAATTCCTGATTGTTTCATGGTTCTTCTTGCTGTAGGTAGTTGATTGTATATATGTGTGATAATACAAATGTATATGTAAAAATAAAAATAAATAAAAAATAAAATCACTATTATTTACTATAGGAGTCAGAAAGCTATTAACAATAATAAAGGAAAATGCTTGAAATGTTGTCATGCTTACAATGTTAAACTCATGTGGATTTCTTTTGTAATTTATGAATATTAGTTAAAGTGACTGACTAAGACCTAAGTGCACATTATCGTATCTCATTCTTTACAGGTACTTGGTCACTTCTTCTTTTTCCTTGCTTTTAATAATTGAAGTAAAACACAAACTTTGAATGTATCTACAAGGGATGTACTCAGAAATTAAGTGCTCCCATGTCTTTCGGTTGTGCAATTACCAAGAGTTGATTTGTATTTTATATATCCTCTCAGAATCTTCACAATTTACACATTTTACCAATTCACCTAGAAATAAACTTGCTTTGGTTGATTTTTTAAAAGAAAATAAACAGAAATTTCATCTGGTCCTCAGCATAAAATTTCAATCTCTTGCATATCCAAGTATTAAAAGCATATGGAGATTTACATTGGCGCACATGCATATACTTTCACATATGCACCCAAATGTAACCAGCTCGTTACACATATGTGTGAAACCTTATCCACAATAACTAAGGAATTTGATATAAGATGTATCCATTAAGTCTAGTAGTGTTTTCATCTGCTGAGAGGGTAACAGGAGCTAGTCGATGGTGACGCATGCTTTTAATCCCAGCATTAGGGAAGCAGAGTTAGGCAGATCTGTGAGTTTTAAGCTAACCTGGTCCAGGATGTCCAGGGATACATAGAGGAAAAACACAGTCTCCCAAAACAAAACAGTGGCACGAAGAGCTACTTCCCAGCCTTGCTGTGAGAAATTCTTGAGGTTCTGTATAAAGCACTTGTGGAGGGAATAACTTTACTTCTCCTCCTTTTCGACCTGGTTTTTCTTTAGGTAGTCATCCACTCAACCACTGTAAAGATATTATGTATCATTTTGTAATCCTAGGACTTAGCACTGTATCACACGAAGTTTAGGTACTCATTAAATGTAGTTTTAAAGAATCAAAGATGTTTAAACAGGACTAAATAAGATGCTCTGTCATAGAAGTGTGCCCCAATATTCATTCACTAACAATCAAAAAACTCCCCATAACTTTGAGTTCAAATTTTAAAACATGCATGTAACTAAATATATACATAGGATTTACACAAATACGTCCCAGTGGCTCTAACCTCATACCATCTCATAAAGCTAACTATTTGTGAATGATATTTCATTGTTTAGGAAGATCCTATGAACATATCCATGGTTTCATTTAGTCTTTGCTAACTATTGCATGAAAAATACCTAATACTGAGGAATCTGAGACTTCAGAACTTACAAAGCTAAATTACTCTCTTTTGTGAAAAACACACAGGGCAATTGGCTTCCCTGCAGTTGGCCAACATATCACTAGTACATGAAGCCTCCGTCTGAGCTATGAATTATTCTAGACTAAAAGGTTCAAAATTATTCAGTTAAAACAAACAGATTTTCCTTAGATGCTCTTTTTCCCAAGGCATAAATCTGTCTTTTTGTTGCCTGAAATCCTCTACCCATCCATTTTACAGACAGCGTCTGACTAAATGTCATATATGCTAGTCATTTTAATAATAGAGAGAGAGACTGATTATTAGTGTTATCATGAAGCTCTTCCTTTAGGAACAACATGGCAGCTTTAATTGTCACTTCTCTTGGAGAGTTAGCAATGGGTAACACCAAACAAGTCAGGTTAGAGCTTAGCATTGAAGATGAGGTGACAGGCCAGGGCCATTGGGTGTGTCAACCACTGATCTTGAATTTCCCATTGAGAGTTGAAAATCACAGAGGACTATGTTTCAGATGTGGATCTAATATTCAAGATAAAGTTACATTCACAAGGAAAATGGCACAGCCTCTGTGTTGTTGATGTGCACATCTTCAGCTATGAATGAATACACAGGAAGGTTATTACTGTCAGTCTCCGTAATGAGACTGTTACAACAGCCTTTCACTCTTCTGGTCCAGATCAAAACACCAATCCAAGGAGATGCTGCTCTACTATAGGCTTCTTTTTCGCTTTTCAAATCTTGCACACCTTAGAGCATCCGCCTTCCCTGTTCCCTGGCCTTTGGTGCTTTTTTGATTATGGACACAAGTGACAGTGACTATCTACGTGCGTTCTCAATTTCACAAAAAGAGAATCAGGTAGTGTTGTCATTTGTCCTCTTCATGCCTCAGATTTAGTAATCTTCCTCAGAGTTTTCTATTTACAATGAAGTTGCATACATGCCTTGCTAGGACGCATGCACACCCCTCAAGTGTGGGAAGCCAACCTTTGACACACGGGAGACTGGACACTGAACTAATGCCTTCACCTTTCTCCTCCAGAGGGTCTTTCTAAGCTACAATCGTTCAGATGACAGGAAGATTACCCCGAAAGATCAAAGCTTTCTCTGACTAACGCCTTTGTACTGAAATTGAAGCTTTTGCTTCAAGCTTTGCTTTCTAGGGAGTTCGGACTAAAATACACAGTACTGACAAAAACAGAAAATCCAAGCCAAATATGCAGTGAAATCCCTCAGCCCTCACCAATACTCCTAAACTCTCTTACAAACACTGAAATGAGCAGAGTGGTAGTTTGTTGAGGCGCAAAGGAACGTACAAATAGGCGTGACTGGTTTGACTAAATGTTGTAGAATAGAGGGGCTTCCTTTCCCTTCTTGTGCAGTATAAAATGGTGACAATTTCACAGTATTCTGAAATTAATTGCCAAATTTCTTTCACTTGCCACAAACAATTTAAAAATAAAAGCAAATATGGACCATTGCAGAAACACATAAATTGCTTTTTTCTGAGTGTTTGACCTTATTTGAAGCTCAATTCACCAACCCATGTAATTGGCTAATCATGTAGCATGCATATTCCATGATAGCGCACTCCCATATTTCAGAAACATTGAAATGAGAAATATGTTTCTTTTTTAATTTTTAATTTTTTAAAATTAACTCTCAGTCTAGAAGGTTTTCCTCTGGCCCTACATACAGTCTTTCTTTTCCTCTCCTGCATCTCTGTTCCTCTTTCCCCTCTGTACCCTTTTGCCCTCACTATTCTCACTTCTGCTTCACTATGTCTCATGTGTTCTTTTGTTTTTCACAATTCCTCCTCTTTGAACATCTTATCTTTTACTGTCTCAAGGACCCTATTTACTTACATGATTTATAATCCTTCTTGTTTCAGGAAAGAATTTAGAATAGATAATTATGAAAATGGTTTGGTTATTAACTAACTGTCTTCTTGCAATGAGGGCATTTTATTGAAATACTAAGAAGTATTCCACTTGCATTTTTATTTATCAAATGTGATTGTGATTATTGGGGCTGGAGAGATGGCTCAGTGCTTGACAGCATTTGCTACTTTCTCATTGGTTTGGTTCCAGCACCCACTTGGAGACTCTCAACCATCTACAACTCCAGTCCCAGGGGATCTCACACCCTCTTCTGGCCTCTGTTGGTATTTCATGCAGATGGTACACAGATGTACATACAAGCAAAAAATTTATACAAAAAAAATAGAAATAAAATATGATTTTACTACTCTGCATCTAAAGAAGCAGTATGAACTAAAACAATCATCTCATTTGATGTAGGAATGTGTACATTTTTCCTTATATTATTGTTCATATCTATCTCATGTGTTCTTTTGTTTTGGGCATTGAGTTAAGCCACTATAAGGGTAATAAATGTTTATATGCATGCAAACCCTGAGTACATCGTGTGTTGTTAGCTTTAAGTAATTTGGTTAAAGACATGAGCAAATGAAATATAGACTTAATTAGAACCATTGTAAAAAAAGCAAAAACAAAACAAAACAAAAAACAAAAACAAAAACAAAACAAAAACAAAAACCCTTTTTTCTTAAAAAGCCCCTAGCTCTGAAATCTTTATGATGATGGCTTTCATGACCTCCTTACTCAAATTAACTCTAGGCTTTTAGGAATGTTTGAAAATCCCAATACTACTATTTTAAACCATTTTACGATCATTACATTGTTACTACTAATAAAACACATTGCATATTCTCTATTCTCTCCTTTATGTTTTGCTGACAGTGATCACGTGTGACTGAACTGTGAGTATCTAAGGTCAGATGGAAACCCCTGCTTTTAGTGAGAGCTCTTCTGGCTTTCTTAATGTCTTAGAGGCTGTTTGACAACTCATGGGCAAGATATGAAGAGATGGCAACTGTGTTATATAGTTTTCAAGTTCACTCTAGGGCAAAATAAGTGAGTCATTTGGTTTCTTTAAAGCTCTAAAAAGTATGAAGAAATACTCACTTTCATGAAGGGATATTTGTATTATTTTCAATACCAAAAAGTGAAAGAAATGAAAGCCAATATTAAAGAGTATAAGAAATAATAAAATGGAAAAATTGAAATGCAAGAGAAAGTTGTTTTTATTTTCTTTTACATAGAACATTGAGTAAAATAAAAAGCAGAGCTAACATCTGTCTACAGGAATAGTTTTTGTTTCTTTCTTTTAACATAATATTCAGTCTACAAGATATATAGTCTCTAAGGAATATTTTGGCCTCGTCTTACAGTAGAACAATGGTCATGTGTTTTTTTTTAAAGATCTCCCTATATAGCCTAAGTTGACATTGAATAATTGGCAATCCTTCTGCCTCTGCTCCCTGCGTGTCAGGATTAGAAGCATGTACTACAAAAACCAACTATTGAGATCTTTCCTTGTCACGACTTTAAATTGAGGATAAAAACAAAGTTACTAGTAAAAATATTTATTCAAAATTTAAAAACATGTTTATAATCACAGAGTAATAGTAAAGGAATCAAAAATCCAAAAACTACAACCATGAAAGGCTGTTTATTTACAAAGGAATTCAATACAGACATTCGTATGTGGACTGACACGTGAGAGGAAAAGGAAACCTTGAGCAGTTGACTAGGATAAAAGTACAGTAAAGGGGAAAAAAAAAGATTCATTATGTGGAAAAATTTGACAATGAAAAATGAAACATGGCAATCTGTGTTTAAAATGATGGCAGTGATCAGTTTATCTATTACGTTTAACATGAAAATGAAATACATATTGTATGAGACCCATGGTAGTAGTTGAATGAGTAAATGACCCTCAGAGAATAGCAGCTCACAGGAAGCAAGATGCTGTACAGTCCAGATGATGATGAGGGCTTGCTATTTGTTTTTGTTTTCATGAAAATGAGTGCTACATCAAGTCCCCAAGGAGACTCTTGATTCTTTTAAAAATAATGCTCTATCTCTCTGTCTGTCTCTGTCTCTTTGTGTGAGTGTGAGTGTGATTATATGTGCATTTGTATGGATGAGTGTGCAAATGCCATGGGCAAATGTGGAGGTCGGAATCCAATATCTGGCATACCTTGTAACTTGTTTGAGACAAGTTTTTCTTGTTTTTCTGATGAATATACCAGACTAGCGGGCTTGTGGGCTTCCTGGGATTTACCTGTCTTCACCATTCATCTTCCTGTTGAATGGCTGAAACTACTGGCTCTTACATTACAGCACTTAGATTTTATTTGATTTCTCAGGATTCAAACTCAGTTCTTTATCCTAGTACAGCAAATACATTTACCCACAGAGCCATTTTCCCAGACCAGAGGCTTCTCATTTTTAAATCTAGTTTGTTTTAAGACTTGATTTATAAGCCGGGTGTGGTGGCGCACGCCTTTAATCCCAGCACTCGGGAGGCAGAGGCAGGCAAATCACCATGAGTTCAAGGCCAGCCTGGTCTACAAAGTGAGTCCAGGACAGCCAAGGCTACACAGAGAAACCCTGTCTCGAAAAAAAAAAATTAAAAATAAAAAAAGACTTAATTTATAATGGGGCATTTTTTTTCTCAGAATTTCAGAATCCCTAGAAAAATTAGCATTTCTAAAGTGTACATTTGAATTAGTATGATTTTATAAAAGAAAATATTTTGTAACAAATTATTCATTTAAGATAAGAAAATCTTATCAAATTTCCCAATATTTTAATTTAGTCTTTATTTAATTAGCTGTTATTAAATCTGAAGTTATAACTCTAGAGCTCAAAACCACTATTGGTCTACCTCTCTCTTTACTCAGTCTCACGTATATTTTGTTGTTCCCATTTCTCAAAAACAAAAAGGTGATACATTGAAGATAGCAACCAAACTTAACTGTGATAAATAACAAATTGACGTTTCTTAGAGTTAAATTGCCAAGGTATTGTGTAACTAGAGGAGGCAGCAAGGTTGTAAGAACCAGGTGTAGTCAATAACAATTACATTAAGAAAATGGTGTTTTTTCAGACATAAGAGGACAGGTACAAAATGAGCTCCTAACAATTAGGATAGCATGTACAAGACCTGTGCAAGCTCCAGCCTGTCAAAATCCTTACATACGCAGAAAAGGTGAACCTGAAATTCCAACAGGAACTGAGGAGATCTGTTAACATCTGATAGCTGTTTGGAGTCAACCTTGTTTAGCTATGTGATCCTATGTGATGACCAAACACTAAGTCAGGCCTCACCCTCAAGAGTATCTGAGCAACACAAACTGTACTCTCTGAGGAAAGAAACAAAACAAAGATGAAGACATTTCAAGTTACTTGGGAGAGGATGGGAGGGTGTTAAGGGTACCAGTCCGGGGGGAGGTGGATAAATATGTTCAAATATATTGTATGAATTTCTCTAATAATTAATAGGAAATAGTATTAAAAGTGGGAAAAAATTACCAGCCCTTATATTATTCTATGACAGCGGTTCTCAACCTATGAGTTGCCAACCTATGGCAAACCTCTATCTCAAAAAAATATTTACATTATAATTCATAACAGTAGCAAAACTACAGTTATAAAGTAGCAACAAATGTAATTTTATGGCTGGGGGTCAGCACACCATGAGTAACTGTATCAAAGGGTCACAGTCCCAGCTTTTGGAAGGTTGATAAGCACTACCCAAAGGGAAAGGAACTTCTGGGGTGGCATCTTGAGCTGAAGGCCTGGCTTGATACACCTCAGGGTGTCACTCAGGGTACCTGTGCGCATCTGATTGTCTGTGTAATTGGTAACTTTGCTTCAGCAGCAATAACAGAAAACAACTGCTCCCTAGAAACCACAGCTATGGATTTAGTTTCAAGGGTCCCTGCCTCAAATCCCAGCAGAGGTTTACCATGTGCAAATGGTAACGCTACTTATTTGTTTGCTTTAGCTAATTTAATGCTGCTGGGTACACTCCACACAGCACCTTAGTGATATTTTCAAACATCTCACCCGTTGGTTCCTATGGTGAACCCTGAAAGTGCTGGCTCAGTGAGGATTTGTGGAGGCGGACCTGATGTAGCAGTGTCCAGATGGCAAAACTGAGGCTGATTATGTGGGAGCTGAAATGTGCTAATGGGTCAGACAGTAGGTCCCCAAATGATTGGACAGAAGCAGCAGCTGGGGACAATTTAAAATGCAGATTATATGACCCCCATGTCCCAAATCCCTACTCCCTAGACTTTGAGGACACACGAATACTTTTAAACAAGTGTCTTCCACCCTGTCCTCTGGCAGGCAGTTTTAGGACTCTGAGGGTAGGTGACATGGTTCTTCTACCACAGATGACTTCCAGTCCTGACTGAGGCAAAAACTCTCAGTCTCTCTGTGGCAGTAAATCTCTATTGCCAATTATCCATGAGGTTGTTTCTCGACAGGGTTGTGAGGGGAGAAGTTCTGCCCAGAGTGTTGGGTGCAGATTTTTATACCTGAGACCATCATTAGTGAGGTCATTCCCATGGACTGGGATCTGGGACTGACCGAGAAAGGACGCAGTAGAATGCAAGCTGAGCACTCTTTTCTCTACACTGGGTTCTTCCCCGATGTGAGTCACTCCTGCCTTCCCTGCCATGATGGGCTGCATCCTTAAAATGGGGCCTAAGGTAAACCCTTCTTGCCTTGAAATGCTTCCTGTCAAGTATTTTCTCAGTGTAAAAGAAAAGTGACTATTCCTTCAAGTGGCATCTCGGATACTAAACAATCTATTCTCTCTGTCTGTCTGTCCTCACTTCTCATGTCTCTCATGTCACTCACTTTGCCCCAGCCCCATTGGCCTCCTTGCGTATCCCAGACCCCAGAAAGACCACCTACCCAGAGCAGAAGTGTTTTTCTATCTTCTGAATGAATCGTCTTCAAATATCAGCACACTTGTTTCTTTCCATCTCAATTTGCCACTTTCTCAGAACTCCCCTGTCCACACACAGTGGCAAACCCCTCTTTACTACTTCCTAGTTATTTTCTCTCACTGTGTACCTCCAACTGGCCTGGAACTCTCTACATTGAACAGACTGGCCTTGAACTTACAAAGCTCTCCCTGTCTCTACCTTCAGAATACTGAGTTGAAATGCATAGGCTACCATGCCCAGGCCCTGAATGCTTCATAATTTTCCATTGTCTTTAATAGACTATAGGCTAGAGAAAATTAGTTATTTTGGTCTTTTTTGTTCACTATATGTGCTTACCATTCAAGATAATAGAACTCACATACTAGAAATTATCAAAAATATAGGAATTAAATATAAATTATAAAATAAAAATATAATAAAGTATATTATATTTAATAAAGAATGATAGAGCCCAAAGTGTCTTTCAATTATGAACGGCCAGATTCCAACTGCAGTATGCCATTCATTATCTGTGCTGTGTTGGTTACTCATACAATTGAAAACATGTATCACTAGCTTCATTAATGAATGTTCTCATCCATAAACCAGTCAACAGTAGTTAGTGATTCTTCGGTTTATAGTTACCATTTCACACACTGAACATCTTAGGCCAATATGTTGAACTCAAAGCGGTGGCTTTTAAGGTGTCATGGTACACCATACATATAAAGTTCCATGCTGACTTGGAGACATTTTTAAGCGACTTGCTGTGGTCATATTAGCAAGCATGGTACAGGCAGAGGCTTGGCAAACACGTATATGCTTGGTCTTTGCTCTCCTAACAGCCATCTGCCATGCTGGGTTGAGACTCTCCAATAGGGAGAGACAATATGGGGAATTCATGGGTGAGTAGGGAACTTGTGCCAGCTTAGTTCACAGTCCAATGTACAAGCTGCCTCAGACTCCCCGCCTAAAGGAGAAGCAACTCTCAGCTAACCTTGAAAGCCACTTGAGAATAAAAAGAAATACATATTGTCTGTTCATCTAACTTTTCAGCTAGATTGCAATGCATCAACTGATAATTAAAATCACTGCATTTTGCCCAGCCACAGTGCCTTCTGAGGTAGGAATTTTGCACATATTATGAAATAACAGCAGAAATAACAAGGGGAAGAGAATGGCATTGAAAACCCTTAGATTAAAATCAAATGTGGACCAAGTTCATTTATATTTGAAGCACAAGGGACAGCTATATTCTAAAATACTGCTTACTCCCCTGGGAAAAGAGTCATTTTGTAAGTCATTATATAATTGAAATCTATGTTGACCAAAAAGCAGCAGTGGCACAATACTGTACTTATAAACTTTATATGGATTTCTAAAACTTCCTAGTAGACAGTGTCCAATGTGCAAGCAGAGCAATTCTGCATTTTTTGTTCTGTAACTCAAGTAGTTTTACCCTTTGGTAGTGGGTGATTTTTGGTGATTAGGGCCTCTAAAAGGGAACAAATCCTCTAGCAACTTCCAGATTTACCAGTGGGGATCTACCTTGATGAATAAGCTGTATTACTGAAATCACAACTGGCCTCTTAATCAGTGCTGAAGCAAAGTTCCGAATAATCAAAGGTCAGACTTCCATTGTGCAAGGGTTCAGAAGCAAACGCGGGAAAGCAGAGTAGGGAAGTCCTTGTGAAAATCCAGTTGTAAGGCATTTTATTATGATTCCACGGATATGTTCTTGACTCTGAGAGAGCCTTGACATTTTTAAAAGAGATATCGCTCACCTTTTATATGAAGCCTCTGTGTCCTCTGAGATGGCATTGTTGTTCAACACAATGGCTTTCACTTCCTAAGCAACAAGGTTGGGAAGCTTTTCATTGTAAGCTAAAAGGTATCTTACAGACTACAAGCAGGTAACATGTTTTTATCTTTTTGAGGTTTTACCTTTTTTTTTTTATATATAAACCAAGGAACATGTTCAAAGATACAGTGATATATGAATGAGGTTTTCCCCTCCAAATATCATCTTTGTTACTCTTTAGAAACTCAAGACTAATGATCAATTTTCCTTGAATCTCTAACAGGATGACAAGCTAGTTTCTTTCGTATTGGTTCACAAGCATCAAGAGCCAGAGGTGGTGTATGTCTCGAGGAAAACATTTTCTTCTGCACACAATGGACAGAATATGCATATGAATTCACAGAGACTGTGGCAGCATGCCCAGGGCCTGCATAGGTCACATGTATGTGCACGCACACACACACACACACACACACACACACACACACACACACACACTCACACAGAGAGAGACAGAGACAGAGACAGAGACAGAGACAGAGACAGAGACAGAGACAGAGACAGAGAGAGACAGAGAGTTTAACTTGTGTGTGTGGAATAGATTCATTAGGAAATACCAGCTTTTGTTCTGTAAGCCCCATACTTCCTCCAGTGAAAGTAAGATTCACTTTGTCTGGAGAGTGAAAAATTCTATAGCAGAAAGTACAATAATTAGTAAAAACTGGCTATGCGGAGATATTGAAGAAAACTCAGAACCATGCTTACTATTCTGTTACTTTGTATTATTGAAGACAGCAGATACAAGACTGAAATTCTTTGGAGGATCAAAGCCCCACATTCCTTGTGGAAACATGTCAGCCCCTTCCTGCTTTTACAACAACCAAACAGTAAACTATAAATGATACTTTAATCAGACCAGAAGACACTAGGCACAAGGCTTCCCAAAATGCCTGCAGAATTTAAGCTAACATAGTTCTTATATGGAGCGGAAAAACATGCATTTTCTCTTTTTGGAGAAGGCTGAAAGAGCAATTCCAGGGCTTCTGTACCCAACTGTGAAGCAGCCATTGAAGAGGACGCAAGACAAGAGTGCATGGCCTCTGATCTCTATATGTGTTTACTGTGGGCCACTTGGCAAATGGATAATCTATCAGGCAGGCTTGCCATGGGAGAAAACTGGTATGCCCTTCTCTCTGAAGCCATTGAGTCCCTGTAGTTCTTCATTGGATGGTGGGACTTCATAAATTTTCTCCAACCCACAATGGTATGTCAGCCTGTGTTGTGCTTATGCAGGTCTTGGTTAGGCAGCCATATTGATGAGATTTCAAGGGTGCAGTTTCCCTGTCATGCCATATCTGGTAGGCACTGCAGAGTACCTGTCATCCTGGGCCTGTGGCTCTTACCCTCTGTGATATTCCCTGAAGCTTAGGTGTGGTAGTTGTACTGTAGGTGCAATTGATGTTGAGCACCCCCAAAGTCACTTTTTCTTGCATTTTGACCAGTTTTGGATCTCTGAAATGGTTTTAATTGGTTGTAAAGAAGCTAGAAGCACATGTAGGTATAAGGATAAGCTTCTAAAAACAGAAATCAAATGGGTTTAGGAAATTGGAGTAGTATGTTCACCTTTAGGGTCTATGACCTCTTTAGCTACAAGAAACTAGGTATGCTGGCTGTGTCAGGCACACATTCTGTCCATTTAGGCAGGACTTACATCCAGCCAGATAGCTGCTGGACAGCCTCAAGTTGAGACTGCCCTCTTTGGGTATATCTTGCCAGACAGTCATTGTTGTGGTCCACAAGTTTTAGTGCTGCATCCCTTTGCAATCTTCAGAGTACCTTCTAGAGGTTTCCAGGTTAGTTCTACATCTCTTAATCCAGGTCCTGTGTCCTGAACAGTTGGCATCTTCAATAGTAGCTCTTACCTTCAAGTTCTTGGATGCAAGCAAGAGCAATGGCAACAGCCTGTGTGGTTTGGGAGTTTGTTTGACTTCCCTCATGCCAAAAACCATGCTCAGGAAAGTGTGTGTGTGTGTGTGTGTGTGTGTGTGTGTGTGTGTGTGTGTGTACAATAATTAGGATACCATAAAATATGAGGAGATATAGGAAAAGTTAGAGAAGTAGAAATTGTGTAAATACAGTATCCACGTATGAAATTCTCACACAATATTAAATTAAAAACAAAAGTCTAAGGGAATGAATGAAACTCTACCCAGGATGTATCACATCTATTGAAAATCATGTGTTCAGACTGAAGTAGATTTTTAGACATACACAGAAAAAGCACCTTTCATTATGCCATAATGGCTTTTTTGAGGTATGAAATAAAGCAGAAATGCATAAAGGTGAAGCAAAAACTTACATACAGGAAAAAACCATATAAAATAAAGAATAAAAGATGGGGAATAAATTATCTGTGGATTTCCATAAACCATAACTTGGGCAGAGAAACCCAAGAGAAGAGAACAAGGCTACTTGAGTTTGTCTTGCTGAGAGAATCAAGTACTGGCCTTAAGGAAAGGCCACTGAGGATAGCAGCTCGTGTGGAAGGATGTGACATGGGCTCGTGTCACCAGCACATGATGAGGACACCTTGACAAAAAGCACCATGCTTTATAAAGTCTGTATGGAAATGTGCAAGTGGTAGTCACAGAGGAGTCTGTCCATCAGGAAGGCCCACATCCTGTGACATAAGGAGGTAGAAGAAATGTCACCCGAGTCTGTATATGAGTCAGATGGAGTCATTAGTACAAGGACTAAACAAACAAGGGTAGTGGAAGAGGGCAGCTACCTCTGACATTGAATAGTAAGAACTTACAGAAAGAAAAATGTCAGAGAAAGCTTCATATTTCATCCCCAGAATATAAGATAAACACAGAATAATATTCTAGGATTTTAAATATGAGCTGCAGGAACTGTGTGCCTCCGGGTACGTTGGATTCTGCAGAAAAAAATATTACCCAAACAATGACAATAACTAAAACTCTGCACACACTTCTACAAAATGCATATGCATATCTTCTTCTGTTATAAACAAAAACCTTAAAGGTGGAGAGTCTTGTGTTTCATGTACAGCACTGTCAACTTGTCTGACAGGGATGAGAAAGCTGACAGCCCACTGGAGGGCTGTGTGCAGAAGTCCGGAACCACACAGACCTGATCCCGCATGTAATGAGACCAAATGAAGTGGGAGGGGGGGCTCCCCTCGTGTGCCCCCTCAGAGGAAGAGTGGAGCAGCAGCTGCCTGCTGGTCATGCTCCATCCTCCCTTCGCTGGCCTTCTGTCTCAGCAATGGTAGGAGCAACATGAAAGGGCTGCTTTGTACTACAGCAGGTCAGCGGTGGTCATCAGGGCTACTGTGTAAATATATGCCTTTATTTGCATTCAGGAAACATTTATCGCAAACGTGTCACATGCCTGTAGCCATGCAAAGACTTTGGGAGGCAGTGGTAAATAGGCTTCATGGTTTGGAGGGGGAAATGAAAAAGGCAAATAAACTACCGCGAGCAAATGATAACATTCCACGCCGGCCAAACTGAGTCTTAATTCCAATAAAGCAAGTTCTTCAACTTTAATGCTGGAAGAAGCCCTTATAGGGATGCAAGGACTTACTTAGTCTCTCTGCACAGGCTTGGTTAGGAAATACATGGTTTTTACCCTTTCTTTTTAAGAACAGGAAATGGTTTAGTGGAACAAAGACATTGCTCCCAGCTTCCCAGTGAGAAGCTGTGAACTAAAATTCTGCTAGAGTGAGCCTGGGAGGGGCCTCACTTATCAAGTTATGTAATTTCACTAAGAGCTACACCTGAAAAGCCGGGGGCAGCGGGTGGGGGAGGGTCTGTTTATAATCATAGCCTGTAACACAGGATGAAGAATGCACAAGTGCTTTCCTTCCTTTAATTTAAAAATAAGGCATTTATAATTCTTAATTAATCCTTCCTTAAGGCACTTAGTGATTACTTACAAAAACAAAATGAAACCAAACCAAACGGACTTCATTCCTTGTGGTTTGCTGAGCGGTCAAAAGTTCACACTCGAAGAGGCAAAGGGGCTTATCCCTGCAACATGACAACTGAGTTCCTAATCAGCATTGCTATACTTTAGAGTACCTTAGAACCCCTGAAAATGTCCTTGCCAGCGGCCCAAGCACTTGGGAGCCTCTTCAGCTCTCTAACTTCCTACATATTAGACATGACAGTATGAAAGTGGAAAGCTCTCCAGCAAACAGTATGCTAAGAATTTGAACCAGTGTAGGAAATAACAACAACCCAATGAAGCAACAGGTTGTATTTATGCTCTCACCCTCTGTTATTTTTTTCTTTTCTTTTTCTATTTTGGAGTGCCAGGGATTGAACCCTGGGCCTTACACTTGTTAGGCAAACATCCTACCACTGAACCAAACGCTGGCTGTCATCTCTAGCCATGCCCTCTATTTATATCAGTGTATTTTACTGAAAGGCTCTGAGTTTTTGTGCAATCTTTGAAGTGCTGGAAAGTTTTGAATATAGTTCATTGGTGAAACCATTATTTTAGTTACTTAATAAATATTTCGTGAATTTCTTCTACATGCTAATCTCTGTAGAAGGACTCCCACTAAACACATGTCACATAAGTAAATGAAGAAGAATATCTTCTTTTATTAAAAAAGATTAAAATATTACACATTTGATTACATATTACATACAGTATCTTATATAATTCTTAAATGACTCTACCTGAGGTTACTAACGTACTTAGCCATATTTTTCAGATGAAGATCTATTAAGAGCACTTTACTGTTTGTCAGTGATTGTCAGTTAATAAGAAGTAGGATTTGACAAGCTGCTGTGTGGCTCCATCAGAGAAAACACACAGAGAACCTAGACAAGAATGACATTATACACAGCTTTCTGAATGAGGACTTGCTTGAATTGAGTCTTGATGGGGCTTAAATGGACTTAGTATTTGAGCAAGAAGGGCATCTGATGAGAAAGTTGATCATTATACAAGAAAGCCACATGGAAGAGCAGGATGGTCACATGAAATAACAGGAGACAATCAAGCTGGAGGCATCAAGCTATGAAGAGTCAAGTCACTTCATACTTTGAAGTCAACAAATATTATTTCTGACCAAACTTAGATTTTCTTTATTTATATATATATATTATATGTATACAATACATACACACACATATATATATACATATACATACATACATATATATAATTTTCCCATATGCCATGGCCCACATATGGAGGTCAATGGACAATTCTAAGAATTGAACTCAGAAGATATTGGTGGCAAGTATCTTCACTCATTGAGCCATCTCACAATCCACCAAACTTGTATTTGAAAAGATCACTCATTTTGGTGAAAATAACTGGAAGAAGTTAAGTTGAGAAGAAGAGAGATAAGTTTGGGAATTGTCATAGCACTGGTAAGGAGATGCCCTCCTACTGTTAGACATGATGGTTGTTAAGCTGTTTTGATGATAATAGCAAGTGACAGGATAATCACATATCAATATAATAAAAAGTAATAATTATGATGATGATGATGATGATGATGATGATGATGATGATAAACAAGAATCTTGGATGTGGAGACTAAAAGGTTCCTATCCCTAAGAGATATGCACATTTGAACCCCTGAGACCCATGTTGCTGCTACATACTGGAAACCCATGGGGGTCTTTGCAAATGCAATTAAGTAATAAATCTTATTACTTAATTATCCTGGAGTATCTTAGTGCCCTTAACTACAATATCTGTGTCCTCATAAGATGGAGACAAAGGAGGATTCCATACAGAACAATATAGGGAAAGGCCAATGTAAAGACAGAGGCAGAGATTGACTAACAAGGCCATGAGCCAGGGAGGCTGGCAGCCACCAGAAGCTGGAAGAAAAGCCAAAGTGGATTCCCATCCAGCACCACCCACAGATTCTGGGAGAAGAAAATCCCTGCCAATATTTTGATTTCAACTCAGCGATTCCCACTTTAGATTTCTGGCTTCCAGAACCATAAGAAATGAAATCACATTTGTTTTAATCCACCAGCTTTTGGCAAATTGTTACATCCCCCGCCCCCCATAGAAAATTAATACAAGGATAAGTAAATTGTTATTGAAAGTTTCTTGTAGAAAGGACCAACCTTCTGGTATACAGATATGTATATGATATGGAGGTAGAACATGTGTATTTGAATTTCACCTACAACGAATTCTTTTTACATGCTCTGAAGAGCAGGTCTGTCCACATTTACCAGATTAACTCTTCGGTTCCAAGGACAACAGACCTTGGTTTGATCACCCTGTGGCCTTGTGAAAGCAAAATATTTATAGCCTAGATTAGGTCAATCTCTCCAGAAGTTGGAAGAACTAAAGCTCAATCCCCTTTCTAGTTCAAAGTCAAATGGAGCTCAGGACTTGGCATTGGGAACACCTGATGGGTGCTTGAAATACCTCCGACCCTGACAGGTGGTGCCTGCCAAGGCGAATTGAAGAGCAACATGCTAGGTCTTAGGTGCAGGGGTCAAAAGACCATGGATGCAGAAAGAACCGGTGATTCTCTTGACCTTGTCTTTAGAGCACAGGCTTTCTGCCCCCTGCTTCAGGAACGGTGATGAGGAGCTGTCTCTTTCATACCTAAGTACATAAAATGTATTATGTCTAGCCTACTCTCTCTAATGAAGTGCATGTCAACTGTTGTAGAGGAGTATTTTTTAATCCAGCTTTTGGTATGTTGCCTTAAGGATGAGGATGAAACAAGAGAGGCTAAGAGGATGAAGTGTTGTCAGTGTCTGTGCTGTGACAAAATACCTGAGAGAATCACCTCACAACGAGGAAACTTCATTGTGACTTCTGGTTTGAGGGGTTTCGTGGTCAGGAGGTCCCATTGGCTTTGAGTGTGTTGTGAGTACAGGGTGAAGCAAAGATGCTCCTAACATAGTGTTTTAGACAAACAGAGGGAGAAGGGCAGATCAGGGTTCCAACACCTCACCGGCACTCCCTCCACGGCTTAACTTCCACCTACTGGTTTCCACCGAAAGATCCCCCCACAGTCTGGTGACTGAGTGCCCAACACAAGGGCAGTTTGAAGATATTTTTATGTAAACTGTACTATTGATGTCTAGAATATTATGAATAAACACAACATAAATACTAAAACCCCAATACCCACGTTTTAAGCATTAAAAAATAATATTACCTTTCATGTTAAACAGATGAGAGAACTGAGCTTTCAAAGTTTTAATCAACTTTATTCTAAACACATCAACACTATGTGATGTAGCCAAATCCCTTATAAGATGTATTTGATTCCAAATCTTATGCTTTAAATTTAGAATTTAGAGGGTGAGGTTTATAGAGTGTGGTGATTCAGAACATGTGCCATACTGATGCATAGAATAGCTTTATTTATAAAAAATATACTAGAACTCAATGCTCTTTGACTAGAAAAAGCAATATATTCAGTTTTTATTTTTACCTTGATTTTGAAGTACCACACAAGTACATATATATTCAAATATATATATATGCAAAATTATATATATGTATATATATATGTAAAAATTTACAGACAGGTGAATAGTAAAGATACAAACTTCTGAGTCCACGGTGTGTAGAGGATAGATGAAGCTTTGGTTTAGAGAACATTCTGGGGACATCTGCAATGGGTAGGAAGAGAAGAAAACCAAAAAGAAAAAAAGAAAAAAAGAAAAAAAAAGATATTAAATATATGATGAAAAATGTGTAAATGAATGAGAAAAGTATTAGAAAAGATAATAGGCCAACACAACAAGGACTCCAGAAGAGAAATTTAAGGAAAAGAAAGCAGTGGAGAAATAAAGAAGAGAAAAGGGATACATTAGGTCAGGCTACTGTAATGAGATTTTGAGAGTGGATGAAAACTTGAAGGAATTTATTTCCTGAGGACATTTCTGTAGGCCAATGGGCTTGATTAGACAAACACTAATTTTAATTTGAAGAAAAAAATTATGTAAAAAAGTAAATTGCACCTCAAGTTATATGCAAATGTGTTTACCATCAGCCTTGTAGACCATAGAAGGTGAATTGTTGTTTGTGGAACTCTCTTTACAAATTTCATGTACATAACACTAACATGCATAATACACATATGTATAATGTATAATATGCAAATGCACAAATGCATGTAATAATAATTAGCAGACAGTAGGCCAAAAGTTTGAAATAGAGCAAGGAAGGATAGTATATGAAAAGGTTTGGAGGGAGAATAGAGAAGTGAGAAATAATGTAATTATATTGCAATTTCAAAAAAATCTCAGTAAATAAAAATATCTAACAATGATACACATATATAGAAAATATCTTATTAATGGATCATTTTAATCTTAATAAAAAACCATGATGACCCAAATATAGAAATGAACTGAAAATTTTACACAAATTTTACAACAAATTTTACACTAATTTATATATTGCCTCTTTATTAATACCTATTGCTTGAATCTTATAACTGATTTGCATTTTTATGGGGCACAAAAGGAGGAAATATTATAACTATCCTCCAATATTGGACTAATAATAACAAATATTAAATTACTCTGTTGGCAGTTTAAGTTCCATTAAAAAGCAATCATCTGAAAGTAATGAAGATAATAAAATAAAATTATAGGCTTAAATGAAATTTATTCAAATTAAGTTTCAAAATAACAAACAATAAATGAAAATAACAGTTGATGAGAAGAACGTAGAGTAAGGGACAAGCAAATACCACATCCAGAACCTGGAAAGAATGTATCTGACCCAGCACTCCAAAAAGAGCTGATGAAAAGAGAAAGACTACGGATTGGTAGGCCTTATGGTATGAAAATACTTGTATTACAAAATACAGTGTATAGACTCAATACAGTCTCCATCAGAATATCAACTATATGCTTCTTAAAAAAGTGGAAATTTATTAAATTTCATATAAAATCACCAAAGTCTCCAAATAGTTCAAGTATTCCTGAACACAAACAATGGTGATTATATCACCATACCTTACTCCAGGTTGTATCGACACAAAACATGCCACTGGCACTAAAAACAGATACATACATTGATGAGAAAGAATGGAGGATTCGTACATAATTCCCTCCAACAAAGTCTTCTCACTATTGACAAAGATTCCCAGAATATGCAATGGGGGAAAGACAGTCCCTTCAACACACAGAACGGAGAAAACTGGATCCATGTGTAAAAGGAGAGACTAAATCACTATCTCTCACTTTGTAAAAAAGCCAACTCCAAACGAACAAAAGATGGTAATGAAAGACCTAAAAACCATGAAACCACTAGAAGAACAATATTTCAGGAGCTAGGCACAGAAAGGACTTTCTCAAAAGATTCTGGTCACTCGGAAAATAAGGCCCTGAACTGACACATGGAATGCCTAACCTTATAGAGCTTCCAAATGGCAAAGAAATATAGTCAAGAGATAGTCCAAAGAATGAGAGAAAAACCTTTATTGGTTTTATCTTGAAAAGAGAATATCCGGAACATATAAGTAACTAAAAATAAAATACCAAGAAACAAAATAATAGAATAAATTAGTGGACCAGTGAAATGAAAAGGCATTTCTCAAAGGAAGTGCAAATAGCCAATAAACAAAGAAATATGTTCAATGTCCTTCAACCTCAGAAAAATAAAAATTAAAACCACATTATATTTTTCTTACATCATAGTCACAGTGGCTATCACTGAGAAGACAAGTAAGAAATACAATTTTAAAATAGATGTTTTTAGAATAAACAGAAATCTGTTGCAAAAAAGAACAAAGGTAAAAAGTAATAACAACTGCATTCAGTCATGGGAGAAGGACTTTTTTATACTGTTGGTCGACAGGAAGTAGCTCTGACACTATGCAAATAAATATAGAGGTCCCTCAAAGACTAAAAGTAGAAGGAGCATATGACCTGGCTATAGCATCCCTGTACTCAGAATGCCAAGTCAACATGAATCTGTGTTATAAAACCAAATAAATAAAAAGAACTTGAATGTGTTCATCCTCTAGACCCAGCAGCAGTGTGATGTATAAAGCCCCTTGATGAACAGTATCTCTGGGAAATTTCCTACTAAACAAAAACCATAAGTCTTTAAGAAATTCCAAGGTAAAGGTGGCAGGGAGAAAGAAACGTATATACCTGCAGTTACCAATTCTATGCCTTCATTTAGCTAAGATTTTATGCTCAGATAATCGGTCAAATATTGAGTGTTTTGGTCAAGGGTTTTTCCTGGATGTGGTTTACATCAACATGAGTAGAGTTCCAGAAGGCAGATTACCCTCCACAATGGCTCAAGGGGCTTTTCCAGTCAGTGGGCCTCTCTCAAACTAAGAGGCATTCTTCCACCAGGTTTGGGATCTACCCACTGGCCTAACCCATGGAATTTAGACTCAGTATGCTTTCACAATTGCATGAACTAATATTTTAAAAGGAAAACAAAAACAAACCCTCATTTGCTGGGTGTGTTGTCAAACATGCCTGTAATCTCAGCACTTGGAAAGCTGGTGCTTGAAGACTGCCACGGTTTTGAAGCCAGCATGAGCCACACTGCAAGTACCTGGCCAACCAGAGCAAAGATGCTCCGCTCCTTCAAAATAGGAGGAAACAACAAAAGTTCACTCTTCTTCCCTTCCCCATTTCTTTTTCCTCTTGTTGGTCTATGCTACAAATTTTTGTGAATGTGTTTGCCTATATGCACTTATACACATATACTAACATATATGCACACACACACACACACACACACACACACACACACACACACACACAGTGTTCATTTTGTTCCTCTGGAGGATAGCACACAACAGCTGGAAAGGGAATTAGAATACGTATACAAGGAATAAAAAAGACAAAACTTCACTTTCTCTTCTTCCCATTTCTTTTTCTGTCTATCTCTGTGCTATATACCTCTGTGTATATGTATATACATTCACATACATACATACATACACACATACACACATATATACACTCATACATACATACATACATACAGAAAGATGTACATTTATATTCTGCTCATTTTGCTTCTTTAGAGAATGCTGATTCTGATTAGCAGACTAGAAATAAAAGACGAAACTAAAGTACAGTACCTAAATATTCTTTCACAAAACTCTAAAGAAAAGCAAATTGATTGGCATAAAAGTCATATTAATGGCTACTTATGAGACTGGGAGAGAACACAACCAAGATAGGTCCTTAAAATGGGGCTTTCATGAGATCTTTACCTAGTGATAGCAACATGGTTGTTCCCTCCATAAAAATGTATTAAATGGTGCATGTACATTGTGTAGTTTTATTTTTTCACATCTGTGCCTCATTTATAATTTTAAAAAAAGCAAGGGGAAGATAATAATAGTCAGTAGCTATTAATAATAGCTAACTCAAATCAGAGAATAATTACCTTGGAAACCATGAATTTGCTCAGGATTTTAAGCAGTAAAGTTCAAAAGTAACTTTTTATTGTATAACATTTATTGTATTGCCTCCACGGAACAACTGACCTATTGTTTATTAAAAATAAAATAATGACACAGTAACAGTGGAAAGCCTTTCTGCATAATAGTTGTCAGAGGTTCAATTCAAAAGACAAATCAGGCAGTAGGAGAGAGCAATTCACAGTTGGTAAGTTAGAACTCATAAATCAGTTAGGGAGCTGTCGCTTGTACGGTATGAGCCAGAATACCTCTTGGCTCATGAATTCCTGGCACCCAAGGAAGCCTTATACTCTGACAGTTAGTTTCTGTAGTGCACATTCAGGCAGAAGAAGAGATGCCAGCCATGAGTGGAATGCGACCAGTAGAAACAGTCTATGAAAGCTACGGGGAAGAGTTGAACAAGGTGCTGTGGAGACGACGCTACTTCTTTCAGAAGCACATATACTCCAGCATAGACCAAATGCTTCTTGTTGAAAACAAACAAACAAATTGGCAAATCGCCAACGACCACTAGATGACTCTGTGAACTACTAGGAAGTGGCATCCAGCAGAGTAATGAGGTACTTTAATGCTCCTCTATTGAAGATAGACCTGTTTCTGCAGATGTGTGTTGGCTACTCCTCCTTGAATGTGCTGTGACAACCTAAAAGTGTACTTGTTAGACATGATTACATACCCGGCTGGACTCTTGTCTCTCCTGACGTCCTGAAACAGACTCATGTCACGTTCTTCAACTTAATTTCTAAACATAAATTCTAAATTTATCCTTCATCTTCATCCCCCCATCTTCACTCACAGCATTCCATAACACCCTTGATCTGACTCCTTAAGCAAGTACGATTCAGATGGATCTGTTAAATTCTCCCCACTTCTGCTTTCAGCATGGAATTCAAGGACTTGTAATTCTTTTGTGTGACTATGAACCAATCTCTTCCATTTTGTTACCTCTACTGTCAATCTCCTATAGAGAATATTACTGCATTAACACTTCTCAGAAGTACATAAGATAAAATCACTCAATTTCTCAAACAAAACTGTTATCAAGAAAAAAATCCTCAAATATGTATTATCCGACAATATAGGCCCCCAAGTTGGCAATCTTAGCTCTCTTTGTGCTACATAAATTACATATTTGGATTTGCCAGTGTAATCTATCATCTTTACTTGTCCTTTAGACACACAAGCCCTGTACGTATTTTCTCACCTTGTCCTTTTATTCCATATGTTTCCTCTGACTTAATCCTTTAAACACTAAAGAGGAAGAGAATCACTGTAGGATTAAATAAAGCACAGATTTAACACAAACTCTGGTGCCCCATATTTGGCCATGTCCCCTTGATGGGGAGGCCCGTTGGCACTCAGAGGAAGGATAGCAGACTACCAAGAAGTAACTTGATACCCTAGCATCATATTCAAGGGGAGGAGGTCCCCTTCAGTCACAGTCATAGGGAAGGGGAATGGGGTGAAAGCGGGAGGGAGGGAGGAATGGGAGGATGCACAGGGTAGGATAGCAATTGAGATGTAATATGAATGATTTTACTTTTCAATAAAAAATAGTATCATTAAAAAAAACCAAAAAGCAAAAAACAAAAAAATGTTAAAGCACTGCACGTCAGCCTGAGTGCTTCAGTTATTCAGATGCTCTAAGGTTTAATATTGCTAGCATTCTTCTTCTTCTTCTTCTTCTTCTTCTTCTTCTTCTTCTTCTTCTTCTTCTTCTTCTTCTTGGTCTTCGTCGTCTTCTTCTTCTTCTTTAATGTGTCTTGGTTTTATTGTTAAGTGAAATCTACAAAATGAACATGTGGTTCTCTATGACTCCACATAGAGAATGGTGCAATCACTTAACAGTGCAAGGATGCAGCCCCTGGACTGGGATATACCCTTTGACCTAACCCTAACTCTTTTTTCTTATTCTTATAATTTATTTACATTACATCTTGATTGTAATTCCCTTACTCTTATCTTCCTGTACCTACTGTCTTTGAGTCTCAGTATCTGTCCAATCCCCTGCTCGGTGGAGTCTCTCAGGGGACATATGTGTTAGGCTACTATCCACTTATAGGTGAGTATATACCATGCATGTGTTTCTGGGTCTAGGTCACTTCACTCATAGTCATTGTCTCTAGTTTCATTCATTTGCCTGTAATTTTCAAGATTTCTTTGTTTTTGGTAGCTGAATAGTATTCCATTGTATAAATGTACCAGAGTTTCTTTGTCTATTCTTTAGTTTAGGGACATCTAAGTTGTTTCCAGATTGTGGCTATTACGAATAAGGCTGCTATGAACATAGTTGAGCAAATGTCCTTCTTGTATGGTGGAACATATTTTTGGTATATGCCCAGGAGTGGTTCTTGAGGTAGCACTATTCTCAATTTTCTGAGAACGAATCAGATTGATTTCCAAAGTGGTTGTACAAGTTTGCATCCCACCAGCAATGAAGGAGTATTTTCCATTCTCCACATTCTGGACAGCATGTGCAGTCACTTGAGCTTTTTATCTTAGCCCTTCTGATGGATGTAAGATGGAATCACAGAGTTGTTTTGATTTGTATTTCTCTGATGACTAAGGACACTGAGCATTTCTCAGCCATTCAATATTCCTCTGTTGAGAATTCTCTGCTTAGTTCTCTACCCCATTTTTAAATTGAGATATTTGTTTGGTAGTGTTTAATTTCTTGAGTTCTTTATATATTTTGAATATTAGCCCTTTGTCCAATGTAGGGTTGGTGAAAATCTTCTCCCAGTCTGTAGACTGTTGGTTTGTTCTGGAGATAATGCCCTTTGCCTTAGAGAAGCTTTTCAGTTTCATGAAGACTCATTTATTAGTTGTTGATCTTAGAGGCTGAGCTGTTGGTGTTCTGTTCAGGAAGTTGTCTCCTGTGCCAATGAGTTCCAGACTCTTCCTCACTTTCTCTTCTGGAAGAGTTAGTGTGTCAGGTGTTTTGTTGATGTCTTTAATCCACTTGGGCTTTAGTTTTGTGCAGCATGATAAATATGGCTCTATTTGCATTTTTTCTACATGTGGCTATCCAGTTAGACCAGCACCATTTGTTGAAGATGCTGTATTTTTCCATTGTATGGATTTGGCTCCTTTGTAAAAAATCAAGTGTCCATAGGTGTGTTGATTTATTTCTGGGTCTTCGATTGATTCCATTGATCATTCTTAAGATTGATGATATATTCTCATTTTGTGGACCCTTGATGAAGAATGAACTTACCCTTGACCCCTTGTGTAGCACAGCTGTACTTAAAGCTTCATGGTTTTTTTTCCTATTTCTGGATAACTCTACCAAGAAAATTCATCTTGCTTGTGGTGTCTGTGCTGTGAAATTTCCATTGTAACTGAGCACTGTGAACATCTCATTTTTTACATAGACTTTTGGTAAATTTATATTTCCCCTATAGTCTGTACATTTTTTGAGGGTGGTACACACATTCCAATTCTCTAAATTATACATCTGCAATATAAACTTCTGGATCCAATCTAGAAAATATAAAGTAAATATCTTTGCCTGATAATAAATTAATCAGAATGAAGATAAAATTATTCATTTATGAATAACTACCATCTCAGGAAATACTAGGCAATGTGATACAAGGACATCTCATCTTTTGGGTAAGCTTGGTTGCTTCTTTCTGTGCACTTATGCTTTGGAGGGAGGGTCTCAGACCACTGCTGTGCTTCCATTTCAGAATGTCCTATGTTAGGGGGCAAACTGCTCTAGTTGTTCCATTATATAATGTCATCAGATGATGAGGAGGAAAAAAGTTCAAGGTCAGCTGCCTACATCCTTTCCATAAGCTGTTTTGTCCTTTCTTTAAGTCACAGGTTAAATTTAATATCAAAATGATGTTCAGTAAGAAAGCTCCTTGATCTCCTTGAAAATGTAGAACAAGGCACAGTGAAGCATGGTGTGACTGCTTTTTGCCAGGAAAGAGGTGAACAAGTAACTCATCCACACACCAGCATCCTCAAACCTGTTTCTTCTTCAGTTTTTTTTCAAGCCCGTTACTGTGCAACAACTTGGAAGTGCCAATGGTCTGCATGGCTTCTCTTCCTGCTCCTTTGGGAAAATACCACGCTTTACTAAAGAGTATAGTATGGGAAAGGAGAGAGCCACAGTACAGTTTTTCTATTCCCTGCATCTAATTAGTACATTTTGTTTCATTAGGTTTCAAAGCTGTTTGTTATTCATCAGATTAGAGGGAGATACATGTTCCATTTTTTCTAGTTATTCATATATTTTTAGTCTTTTGAGAGAATATATATGTCCTGAAAGAGTTAGTGTAATGTAATGTAATGAAAATTGGTTTTTACTTGAATCAGGCACAGCATGTCTATTATATTCATTATATTGGTTTATATTTAGTTTATAAACTTCTATTTCTACTTATCTGTCAGCATGACATTATGATATTACTGCTTAGTGCACTTAGGTAGGACTCACAGGTACTGTCTGGGTCACCAATTATACACATAAAAATATGTGTTGCTTTCATTTCAAATAGAATTATTTTCATTGTCAGTATACTATTAATAGGTCATGGGAACATTAGTGAAAAGAGACTGAAAGCTATTTTGAACTTAGAACAAAACCCAGTAGGAATTTCTAACGTAACATTAAAGTAATAAGGAAAGAATAACTAATATAAAGAGATGAAACAAGAAGACAGAAGAAAAAAAACACATTGGTAGAAACATACAAGTTTGAGTTCCAAGACACCAGTACAGTTCTTCTCATTTCAACCTCCAACTGAAACTTTCACAGCTATACATGCTCTCCTGCCTGTGTTTGTTTCTGACTATTTTATAGTATTCTGAATATAGGACAGATTTAATACTGTATGAATGCCTTGAATAATTCTAAGTGAAAAATAATTCTTCTTTTTGGGAAAGGACTTGTTCAAGTCACTCAGAGACCAGGGTTGGGAATATACTTCACTCACTTCCACCTGTACTAACTGGTATCTAATCTCTAGAAGCACAGGTCACTATGTGACCATGGTTACCCACACCATGAGAAAAGAAGCTGTCCAAGGCTAGAGGGATGGCGTGAGAGCACTTGCTTCTCCTACAGAGGACATAGGTTTTGTTCTCAGCATCCATATGGCAACTCACAACCATCCGTGGCTCCAGTTAACCAGAAATCTGACACCTTCCTCTGGCCTGTGCAGGAATCAGGTACACACATGGAACATATGTACATACAGGCAAGAACATCCATATACACAAAATAGTGAATAAATGAAGAAACAGAAAAAGAGAGAGAAAGAATGAAAGCTGTTCATCTAGGGACCTGTGTCTCTCATAATTTTCCAATATAATGCTCTTTACAATATATTTTTGGGAACGTTGTTGGGCAAAGATCATTTTGTTTGTTTTTCGGACCAGATTCAGAACTTAATTTTTAGGAATCAAAATCTGGAAATCACTTTTTAAGAAAAACTGATTTTACATTTAGCTTTCTGATCAAGATATAGGACCAACATATAACTCTCAGAGGGAATAGAGATTCAAAATTAGACAGATCACCCAGTAGACGGGCTGATTGGCAGAGAGGCCATGACTAGATAATAAAGATGATGGACAGCCAAGATGGCTGGCTTCCTTCTCACCACATTTTCCTCATCCCCAGTAAAAGCTCTTCTTCCCTAGATGATTTTATTTGTTGTTTGAGTTTTTCCTTCTACTACATGTCGTGCTTGAGATGTTTCCTGCCTTATAATTGTTTAGCCAACAGAGCAAACAACAAATCCAGTCATAACACTTAAATGGTAACATAATAGCTAAGAACCAGATAAAAACACATCAAGCCACTATAGAACAACAGTAATAAAAACTGCATGATACTGGCATAGAAAGAGACAGGTGGATCAATGGAATCAAATCGAAGAAGCAGAAATAAACCCACACATTTATGGTTTTTGACAAAAGAAGCTAAATCCATACAGTGGAAAAAATAGCATCTTCAACAAATGGTGCTGGTCTAACTGGATGGCTATATGTAAAAAAAATGCAAATAGACCCTTATTTATCACCCTGCACAAAAGTAAAGCCCAAGTGGATTAAATATATCAACATAAAACCAGACACACTAGCTTTGCTAGAAGAGAAAGTGGGGAAGAGCATTGAGCTCATTGGCACAGGAGTCAACGTCCTGAACAGAACACCAACAGCTCAGGCTCTAAGATCAACAACTAATAAATGAGTATTCATGAAACTGAAAAGCTTCTGTAAGGCAATGGGCACTGTCACCAGAAATAAACAGCCTACAGACTGGAAAAAGATTTTCACCAACTCTACATCTGACAGAGGCCTAATATCCAAAATATATCAAGAATTAAAGAAATTGAACATCACCAATCAAATAATGCAATTAAAAATGGGATATAGAACTAAGCAGAGAATTCTCAACAGAGTAATATTGAATGACTGAGAAACACTTAAAGAAATGCTCAATGCCCCTAGTTATCAGGGAAATAAAAATCAAAATGACTCTGAGATTCCATCTTATACCTATCAGAATGGCTAAGAAAAAAAAAAAAAAACTCAAGTGACTGCACACGCTGTCAAGGATGCGGAGAAAGGGGAACACTCCTCCATTGTTGGTGGGAGTCAAAACGTGTACAATCAACTTTGGAAATCAATCTGGCAGATTTCAAAACAAAAACAAAAACAAAAACAAAATTGAGAATAGAGCTACCTCAAGACCCAGCTATAGACCTGGTGGCACTCAGAGGAAGGATAGCAGGCTACCAAGAAGAGACTTGATACCCTATGAGCATATAAAGGGGGAGGAAGTTCCCCTCAGGCACAGTCATAGGGGAGGGGAGTAAGGGGAAAATGGGAGGGAGGGAAGGATGGGAGGATACAAGGGATGGGATAACCATTGAGATGTAACAAGAATAAATTAATTTAAAAAAAAGGGGGGGGGGCGGAAAGACCCAGCTATACCACACCTGGGCATATATCCAAAAGATGCTCCACCATACAACAAGGACATTTGCTCAGCTTTGTTCATAGTAGCTTTATGCATAATTGCCAGAATCTGGAAACAACATGGATATACCTCAGTTGAAGAATGGATAAAGAAACTGTGGCACATTTACACAATGGAATACTATTCAGCTATTAAAAAAAACAAGGAAATCTTGACATTTTCAGGCAAATGAATGGAATTAGAAAAGATTAACCTGAGTGAAACAATCAAGACCCAGAAAGCTACGCGTGGCATAGATTTACTTATAAGCGGATATTACCCACATCATACAGTATAACCACACTATCATACAGAGACCTAAAGAAGCTAAATAACAAGGAGGACCCTATAGAGGACGCTTAATTCTCATTCAGAGGGAAAATAGAATAGACACCAGAAGTAGTTGAAGAGAACAAACAGGAAGGGAGCCTAGCATAGAGTTCCTCTGAAAGACACCACACAGCAGGGGATTGAAGAAGATGCTGTGACTCATAGCCAAACTTTGGGCTGGAATGAAGGGTGTCTCATGGAAGATTTGGGAGATAGAAGGTCCTGGAAGAGACAGGAGCCCCACAAGGAGACTGGTAGAGTCAACAAATCCAGGCAGAGGAGGGGGCTGCTGCAGAGACTGATGCACCAACCAAGGATCACGCATGGTGAGGACCTAGACCCTCTACTCAGAAGAAGTAATTAGGCAGCACATCTCCTTGTGGGACCCATAATATGGGGAGTAGGGACTACTACTGAAATGGACTCTGGTCCGCAGTCATGGAGCACTTCTTCATGATGGGGCAGCCTTGCCAGGCCACAGATATTCCTGATGAGATTTGATAGACTGAGGTCAGATGGTAGAAGGGCTCCCCTTTCTGAGAACTTGGGATGGGAGAAGAGAGGAAGTTGGTGTGGTGGGGGGACCAGGAGGTGAAAAGGTTATAATTAGGATGTAAAGTGAGCAAATTTAAAAATCTAAATAAATCATAAAGTGAAAACCCATCAAGCAATGGTGCTCAAAATATTGATGATCCACATATGATGAAGAGAGGTAGCCATTAGGGGATGGACACTAAATCTGCTCCAGTTCTGTCTTCACAGTTAGTTTCAAGGCTTCCCTGTATAAAGGGAAAACCCAAGTTTTCTACTATCCTATGTCAAGTGGTAGAGCTATGGGGAAGTGTCATTATCACTAGGAGCATGAGGCTATGGGTTAAAAGAGCTTCAAACAAAGAACCCAGAGAACTGAGCTGTGGTGTCTCTCCATGAGGAGTCATTATCAAGCAGATCTGTAAGTGACTATGTAGATATCATCTGATTGCAGGTCGGGAAGTATCCACATCCTTCGGCAACAACACTGGCCTTTCATTTATGGCCAGAAGAATTTCTTTTCTCAACAGCCAAAGTAGAAAATACCAAAACTAGGACACATCAGTTAAAAACTAAAGAAAGGATTTAATACTGGGAAAATTAACTCAGATTAAGTGCAGTTTAGGTCTGACCTGATGAAGCTTGAAAGCAAGCTGAAATTTATTTTCTAGTAACATATCATCTGAGAACAATGCCTATGGATGTTTGTGGGGATAAAGTTACTCTAGTCCTCAACTATTAACAATTCCTTTTAATCATATGACAAAAGATCAAAAGTATACAAAGAAGTAGAAACATGTAACTAATAATGAGAAAAAGTAATCAAAACTGAACCAGAAATGATAAAATAATCCTATTAGTGTACGAAGATATTAAGGAACATTTTCATATTCCATATGACAAGAAGCAAAAGGAAGAGAATATATAAGAAGGCACCAAATTATAGGTAATATGAAGAGGGAAATGGAAAAAAATATGGGAAGTAGAAAAGAGGAGGAATAAATAATACTAAGGATGGTTGGAAAGGTTTTAAGAAAATAGTCTTTTATATTTACCTGAAATGAAACTCATAAAAATACATGTGCATATATATACATAAACAGATGTGCACATATATATATATATATATATACATGTATATATATATGTATACATATATACAGATGAATATGTATGTGTGTGTGTGTGTGTGTGTGTGTGTGTGTGTAGGAGAGGAGCTTAAATGAGGCTATGTAGCCACATTATCATATCATAGGCATGTCAAACCTCTTTGTGTTGTTGGACATGGAAGTCCATTAGACATCACCAAACAACAGAGGCTACTAGCAATGCTCTTGGCCTTTTTTCCCTAGTGAAAGAAAGTAGGCCCCTGTCGCTGAAGATAACACATATTTCAGACAAAAGACTCAGAAGTTTAGAGCTGGATCTGACCTGTAAAACTCTTCCCGGAGGATTAGCCTCCATGGTACTATGCAACCTGTGAAAGGGGCAGGAGGGGAGCAATCAATAATCATACCCAGTTGTGATGCCTATATGCCAATGACCACCATTTCAAGGTGTCTCTACAGGTATAATAGTGGTACTCACATCTTGGTGCTAACCAGTAGCTCTTTAATTAGCCTTAAGGCCACTCAAGATGAGAAAAGTCATACCTGGTACTGGAAACCTAGCCAAACACTCATGGCGAGTGAAGTCACATGACTTAGATGACGTAGAGGAGCACTTTACTGCCACTGCCACTGGACTAGAAGAGCATAATTTCTAATCACATTCCAAATATTTATCCTTACATCCACAGATACACCCATCCCTCATCAATGAAGCTCTTCTTTGAAGCAGAAAAAGAACTTCGAAGAAAACCACAACTGGTTAAAAATGTCTGGAAACACTGATGATGGGGTGCCTAAGCAATGTATATATACATATTTAAAAAACTATCCAGTACTGAAGGCTCAGAGAACATCGTGGAAAAGAGGGCAGAAAGATTTTTCGAGCCACAGGAACAGGAAAGGGGCTGTGACACTGTGGCTCGTAGAAGCAACAGGGAAGCTAAACTCATGATATGGCAGGGTATGGCTGTCTAAAAAAGATGCAAGGAATGAAAATATTAACAGTCCTTCTGCCATAGAAAGAGACATCTCAAGGGGCTTTACCCAAGGCAATGAACTGCAGACCACTTAGGCTGTTGAGAGAGGGTGAAGTAATCTTCCCTTAGGGATGAGTTCCCTGCTGGTTATCCAACTGGGATAACTAGGTGATCAGCCCTAAAAGCAGATACATACATGCTACACGAAATAAAGTCAGTATGTTGTATTTCTATATTTCTGCATAAATATATGTATTAGTAACAATCAAAGAAAAGAGGCCATGAATTTGAAAGGGAGATGAAAAAGCAAGGGAGGGGTTTGAGGTAGGTGACATGGGAGGGTTTTGGAGGGTGAAAAGGAAATGATGTAATAATATTTTAACTACAATTTTAAAATTATTAAGAGGTACAAAAGGAAAATGAGAGAGCCAGTGTGGAATAAAAATACAAGATTACTGCTAATGAGCCAATATTGGAGATAAATGAAGTCATGGAATCACTCAGTTAATCTTCAAATAACAGAAAAGGGCCCCAAACCACAAGGAACAGAGGACCAGATGTTAGGTCTCAAACCTGCCACAGCAATGACCCCAGTAAACAGCCAACAGAAATCAAAATAGAAGTGAAATGACTAAAGTCATAAAGAGCAGATTAAGTTTCAGAGCTAAAATATTATAGTGGAGAAATAGTTTAATTTCATAATAAAGAGGTCAGTTTTTAGAGTCAGCAAAACAAATCTAATCATTACTGTTAACATGGCTTCAAAAGTTCAAGGCAAAAAAAAAAAAAAAAAAAAAAGCCCATAGCACTACAGGAGCGAAAGTGATTTAGCACATAAAGATGAAGAAATTTAGTACCTGTCTCTCATTCATTGATAGAAAGACTGCAAAGATGTAAATACAAAAGACTCTAGAATTCTTAGTCAATTCCATCCAATCACTAGGAATGGTCCCCTTCTTCCCACAGATATCCTCAGGACCTGGCCAAGTTTCCACTTCTGAGTTGGGTACCTTAATTCTCAAATAGTTTGAACTCTCGACTGAGAAAGAAAGCAGTCTGAAGTGCAAATGTTAAGTGCAGAGGCAGGTGGCTCCTGTGCTTTGAACACAGGCTGGAGGACGGTAGGCGCCAGAGTAAAGATTTTGAAAGAGAAGAGACAAAGTGAGCTTTGGGCATTGCTGCTTGCTTGCTGTGTTCCTGGTGCTGCCCTGCTCTCTCCTTTTGTGTAGCGTGGCTTCCAACTTTTAATTGACTTTTTGAAGCCTAACAGAACTGCTTCTTCGTGCAACTGCTGCAGCAGCACAGAACTGCACAACGAAGTCCAACCCATTGATCTGGTTTCTGATTTCCAGCCTTGCCCTCCTATTGTTGCTCTTGCTGACTCATGTATTTTCACAACGTGTGGACTAGCAGGAGAGTGTCCTTGTCCACGTAACTCACTCTACTCAGAACACACGTCTCAGGATTTCTTACCATTTCCTTCTGGCCCAGTTCAACTTTGACTTGCGTTGTAAAACCTCCAAGACTATACTTATTACCAAAAATCGTGTCTGTTTTATTTTCTGATAGTTTGTCTTTGCTGTTAACTTGATGTTTGATCATTTTTATACTATCATACACCTTTATTATTTTTCATTCTTTCTTGCCTGCTTACTCTTTTTTTTTCTCTACAGTGTCCCATGGCCCCCTGGCTGGCCTTGAACATTCTATGTAGCCAACAATTCCCATGACCTCCTAAATCTCCCTTTTCTTCCTCTAAGTGCTAGGATTACAGGTCTGTCCTGCAACCAGCAGCTACTGTTACATACCTGCTTCTGTTATGTCCTCCAACGAAGACCATACATTCTATATGGTCACTCAGCTTTGTGATGAATATCATGGGATGTACCCTTCTCTAAACACAATGAAATCCTGTAAATACTTGGTACAACATAAGTATACATCCACAATACAACTGAATTTGCAGATCTGTTTAGGCAGCTGAGCATTTATAATTTTACTTATATGCAAGAATGTGTTCTTGCTTCCACCTCCTTTATAAATAAAGAATTAAAATTCAGTTAATTCAGTTCATGCTTGTGTTGGCACATTTCTGAATCTATATGTGAACGTGTTGTTTATATAAAGTCTAGAATCCTTATGGTTATATCCATAGCAAGATATTATAATTAGTCACACCATATGATAATTAAAAGTTTACAGCCATTAGCACACATTATCCTGCTTGGAACTTTATATGTGCTGACACCCACAGTTGCAACAAACAAGACAACTTTGCCTTTTTCTGTCTTAATTAGTGCTACTTGATGCCTTTCATTCCCAGGTGCAGAAACGATAGCTAATGAATACTATTAATAAATGAAAAACAACATTAAATATTAATGTTTACCGCTTTCTTGGCTCTGGATGGTACAGAAGGATTTCCTATCATCATTCCTTCGAGTGACCTGATTCTAAGTTGATCTTACTATATTTAACAATTTTAAAGAACTGGCCAATACCTTCTGTTCTACAGCCATGATGACTCAGAGAAAAACCCCAACAAGAGTGGCAGTGTCAGCTTCCATTTGTCTAGCACATGGCACTGTTCAGGTCAACGTAGGGAAATGAGACAGACTTCTTCATACTGCTTTTCTTATGATAGCTAACAAGCAACATATGTGTCTGGATCTCAGGCTCAATTTGCGGTCTAATCCAATCTCTGTTATTTACGGCTACTACATATGACTCTGTAGAAGTTGCATAATCTCTCAACTATAAGCTTTTGCCCTATTAAAAAAGAAAGTGAATGAAAATAGCACCCGAACCACAGTGACATTTGTTGCGATTAAATAGATAAAATAACCCCTGCGTGGTAATTGGTCCATGACATTTAGGAAAAGAAATCTAAGAATAAAGTAAGTGTTCTTCATTCTTTTGGCTGATAAGTAGTCTTGATTCAGATTTTCTTTTTCAGCCTAACAGTTGCATCAAACAACACATTAGTAGAGTAATCAATTTCTCTTTTCTGTGTAGTATATTTGATGAGGGGTTGAGGATATAGAACAGTTGGTAGAATGCTGGCCTCTTGGTTTAATCCTGAGTACCCGAATTCTGTTGTATACTTGGAACCCAAGTGCTGGGAACTGGAGGCAGGGGGATCCTGAGCTAGGCAGTATATCTGAGGCTAGCCTCAATGACATGAAACCCTGAATAAATTCACAGGAGCACAAGGACACTAGGATATTTGTTGAATCTTCACCTTTCTATTTAAAATAGGTGAAATTTTATACCATCCATATGTATTATATTTGACCGATAACAAAAATAAATGAAAATATTAATTTTAATACTACAACAGCATCTTCATGATCCCTACCTTTTTTGACTAAACTAAAAAAAAAAATAGTTGTGTAGATACATTGACATTAATAGACAAATACTCAAAATATGTCCTTTGGCATAGCAACTTGACATTTAAAAATGTTCATTCTAAAAGTCAGATTTCTGAGAAAAACATATTCTTTATTTTCAGAACAAGTGGTACCACCATGTGTCCATTAGTCTAGGGCTCAAGTATCAGTCACTTCACACGGTGACTCAGAAGCTAAGTAAGAGAAAAGGACGTGGTGCCTTTAAATATTTCTCAGAGATGCATGGTTGGGAGACGATATCATGCTGTTACTGTAAATTTCCCTGACAGTAGAGAAGGCTGCAGGGGTGATGGGAAGGAAGAGGAGCTACACAATAGCCACTGGCCAGAGTAATTAGCTGGGGTAATGAAGAGAGAGGAAAAGTGTGTTGGACACCAAAGCCCTGAACCATCAGCATTATTGTTCTCCAAGGCTTGGGAAGATCAGCGCTCTGCTGAGCCTTCAGTAATCGCTATACATGACTGCTCATGAGGAGAGTAATTAAGAAATGTCAGTGCTTCTCTGGAAAAAAAAAATTAGCACTCTTACCACACAAGACTGTTTGCCTGGAAGACACACTTCTGCGGTTGTTGTTGCTGCTCTCAAATATTAACAGAATAGCGTTTGTATTTCAAATAGTTCAAAAGACTGAGTTATGAATAACCAAACAGAAGACCAAAAGTTCTAGAACACTCCCTACCCAGTATGCCACCTCTGTCACACATGAAAAGAAATGCCTGGTTCATAGTAGAAGCTGTATACAGAGTGTGCTCCCTAACTTAATCCACTTTGAATCATCGTGCTTTATGTCCACACTCACTGGAAGTTATTTAGATAAGCATTTACGTGTTTATGGGATCATTTTAATTTTAAGCTCCGTGGATGTGGAGATAGTCTTCCTCTTGCCCGCTATTGTATGGTGATTATTTGAAAGAATACTTGAGACTACTTAATGCTGAATAAATATGTCTTAAAACCACTCAAGCACAACATTTCATATAGGAAAAAATAGTATGATGTCTTATACATGCCTTAGCAGAATAGGTTCACAGTGAAAAACAACTGGTCTTACTGAAAAAGTAACTCTACATATATAAATCATACCTTTACCTCAAAGTTTGCTTTCACCGTGAAAATGAGAACTTATCAGTCTTTTTTTTTTTTTTTCCCTTACGGAAGTAGACTCTTAAGGAAATTAAGGCACAGACGTTGCAGAGCAAAGGTGAATGAGCCTGTGTTGTACTGATGAGGCTAATCAAATCACTTTCCTCTATTCCATTCCAATGTATTTACTCTGCTCTTTGAATTAAGCAGTTGTGTCTATATGACTAATTGTCGCGTTGATTCTCCAATTTGCTCTTTAATCAGATTGCATTAAAGGTAAATATTTATCTCCCCAAATAGCACTTTGTGGCTGGAAAGAAACAAAAGCTAATCTTTAGAATTTCCCAAGTAGAACATAGCTCAATTTAAGACAGAAATACGATGATTTCTAAGTACGAACAAGGCCATTTTTCAATTTGAGGGAACTTTTTCTGAAAACAGACTTTGTAATGATTTTGAGGGGTAAGATTCTTTCAACGTCACTGACTGATTATCATCCATTAATTCTATAATTGGGATAATGACACTTTTTTCTAATAATAATTTTTCCTTTTGACTACAAGAGAATAGTCTCTTGCGTTGGCAACCAGTTGAAATTAGGGAGCCTGAGTACTTAAGTTTGACTCTTAGTTCAGTTATTCAATAGCTCTGTGGCCTCTGGTTAGCTGATCCCTCATCTTTATGACTCTGGCTCCTGCACTATACAACTTGGAATTAGAATGATACAAACCTCAGAGCCTTGCTGCGAAAACCACACAGCATATTTAGGAGGCATGAGCAGTGATACAAGGTCTTGGCTTTTAAAGAGTTTAGAATTAAAGAAAGTTCTGCTCAAGGAACATGTCTACACTCTATAAAATACCTGCTAGGAGCTGGGTGTGTTCCTTCTAAAATCCAGCTGTTGATAACAAGAAGACACTATAAGGTAGGAGCTTTAAGAGGTGGTCAGGGTCCAGGGGTTCTTCCTTGTGAATGAGATTGAGGCTTTTATAGAAAGACGTTTTACAATACTTGGCTCATACCTATATCCTTCTCATGTCTGTCTTCATTCTCCTGCTATGTGAGGATATCATAAAAAGGTCACTGCTAAATGCTGGGATTTGGTCTTGGACTTCACAGCATCCAGACCTATGAAAACTTTATTTATCATAAATTATCCAGTCTATAACACTGTGCAATAGCATCATTGAGATACTGAAAATTGTCTTATGTATTTGGAAGAAATCAATTAGATCTTTTATTTTGTATCACTTCACTGTTGAAGTCTAAGTGGTACCATTTTTTTTGAAAATGCACTTTAATATCAAAATTATAGAGAGCTTCCATGTGGGCAGGCTTTGAATCTTTAAAAACTGTTAGCTTTTAGTGAAAACAAATTTGAAGTGGCTTAGTCTCTTACAATAATGCTTGAATCAGGGCTGGTAATCAAAATTTAATAGTACAAACAGGGATCATTTATGTTGGAAATTAATGGTTTATTTATTTCTGTAATTTAGAAGTTAATCTTAGATCAAAAAAGAAGAGACTTTTATAAATTTTCTTTTTCTCTACAGCTTCTTCTTTCTAGGAATTCCCATCATGGAAACTTCATTCAAAATATGCTATCTTTTTTTGGGTCTGTGCATTTTAATATGTTTATCCTGTACTATACGGCTAAAATCCACTTATAAGTGAGTGCATACCATGTGTCTCTTTCTGGATCTGAATTACCTTACTCAGGATAATCTTTTCTAGTTCCATCCATTTGTCTTTCAAGATTTCTTTGTTTTAATAGCTGAGTAGCATTCCACTGTGTAAATATAAGCCAGATTCTTTATCCAGTTTTCTTGGTTGAGGGACATCTAGGTTGTTTCCAGATTCTGGATATTATGAGTGGGGCTGTAATGAACATAGTTGAGCTAGTGTTCTTGTTGTACGGTGGAGCATCTCTTGCATATATACCTAGATGTGATATAGCCTCGTCTTGAGGCAGAACTATTCCCGGCTTTCTGAGAAAGTGTCAGATTGATTTCCAAGATGGTTGCACAAGTTTCCACTCTCAAAAAAGTTCCCACCCACAAAAACTTCAACTCCAAATTTACCCTGCCTAAAAGATGTGCAAGAATAAAGATAGAGCACATAGGGCAGAGATTGAGGAAATGTCCAACCAGTGCCTGGCTCAACCCAAGACCCACCCCAAGCAAGAGATACAACCCCTGACACCATTAACAATACTCGGCTATACCTGCACACAGGAGCATAGCATAGCTCTCCTCTGAGAGGCTCCACCCAGCAGCAGTTTGAAACAGATGTTGAGACTGACAGCCAAACATTGGGCGGTATGTAGTGGGCCTTGTGGAAAAGTGGGGGGAAGGAGAAAAGGACCTGGAGGTGACAGGAGCTCCATAAGAAGACCAGCAGAGCCAACTAACCAGGGCCCAGAGGGCCTTTCTGAGATTGAAACACCAACCAAGGACCCTGCATGGACTGGATGTGGTGGATGGGCTTTATGTGGGTCCATTAGTAAGGGGGACAGGGGCTGTCCCTGATATGGACTCGGTTGCCAGCTTTTTGATCACTTCCTCTAGGTGGGACTGCCTTTGCCAGGCCAGAGGGGAAGAGAATGTGCTCAGTTCTGATGTGACTTCACAAGCTGGGGTACATGAGAAGTGGGGCTCCCCTATTCTGAGGAACAGGAGAAGGAGATGGGGCAGAAGGGGGGAGGGTGGTACTGGGAGGGGAACTGGGATGGCACTTTGGCCAGATGTAAAATGAATACATAAAATGTTTTATTTTAAATCTCATACATATCTTTAATAGTGAATTGTCATCTGCATACAATATCACCCGAAAAGTGTTAAGACATATATCCAAGTGAAAATAACACTTATTGACTACGTCAGTGGCGTTTGACATTCCCAACATCCTTTAAATGTGTGTGCATATGTGTGTGTGTGTGTGTGCTGTATACATTATGTAAATATGTAAATTTGTGAGAATGGTACATAATATACTGTATACATTATGTTAAAATGGACATATGTGTGAATGATATATACGTATGTGTGTTAGGCAGTTTTATATAGGGTGTGCTTATGTTGTATATATTATGTATATTTATAAATGTGTAAAGTTGTATTGTGTTAGTGATATGTGCACATGTATGTGTGTGGTATGGATAGTTGCATTGGATAAATTATGTGTATGTATTGTGTGGGGTGTATATATGTTAATACTGTATCCATAGGTGTACATGATGAATAATTAGGATCAGGTTTCTATTGACTAGGGAACTATGTCCTCTTAATTGATTTCCAGTACCATGTAATGCAGTTTCCAGACCTTTCTTATACTCATTCTTCTGCCACTCATTTTTCCTCTGATTTCTCCTCCCAGGTTCCCTCACAGCCTTGAGTGCCTCTCCTTGACTTTTCTCTTACACGTGGTAGGTCAGTACTTGGGCACTCGGTACTGTTTCTGAAAGCGAGCCTGTGCCCAGTCTCACCTTTTCTGTCGCTTCTACAGAGATGTCACAGGAACACACATTTGCAGCTCAGAAAAGAGGAGTAGGAGGAAAATATAACTCTAATGACTTACTAGACATCTGTCCACGGAGGCATCACAGCTATAGAAGATGTAACTTGTCCATAAGTGACAGGTCTTTCCAAAAGCTCAGATCCATACAATTCCCTTTCCCTTTGTCAATAAGTAACAAATCTATCTATACATGCCAAAACATGACACTCTTTCCGTCCTGTCAGAAACAAGGCATGTACCCATGTTTCATCTTCTTCCCACAGACATCTCATTCAACCTGAGTGCTTGATTTCCAAAACTCAAGCATCTTTACCTGTACAGTCTCCCTCCCATGACTGCCACTGAAGCTCCCTCATCTTTTAGGTCAAACATACTGTACTTTCTTAATCTTTGTGTCCTCCAGTCTATTATCCATGAAGTGATCAAGGTAACCATTTCTTTGAAAAAGCATTGAGTTTAATTATGCTAATCTCAGCTTAAAGTCCTTCCTATTGGATTCTGGCTTGGTTTCTGACTTCCGTAAAATGACCCATTTCCTTCTCAGCCTTACCTCTAACCCACTTACAGTTCCTAAGTTCCGCCTAGGTGGAGCATTCATCTCTTCTTATAGACCCATTCGCCACAGAAAGGCTGAGAATCACACACCTTCCAGATCCATTCCCCAAACAATTTTCTTAACTCACATATATGCTTTACAAGTATATTTTTAACCCAAAAAAAATCACCTTTATTCTCTGTATTATTAGACAGAAATATTTATGCATTTGCTTCTCAATAGTCAGCTTAGCCCCCCAGGCAATTAACTATGATACTGAGCAGTCATCAGTTTCCTGCTGAGTGTCAATACTTACTTGGGTACTTCTCTTGGGATCTGACTGACTGAATTAACAGTAAAAATGTAACTAACTGATTTAGCTCATCTCTTATCAATGGTGGGAAACAATGGAAAGCCATTTGCAAACTACACTGGGAGGGAGAAGTGAAATCTGGTTGGAGAATTAACCCAATTTTAAAATCTGAGTTTCAGGTGTCTGTGATTTGTAAGACGGTGGGTGTAAGAGAGAGTCAAAGGTAGACTTGAAAGTACACCGAGGACAATCTTTCAATTTTTGCATTTCATTTCCCCTTTCCCTGCCTGCACCATAATTGCCAGTGCAGTTCTGTAAAACACAGGAGAAGAGAAGAGAAATCTTTATGTAAATTGGCTGTTTGTTCTCCGGGAAGCTGTTACATAATCAGCTATGAGAGCTAGTTATTTTTAACTGCAGTTGTATGTCATTTTCAGAACAAGGGGATGGTGTGATGTCTCAGGAGCTGTTCTTTCAATGTGCAGTCTCAAAAGGTGTGACTCCTCATTGTTAAACTCCCACTCCCCGTTGAAATTATAAGGTCTACTTCAGGATCTCCTGTGGAATTTGTGAGGGCTCCTAAATAAATCACCAGCTTAGGATGATTGTTGCTTACGCATTGAGGCTACACTGTGTTCCGACGAAATCAAAGATCTATCCAAGACTGGGTCTGCAACTGATCTTCATGGTTTAGGGGCAATGTGGCATCATTTCCTTCTCCTTTTAAGAGTGTTACTCTAAAACCAAATTATAGCAATAGATCAGAACTCAGAACATATTCCTTATACCATTTTGTTTTATAGATAAAGAAATGAAGTCAAGAGAGATGAAGCGACAGAACCAGGCTCGGAAATTGAGGATTCTTCCATTGTATGTGGATAAAACCAAAGAGATCTCATGTCAATAATATCCAATATTACTTAGATATTTAGGTAATAATATAATATAATACCTAATAATACTTAATTCAATTATCTTTGAAAATGCTTGTGAGTAGCTAACGCACTTGATAAGTCTATAAAATATCAATTCACCATCTTTAGAACACCACTCTAGAAAACTCTTATCAAATATTTATTGAACACCTACTATGCTAAAGAAATTACTGAGTTTGATATTTACATCATATCATAATTAATAGACATGAAGCCTTCAGGATAGTAATCATAGTATAAATTAAGAAAAGAATTAGTCTTTATAAAATAAAGTAGATTTTCATATATCTTAGAGATTCAAACAAGCATAAATGAGATCTGTGAAAACATTTTAAATGTTACTTATAGAAACACCTTTTGTTTCTTGTTTTCATTATCTGCATTATTTCCAAGTGTTTTTGTCCTAAGTGTACACATAGCATCCTGATAAATATTTAATGATAATTACATTATTAAATCCCAGGGAATCCAAGACACAAACAAGTAGAACTGCAGACTATGATATTAATATATTGATGTGGCCAGGACCAAGGATTTTCTATTCTGTGGTTCATTAAAAGAAATGAAGGTGGGCATAACAGAATGGTTAATTCAAGATGTAAAAGTCAGTGACATCAAAGATATGCAAAATTGTCCTACAAAGAGGAAAGGCTTAAGCAAAACAGTGCTTATACCTAAGGAGGGGATGTTAGACAGAGAGGGGACGTTAGATAATAGATTCACTATTTTGAATCAGGGACATACAAATATTAAACTGATATAGAGCAACTTTCCAATGTTGGTTCCTCCAATTCTATTTATAAGTTTCATTCATTTTATCTATGAAATCAACTATGAATAAATATAGTATAAAGTTTTGTGGTGATAAATGAGATAAAACAGTAACAATCAACCTATCGCTGAGGCATTTCTCTAAAGATTTATTTCTATTTTAAATTGTGTGTTGAGAAATATGTATGTGAATGCAGTTGCCTGTAAGTGCCAGAAGATGGGAGCAGACCCCTGGAGCTAGTTTCACAGGTGGTTGTTAGCCACTCTATGTCGGTGCAAACTTGGGTCCCTCTTTGAGCATCTGTGTGGCTGTTAACCTATGAAGCATTTTATACAAATGTTTAATTTGGGGCTTCATTTGCAGCTATACCACCTTTACAACATGGATTTTACAAAAGGAGTGTCTACATCTTTGCAGCCTCACAGTAAAGAACAAATGTCTAAAACAATGCAACCAAGGAGGGGGAAATGGTCTAAAATCACACTAGAATACCTCAGAGTCTAGTCTCTTTATTTTTATTCATTTGCCCTAAAAAAAAAATCAGAGGAAACTGGTACATGGGTAAATTTCCACATTCAGGAACTATTACTAAAAGCAAAAATATTTGAGGTTAAAAAACAAGTTCTAGGTAGATCCACTATTTGCTGACCACATTTAGTTGGTTTCTTTGTTTCTGAACTTTGTTTACTATAGTCACTTTGTGAGAGTATTAAATTTCCTAGTAAGTTTACCAGAGCCAGAATATTTGCTAGTCACACATAGCTTGACAGTCTAGACTAGGTGAGATTACAGTTAGTAAATTAATTACTGGCATTAGGGCATTATACATCAACAGCTATTTAGTTTAACTTGACCAAGAGATAGGGTCACTTTTGTAACCAATGATTAAATGTGATTCACTGTAACTTCTTTGGGGTCCTGTTGAACCCCCTTTTCATTTCAAAGTTCAAAGATGTATAACTTGGATCTCCCTCAATTATTTGTAACATTAAAAAATATCTTTATTCTTCTATCTTCTGCAAGAAGAATGCTTGATTTATTTTTCTCTTTTAGATAGAAAGCTAATTGAGGGCAAAAATGTTCAATTTAATATATTGGATAGACACAATACTAATATGTATTATTTCCACCATTCCATTCCTTTCTTAACCTTGTAATGTTGCAATTAACATTTAGTCAGGCTAAATTTATTTTTCACACTATTTCAGGGAAGTGGTCACTATTAAATATTCTTACAGAAACAATTGCCCTTCAACATAAAATAAAAGAGAAAAAGTTTGGAGATCCTGAGAAACAAAATCATTATCAATGACCAAATTCAAAAAGTAAAATGTTTACATTGACATAGGCATTCAGAATCCTAATATCTTGTTTAATCTGATCTGAACCACATAATAATGGAAATTCAAAATTTTGCAGATGGTTTTAAATATGCAGTGTGTGTATCATCCACACTGGGGCACAATCACTTTTCATAAAAGATAAATATTTTTGTATGCAAATTACTGATTGATTGATTGAAAGTAGATTATTCTCCCATATGATATATCCACAGCACAGTTTTGCCGCCCTTCACTCCTCTTAGCTGCCCCAACCCACTGTTTCCTTTAGATCCATCCCCTCCCCCCACTTCAGAATGGAGTAGAGCTCCAAGAGACAACAGCCAAACACCACAAAACCAAATACAATAAGATAACGCAAAAGGTCTCATATCAAAGCTAGACAAGGCGATCCAATAGGATGAAAAGAATCCCAAAAGTAGGCAAAAGAATCAGACACACACCCACTCCCGCTATTAGACATCTCACAAAAACATGATGGTATGCAACCATAACATATACACAGGGGACCTACTGTAGACCCATGCCAGCCCAGCGTCTGCTGCTTTAGTCTCGGTGAGCCCTGCTTACTTGACTCAGTGCAACATTTTTCATCTTTATTTATTCTTTTATTTTTACTCTTTAAACAGTTATTTTATTTTTCATTATTTATTTTCTTTTTTGATATTATTTTATAATTGCATCATTTAACCCTTCCTATTCTTTCTTTCAAATCATCTCATATACCCCACCTTGCTCTCTTTAAATTCATGTCTTCTTTTTTCATTAATTGTTGTTTCATATGTAATGTATATATATACATATTCTTAAATGTATAAATGCAACCTGTTCAGTCTGTATAATGCTACTTTTCTGTCTGTTTTTCTTACACTGCATATTTATTTCCAGGGCATTTAATAAACATACTTATTATAATACAGTCTTAGGAATACTAAAATTTAATCCCAGTTTTAATTTATAAATATATCAATGGGCTTAAATCAAACTCATTGATGAATTTTAAGTTTATTTGCATGTATACCTGTATAAATTAAAAATTTAAAAGATAAACTTTAATGTCAGAAGAAGTCCATATAATTCATTTTTAAGGACTGTGGTCATATGTATTAAGAGTAACAATTTGTGTGATGTCATATATGATACACATATGCATACATATTATTATGTATAGGTGCATATTGTCAAGGGTATATATGCATGTGCTTGCATATTATACACACACACACACACACACACACACACACACACACACACACACTATAGAAAAGTAAGAAGTATAGTGAATCTCATTCTGCATTTGTTGTCCCCCTAAATGCGTGGTGGAAATGATGCAAATAAACTCATTAGAAGACAGTGGCTTGGGTTGAAAGAAGCCAGATGACAGCCTCTAAGGCCACAGATACCAGAGCAATGAACAAACCTAGCAAACAAGCTCAATTGTTTTCTGTTTTTAATTTCTTTTTTTTTTTCAAATACCATAGAATTTAGCACTTCCTCACCCCCTCCAAGGCTTGGCCTGCCTTGATATTTCACTCTCCTGTGTTTTGAGGAATCTCTGCATTAGAAAGAAGACTTTTCAGACCTAATTACCTACTTGCCATCTAATGATTCTCCGAATCTGTGACAGCTACCTTCAGGACTCCCATTTCAAACATGTTTACTATGACTTTTCAATCACTTGCTTAGATGAGCTGCAATATTTTCGAGTGACAGCTTCAGACTGCTGTGTTATTTAATTGGTTGCATTCGGAGGGCAGCTGTTCATCTGACAGTCATCTCATGTACACCACGATTTGCTGTGAATCTCCTTGGGAATTGCTTTAGAAAACAAATCATGCCTTCTAATAGGAAACATGCCAACATTTACAGCGTTCGTTTTAAAATCAGAGGCCAAACATCTCAAAGCATTGGGATAAAGCTTGTTTTACTGAATTTTAAAATATCATACTTCTTTAGCAAACCTAATAATCTATTGACTCGAGTACATGCTGAAAAAAATGGGCATTTCCTAGTAACTATTATGAAGACTTCAGCTATGAAATACATTAGCAAAGCAGCAAATATAGTGATAAAAGAAAACATAAATATAATTTATTTATAAGAACTATATCTGTGGGGAGTAAATAATTTTGAATCTGAGAATTTTTTCTTTGTTATTTTTCCTACAATTACTTGGTAGTCTTGGCCTTGCCTAGAATTCACTATGTAGTCCAGGCTTCCTTGATATTACAGACTTAAGTCATCATGCCTTGCATTAGAATCTGTCCTTAGATACAAAAGGGTGACTACCTAATAACAATAACTCAGAAAACATACTTAATTCTGCAAAATTTTAGACTAAATTCTCAAACTATTATTACCTGGACATACGCATTAAAATCATAGTTAAAGGTACAGTGAATATGTTGAACATATTATTCCAAGCAATGAGTGATGAATAAGAACATAATAACCCATTTTGTGACAAAGAGCTATTTCTGCTTTGAAAACTGTTATCAGCATATATATATGTATGTATATATATACATATATATGTATATATATGGAGAAAACTACTTCATTTTTCTCTTATTTGTGATGCTAGTGTTTCTTCACATAATTATTACTTTGACAACATGTTGAATTTGCAATTTACCATCTGCCTAAATAACATTAACCTTCCTGTATCCTCATGATATACCACTATTTCATTATTTTATCTTGCCTGATATTTGAATCTCTCTAATATAAACTTGCAATAAAAGACATGGCTGTTTGGTTACGCAAATATCAGTCCACTTCAGAAGCCAACAAACATAAAGTTACCTTGGAAGAATGAGGTTGAAATCATTGCCATTAAAATGGATGAAATAATTTTAAGTATAATAAAGGAAAAATAGTTTTCAAATAATCTTACAAAAATGGGTTTTAATTGATACATAGTAATACATATTTTATAAATTTTATAGTACTTTATACAGTTTACAAACCTAATATTAACAAATTATAAGTTAAAGAGGAACCTATATCATATTTGAAATAGGGGCTCATTTTTTTTGTTCATTAGACAAAACCTATTTTTATGCAGATAAGTCTATTTATCTAGGTTCCTTGGGTAGCTCAGTAATGCAGGTGTCTTAGCAGTTTTCATCCACATGACCACACTAAAAGCAATGGCAGAGTTAGTCATCTCTCTTAGTTACTTTTCTATTGCTGTGAAGGGTCACCATGGGCAAACTAACTTATAAGAGAAATACTTTATTGGGGCTTACAGTTCCAGAGGGTTAGAGTGCAGGATCATCACGATGGGAGCAGGCAGGCAGGTATGGTGCCAAGGCTGTGGCAGAGAGCTCATATCCTTATCAGCAAGTGGGACAGAGAAAGCTAACAGAAAATGGTGTGGGCTTTTGAAACCTGCCATGATGCTCTTCCTCCAAGAAGGCCACACTCCCTAGTCCTCCCCCAAAGAGTTTACAATTGGGTACCCAAACATTCACATATAGTGAGTCTATGGAGACTGTACCCATTCAAACCACTGTACTATCTAGTTTACAAAACCCTACTAGCTCAGTTTCTCTCCCACTGTCTAGCTATTTCCTTTTAGTCTTGGTTTTAGATTTCCAACTATGGAATGACTTAATACATTGGTAGTTTATATAGTTTTTGTCTCTTTTATGACTTTTTGTGATTTTCTATTTCAGACCTGCGTATATTGTGTTTTGTTACTTTCTCCCTCCATGGTCTTTTATCTCCCTCCCATCTCTATCAAGCCAGCATCACCAATGCTTTTCCCAAATGTAAGACTTCAGGCTTTATTTTGTGACCTATTTAGAGCTTAACCAGGGCCTGCTGCGTGACCAATGGATTAGAACTGTCCACTGGGTCCAATCCATTGGGCCTTGGTGGGGACATCAGTGGGCTCACACATCAGTGAGTTTCCCATCTGCTTGAACTAGTCAGTAGCAAACCATCTAACAGTGAGGAGCAGGGCTCCCAAGGCCCCTGCTGCATCCATGCCTAATTGTTGAAGGGTCTGTTCTAGTTTAGACCCAGTGTGGGCGTCCATCACCACGGTTGCTAATGACTGCAATGGCTGCTGTGCCTTGCCCAGGAGGGCCATTTCCTGGCTGGCCTCTCTACTTTCTGGCTCTTACAGTCTTTCTATCTCCTCTTCTGCAATGTTTCCTGGACGTGAAAGGGAATGGCACAAATGCCTTGTTGAGAGCTGAGCACTCATCGCCATGGTGGCTTAGTATGGAGACGTTTTAGTATACCATTCCTCTCATATGATTTTATACTAGCGATTAATTTTGACTGCTGGCTAAATACTTGTAATTCCAAATTCTGTAGTGTCTGTCTGTACCACTCATAAGAACTCCACAGCCCTATATTCAACTCCCTGTCTCTCTAGTGATAGAAACATAGAAACCAATAAAGAAAAAACTGCACACACACACACACACACACACACACACACACACACATACACGTACACACACACACACACACACACACATACACGTACACACACACACACACACACACACACACACACACACACACAGAGAGAGAGAGAGAGAGAGAGAGAGAGAGAGAGAGAGAGAGAGAGATATGAACACACACAGAGAGACATACGTACAGATATATACATACAGATACAAACATACAGACATACACACATTGACACACACATGCATAAGTTAAGGAAAGAAAACTTGACAGGACTCACTGCGAATAATTGATTATGATCTGATGATTAAAAAGTGAAGAATAGTATATTTACTAGAGGGATTAGGCTTTTATTAATGAGATTATTTCACATAAGGTTTATACATTTGAACAAGCAAATAAAATACACTATCTAAGTAAATCTCTTGGTCTGAAAGAAAGAATAATAAGTTGCTTAACCTTTTAAAGGACTTTTTTTTCCTTTTCCTAGAGGAAAAGCAGGTGGGAATAAACCCCAAAGACAGTATGCTTGAAGTACTTGGCAATAAAGTGGAACACATATGATGAAAGCAATATTGTCGATCTAGTTCTGTTGGTGGCTCACCCATGGGTGGCTGCATTGTGCACCATCTGCAAGAGAGTTGCATTTTAATCGAGTCTGTGCCAGTACTCCATGTTGAGAATGACAGGAAACATCATTCTCCTAGGAAGAGATGTATGTGTCTCCCATTGTTTTGCACAGGTCTCCAAAGTCCACTCTGGTCCCATGACAATATGCTATCTTGACTTACGCAACTAGGCTGTTGAGCTATTTTTAAATTTGGTGATAAAGGCTTTCACACACCACCTTAGTAGTCAAAATCTCTAACTTATTCTCAGCACGTAAAGGCATGGCATTAGAAGTATAATATTCTTCTAGAATTTTTTTATTTATCTATCATGAGATTAACAGTAGTCTGTTTGTACTTGGTATGTTAATATTAATGCATGGATATAAATATTAATGTATAAATGAATATTACTAAATATTATCAAGACACGTTTCTAATTATCATTTCTAAATATCACAACCACCAATACATATGCTACTTTATATCTGTGGAAATTCAGGCTACCATTTTAGGACCCATAATGTTGCAGGCACTTTGTACCATTTTTTTAAAAAAAACCATCATAAGCAGAAACAGTTGACTCCCTCAGGGAAATTCAAAATTAACTTCCTTACTAAGCAATGCCTTTGGGGTGGGAGAGAAGGCTCGGTGGTTAAGAGCATTGACTATTCTTCCAAATGACACAGGTTCAATTCCCAGCACAGATATGGCAGTTTACAGTCATCCATACCTGGAATTATAAGAAGCCCAGTGTCCTCTTCCTGCCTCCACAGGCACTAGGTGTAGAATTTGTGTACACACACACACACACACACACACACACACACACACACACACACACACACACGGGCAAATATGCATAAAGTAAAATAAAATTCTTTTAAAAAGAGCCATGCTCAAATTTATCAAATTGCTCATCAACAAACTAAAAAGTTAGTTTTTGTCCCTAAAATAGTTTTCTCCTTAAATAATTCTAAATGTTATAGTCTTATTAAGATAAGCAAAAAAAAATTCTTTATCCGTTAGAAAGAAAATCTGAAGATGATGTCAATGATAAAATGCTTATTAATAAGGCATCTGCTGACTAAATGTAAATGTGGATACTTCTAAGAAATCCATGTGATGATACCCAAAGGGTATCCTTTGGTGCTTTTCATAATGATTATGAATAACCACATACTTTCCATAATTATTTCTAAGTATCACTATCTTGCAGGCTTTCTATTTGTAGTCTCCCAAGAGGGGAATGGCCTCACCGCTCCATTTCCACTTGTAAAATCTGTCACTAGCACAGACCTAGCATGGAAACACCATCATTAGGAGATTCAAGGAGAGAACAAGTGGGCAGTTCCTTCTTTGTCCTCATCATCAGTTCCATTTTTAAAGCTCCTCCTGCGTATTATTCTAGGCCTCATGTACTTGACCCCACTTTTGTGGTATGATATTACTTTGGGGATGAAAAGGCTGTGGCTCAGAAAGCTCCCGTCATCTGTACACATACCTGAGCCGAAGGATAGGTTGGCTGTTCAATGGGCGGACAGAATGTCTTCGGAATCTGGGAACTATCGAATGTGTAAATTGTAAGAAGGCATGCTGTGATGAACATCAGGGCTTCTTCAATAATTTTGCAGTGCTTTCTTCCCCTATTTTCCTCTGACCTTTCTATGTTAGTAATCAAAATGGAGTTCTAGGTCTGAGACTATATCGACCATACTCAACCCAAAGCAGCGTGGTCCTATACGTGGGTTTGACAAAAAGCTTTGATGGTCTTATCTCCAGAATCACATTGCAGGGAGCATTGTAGAAATGTGGGGCATTTATCAGCCAGGCACTGCAAATGACTCTGCCTGAGATAGCAAGGGGACACTGAAACAATGCTTAGTGATCTATCCCACAGGGAGTGATGGCCTCTTATTATTTCTAGCTGGACTGTTGCATCATTAGTTCAAGAAAGAACAAAGAACATAAAATTTATAGAAGAGAATTGGGTCTTCAGAAACATTTTGGATTGATATTCTTCATGTGTTTATGGAATATCTTCCCTGGCCCTTGTGTTCCAAAATGATGCAATCATAATCTCACTGATAGTTTCTTTCTCATTTATAGCCACTTAAAAAGATATAATTTATATCACATTACCTATTCAAATATTTGCTATAATATTTCTACTGGTAGGGGAATATCAATGGAATTTTTTTAGTCCTCACTGCTTAATGTTCAGAATAGCAAATTTTCAGAGCTCTAGATAATAGTCTAAAGGTTATTTGCTAAAAGAAATAAGAACTTTAAAAAATGAATTGTTTAATTAAAAATCAATTTATTTATCATAGCAAGGATGATTTGAATTTTAACTTATTAGTTGGTTTAATCATATAACTCAATGGCCAAGAAGTCACAATTTGTTGAGAAGAAGAAGATAAGATAAAACAATCCCTGTTTCTCTTTAGCATTCTTAAAATATGTTAAGGTTCTCAGTTCTAAGTAGTTGTGTGTGGCTGAGTGCTTCTCCCATCTTTGCATGCTGTATTCTGACAAAGGAGTTTGGATACATCTCCTACTGTGAACGTGGGATATGGGGGTCATTCTAATTATTTCATTTTTCAAAGAGTGACCAGTTTGGTGTAATAAGACTGGCATTAGTGAAATTAAAGGTTAGAACGGAATTACTGCAATCGTCTAACATTTCTAAAATAGACACTTTTCTTTTGTCTGCAAGTTTATTTCCTCTCATTACTTTAGGGAGATTTGACATATATATTTATTTTCAGAGGCCATTATCTGTTTATAATGTGCAATTCCATTAAAGAACATTACCTAGTTAATTTATAAGAAATAAATAAATGATAAGCAACTTCCAAAAGGTAGAAGCTAAGGGCATATTTACATACCTCATTTGGAAGACAATTTACTTACAAAGTTATCTTATTTTAAAGAAAGAAGATTGATGAAATAAACAGCACATAAATAAGAATTTTACTTATTTGTCTTGTCTTTTAGAAAACAATCAGTTTTATAGTTGTATTTATCCTTTTGAATGTATGTACATTGACAAGGTTAAGTACGTATACATTCTGCAGTAGTATATTTACCTCATGCTATCAAGCAATAATTATAATTTATAGAAACACATCACCATCATTTCACTTGATTTTATCTTAATCATACTACTAAAATTTGGTGACATGCATTCTGCACCTTTCTTCATTAAATAAACATACAAAACATGACCTGATATTTTATATTGTTAACCTACAATCCTCTTTATCAACAACAATCACTTTACTATAATAAAACAATGCCTGTAGGGATTTAAGTAATGTGTGACCACATAAGATGTTTCAGAGCGCCTTAGATGTTTATTAGATATTTATTAACCCCTTGGGTACAGTTATTGCTTTCTCAGATTTTACTTTCACTAGAAGCATGATAACTGGGAACTATTGTCAGTAGTGTCAGTGGCCAGATATCTTATACATAAACCAACCTTGCTTCTCTACTTAAAATAAGACAGGTGATCTCTAACAAGCATGACTCTCTACAACTACAAGATTTTGGGCTATGAGGGAGGTACCACCAATAGTCTCGAGGGTTTGCATATGCTCACAACATAATGCTATGTATCCTGACAAACACACCTGTGAAGATGATTTCATCACTGCAAAGGAAAGCTTGGCCAGTCATTTCATGTGCTCATGCTAGGTAAGTGCAACAGAACGCTCATGTGATAGCCAGAAATGGGTTCTGTGTCTATCTCAAAAGTATCTTTTGTTTGAAAAAATGATTCTCTTAATCTTATCAAGCTATAAAACCATCAAGTAATTATAAGCACACCTAGTTAATAAAACTGTAGGACAAAGCATTTTCCTCCTTTAAGGATGCATTTTCATGCATGTTCTTTGGTTGGTGGTTCAGTCTCTGTGAGTTCCCATGAGCCCAGGTTAGACTACTCTGTAGGTTTTCCTGTGATGTCCTTGGCCCCACCGAATAACCTCAATTCTTCCTCTCACGTTTTTTTCAAAACTCTCCTGGCTCAGCCTAATGTTTGGCTGTGTGTCTCTGCAGATACAGCCTCTCAGAAAAGAGTTGACCTAGATCCCCTACTCATAAGTAACAGATATATAGCATGGATATCATTTGGGTCCCCTAAAAGCAGTAGTAAGGGCTGTCTCTGACTCTTGTCTGCCATTGCATCCCTTTCCCCTAGCTGGTATGTCTGTCTGGCCCCATGGGAGAGGTTGCATTTAGTTATTGTGTAATTTGAGGAGCCAGGCTGGGTTGGTACATCTTAGGTCACCCTCTTCTCTGAGAAGGTTAGGGGGAAATGGTGGAGAGGCACTTACAGGTGAGACTGGGAGGACAGGGGGCAGGGAGCTGAGATCAAGCCCTAAAGTCATTAAAAGCAATGAAAATGGACGCCTTTCCATATAACCACTGGAGACATCCACTAATATAAACTTCCTTGGTGCTCATAACTTGCCCCATTATATGGAACTTTGAGTGCCTCCATATGTACAGCCTTATTGTACCTTCTCATGTCTTATACTGGAATTCCCAATTGGAATTTCTTGAGTAACTGAAAGCATCGAATATGAAGAAGTAATAAACACTGGGAAAACTTATAGTGGTACATCTATATATAACTCTTCTATATTTTAATGTCCCCATCCCTGACTCCAAAGCAATGGCATCAGATGACAATGGAATAGAATCTTGTGAATCCAGATATACCTTTGTTCCTTTAGAGTTGATTTTTATAGATATTTTATTATAATTTATTTACCTTAGATTTCTATTGTAATCCCCTCACTTTTATATTCCTGTTCCCACTCTGTGTCCCTCTTCCAGCTTATTCCTCTTCCCTAGATCTCTGACAGGAGGGATTCTCCTCCACCACCTCTGACCCAGCCATACCACTCCTGGGCATATACCCAAAAGGTGGTAGACCATACAACAAGGACATTTGCTCAACTATATTCATAGCAGCCTTATTCGTAATAGCCAGAATCTGGAAACAACCTCGATGTTTGTCAACCAAAGAATGGATAAAGAAACTGCGGTACATTTACACAATGGAATACTATTCAGCTATTAAAAAACAAGGAAATCTTGAAATTTGCAGGCAAATGGATGGAACTAGAGACAATCATCGTAAGTGAGGTAACCCAGACAAAGAAAGGCATGCATGGAATATACTCACTTATAAGTGGACATTATCTCAACATAGAGTTAATTTTTGGCAAGTATTCTGTCACAGTACCTGAACTGTCGACTGATACAAAAGGGCGTGGTATTATTTGGTTTTGGCTTCACAAATGATGTGCACTAAAATGGGGAAGAGAAATGATCTCCAGCTCTGTATTCACTTTTCACTCTATTTGTTCTGTAACTAGAAAGATTCATGGAATCCTTTGAATATAATATAATACTGAAACTGGAAATGTTTAACTAGCATTTTTGAGAAAAGCTCAGATTTTTAAAAAAGTTATTTTATAACTTTCTTTTTACTTTATAGGTTCAATTTTGTAATATTTTTTAAAAATGTGTTCTTTGTTTTAGTCACTTGTCATTTTTCTAAGAGAAATTTCCAAAGTTCAAAATGGTAATGACAATGGTCCACACATTAAGAGAAAATTATAATCAAATTTATTTTCCTTTTCATAGTTTCCTATATTGTTGCAATCATTCATATCTTGAGCCAATATTTAAGAACAATTTTAAGCATAAAACATATAAAATCTGTAGCTCTAAATTTAAGTCCTAATGATAAAGCTTAAAAGGATAGAAACAAGAAAAAGAGACGGTGGTAGAGAGATGGCTCAGGATAAGAGCCTTGCTTGCTCTTGGGGAGGCTCTGACTCATCAGGAAGCTGTCCACCACCTGGAACTCTAGCTCAAAGGGATATAAGACCCTCATCTGGACTGTCCAAACACCTGGTCTCTCTCTCTCTCTCTCTCTCTCTCTCTCTCTCTCTCTCTCTCTCTCTCTGTGTGTGTGTGTGTGTGTATGTGTGTGTGTGTGTCTCCCTCCCTCCCTTGCTTCCTCCCTCCCCTTCCTCTCACACAACAGAAATATACAAACACAAACAAACAAACAGGCTCACATACACATACACACACGAACACACACTGTCTTAAAATTTAAATTTAATCTTAAAAAATAACCTAGGAAGATTAAATTTCTCACCAGACTGCTTATCAACTTGATAAGCTACAAATTAATTAACTAACCAATGCATTGTTAAATTGTAGCTGCCTTATAAGGACTATACCAAATGGAGGATATACTGTAATTTAAGGAAAGCATTAAAATGCCTTAAGTGTTGGGAATACATATAACTCCGTTTGTGCCCTCAACACTGTCTATCATTGTAAATTGCACATGCTAGGAGCTTTAAAAAAGTTATGCTACCTATAGGTGATGTGATCTTAAAGCAATGTGAACATTCCTAGTTATTACAGTTGTGTTATACAGCGTGATTTTATGCCTGTTCTTAGATAAATACAGACAGAAAAGTTATACAAAAGCAACACTGATTCTCTAAGAACTGACACAGAAATGAAAATGGACCAAGTATTACTGAAAGAGAATAATGTAATGGAAAATTCCTGTGATCTTATACCCCGAGAAAGCCAAACTGGAGTCATATCAACCCTAACAGGAAATGACAAACCTTGAAAAGCTATCTATAAATTTCTTTTAAAGCAGAATGCTTTTCAGATAAGCAAAATTGTTTTACATTGTTACTAACTTCTATAAATGCCAGTTCAATTTCAGAATTCATTGTTTAATTGTGATCATATCAAAGAAGACTTCTCTCTAGAAAGTAAAGGGACTAAAAAAGAAGGAAAAGATTATGTTAATAAAGCAAATGTATCTGGTTTCCATGGCGACTCTGAAACTAAACTATTCAGAAGTCTTTTTCCTCCTATGCCATTGTTTTGTGAGAAACGGGTTAGTTGATTACTAGCTCACGGACTCGTAATCCTTTAAAACTGTGTCATTCGAAAGGCAGAATGTAAAACATCCGTGGCACAAAAGAGCTTAGCCTCAAGCTTCTGAAATAAATTATAGAGACATAGAATGTCACAGGGCACCCAAAACTGTTGGATAGACATAAGGAATCTTCATACATGCCAGGCTTAGTTTGAAAATTGCGACTCAAGTCATTATTTTTAAGAATGAAACATATCATGCACGTTAAATGTAAAATTTAAAATTATTCTTTGGGAAAACAGGGAACTTTCTCTTTGAAATGTCAGCTGGCTGTAGTGGTTTGGAAACGCAAAAAGCAGTGACTAGCCGTGTGTCTGATATGCCATGCACAGGCCTAAGGAACATTCAGAGTGCAAACTAAATGCCACAATGCCATTCATAAACTACAAATATATGGTTTCTCTTCCACCCTAATGTCTTCTATCTGGCTCTATCTTCCTGCAGTTGTATCAGGCATCTCTGTGACTGTTTACAAGTCAACAATCTAAATTAAAATTTTTGAAAATTTCCCCGGATCAACAAATTCCCTCCAATCAATAAAAACGTGACTTATTTAAAAATCAGCAAATACATATTTTCAAAGAGAACCATGCCGTTAAATTAGAACAAAAAAAAACAGTTAACCTCAAAGAAAAATTCTATGAAAAGGCACTTTGTTCCTGGAAAGAACATTCCCAGCAGGTTATGCACTGCCATGTTTCAAGATTTGCATAATAACACAGCCAAGCACCTGACCTGTCTCTGCATGGAGAAATTAATAACAAAGATCTTTTCCCCTTCTAGGTGTCCATTGCCATAGTTACCTCACAAGTTTTGAAAATATGCTTAAGTAAAGGAAGTCGGGTAGAAATTAATCATTGACTAGAAAATAAGTTTGCAGGGTGAGGTCAGGCTTTTGTTTCTGGGTCACATTGAAGCATTAGACAGTATTCTGGTTTGGCCAGAATGGCTTGCCTCTGGTTGGAGATCTGACTCCACAGTCTTTCTCAAAGTAATACTGGCTTGCTGAAGTTGAAAGTCATGTTACTTTATTATGCATTTGCTCATCTAGCTATGAACCTGGACTGTGTGTGTGTGTGTGTGTGTGTGTGTGTGTGTGTGTGTGTGTGTGTGTATGCGCGCGCATGCGCGCACATGCACATGCTCAGAGGAAATAAATAAGAAAGTAGGCTATGGTAATAAATAGCTGCTTGGGTTATTCTAGTGGGGCCTCCTTCCTTTGCTGGCCATCTGATGAATGACGAACTTTGTAATTTTTATATGGAGGTGAGAGTAGCTCAGCCTATGGACATTCTCTTTACGATGCAAAAATTGGGAAAGAAAATGCACAAAATCAACAGCTCCCAAGGAGAGGAGGACTTCTGAGAAGGGCTGTGGGAAGGACTAGCCTCACATGTTTTGTTAACTAGTAACTCAGTAGTCTGTGGCCTCGCCAGTGGTAAAGAGACAGGAGGTCCCATGTTTGTGTGGAGGAATATAAGCTTATAAAACAAGAAATGTGATTTAAAGAAATTTACAATATTAAATTTTTACACTTCATAATTTCACCCAGAAGAATATTTTTCAAGGAAATAAGCAAAAATTCTGTATAAATAAATATTATGCATAGAAATGCCAGGCCCATTTGACCCAATGAAATTAAACATAACAATGAAAATCATGAGACATGGCCTCTTATATCTTCAAGTATTTGACCTATGTATATAATCAGACATTTTTTCAGTGTTTGGGGGAATTTATATCACAGAAATTCATAAGACAATATAAAAAGTACACAGAAAAATAAAGATTAACAAAACAATGTAGTGTGCAAGATATAATAAAAATTTGCAAGGAAGTATTTGCCATAAAATGCTTCCTGGATAGACAGGAAACATTCAAACAATAGAACTAGATACCAAGTAAATTTTGCATGAGGTAGAAATGCTGATAGCGAACTATAACCTTGGTTCCTGCAAGGCTAATTATTAGCAACCATGGTATACTACTACATACAGATTACCAGGAAGAAGCCAAGCAAATATAGAAAACATTTGTATAATCAGACATTTTCTAATGAGAATAATAACCTTATATGGATAGCAGAAAGGTATATTTCATAATTATGAAATATTTTGTGATGTATCTGGATGCTTAAGAGTGGGGTACGTCTTTCACACGTACTCTGGTGCCTCATATTTGACCACGTCCCCTGAATGGGGAGACCTGGTGGCACTCAGAGGAAGGATAGCAGGCTACCAAGAAGAGACTTGATACCCTATGAGCATATATAGGGGGAGTAAGTCCCCCTCAGTCACAGTCATAGGGGAGGGGAGTAAGGGGAAAATGGGAGGGAGGGAAGAATGGGAGGATCTAAGGGAGGGGATAAACATTGCGGGTCCTGGAAAACTACAGGCGAGTCTGGGCCCTGGGGTCCTCCGTAAACTATGGCAACAGCCAAGGAAAATATAGGCAGTAAATCTCGAACCCCTACCCAGACTAGCCGATAGACAGGACATTCTCCACTGTTGAGTGGAGAAGGAGATCTGACTTTCACACAAACTCTGGTGCCACATATTTGAACCTTGGATGGAGACGCCTGGTGGCACTCAGAGGAAGGATAATGGGTCACCAAGGAGAGACTTGATACCCTATGAGCATATACATGGGGAGGAGTTCCCCCTCAGACACAGACATAGGGGAGGGGAGGGGAGTAGGGGGGAAGTGGGAGGAAGGGAGGAATGGGAGGATACAAGGGATGGGCTAAGGACTGAGATGTAATATGAATAAATTAATAAATAAAGAGATGTAATATGAATAAATTAATAAAATAAAATTTAAAACAATAAAACAATATTTATTTTTCTGGTTTTGTTGTTGTTGATAGTGAAGGTCTGACAATGTAGTCTCTGCTAGCCTGGAACTAGCAAACCTCTAACCTTCCCTCTTGAGGGTTGAGACAAGCAGAGTTCTACCATATATCTATCCTAAAGAAAAGTCTTTTTTCTCTTATCAACACAAGTCTAGTAGTCTCATTGATTTCTTTGCCTGCATCTTTAAAATTTCCTAGGCATCAGCTATGCATCCTTTCCTCTTCAGGAAATTAAAGAATATTGTTAGAACATCACTCCTAGAGGAGATAGGCCAAAGTTTAAAGTCTCCCTTTTTCATGCGAACTAGGTGTAAATTGTGATCCATAAACTTTTATTTAGAGTCTTTACTTCTCTCTATCGAAAATCGCTCAAGATTTACCTGCAGCTGAACCGCATGCCCGAGGTCATTTAACACTGCATAAGAGAACTCTCCTTTGTAAAGTCTCACCTTAAGCACAGGACTGGGGAAGAATGTGAGAAGATATCTGTAATCAAAGCTTATCAAACCCCAGGAAAGACAAGTCTACAGACTACACTTGCTAGGGCAGTAGGGCTTTGGCAGTTCCTGGTCCTCATCTATTCTTTGTTAGCACACAACAGGAGGGGAGCATAGTGCAAGGATGGTGTGCAGAAGCAAGAAGTGGGGTTAATAGCCAGTGCTATTTGAGGATGGCATCTTGTGAAACCTATCAGGGTTGTTTGGAAAGTGATACTAAGGATTCTTTACAAAGGTTCAAATTATGGTCAAGAGAATAGTGTGTTTTCACTTGTACTCTGATGCCAAATTTATAGTTTCAAAAACGATTCATGCTTTAGGCATCTTAAAATTGTCTAATGCTTTACTAATGAGCTATTGTAGCTTTCTTTTCTGTCACTGTGATAAACACCATGAACAAAAAGCAATTTGGGGAGGAAAGAATGCCCCCACCACAGTCCCTCCCACAGTCCAACATTCAGATAAGCTAGGGACAGAGCTCAAGTGAAAACTGAATCAGAAATGATGAAGTAACACTGCCTACTGGCTTGTCCCCTAGCTCACATTCACTGACCTATCATATACACCGGAGGATAACCTGCCCAAGAAACGTACCACATACAGTGGACTAGGTCCTCTACATCAATTAGCAATCAAGAAAATAACCAGATGACACAAACACAGGCAAATGTAATAGATCAAGTCTTCAGTTGAGGTTTGGTCTTGTCATGCGTGTTAAACTGACAAGCAAGATTAGCCATCACATGAGCATATGACAAGAGAGATGCCCTCAGTAGGCTCAGGAGAATTCACTTTAAACAAGTTGCCCTTTGCTAGACAAATCAATGACACGGATAACCCCTAGCAGCACTGATATCATGCTAGTTTGCTACCTATTGTTATGATAAAACTCTGGCTAAAAGCAAAGTGTAGATGCACGATTTTATTTCACCTTATACTTCCGGGTAATAGTTCATCACTGAGGAAAACCGTTTTAAGAATTCAAGGGAACCTGGAGGCAGGAGCTGAAGCAGAGTCCATGAAGGTGAACTTCTTCCTACTGACTTGCTACCCAAGAGTTGCTCAGCTTGCATTCCTATCCCTCCTATGACCACCTGCCCAAGAGTGGTATCAGTTTTAGTGGGCTAGATACTCCTAAGTCAATCATTAATCAAGGAACTGCTCCTTAGAGTTCACTCCCAGACAATCTGATGGTGGAACTCCTCAGTTGAGATTTCCTCTTTCCACGTTTGTCCAGTTTTGTGTCAAGTTGACAAAAACACACCACCATTCCTACTGGTTAACACTGTCATCAGTTCACCCACGGAACAACATTTACTACCTATCTCATGTGCTCTCCATTGTTGTCAGAGGGAAGAACACAGAAGAACACCTTAGTGCAGAAAGAAGTATAACAAATGCTGCCATAAAGTGCTTATAGAAACTTTGATAGAAATACGTTTAAGTGAGCTAGGGATGTAGTGTACATAAAACATGAGAAACCATGGGTTGGAGTCACAGAAATACACATACATGGAGATGTGGGCAGGGGAACGGAGGGAGACAGTGAGAGAGACACAGAGAGAGAATATGGGTTAGGGTTACTCGTTGTTGGAGAGAAGGAAATGCTCTGTAGAACAAGATTTAAAGACTTGGACGACATTTCCTTTCTAGATAACATAAGTTTAGGGGGATTTCAGGCAAAATTTGGCTCAGGAAATAAATACCTTCAGTAAATATTAATTGGAGGTTTCTCAAGACCTAAAATGTGGAGGTTTGGGCAAAGGGTTGATCTCAAGAGAACTGAGTGAAAAGGAGTTTTGAAGGATCTCGTCAAGGATTTTTGGGAGTCGATGCTTCATCATGTACCCAATTTATTAAAGAGTCTGAGCTCAGGGTTCTGGAAAGAAATCTGGCTTCTGTTGTACAAATTCTGGGGTAAGCTTATAGAATAGAAGTGCTACAGAGGAAAAGCTGGAGTGTTCAAATTTCCCAACTTCAGCCTGAGGTGAAGGTTCATGAGTAATTCTAACCTTCTTGCTTTCATGCGTTGGTGGAAGGAGATGTTTATTAAGTAAGAAAATATGAATTAGATTGGATATTAGATTGGAAACAGAAAGATAAGAAAGAACAGTCAATGAGATCAAGAAGGCATCTTGACTCTAAATGCTCTAGGTCTATTAGACCTTTAGTTTGTCTTACAATTATGTTATAAGCTCATTACTATGCTATTATATTAGGGTAATACTGGAAGGCAGAGCAAAGAACAATTGGAGGCTGGGGCCCTTGCTACCTCGCCTATGCCATCTATTTCCCTTTAATTGGTGGATTATGGAATCCCCCAACGGAGGAACCAGTCAGCTAGAGCATGGCAGTGTGAGGATATCTAGGCCTTTTGAGACAATGACTGCTTACTAACTAGTATGAAAAATACTTTAATATTTCCACGACCATATAGCCATATCTGTAGAAAACATAATAATTTTTAGTTTTTGCTCCTGGGATCTCTTTTGAGGCACATTATGACTTTATTTGCTCTTAATTACTTAGCAAAACTACTAAGAGGAAAAGAACCGTAATAAGGGGAAAATAAGGATTTTCCAAACTCTAGTCAGAGTTACAGAGGGACTATCCTGTCCTCAGGGGGACAGGTCTTCCTGGGGCCTTAAGAATTGTTATCCCTGTTGTAAATAAAATAAACCCACACTGAATGTCATATAAGCAACCAGCTCTGAACACTGGTGACTGGTCATATACTCTACAGCCACTTAGGCCAGATGCGTAACAAATATATTAGGCTCCACGGGCAGTTCTTTCTCGAGAAGACTGACAGCTGGTTCAGGGAAAATGCACCCACCCTTCCTCACAGAATTTTTTTTTTGTGTGTGTGTGTGTGAATTGGTTTGAATTTTTTTTTTTAGTTTTATTTAAGTAATTTATTCTGATTACATGTCATTTGTTATCCCCTCACTTTCATCTTCCTGTTCCCTCTCCTTCCCTCTTTCATCCTAATCCCCTCCACTAGGTCTGTGACCTAGTCCCCCACTATAAGATCACAGCCTATCAGGTCTCTCCCTGGTAACCTGCTTACGTCACTGAACTTCTAAGGTATTGGTTCTCAACTTTCCTAATGCTGTAACCATTTAATATGGTTCCTCATGGTGTAGCGGCACCCAGACATAGAATTATTTTTGTTGCTTCTTCATAACTGCAATTTTGCTACTGTTATGAATCATAATGTAAATATCTGATATGCAGGATATCTGATATGTTACCCTCCTCTGGTCACCACCCGTAGGTTGAGAGCCACTATTGTAAGGAAAGCATTTGGGGGATGATGTTGCTGCACTAGAAAAAGCTATTCCCTTGTGAGAATGAACATGAAAACTAATTAGAACTTGTCATTTACCGTTTAAATTTCCATGGACATGTCTATGAACTTACTGAAGAGTCTGATAGAATCCAGACATATACTGGACACCAATAGACTAAATATGCACCCTTTAATCATAAATTGAAATAGAATACCTTCATTTTTTACTTAGTGTCAGCTTTCAGAACTGCACCTAGATGGTTTGAGTGTCTGGAAACAGTCTTTCTGCTATTGTGACTTCCCATTTTCTTATCTGAAATGAAGAGGTTTTTTTTTTCCCTGAAAAATGTCTTGTATCTTTTTGAAATCTAACATTCTGTGATGTCACAAGCTGTAAAGAGAAAGTGAGAGAGAATGATGGCTACGGAGTGTTTTTCACTTTCAGAAGATTTTCTGTGTCTTCTGAAGGGTCTCTGATCTTTGAAAGGCATAAGGACATTTGACCTAAAAGAAGAGCACTCAGTCTCTGACATGTATATTATTCCTGTCTAGCACACCACTCAGCCAGTATTAACCATGAGAGAGTAGAGAACTGTGCTTAGGTACATTACATAAAAATCCAACATATGCATTACAGAGACATTTGCAAGCTGTTTGCACTTTTAAGATCCAGAAAACCATTCGCCATTTCCACCAGCGCAAATAGTGATACTAAATAGAAGAGGTGGATTTGATTTTGATGCCTCCTCTGTTAATAATCACAGGGAAAGGTGAAATCACAGCTTCCTTTCATATTCAGGCAGCCTTTTCAAATCCTGCCTCTCTCAACAGCTCCCTATGAGATAGTGTACCTAATCTGCACTGCAGGTTTTAAAAATTTTTTGTATTTGAGTTTTTGGTGGGATGGTGTTATTTACCTTCAAAAAATGAACTAATCTACTAAGGCAGATACTGTGAAAGTCAATATACCTATGATTATATCTTCTTTTAGTCTGTACAGTTCCCCATATTTATGTCTACTTTATAACCTGCCTCATTTTGTAGTATTGACTCATGGACTAAGGGCATGATGTCTGTAAAGAAATTATGTAACTTCTAGCCATCTCAGTTTTCCCCATCTACAAAGTGAGGACGACACCGCCTTTTAACATGTGATATCAACACATTATTAAACATTCCACAAAAATGTCTGATACCCAGTGAGAGCCCAAGTCATACTAGCTACTCTTTATCTTACATGGAGGTGACATCAGTCTTTGAATTTGCCATCTAGTTCATATCACTCATTGTGGGTAGTGAAGAAGGAGGAGGAGGAGAGAAGAACTGCGGGGCCTGCATATAAAGGGGCTTGCTTTACTATTTGGCTTGCCTCTTTAAATAACGGTTTGGAGCCTGATCAACTGTACCCTTTGTTTGAAGTACCTGTTATCATAATATAAACTCTGGTCATAATAACTGAATACATTTCAAAACTCTTTTGTCACGTTTACATTTTTAAACAGGAGCTGGATATTATTGTTATTAATTATGACATGTTGTTAAATTCCTCATTTTCTAATGAATTTAACGTGGACAAATCACATTATCATCATAACCATCCTTCTCCTCCACATCCGCATCATCACCAGCATCATCCTAAGACTCTTTGTTCAACAACAACATTGCTTTCCCTTTATCCAAATTCCTGTCTTGGTAGTATGCACAGAGATTTGTAAATAGGGAACTATCCCTTCGACTTCTCTGTTTTCAGTTACTTCACTGAGGAGAATTCAACTCTTTCTTTTTTTTTCCCACTCTCACTCTCTCCCTCCATTTATCCCTCTGCCTCTTCCTCCCTTCCTTCCTTCTTTTCTTCCTTCCTTTTTTTTTTGGCTTCCTTCTCCCTACTCTTCCTTCCATCTACTTTTTCATCTCCTTTTCTTTTCATCATTTTTTCCAGAGACAGTCTTACTATGTAGTCCAGGGTGGTCACAAACTTATGCTCATCCTGCTCAGCTTACCAACTCTTTGGATTACAGGTCTGGACCACCATGCCTATTTATAATTAATGAGGCTAAAGAAGCAAGGCATTTCAATTGGCCTGTGAAAACATCTTAGAGGTAAAAGATGTCCTATTCTGTGGAAGAACACTTTATACTTTAGATTACCAAATGCAGAAACACTATCATATGATTGCACAGTGATCATATTTAATGAAATATTTTTCTTTCTTACACAAATATTGCATTTGTTTTATATAATTGAAACTCATTAGTTAAAAACGTTAGCCTTTAAAAAAAATAGTATCATCTTCCTCAATACTTGTGTGGTATATAGGCTGTATAACTTACCTGTAGCAATTTAATTAAAGAATATCAAGATAAATACGTTTCTAACACTGCTTTGCAATCTGGTTATGTTCATTACACTATTCTTCAAGGCAAGGAAAATATCTCACATCAGAAGCATAAAGAGAAGAAAGGGCTCATATAGTACCCTTGTTATAGAGAGAAATGAAAAAAATGAATATTTATATCATATGCAAATATACTTGGAGGACATGTTCATTCAGCATAAAAAGCTCACACACAAAATTTAGTACGATTCTGAGTCAAGAACTATACAGGAGATTTCAAAATTGGCCCAAACATGAACCTCCAATTCAAACAATAGCCACAAGAACAAACTTTGGAGCAGTGTGTTAACTTCTGACTTATGTAACAATACTTTTTTATTACTTCAGTTAAAGATCAAAATAAGCAGAGTATGGACATCTTATCCTAATCTGACCACACAATTTTTTGCCTTTGTTAATATTCGCACATTTAAGATGGCCAAACGGAAGTGCCAAGTTGGATTATTTTACATGAAATTTCCTTCTTTCATATGCTAATTACTAAATTTTGGTAATCATTTAAAGAGATTTATTTCTTTTTAAGTGTGCGTGTATGTGTGTGCGTGTATGTGTGTGTGTGTGTGTGTGTGTGTGTGTATGTGTGTGTGCGCGTATGTGTGTGTGTGTATGTGTGCGTGTGTGTGTGCGTGTGCGTGTGCGTGTGCGTGTGTGTGTGTGTGTGTGTGTGTGTGTGTGTGTATGCACCATGTGTGTACAGGTGACTCTGGAGGCCCTAAGAGGGTATCAGGTCCTTTGAAACTACAGTGAGAGTTGGTGGAGGAGATGCCAAATGTGGGTGCTAGAAGTCAGACTCAACTCCAGTGAGCAGGAAGCTTTCTTAACTACTGAACCATCACTCCCCCTAAATCCCATGATAAATATTTGGGAAAAGATGGGGTCAAAAAGGAGTATTATGTGGTTAGAATCCACCCCATCCAAAATTAACATCTTTTTGCTCTTAACTGCATACCGACTACCTATATCTGTAATACAAAACATCAAACACTTGAACTAGTTGGTTGGGTATATCAAGTTAATACAGGAAATTGTCTGCAGATTTCTCTTTTATATTTAAGCTTGTAGATCAAACTAACACGGCTATGTGCAGGAGTAACAAGAGCCCTCCCCTGCCTTGGGTTGCAAATGATTTCCAGCTCGGAGCAGGTGGCTCTTGATGTTATACCCCTGTTACTAATGTGCAGATCGCAAAGAGCTTCTGGACAGTGGTCTAAAAATCTCAGGAATTAAAACAATGAGTCCCTCTGACTCCCTGTCTCAGGAAATAACTGTAGGAGAGAGAGAGAGAGAGAGAGAGAGAGAGAGAGAGAGAGAGAGAGAGAGAGAGAGAGAGAGTTGACTCTGGAAGAAATAAACTCCTATCACTAAAAGAAGTGAATGTGAATTAAGACAGTGGTAAAGAGGAGAAAAAGGATAAGAGACCACATTCACACGTATCTGCACCTGCATTTCTCATTGTCCCATGAAGACAAATCGAATTTCTATAGAAATATTTTTGTATTTATCAATTATATTTCAAACTCTAATTGGCTTGCTTGAACTACAAATACAAAAACACTCAACCACAAAACCTCAGGGCTTCAGTAAAGAAAAAAATGTAGCTATTTTCCCAGGAAGAAACTGGAAATACTTTTCCTACCACCACCGTACTTCTCCTGTGAGAAGGGAAGGGACTCTACGGGTCAGCTGGCTCAGTTCACACCAGCTTTTCTATTTTCTTACAGAAATGTTCACTTGGATAAACTCAAGAAAAGATAAGAACTGAAGGCTAGCATTGCAATTTTTATTTTTGTAAGGCATGCAGCATTCTTCAAAAATACATCTTTTGTGGGGTGTGAAGACTATGCTTAATATCAGAAAGAAATTATTCTGCTTGATTGCATAATATTTGTTTGTTTTTCCATGTTTTATCAGATATTTTTAGCAGTAGGAGATATGTCCACTGAAATTTGTTTTCAGACAAGAAACCATATTTCAAGAATATTTATTATCTTTCCATATTTTACAGAGAATATCTGTAATAAAAAGGGAAAAGAAGAAAGGATATTCATTTTATTCATTGGATAAAGACTTCGTCAGTATATCAACAACTTGAAGCTATAGCTGACTTAGTGACTGCTTTTTTAGAGCATATAGGCTAAAACTGACTTTGCATTTTTAAAGGAATAAAAAATAAAAGAAGAAGGAAGAAGACAATGAGGAAGTAGGGAGGCATTAAAAGGAGGATAAAGAAGAGATGAAGAGGAAAAGAAGGAGGAAGAGAGACATACGTGTGTTTACAAATAGCATATAAATATTTGCTCTTTAAGTCCCATCAATAAGAATATATTTGACAGGATTTTCTGCTCCTTTCTTATTTTCATTCTGTATCTTATATGATGCCAACTCTTACATACCTCAAGTGACTGCATACTTGTTTGATCACGACACACACACTTTTCCTAAGAGCTTTATGTCCCTAAGGGCACAGATAATCTGATCTGTATATTATTTTAAAGTTGAATTTTGAGATGGAAAATGTGATAAATAAAATTAGCTACTTGATTAAATATTGGTGTGGGTATTGATAGGAAAGGGACAAATATACAATCTTCTACTTGAAAAAATGGCATGTCACTTAGCACTGGCAATATTAGGATGTCAGTCAGCCTACTTTTTACACATTCATTTCAGAGAACAAAATTCATTGTGACTGCCTGTTATAATCTGGATAAGTTTTAAAGTACTTTAAAATGAAAATAAAAGTTGAGCTTAATTATTGGCAATGTATAACTTTGCCTTTCCTATTGAATTCATCTGTATATAACAAAATAGCAGTGGCTTGAAAAGTATAGCTAATTTGATCTTGGGAACCATAAAATCTATACTTGACCAATGGAGCAGATATGGTCAAGTATCTTTGTGTTAGTGATTCATAAAGAGAATAACTTTTCTATGATTCCATGTAAACTGAATATAAATATGAAGGCTACATTCTTATAATGATTAGTCCAGTAATTAATTATTTGCTATTGCAGGAAATGTGCCTTCAGGAGAGTGTGCTAGGGTTTATTCTCACCTGCACTTTTGCAAATAGTTTTTGAAATTTTAAATACATCCCAGAATAGGAACTCTTTGCCATTAGTGACTTTGATATAAACAATTATATTTGACCCTTCCTTTTTTGTGTATACAATGCACTACTCATACAGATTTTTTAAATGCAGGGTGTGTCCTTCCTTGTGTTTTTTTTTTCTTGTAGTATTATGACAGATTCACAGATATGTTTATCGTTTGATTTAATTCCAAGGACTAATAGAGATGTGGGCATTCCATATGCGCACAATTAATTGGGCAAACTCAACAGAAAGGGATTTTTTGTCTTCCTTATCTCTAAAAAGCATCACTATTTTTATACTAGGAGCAGCAATTTCCTTAAACATCTCATTTGCCTATTAACTTTGCAGGCAATCCACACAAAATTTCATAAGCTTGACATCCACATAAAGGGCATCATTACATTTCGGCCTCTGATGATAATCATCATGAGCTGAAATGTCCACTGGCAAGCCATATCTTTGACATTTATTATACAATCCTTAGTGGTCTCTTAACCATAGTCATAAGGGATGCTTTGTAATGGTAGTAATATTAATTGCTGCCATTATCTTGCCTCTTATGTTAAAGTTTGGGTCAAATGATGGGTATACGTCTAAATGAGCAGTCGGGGACGAAAAGGACAAAGGAGTAGGAGAAAAATACATGAGGAGACCAAGCCCTGCTGCATACTGAGAGGTAATTTACACAAATAGGCTAGACGAAAACAGATGGGAAGAGGGAACGTGGGATAGGGTTGACTAATGACACCTGACTGCCAAATGACCCTGTGGGTTTGAATGCTGGCAGGACACCTCAAACTGTGCCAGCAGCCACTTGGAACTGCCTGGTTTTTCACTCACATTGCATTTAACAGACTAACCTTGCTCTTTCTATTGTTACCATCACCAGGGAAATTTACACCATATCTAATCATGCTCCAGAAAAAAATACACTTTCTAACTGGGCTTTCTACTTTGAGAGGTCCTGTGTTACCGAACAGTTCTTGAGTTTATTGTTATGGAGCCTTGGCTTCCAACAGGGAAAATTTGACACGTTTGTTCTTTTAAGTGCCTCTTTTGTAAACCTATATAGTATGTGCAGCCTTTTGTGGCTTAATAAGAGCGGTGACGGAAAAAAGAAATTACTTATTCTAGGAATATAACCATATTATTAAATACTTTGCTCATGGTAAAATATGTTTGATCCTGACAGGTGAAGCATTCTTAGAACTATATAAAGTGGACTCCTACCAACGTCCTATTCTTTCTCCCACTTTTAAGCTTTAATTTCTTTACAAATACCAAATTAGCGTCCTCAGCTGTGCATTTAAATACACTCTGGGCTTGGAATAAAAGATTTTAGGCTGTTGATTACATTGCCAAAGAGCTAATAAAAGTAAAAAACAAAACAACAAAGCAAACTTAGTCCAGGCTGCACTTTCCAATCTCTAAAACGGGAATATGTTTCTATTATGCTGTCCTAAAGTAGCTTAAAGATGGTGTGTGTGTGTGTGTGTGTGTGTGTGTGTGTGTGTGTGTGTGTGTGTGTGCATAAAAAGTGCAGAGCATGAGGGTCCAAATCACACGATCTGCTCTGAGTTTATCTCCAGAAAGAGTAAAGAAATAAACGAACAAAGGCTACCATGTTCCTTCATGGAGCCAGGAAATGGGATGTTCTTGTGTGGGGAAGCATATGCTACATCTTGGGGAAAAGCAAGGTTCTCAGATCGGAAAGGAAAAGGTGGATATTTAAGCCCTTGATGAAGCCTCCCTCTTTGGTCCCCGGGGAGGAAGCAATTTGGAAGGTTGTTAGGATAATACATGAATTCATAAGCATCACTTATGGATCTGAAAAGGTCTACACATGTTATTGAAGATGCACACACCTCATTTCTTTTTCTCTTTAAGGAACTCCATGACTATATTGGAAAATGATAGGAAGCACACGCTGCACTTAATATTTCTAATATATTATATGCTTTCTCAGTACCTTAGAGAGGAGATTAAACTCTCCACTAGAAGAAAATTACTCATATTTTTGGCTTGACTGGGAAATGCCTAGCATAGATAGGCTCATGTGTCTGAGTATTTGGTCCCCATAATGTGGAGCTGTTGAACACTCCATCTGTAGGGGATAGACCCTTGTGGAGAAAGTGGGCTAGTAGGGGCAAGTGTTGAGGTCTGGTAGCTCACCTCCTGTCTGCCAGCTCTTAGCTTTCTGACCATGGATACAACTTGACCCTCAGGTTCCTACCACCACACCCCTCCTGTCACATGGAAATATTCTGTCCAATTGTAAACCTAAACGAAGTCCTCTTCCTGTCGGTGGCATCTTATCTGGTGTTTAGTCACAGTCAAAATAAAAGCAAGAGACAAAAGCTACATTGCAAGTCTAAAAAAATTCAAAGTTGATAGGAAAGTCCTAGGAACCAATCCATTCAACCTGGTATTAAAATTACAGTTCATCACACATTCTAATCATTTCCAGGTCTGCATCAAAAGGAACTCAAAGTTTATTATAATTTATTTTGTCCAAACGGATGGATGGAGGCTACTGTACATGGAAACAAATACACTCTAAATTGTCAAAGATGGAAGGTTTTTTTTTTTTTTTATCATGGGCCATGCATGGTAAGAGGCCCTCCATATTCTAGCTCTTGGGAAGAGGCAGCTTCTTGGGTTCTATAGGACATTCATAACGTAGAAGATAAACTCCTGGAGAAGCCTGAAGTCTAGAGACAACTGATGGAATCGATAGGCCATGTGGGAAGATGTGGAGAAGTAACAAAAGCCACATGAGAGTCCAGAAGTTAAAGAAGAGAACACAGAACCAGTTAAAACGATGGTACAGTTACTCAAATTAAGAGGGAAGCAGGAGAGAGCTAATGCAAGGAAGACTCAAGCCACCTTGTGGCTTGTAAAGCGAAAGTAAGTGTGCAGAACTAAATAGCCTGGGCACATGTGCCCTGCGCCCATCCAGCACTGAGTTCTTGGGACACACTTGGGTTTCTGACTAGCCTGTGAATGGGAAAAGGTGCTCCATGTTATGATGCAACCTAGCATTACTTTTCCTCATTCTCCTCAACCAAGCAGGTAAAGCTTAGAGAAAACTCTGTTAAGAAAATTCTAATGTTTAGGACAAAAAGCTATGGCACCACACAGTTTTATTACATTTTAAACATGAAATGCTATGCAATATTTACATCAAATATAACAAACATTTGTGTGTGTGTGTGTGTGTTTAAGATAATGGAGATGAGAATGAGGGCCTTGCATTGCAAAGCATGTGCTTTGCATTCAAGAGCTCTGTTACCATAATGTAGACCGGGTTCTAGGGCTTTTGTTTGTTTGTTTGCTTGTTTTTGTCTTTTGAAATGGGGCCTCTCTATATAGCTAACCTTATGTGCTAGGATTACAGGTACATGCCAGTTTGCTTGGCTTAGGTTTTTTGTTTTATTTTGGTTTTGGTGTGTGTGTGTGTGTGTGTGTGTGTCTGTGTGTGTGTGTCTGTGTGTGTCTGTGTCTGTGTGTATGCTTATGCTCTGGAAACTATTTTAAAGTAAAATTAATGAGCTATTGAATCTCCCAATGCTCTGTACCCAACTGTTTAACCAGAGCTAGACCTTCTTAAAGGATGTAGCATTATTTTAGTTCCCCCATGTGAAAGGATGCACTGAAGAGCAAACTACAGTGTTCTGAGCTTATTTAGATTAGCTTGTTAACTTCCTTACTTGCTTGAAATTCCTTATCCCCCGTGGTGGAGAAAATAATGTTTTAAAATAAATTTATGAGGAAAACTATCTTAGAATCTTGCACTTTGGCAATGAAAGAGGTAACACAGAAACAAGGGAACTTGGAAAGAATTTATCAGAGGTATGAAATGTTAAATTGTCCACTTTCCTAGAACAGTCCCCTAATCTTAAGAACACTTTCCTTCAAAGGGAAAGCATTAAATTCCCACATGCTTTTACGTTACTATAATTTCTTCCCAGAAGAAAAAAGAAGTTGGTCAAAGAATGTGTGTTGCCTTTAAGTACATTCCTGTTATATTAAGATAAATATAGCTTCCAAGTATAACATTAAAATCTAGTTCAATATTAAATGCACATCAGTGGTTTTAAAATTTTACTCATGTACCTAAAGACACAGGGGATGAATTGAGGTACAGTCCAAAACTAAGCTAATGGAAGCAGAAAAGTCAAAGTGACTGTTATTTCCTATTTTATGAATGTGTAATAGATTATAATACAAAGACGATTTTCATTTCATTTCATATATATACATATCACAAGTTCCATAAAAACCTCAGGCTTAGGAGTGGAATTCTGGTGGCACACCATGCATTCCTTTTGCATTGCAATAATAACAGACTAGAGACAGCCTAGAAGCCTAAGAACTAAGTGTTTCTATCCTCACTTTTGTGTGAGGGTGTTTTGGTGACATTTTTTAATGTGTCCCCCTTCAAGCTTTTATTTGTGAATATGCTCCTTCTTACATGAGATACGGATCCTGCCATGTATCAACATAAATTATTACATTTCACTTTAAACTCCATGTGCCAGAGAGAGGAGAAAATCCAAATTGCAGATAAGATGCCTTAGACGACGTGGGAAGAAGTGACAAGGCAGAATGAAGAAAAGCCACTTTCCTCTTGACATGATTATGGTGAGGTGACAGGAAGGTCCAAGAGATGAAATGGCCTCTTAATTCACAAAATCTGTCACTCAGTGTTCTAGTCTGTACTTACAGTGTCTGTTTATCCATTCGTCTCAGATAAATGAATATCCCAGGTCATCCATTGGGAAGAAGTCCCTGTAAGAGGTTGTCTGAATCCTGACTCCCTAACGGTACATAAGACACTCTTTGTAAGATCTTCATTTCGTGGGCTGAAGACAGATGCTTGTAGTTGTTGTGAATTCCCTGGATGCATGCTTTGTGTTTCTTTCTATTCTCTTCCAGTTTGTTCATTTTCATCAATGTTCCCATTGTGGGGCTAATAAATTAATTTCTTAGTATGTAAAAGACATCATTAAACACACACTATGCCTCAGTTACTTTACACTCATTAATGTGTGTGTGTGTATGTGTGTGTGCGCGTGCACACGCACACGCACAGCATCCACAAGTCTACCTCCTAATAGGTAACATTATTACCATTTTACACATGAAGAGTCTGAGTTTTCCAAAGTGCAATTAGAAAATAACCCGAAATATAATGCTTCGTAGAAGTAAGAATCACATCTTTAAAAACAGGTGAGCCTGTTCCTGAGATCCTTTTGATTTTTCTTTGATTCTGCTTAAAATATTGCTTTCATTCCACACATAAGTCTTCGTCCTTTTTAATAAACAAGAGCATAGGAAAGCATCCCTCATGTCTTTGGCTTTTGCCTATGGAAGGGAGATCTGCATACATTTATAGCACACATAATTGGCAAACGCCTTAGGCAAAAAGACAAACATAGCACATGGCCTGCAGGTTGCCGGAATAGCTTCCTCCGTGCCTACTGCTGGAACATTATCGTGAGGCACTGCTGGGTGGCTTCTCTGGACATGTTCACTCTAATACAGTCCAGAGACACTACTGATGTTTTCCTTTCCTGGTTCTTGGTGATAGCTGTAGAGCCAAAGAGAATGGGTGCTCTTCTTGGCCTCCGATATAAATGCAAACAAATTTCATCCCCTCTTTTCTGTGCGTCTACTGAATTCACACAAATGGTTAAGGGCCTCTTCGTGTCTGTGTCACACTCTGTGCCAATTTAGATGACTATAATTTCTAATGTGCCAAGGTCAGAAACCAACCAAGGAGGCAAAAATTAGCAGATGGAAATAAGAATGGAGGGATGAAGGGAGAAGAGGCGGGAGAGAAAAAGGCAGAGGGGAGGAGAAAAGAGGGAGGGGAAGGGAGAGAAAGAAGCATTGTATACTAAGAGGCTTTATCAAGAAGACCAATTCGGAAGTAATTTATAGAAAGGAAAGACTGAAGAAACCTTGCAAGGACCCTTGTTTGGCAGTGTGTGATATGTATATTTGGAATGAACTAGAATATTTACCAGTGATTTTTATTTCCAGACATAGACATGTTTTAAAGCTAAATAATGGGAAGAACTCCCAATAAGTATAGTTTCTTTTTCTTTCTTTCTTTCTTTCTTTCTTTCTTTCTTTCTTTCTTTCTTTCTTTTTTATACACACCATGGACAAATGGAACTTGGGGAGGAAGGGTTCAATTTCACAGTCCATTGTTGAGGAAATTCAGGGCAAGGAACTCAAAAAGGCAGGAACCTGGAGAAGGCATCTGATGCAGAGGCCTTAAAGTAGGATGCTTCTAGCTTGCTACTTATAGCTTGCCCCTCCTGCTTTCTTATAGAACCCAGGAACTCCTGCTTAGTGTATAGGCACACCCACATTAATCATCAATCAAGGAAATGCAAACAGAGCCAGGCATGCCTTTTAATCCCAGTACTCAGGAGGCAGAAACAGGAAGATCTTTGTGAGTTTGAGGCCAGACTGGTCTACAAAGACAGTCCAGGACAGCCAAAGCTACTTGGAGAAAACTTGTCTCAAAAACAGAGAGAGAGAGAGAGAGAGAGAGAGAGAGAGAGAGAGAGAGAGAGAGAGAGAGAGAGAGAGAGAGAAAGAGGTGGGGTGGGGGGAGAGAGAATGCAAACAGGTTAACAGGTTTGTCTACAGGGCTAACTTTAAAGAAGCATTTCCTCAAGTAAGATTCTCTCTTCAAAAATATGTCTTTAGCTTCTGTCAAGTTGGCATAAAGCTAGCCAACACACAACACAACTGGTTTTCTTATACGCTCAATGCTCATATTAAAAAAAAAAAACTACCATTGAGATCATTATTTCTATCTCATGAGAGCTATCAAATAGACCACTTGGTGATTTTCTTGTTTTGCAAAATACCATGGTCTATGCTCCATGTTTTATATTATGGTTAAAAAAAGAAAAAAAGCATAAGCATCTAAACATCCATATCTCATGGCCAGCTGTTCTGAAATTTGCTTGTACATTGTACCATCATCGATGACTAATGCCTCTAGTCAACTCCCAAAATAGCTAAAGATAAAGACTCTGAATTTGGCCCTAAGACTTTCTAATGAAACACATGTAAGTTCTTTTCCTTATGGCCAGCATAGAAAATCTTAAAGATTCCTACCCTTATTACCTCTTAATGATCTACTTCACTTACACATTGGTAAGGGTGGGAGTCAAGTCAAAAGGTGCCCAGATGTTCTGTTTTATGCCCTAGGAAAGTGAGTTTCAGCTTCCACTAAGTTTTGACAAGGCAGTAACATTTCTTCTGCCCAGGTTCTCCTAATCTCCCACTATTTTTAAAATACACATTCCCTTCTATATATCCAAGAACACAATATTAAGAAGTGGTCTCCTTTGAATGTTTAAAATCCATGTTATCTAGTCAAATGTATCCACCTTATCTGACACTGGGAGGTATTTCTAGAATCAAACAATCTCAGCAGAGAAAAGTACACCATAGGTGGAATTTTCTTGTTAAATATCTCTTACTCAGGGTGGTGAGAAAGTAAGCTGGCAATATAAGGCAATGCGTATTTTTCCTGCTTATGTTATGTGTGTTTTGAGGATAGAAAAATTTAGAACTATCACTGTAGCAATTTTTGTTGGTGAGAAATTCAATTATTATATTGCAATGGGGATTGGTTTACTGATAAAAAAATTCCTGGTATTAATAATCTGCTCGAGTGTTTCTTCAGTTTATAAATTGCTTGTCAGCTTCTCCAACTACACTCACCAGATAGGGAAAACAATGTGCCAAACAAACAAACAAAGAAACAAAAAACAAATAATTTGTGACTCCGTCTTTGATGACACAGCATTAGTTGACTGGAGAACATTCCTCACTGAGCTGCAGTTTTGGTCTTCTTTGAAAGTATCCCTTGTCAACAATCCAGATTCCTTCCAATCCTTATGGTACCTATTCCTCAACGCTTATTGTAGGAATATTAAAAAATCTCAATTTAAATATCAAATTAGCTCCCAAATCATATGGAATAAACCCACATAGGCTCACACAATTTCCCCTCAGGTCTTGATATTTCAGTTACCTGCTTCTTTGTTTCTTGAGAAGAATAAATTGTTTTTAATATTGCTTTTTATAAAGAACACAGAATGCATGAGAGTCCCCCAAAGTACTTGACTTACGTGGTATTAAAAAAAATTATCACAAGTTGTGAAAAAAATCTCAATATTTGAGCAACAATAATAAAAGTTGCTCTGGGCTGAACTTCTGGGTCTTTTGTATCACAGTCCACAGGAAAAAAAAAAAGTTCACAGCCAAGTAATAAACCTGGGAAATGTGGGCTTATAATGGAAATGTTGACAGGTTCTAGCAGGTGCTACTGCAATATCTTGAATCTGATTTAGAACAAGTTTCCAATAATGTTTTTCTAAGGCAGTCTTTCGGGGGATTTAAGTTAAAAAATAAAAGAAGGGGGTTTTCCATGACTTCTACCTCAATGATTGATGAGAATGGGAAGGATTTGTGACCAGATGCCTCAGGGCACCTGTAAATAAGATCATGAGTATCTGTTACAGGAGAGTTAGTGAGCAGAACCTTCTGTCCTTTAAGAAGCCACCCAGTTATAAGTCTCATTTCATAAGACAAGAGTCTGCAAGCATCATGGATTATGATGACATGTTTTCAAGTTTGGGAGTAAAGTATTACCTCACTTAGAAATGTTCCACAGAAGTTTCGACTAGGAGAATGAAAGCAAAGACAGCTGAAATGAAGAAACTGGTTCTAGAAGTTTCCAACCCATTCACCGGATGCCCATAGCTGTGTTCTCTCTCATTCTTCACAGTCTTAGTGAAAGGTGCCTGATACATGTAAAGTTTTCTATTTCAAGTTTCACTGATTATGCTAAGAAAGATTATTTCCTAAAGTTATCAAATTAAAGCAAAAATCCTGCTAAGCATGAGTACTGTCAATCTGAAGTTGCTATATTGTCCCATGCCTAGTGTTATGCAACCAAGTCACCAAAACAAAGGAGGCCACGTGTGGGAATTTCTTTGTGATGCTCATAAAAGACTTGGTGGCACAATTACAGCTGCATGCTCATTAGTCCTATGACATTGGACATGCTCATCTAAAGTCCTATGTTTTCCCACGCAATGCACAGAACATGAACAAAGGCAGGAGGCACCGTAATAACAGCAGGCAACACTATTGACTGGCAGACCACATTAAGCACTCTGTTAGGTTATACGTCACTTGTTGTTATAATCAGAAGTGGGAGACCCATAGATGAAATGTCACACATAATTTCAACCCCAATATTCACTAGCATTATTTGTACATAATTGTTCCTGCTTTATAAACACCATTTACATTAAATAGAAGTGAGAGTAGCTACTTCCTATTGTTGTTAGTGATATCCCTTTTTATGTGGCTCTAGTAAAGCCAGATAATCACAAGACAACCTGCTCCCTGAAAGCCCTGATCAGCATTAGTCGAGGCTGGCTACGAATCGAGGACTCGGAGGAACTCATCCTTGGGGTTGGGTGAATATTGTCTCCAAAGAATCTTCTATTGTATCCTGTTGACTTAGATCTTGTTCACTTTCTCTCTGTGGTTCCTCTCCTACTTTGTTCCCTCAATTCAACCACTACCTCATCTATTCTATTTCCCCTTCGGAGGGAGATTTAAGCATCCTCCTTTGGTCCTCCTTGTTACTTAGCTGCTTTGGGTCTGTGCATTGTAGTATGTTTGTTTTGTACTATGTGGCTACAATCAGATTATGAGTGAGTACATACCATGTGTGTCTTTCTAGTGGAGAAAGGAGAACAACAACCCACTCACCAAAACTTTGATCCAAAACCTACCCTGCCTACAAGTTAGTGCAGCAATAAAGATGGAACAGAGATTGAGGGAAGATCCAACCGATGCCTTGCCCGACCCTAGACCCACCCCATGGAAGAGATCCAAACCCCTGACACAATACTCTACTATGCTTGCAGACAGGAGCCTAGCAGATGTGTCCTCTGAGAGGCTCCAGCCAGCAGCAACTCGAAAAAGATGCTGAGGCTCAGCCAAACATTGGGCAAAGAATAGGGAGTTTAGTGGGAAAGTGGGGGAGGGGGAGATAAAAGAACCTAGAGATGACAAGAGTTCCACAAGAAGACCAACAGAACCAACTAACCAGGGCTAAGAGGGGCTTGTGGAGCATGAAGTACCAACCAAGGCCAATGCATGGACTGGTCCTAGGTTATCTATACAGATGTAGCTGATGGGCAGCTCAGGCTTCATGTGGCCCTTCTAGTAAGGGGAGCAGGAGCTGTCTCTGACCTGGACTATGCTGTCTGCTTTTTGATCACTTTGCCTTGGTGGTACTGCCTTTCCAGGCCACCGAGGAAGAAGACATGTTCAGTTCTGATTTGACTTCCTGAGCTGGGGCGGGTGGGTAGGGGTAGGGGCTCCCTTTTTCTGAGGAGTAGAGAAGCGGGGATTGCGGGAGGGAGAGTCCCACTGAGAGGAAATGATGGAAGGCCTATGACAAGGATGTAAAGTGAATACATAAATAAATTAATTTTTGAAAAGGAATAAAATAACTCTGATTTGAGGGCTTAACTTTGGCATGTAAACTACAAACGAGCTCATCACAAGATCTTTGGCTTCCACCTTGTAGATGGCAGTTTTCAATAGAGTAGCCCCATTAGTAAACTGTCCTGTGCTAATGCGCTTGCTTGGGGCAATAATCATCAGAGATCCTGGTTCCGGGCCTTGCCAGTGCCAATGCACTGGGAGTGGGTGATGTAGTGTTGTAATTACACAATTAGCCTTGTCAAGCCATGGAGCATGGGGAATAGCAGGATCTTGAAGCTTGCAATGTGGCTGGCTGATCGATGACTGCCATTAAGCTAATCCTTTGTTCACTGTAGGAAGAGCAGAGACCGAGCTTAGGCAAAGGGTCCTTAATGAAGGATAAAATCCTTGACCCACAGCCGCACATACGTCTTCATGCACTCATGATCGCTCAACTCACCCGTCCTGTCTGCGACACATAGGCTCCTGCTCCTCTCCCACCTTAGTGTGATGAAAAGTAATGAACTGTTGCCAGCAAGCTCTTTGTAATCCATCACATTTAGATGATGGAGAGTGAAATTTTGTACAAACATTGCCTAAGACTTCTCACCATGAAACTTGGAACTCTTAATATCCTCTATACCTTTTAACATAAAGATATTTAATTAGACATTGTTGAATATTGAGTGCATATAAATAACCTATATTCAAAACCATGTAAATTCCTCCTACATATATTAACATTTAAGATATATACTATAGCACACATGTGTGTGTGTTTTCATAGGTATACACACACACACACACACACACACACACACACACACACATATATATATATATATCCTAAAAATAAATTTGGGTCACATGATATGAATGGAATCAGTCTAAATTTCTGAGTTTTCCCCAGTGGAAGGAGCCTGGCATTAATATTAACTGCTTGTTCTCACTCTCAGACCATCACTGTTATTATTCCAGTGCCCTTCCTTGCCCTTTGGGTATCATCACTGTGCTGTCCTTTCACAACCAGTTATCTGCTAAACCACATCATTATGGTAACTAGAGGGCACAGAAGACATGCAGGTGTCCCCATTAAGAACATATAAGAGGATCTAATAGGACCAGATGGACTATTGCATTCTTCCTCTTAAGTCACCTAACTGTGTGCTGGCAGGTTCTTATTCTTCACAGGCAGTGACCATCCTATAATATTCTTGTGTCAAGCAACAGAGGATATCTTGCTAAAAAACACAGTCAAATTACAAACGCTAGGAAGAAGAGTTCGGAGTATTCCATGTGTAAATATACAAAACACATGCTCTGAAGATAATTTTAAAAGGCATTATTCAAATGATGATTGTGACAAAGCTTGGATGCCATTAAATAAAAGGGAGTGGGTGGGTGCAATGAAGTATATCTAAAATCCCAGCAATGAGAGGGCAGAGCCCAGGAGATTGCCATAAAGTCAAGGCTAGCCTGAGCTATACAATGAGACCTTGCCTCAGAATAATTAAGTAAATAAAATTTAAAAGGTGGTAGAATAGCATGAGGTCACAATATAGATTTGTTTTCTGAATGTAATGGGAACTTTAAATCACACATCATTCTTCACAAAGCTACACCCACAAAAAAACAATTCAATTAAAACTAATGAGATCTGAGTAAGTTTTCATCTGTACAATTTTCTATTCATAATAGTATTTGTTAACTCTTCAAGGTACCGACTGAAAAACAAACAGAAATTCTAATTTTGTTCCTTCCCCATAATCTATAATTATTCCAAAATTTAAAAATATTCATTTAAACTTCTTCATGGAATAACTGACTCAGGAGAGCCCTGGCCAAGGTCAAGTATGCAAAGAAGAAAAGCAGTGAGTCATCGCTAGTGCCTCCGTGAGGTTTGGTTTCTAGGTAAGTCACGGCGTTTTGTCCTTTGTTTCTCTTATCCGTGCGTAATGCTAGTCTCATCTCTCCAAATTACTGTAAGCATCTTGAAGCCTGTGGGAAACTGGCACTGCGTGCATACATCTGAATAAACAGGAATACATTTAACAATTTACCAAGAGAGCAGTGCTGTAACACTCATCTACCTCCACAGCACTGCAAACCAAAGCGCCAGGGGGGCAATACACTGGATATGCTATCCCTGATGCTTTGATTCTGTATGTGAGAAAATGACAGTGTTCCTCAAGAATGCCAGGATACCACGCTACACATAATCATGACTAATAGTTGTAACTGTGAATGAACACTTTACACACAGGAAACACAACTTAATCCATTTGTATAGGATCGGTTTCACTTTCTACACCTCCCCCCATCCCCCGCCAAAAGGAGAAAGAAAAAAGACAGTGCATTTAAAAACCTATAGCAGCTAATGCAAAATAAATTTAGAGAAAGGGCATTTCTGGATGTGTATAGTGACTAAATGAAAACCTTCTCTGCTTTTACAAACTGAATTAGAGTCGCTCAGCAGGCCCAATAATGCCATTGGCAAAGCAAGGGAGGAACCTGCCGTCCCATAGGCTAGACAAGGAAAAAGCCTAAATGACTTCTCCAAGTGAGAGAACTTCATATTTCATGCAAACCTCAGGAAATAATTAAGCCTTCAGTGCAATCCTGGGACCTGTGCTCTAGAAACGGCCTCCATAAACTCTGTTTCCATTGGTGGGACTGAGCTTCCCTCTCATCCCTTATTACCCTTCATACATCATCCTCCTTTAAGGCAATGAGAACTCGACACATAAATAAAAAGCATGAGATCGTTTCAGGGAGGGGATAAACATGATTCAAATCCAGCCAGGAGCTTTATCATCAGCTTGGGAGGTTGTAATGCTGCTAGACAATCTGATACAAAGATTGAGAATGGGATATTGTTCCTGTGGTGTGGAGGTTTTAAAAGGTGTTTGGGAAACAAAAATTAAGCCATCTGCCTCATTTAGAATTCTATAGGTAAAACTGTTCTTTATACCACACAACAGCATCTCAAAAGGCGTATGATATCATACCTTAGACCTCACATTTAATTCTAATAGTGTAGCAACTATTTCACCTAAGATACTAGGAGCCCATAGTCTTGGTGAATGTATACTTTGGTGAGATTGAATGTCAGTTCATCTAAACAAGAAATGTGGGTAGCAATGAATTCTCAGTCATCTGCTCCATCACTAAGAAGAACGTAGTCTTAAATGGACTCTATCATCTCTTTGGGATCCCATATCCAACACAAGTGCAGGCACAGTTCTCTGTGAGAAGCTTGGTAAGGGGACCTCAGCTTTTATGAAGTTTCTCAACAAATTCCTTGGTGGCAGACAGAATGAGCTACTTCTTGAGGTAATATTTCATGGGGAACAGACTTGTGGCTTAAGAAAACCCCAAATCTCTGTATCAGTGATCTTCAAAGGCTGTTTTCTGTACCGATATTTCAACAGGCTCTTATATGCCTTTGGAAAACACCCACAGGTCCTACTAAGGTCCTTTGTGAGCATAATCAGTGTGTTTCACTTTCTCTTGCTTTTCTTTTCTTCAGTATGCCTAGAAAAATGTTTTAATGACATACCAGTTAGTACAGTGTGTTTACTGCTGTGGATAATTAGGGAAGTTCCTGTGTTTCTATTTGGGCTTAATATCTAGAAAGGATTTCTGTACTGTGAGTTTCTGGGGGAAGCCTTCAAACCCTTCTCTTAACACTCAGAAAATAAACCTCAGTAAAGTTCTATTCTTTAAGACCTAAATTTTATTTTACCCCAGTGAGAAAGAGAGCCTGGATTCAACACTGTGAATGAAGACTGTGTCTTTCTGAGAGAAGGAAAGAGGATTACCGTTGGCACATCCTTAAACGAGACAGAGTAGGGTGAAGAAGAAAGACCTTGGCTTCTTCCTACATTCATACTGCACCCTCAGGCCTGGGACTGCTCATGCGTGGCACATGTGGGCACACCCAGACCCAAGTCCTCACTTCCATGCTTCGCATCTCCCAAAAGAGGAAAATGGATCCTACTACTCATAAACTAAGAATGGTGGCTCAGTGAGATGAAGGGCACGCTTCTAGGCTCAGTGATAATTGTTTCACTACATGTTTATCTCTCGGCATCATGCTAGATGTTATCAATTTTTACTTGTCAGTCATACTTCAACAAAATTGGGGTAAATACTCCGGGTTCATGCATACCTATGCAAATGGGTCAGATATTCTGTTTCAGTCATGCATTGGGAGGTCCTCATGAGAGACAGTCAAGAGTTTGAAGACATATGCATGTGGTAAGGAGAGGCTTTCTGCTTTTCTGAGGCTTGAAAGAGAAGGTGCACACAGCTATTGTGTAGTTTCATTCCCCTTTGTGTGCAGTGGCTTGAATGATGTGAGTTTAGGGCACTTGAGTGTTTGGTACCCGCACTGTTTGCTGAGGCTTAGCAGGTGTCAGGATTATTGGGCAGTGTTTCACTGGAGGTATGATTTCAGGGTTTTAGACTCGTGCTAGTGCTACCTTGCTCTCACTACTTCCTGTTTGCAGTTCAAAATGTGAGCTCTCCATTTATTTTACTGTCATATCTGTCTCCTGCTGCTGCTATTCCCAGCCAGCTGGGACTCGGGCCCCTGGAACATAAGCTCAAATAAACACTTTCTTCTAAAAACTGGCTAGGCCATGGTATTTTACCACAGCAGTAAAAAAGTAACTAATACACCCTCATTCCTCTTTCCCTCCCTTTCCCATTCCTCTCCTCTCCTGTCTTGACGTCTTCTCTCCTCTCCTCTCCTCTCCTCTTCTTTATCCCCCTCTCTCACGAGTTCTTTATGTAACTCTGTGATGTCTGCAAGACTTGAACAGAGCCAGACTGTGGTAACCAGTGTGAAGGCAAAAGTGAGAAATGGTTGGGAATGATTCACAAACATGGCTTTGGATCCAAATCCAGGTTATTATTTTATGTGGATAATATTTCTACTACACCATGCCATCTTCTATAGGAGTCAATATGAAGTTAGTTTTTGATGATATTACATTTTAAATTATAATGTCTTACTTCATATTATAGTAACATCTATTAAGCACAAACACTCTCTTAGCATGCACATCTGGTATACCACATATCTGATATGCCGTAATAATAGCATTAAAGTTAAGTCTATTCTACTGTAGAGGACACAGAATAAAGCCACCTAGAGTTTGTCTAAGTTATTGGAGATAAATGGTGGCAGGAAAATAGAGAGACATAAAGGCTACTTCCTGGTAAGTTCTGTCATAACTACTGGGAGGCGCTGTCTCTCATTTCTCAGTACTTGAAATAATACTTTTTGTTTTCTTGAATATTGGGACAACTCTCCCCAGTGGAGTATAACAATTTCTCCATCATTTCTCAGCATAATAGATTAAACTGTATATGTCAAAATCTGAGCTAGGAGGGCCTTAGTATTTGCTTAAACATGGTTTCCAATATGTCTACGAGCAATATTGGATGAAATTGACATTTGACTTGGGATACTGAAGGAAGTAATCTGACTGACCTAATCTAAGTGAGAGAGGAAGGTGGATCTTAATACAATGAAAATCCTGACGTCTGCCTGATTGTCTTGGAACTGTGGAATCCATTTTCTCCTGCATCCAGACTTCAGTTTGACCCCAAGCACTAACTTTTCCAAGGTTTTGACCCTGCTGGATTTGAGTTGGGATGCATGCACACACTGGTTCTCAGAGCTCTGAACTAGGACTAGAACTGTAGAACTGGCTGTCCTGAATCTCTAAGGGTCTTATGACTTAGCTTCCATAATATCCCAGGTAGATTATTTCTAATAAATCTCTTCCTGTATCTGGGTAAATCCTATTAGTTCTGTTTGTATGAGAAACCTTGAATAATATACTTAATATGTGTTTTTTAAACTAATAAAAGCAAATCCCTCCTGATTAGACAAAGACTGCTGATAATTATCCACCAAGAGTCAGCTCTCAACTCTCTAATTCAGAGATATGAAGCTGAGAGGTACAGAGACCAAAAATCACGTCAGTGAAAAACAAAGTATGGAGCACTGGGTATATGTGACATAATCAAGTATATTCATATTTTAAAAATCAAATTTTACCATAACTCTAATTTATAGTGATCCGAAGGGTCTCTAGAGATACTCACTCTGTCCTAAATTTTCTTACTGAACTAGAATCATTGTCATAGCAGGGAGCTTAGTTTCTACACCAGTGTTGTGAGTTTTAACTTAACTCTTAATTATTTATTCTTCCTTGATGAAATATATTTCTCTATCACAACACAGTGAAAGAACTCACTCATTCAAATGACATTCATAGACTCTAAATAACATTAATTGTCATTTAATATAACAGCAGGTTTGTGTACATGTTCAATCAATGGAGTCTTGTATGCATGCAGTATCTGGTCAGAAATGACGTACACTAGCACGTGCATTTTAGTTGGATCAGACCTTCAGACTTGAAGTTCATTTTTATTCATACAGAAGTAAATGGATAAATCAATGAGAAGTTACAATCTCCTGTCACTACATACAGTTAGTACTGGAGAAAAATGGGAAAGAGTAAAGAAAGAAAATAAATAAAGTCTTTTCTCCGTTAATACATTTAATCCTTAGGAAGACCTGATATCTGTACAGAGAATGAATGAAGGTTTTCCACCCAGAACTCTACTTTCCTTTCCAATCAAGGGAGGTGTGTCTTCTTCCTGTGGGTTCTCCCACTAACTCACTACACACAAAAAAAATGAGGACAAGCTCAACTGACACATCTTTGTGGAACATAGAAAATCAGATTTCATTAGCTTTAATTAAGAACCTGATATAGACAGAAAAAGTAGAAGATAAACAGACTGGAGAATAAAACAAACACAATAAACATCAGTTGTGAAATTACTAAACTTGTCTGAAAGTCATGCTGACTTCTGAAGAAATGTAAGTTTTCTCAGAAGACATAACTGTTGGAATAGCTTCTTTGCAAAAAATGTTGCTGAAAGGGCCTGTCATTAAAATCAGGATCTAAACTATCTGGGTTAAATGTGCTGGCTAGTTTTATGTCAATTTGACACTTGCTGGAAGTCATTTGGGAAGAGGGAATCTCAACTGAGAAAATGTCCTTACCGGACTGGCCCGTAGGATAGCCTGTGGGATAATTCCTGATTGATGGTTGATGTAGGGTGGTGCAGAGATGGCTGTGGGAAGTATCACCCAAGGATAGGGAGGCCTGGGTTATATAAGAAGGCAAGCTAAACAAGCCATGAGGAACAACTGAAAACACAGCCTTTTGGGCTAGTGCCCAATTGTAAGTGAGTATATACCATGTGAATCTTTCTGCTTCTGGATTAACTCACTCATTATGATCATTTCTAGTCCCATCGATTTGTCTACAAATTTCAAGATTTCCTTGTTTTTAATATCTGAGTATTATTCCATAGTGTAAATGTACCACAGTTTCTTTATCTTGGGCACTAGCCCAAAAGGCATGTCCCACGAAAGTCTTCACTTACCAGGAGACTGGGATAGATGTGAGGACACCCTATTGAGACTCTAAGGTAAGAGAAATATAGGCAATGAGGAAATAGAAGGACACAGAGGGTCCTAGAAACCTACAAGAAGAACATTGTGATGGGTGGATCAGGGTCCAGGGGTGTCTGCTCAAACTATTGCACTAAACAAGGACAACACAATAGGAAACATGGAACCCCTACTCTGATCTACCCAATGGACAGGACTTCCTCCACAGTTATGTGGAGAGCGGGGACTGACTTTGACATGAGCTGTGGTGCTCCATATTCTGACTACCTTCCTTTGGTGTGGAGGCCTGGTGGCACTCAAAGAAAGAATAAGCAGGCTACTAAGATGTGACTTGATAGTCTATGACCATATAGTGGGGGAAGAGGTCCCCCTCAGTCATAGACCTAGGGAAGGGGAATAAGGCGAAAGTGGGAGGGAGGGAGGAATGGGAGGATACAAGTGATGGGATAACAATTGAGTTATAATCTGAATAAATTTATAAAATTAAAATTAAAAATAAAAATAAACAAAAAACAAACAGTCTTATCCATGGCCTATGCTCCAATTCCTGCCACCAAGCTCCTGCTTTTGTTTCTCTCAGTGAGGGACTTATAAGTTGTGTTGTGAAATAAATTCTTTTTTCACGCAAAAGGTGCCTTTACTCATGATGTTTTATCACAGCAATAGAAACCCTACCTACAAGAGCTAAACATATCATGAACTAATTTTGATTATTAGAAGGATCAAATGTCATTTAATCCTATCTCATCCCTCAAAAGCTTTAAGTGGGAAGAATTTGCAATCTAAAAGAGTCACCTTGAAAGATACTGATTTAGTTTGAACAGGCAATGTCCCTCATAGGCCTGTGTGTTAAACACTTGGTCTTCAGCTGGTGGCACTATGCTGAATGTCATTGAAAGCCAAGGAAGGAGGGCCTCCCTAGAGGAAGTAGAGCAGTCAGTGCATTTCCTTAAGCTAATATCTGGTCCCCTGGGCCTTTCCTGATCTCTGCTTCCTGTCTATAATGAAGTGGACAGCATCCTCTAACATATGGTGTCATTACTGATGTTCTGATTTAGAATTGGCTCAGAAACAATGGAGCCAAGGATTGTAAAACCTCTAAAATTGTTGGTCAAAATATGTCTTTCCTTTTTAAAATAGTTTTCTCAAGTATTTTGGTTAGAGTTATGCAAAAATGACTGATATGCACAAGGGAAAACTGAATATATACATATATTTACATATGTATATTATATATATATACATATTATGTGTACATATATGATTTTGAGGTGTGGTGGCTCACTCCTTTGAAAATTTGTTCAATTTATTTTTGTGTGCCCCAGTATTTTGTAAGCATATTTATTAGCCACATGCATGTAGTGCTTGCCCAGGCCCAAAGAAGTTGTCAGGTCTCCTGACACTGGAATTACAAATATGAGTAGCCCATCATATGGATGCTAGGAATGGAACCCAGGTCCATGGAAGAGCAACTGATCCATCTCTCCATCCCCACCACTGACACTATTTTCCTATCACCCCTTCCAATAGTGCCAGTGATTTATCACCTAACAAGAAAGACAAGGGAATGTTTTGCTGAAAAAATTGCAAACTAATAGAGTACCACAAAAACGTCTGACAATAAAGTAAAAGACACCATTATTGCTGTGAAGAAGGTCTCAGAAATATAAAAAAATCCTGGCTTAGACTCAATAATGGGCTTCCAAAATGCAGCAGGCAGCAGCAGTAAGCAACAAAGCTTAAAGCTATGAATAGGCAGGTGAGATGGCTCAGTATATAGACGGGGTTACCACTAAGCCTAATCATTTATAATGTTGACAATTCTATAGGCTATTTTAATAAAACAATCTAAAATGTAAGAATTATGACCTTGAATCTTTACTTTCTTGATTTTGTTTGCTATCTTGACTTCATTCAAAATAATTTGTGGAGGCTGGGAATGTAATTTATGAGAGAAAAAATACAAACAAAAGCAAAACAAATCCAGCACAACAATTATTCCCTTTGACTAGTGTTGCTATGCATTTTGGCATCTGGTCAATCTAATATGAATACCTTAAAATAATAATCCAAGGTATAAGTAGTTGTGTGCTCCACCCACAATCTACGGTGAAGTACTAACAATATGTCACTTAACATGATAAAAGAGTCAGTTACACCAAAGGCGCAGCATAATTTCAACTGTCAACCCCCAAATATCATTTTTTTTGTAGCAATTTACAGCACTTACCTTTGCAATCTGGACACACCAGTTCAAGAGCAGCTGCGATCCTATGTTATCCTTGTGTTCATGGACATAGTCCAGTAGGCAGCCATGCGGCATCAGTTGGGTAACCAGCTGGATAGTGGGGCTCAGGCACACGCCCAGTAAGCGAACCAGATGTGGATGGTCCATACTTGCCATGATCAGAGCCTCCTGTAACAGCAGCCAAAACAGAAAACAGATTATCACCATTTCAACTCGGCATTGCTCGGTATTTTCATTATATTGGACGAAAGGTGTGTAATAGATTTTAAAATGTCCTCAGAGTCAGACATAGTGGCTTATGCATTTTATTCCGGCACTCAGGAAGTAAAGGTCAGTGAAACTCTCTGAGTTTGAGGACAGCCTGTTATACACACTGAGTTTCAGGCCAGCCTGAGCTGTAGATTGAGACACAGTCTCAAAAAAAAAGATTACTCAGTAGACTCAATTAACTTAGTCATCAGGAAAATAAAAATCAAATGACTCTGAGATTCTATTTTATACCTGTCAGAATGGCTAAAATACAAAATTCAAGTGATAACAAATGCTGGCAAGGATGTGGAGAAAGGGGGACACTTAATTGCTGGCGGCAGTGCAGACTTATACAACCAATTTGAAAATCAATTTCTCACTTTCTCAGAATATTGGGAATAGCTCTGCCTCAAGACCCAGCTACACAACTCCTGAGCATATATCCAAATGACACTTCACCATACAACAAGGACAATTGCTCAGCTATGTTCATAGCAGTTTATTCATGTAGCCAGAATCTGGAATAAATCTAGATGCCCTTCAACAGGAGAATGGATAAAGAAACTGTGGTGCATTTGCACAATGGAATATTACTCAGCTGTTAAAAAAAGAAATCATGAAATTTGCAGGCAAATAGATGAACCTAGAAAAGATCATCCTGAATGCTGTAACCCAGACCCAGAGAGAGACTCATGGTAAGTACTTACTTATAAGTGGATTTTAGCCAGATAGCACAAGATAAACATACTATAATGCACAGACACAAATAAGATAAGTAACCAGAAGGATCCAAGGGAAGATGCTTAAATCTTACTCAGAAGGGGAAATAGAATAGACAGATGTAGTTATTGCATTGAGGGAACAAAGTAGGATAGGAAACACAGAAAATTATGAGAGTGGAGATCAGACCTGGGGAGAGCGGGAGTGGTGGGACATATGGACAAAAGGCCTGTGAAGAGAAGAAAAACTGGGAAGGGGCATCTCAGTGATAAGCTGGAGACCTAAGTCAGGAAAGGTTCCTGGTGTGTGTGTCAGGGCAGGGGCAGTGGAGGAGGATATGAGAGGCACTTTAGCAGAGACCCCTAGTAGCAAGGGCCATAGAGACTGAAGAGGACACCTTCTAACTAAACAAGTCCCCTGATAGAGGGATGGGAACACCAACACACCCACAAAAAATTCAACTCAAAATTCACCCTGTCTACAAGATGTGCAAGGATAACCCTAGAACAGACAGAGCAGAGTTTGAGGGAAGGTCCAACCAATACTTGGCCCAATCCAAGACCCTACTCCACCGGAGAGAATCAACCCTTGTCACTACTAAAGCTACTTTGCAATGCTTGCAGACAGGAGTCAAGCAGAGTTGTCCTCTGAGAAGCTACACCCTGAAGTGCCTCAAAACAGATGCTAAGACTCACAGCCAAACATTGATCAATGCATAAGGAAAGTTGTGGAAAAGTGGGGGAAGGAGCAAAGCACCTGGAGGTGACCAACACAGCCAACTAACCAGGGCTCAGTTGGGGTCTGCTGACACTAGAGCACCAACCAAGGACCTTGTATGGACTGAACTCAGGACCCCTACAAAGATGTAGCTGATGGGTAGTTAAGGTTTCACGTAGGTCCCTTAGTCAGTAGAGCAGGGGTTGTCTCTCACATGGACTCTCTTGCCAGCTTTTCAATTAGTTCCCTCTGGTAGGAATGCCTTGCCAGGCCACAGAGGCAATGATGTGATGTGGTGAGCTTGGGTAGATGGGAAATGGGGCTCCCCTTTCTGAGGAATAAGGAGGGGGATGGGGAGAGGGAGGGAGGGTGAGACTAGGAGGTGAGGAGAGATAGGGCCATGACCAGGATGCAAAGTGAATACATACATACATACATACATACATACATTCTTACATACATATATACATACATAATCTTTAAAAATGTAACTATAGTTAATAAATGATCTATACTATAAAATGAATGCAGTTATAGAATAATAACATAATAAATCAAAACCTATATATTTTCTTTTATGCATGGACAATATAATATGTTATTTACTGACAGTTAAAATAAACACTACTCTATTCCAGAGACTTTGAATGATGGCTCAGAGGTTAAGAGCACTGGTTATTTTTCCAAGAGTTTTGGGTTTAATTCCCAGCAACCATATGGTGGCTCATAAACATCTATAATGAGATTTGGTTCCCTCTTCTGGCCTGCTGGCACACATGTAGGCATAATACTGTATAAATAATACAAAGGATGGGATAATAATTGAGATGTAATATGAAGGAATTAATAAAAAAAATCTTTAAAAATAAATAAATAGATGAATATCACAAAAGATATGAGAAATGGGTGAAATATTCAAGCTAAAACTTTTTACAGAACTAGGTCAAGGCTGGATCTTTGGCTCATTCTTTTTTTTTGATACTTCTTTTCTATTAAAATACTATTTTATATATAATATATTCTGAGACTTTCTATTTCTTCCTCTCCTCCAAGATCTTCCCTGTTCCCCAGCCTTCCAAATCTATACTTTTTTTTTTTTTGGTATTTGTTTGGACAAATTAAATAATAAACAAACAGAATAAAATAAAGCAAAACAAAAAAAAGATAAAGAAAAAGCCTTAAAAACAGATACACACACGCAGAAACACATACAACCTATAGAACACAAAACTGGAAACCATAACAAAGGATTATGGTGACAAAAATATCTCCAAAACTACCACTGAGCTGGTTGTATGTAGACCATCTACTCCCAGGCCAGGCACAATGCCCGCCCTTAAGTGTGGTTTGTTTACCCAGTGAGATTCCATTAAGAAAACTATATTTTCTTTTATGAGCAGGTGACACTTGAGAATAGTTTCAGGGTTAGGAAAGGAGAATTGTGTCCTTGTCCCTCTCAGCCCTGGGACTCCATTTAGACTTGCCCAGGCCCTGGTCATGCTGCCATGCTCTCTGTGAATTTGTAAGTGTATCAATCCTGTTGTGTTTGGAAGGCATTCTTTTCTTCATGTTTCCATTGATTCTTTGGTTTAAAAGATGCACTCTATTGAATCTTACTGGAATAACCAGTATGTTACAAATGGACTATGTACTGCACAATATTATCATCAGCTTAAATATTTCAGAATAGCTTTAGTATAGTGTAATTCACAAGAATATATTTGATCATTCTTTATAATGGTTTATAGGAGTAGAGAAAGAGGGAGAATATATGTATGGGTGTATGTTTGTATGTGTGTGATACATACAGATACATATATGAAAGAGGTATACACTTGGCAAATCATTACTAATTTTGATACAAAAATATAGGATGTTTACAATATTATTCTTTAACAACTTCTGTCTCTAAAAAATTTCAAACCCCAAAGTGAAGTATATAAATCCTTGCTGTGTTTTTTATTATGATGGCATTGCAGACCGATACATAAGACCTAATTTTACTGCGGGAAACTAAGAAGCAACTGATGCTGTACATCAGCAAACGCTTAGGTAGCATCCACAAGTAAACATTTCACAAAGGAGAAGTTGATTCCAGAAGAACTGTTTCAAGGCTCAGTTAGGTACATTGAAGTTTCATATATGTGACTATAAAGACAACAGACAAGGAAATATTCTTAATAGGCAGACAGGAGGATAGAAACATGGACCATCCTGTGTCAAACAATTGCTTACTTTACGCCTCTGTGGCAGCAACTTAAGTCACTTGATTTGTACCTGTTTTCAAAGAGGAGTAAGTCCTTCAACTAATCACTCCCTATTTCCCCAAGGAAAATGGGGAGTCACAGAAAAAAAGTCATATGGCCCTCTACGTATCTACAAGGTTGAAAAATGTGTTTCATTTACTATGTAGCTCAGCAAACATTCAAAATCAAGGCATGTAGTTATAAAGATTTTTACAAATGTGAATGTCAGCTGAATTTAATAATATAGTATGTAATGTAGTATCAACTGGTTATTTTCATAGTATAAACTAGATTTCGTCACCAAATTTTAATACGTACATATGTAAAATATGCAGCACACCAACAGCAGAACAAAACACCCACTCAGATTAAATCTCATAATTAATTATGCATTAAATTGGATATTTAATTAGATAAGAAATGCTAGACAGGTAATTGTTACATTTATACTGATGGCATTCTGCTTGCAACTCTTTTGGTATATCCTGGTTTTTCCTATGTGTTAGTATCACTAGGTTTAGTACAGTGTTCCTGTACCCTTAGGTAGGAAGTAAGGCCTAGAAGTATTTATTATTTGTGGGTATGAAAATGTACCAAGCAGGTATATGAAGCTCATGTAGAAAGCAGAACCCTTTGAGATCCTCCAGTACATTTAAATCAAATTGGGATTCTGTAATCACTACCAAAGCAACAGTGGCAAACAGTGTCTGATTCTAATTTCAACATTGTGTATGGTCAAAAAAAAAAAAAATACACAGTCTTAGCCAAACAAAAAGGACACTGAGTTTCCGTGTCTTACCTTCTAAGGGATTGGCCTAGCCAAGCAGCAGAATCCCTTTTACAACACCCATTAGAATTAGAAATGTATCGTTGTTTCGTAGGACTGTAAAATTTAGTTTTCCTTAAATTTCATCAGGATTTCACATTGTAGACATTTATCTTGTTAGCAAGACAAATTCAAAAACCTCACAGTAGCCATAAGTTGAGTTGAGCCTAATGACACACTAGTTACCGAGGGCGGAGTGGAATCACACAACAGATTGATGCTCATAGGTAAACTGCATCCCTGATAGTCTAACTCCAGCAAAGACAAAGCGGTCAGTGTTCTCTGACTTAGTGACGCACATATTACAGTCATTTCCCAAGGTGGAAATAGTGGTGATGCTTAAGCCAGAAGAAACACTTTGAGACAATTATATTTTAAAGCATGAAATCCATAAAATGATTGTTTTCATTCTACAATCCACAGTCCAACATTAAAACTATTCTCTATGTAGATTTGAGAAGTTTACATTAGATGACATTTCATGTGAAAATTGAAAGTTCTCTTTAAAAAAAAAAACCTATGAGTAAGTCATGGCAAAAACGCTGGGTTTGTATTAAGGAAAATTGCTTATCACACTACAAAGAGTTTTTAAAACTAAATTGCAGAGGATTTGCATAATTGTTCTCTCTCTCTCCCCTTTATTCTTTTTAGAAAGAAAAGATGAACAAGACACTAATTGTAGGTTTTACTTTTTTTCATAAAGGAAATAGCAGATGGTTTTTTGGAGGATAGGAGAATTGATAAAGAAAACAGAATGTGGATTCATTTAAAGCGACAAATGGGCTGGCAAAGGGGAAGAAATCCCAATATTTTAAACAAGGATGGTTTACTTTCACTAGATTACTTTGTTTTTAAATTCATAATGTTCTCAGTTCCTTATCTCTGCATGGAACCTATAGAGCAATTTTGGATCTTAGCTGATGTCACTGGAAAGTACCACCAAAGGGCAGTGGGATAAATATAACTTGACAGGTACATTGCCTAATTTTTCAAGAAACAAAAAAGTATTCTCCCATTGCTTTTTCCTTTCAACCTGTAAATTTCCTTTTTCTTGTAAGTGGAGTAAAGAGTTTTCTCATTGGAAAAGAGGGAGACTACAAGACATGCACAGTGGGAAACTCTGAAACAGGGATATTTTTCTTGATAATGAGTTCTGCTTTGAATAAGAACATTTTTTAAAAACCACCAAGGGACTCTAGGAAAGACACACACACAGAGCTCTGCAGCATGCACAGCATTAGTCTCTAGCCATGGTACTTGTATCTCTATTTTTCTCTCAAAGGGAAGACGGTGCTTTAAAGCAATGTGAGCAGTACTGGTTTTCACACTGAGGCGCTACTTTTTTCACTCAGCAGATATTTATACCTCGTTGCTTGAACTTGCTTTACCCTTTCATGTTGTCACACAGGAAGAAAAGAAAGGGAAAAAAAAGCATACAGCTAAGTGATGCTTCTGGGCTATTTTGTTTAAAAAAATTGTTAACTTCAGCCAAACTTTCACTGTTTTGTTATGTGTATAGACCATTAATTCAACCCTCCAGCACCAAAATGGAATAAATCCCATTGCATTACGGATCAAGAAGATAAAAGGGGGGCATGGTGGAGGAACTAACAAAAGATAGTAGATGTGGGTGTAAAATGCAGTGGTCAGCAGGTTTGTGGATGCTTGAGACAAACGCTGCCTCTGAAGATAGTGGGAATGGTAGGTAGAAACAATGAAGAAACTGGATCAAAATAACTGATCTGCAATAATGTCATACACAAATATTTTGTCATAGATGGTACCCAGAGAATAAAAGAAATGAAATCGACAGTTGTTTCTCTATGTCTTGAATAAATCATAACTCACTTGTGTAGGTAGGTGGGCAACAATTTCGACAGACTGAATTAATATGTCACCATTTTTAGTTTTTCACAAAGTCCACCTTATCTTCTAAATCCCAGAATCACTTTTGTAAACATAAAAAAAATTAAGACTGTGGACTTTACAGTCTTGAAGGCAATAATTTTCCATCTTCATCTGGTTCCATTCAGTCATGCAGAGGCCATTTGTTAGATTCAGTCAGTATTTACCACTATTGCTTGAAGATGTCAGTGAAGAATTTTACACAATGTAGAATTCTTTCTGTTTGTGGTGTCTTCATTCTCCTTCCTTGTGTGTTAGTTCCTCACTAGTGAGTTTCTCCTATCCTCATTTTATCTCCTCATCCTTTTACACACAACTAAACATAGTTATTGAGTATCTGCTATGTATTTGTTCTGTGAATGAGGGTGTGTCTACTGAACCATTTACCCTCATAAAGCTTTTACTCAACAGGAGATACAGTAAAGAACCAGGAAACAGTTATTGCAAATACTGTTCTGAAATGCATAACTTCAAAATTACCTTTTTTAAAGTAAGTAATTGTTTGAAATCTATTTTGTAAAGATAAAACGTGCAATAGAATTTCTGGAGTACAGATTAAACTATTTGCGCTAACACACGTGATGTGCATGATTTAATAAAATAACTTTAATCTCCCTCAAAAAAAAAAAAAAAAAAAAAGAACCAGGGAACAAACAAAACAAAACAAAACAAAGATGTGAGTCTCTCAGGATATCATAGAATAAAAGCCCTTAAGGTCTAATGACCCAAGTTCAGTCTCTGGAATTTATGTATGAAAACAAAACAAAACAAAACAAAACAAAACAAAACAAAACAAAACAGGAGCAGAGAACCAGCTCCATAAAGTTGTCCTCTGACCGCCACAAGATTTTGTGACGTGTGTGTGTGCATGCACATAATATGAATAACAATTACAAAGTTTACTAGGTACTCTGTAAAGACTAAGTCAGATATCTATGAATCACCAATAACATAAAGCATATCTGATGGTATTATATTTAGACACTCTGAGAATCTTATGCCTGAAGTCTGGGAGATATATAAGTAATGGCTTGAGATGAGACTGAAAATGTCATTGGGCTTGAGATTGCAAAGGGCCGTACTGTGGTGGGAAGGTTGGATTTACTCATAAATACTTTAGTGTCCAGCCTCCCTTATGTTTTATTTACCTTTATTATACCCTGACCCAATAACTTAATAAATATTTTGCTTTATCATATCATCTTCTTTCCTTGATGTTTCTCCTTGGATATTACTTGGCTGAAGGCAACTCCTTTCATCTTCATGTTTGAACTTTCAAATATTGTTAGAGAAAATCAGAGGTTCATGGGGATTTGCCACCAAATACCTTTAAAATTAATGTTTGTTTATAGTTTATTATTTATTCCTTGTTTCATGAAATTTAGCCCCTAGTTCTGAGCAGAAAACAATCCTTTTCCCCATCTAAATATTACTATGTAAATCATATTCAACATCATTATGCTGTTACATTGAAATATAGGTTTACCATTTATCTGTTGTATGGTTTCATCTTTACCACTTCCCACTGTAGCTGCAAGCTTGTGTATTTATTCCATATTCAAGAATAAAAGCTCCTTTCTCTTATTCTGAATTTTTGCCTGCAGTTCTTTATCTCACTGATCATCCCCTTTCTCTATCATATGTCTTTTGTGGATCATGTTTTTAATTATGTCTCAACTCTTCTCCCCAATATTCTCATTACAAGTACTGACATTTACTTTTTCCTCTCTCGTGTTAAGTTTGGGAAAGCTATAATGCTTTTCTTTACTATTTTTGGCCTTCGTTTTTCAATTGCCTGTACCCATACAGATTGGTTCATCAACCTCTCTGAAACAGAAATTTTGAATTTAAGGACTGTCTCAGTTATTCTCTTATTGCTTTGATGAGACACTGTGGCCTTAGGCAACATACAAAAGAAAGAATTTAATTTGGGGCTTAAAATGTCCATGATAGCATATTAAAGGTGTTAAAGGCACAGTGATAGGAAAAACTGAGGCAAAGAGAAACCACTGGGAATGGAGTGAGTCTTTTGAGACTTCAAAGCTCACCCCAAGTGATATGTCAACTCGAACAAGGCCATACTCCTTTCCTTCCCACAGAGTCCCACCAGCTGTGGACCACACATTGAAATATATGAGCTGATGTGAGCCATTGCCATTCAAACCACCACAAGGACTATTGTGAAATTATTAAAACATCTGGAACCAATTTAAGTTTCATATGATCTAGTTAGATTTAAGGAATATGAAAAAAATCACATAATTTTCTTAAAGAGAGAAAAAATACAATCTGTTCATATTCTAACTATCTGCCCTTCTAAAGGTGAGAATTTTGCTTCACCCTTAGTCTGCATCTTCCTCAGTCCTATTCTTTCAGCTGTCACTACTAAACAAAAAATGTGAAACATGTGCACCTCCATTCAATAAATCCATTTACTCTTAAATGTTTATAAACACACTTTTTGTTCCTTTTAAGCATTAACATTATCAAATAATTTATTGTTTTATTCGGAAATCCTTTTTTATGCATGAACTATAAGAAAGATATAATGTAATATGATAAATAGAAAAAATCTGTACTAATCCCCTATATCTACTTACTATATCTCAAGAATCATGCTACATTTCATATGCCTCTGTTTATCTTGACACTGATAGTATTGGACATCAAATGTAAGGCATAAATAAAGTATTTATCCCTAGGAGTTGCTGGACACTCTTTATTCAATTTTAAATGGCAGAAATATGTTCTAATTCCACTTTGATATCTTAGGTTCATATTTGGCACCTGGCTTTAAACTTTTTGATTTGTTTGTATTTGGCACTCAGATTTCTATTCTTTTCCATTCTACTTTTTCTGTAATATTTTTTGCTCAAATATACATTGTTCCACATACTTTTATTTTGACTGCTACATGAATCCATGCTCACATAACTATTGTAAAAGTATTGCTCTGTTTATTTATTTTTTATCTTTGTTTAGTCTATTTTTGTACTCTACCAACAAGAACCTTTGGGTGTTCTTTAAAAGCTACACAGAAAATCTTAATATTCCATGTACTAAATAGCTACTTACAGAATCATATTTAATATGGTAAAAGTTGTAATAAACATAGCATGGTGTTGGTTAGTCTATCCTGCTCTGACACAAATGGTCTGTAAGAATATCCTTTATATTTTCCTTTGTCCATTCACCTCCAACTCTACTCTTTCCTGTCCTTCCTGTCCTTCCATGTGTTCCAAGAGAGTGATATAAATGGATGACAAGTGTCTACCCTGTTTTCTGCCTTTCATTTTGGTCTCTCCAATGAAAAAACAACCCAAGCTTGAAGAGAGAAAAGAGTGAGGGGCAGATCTTTAACAAAGGACTCACCTGATATCATCAGGGAAACCTTCCCTCGCTCATTTATGCCTATGATATCATAGTCTTTGAGTATTTTAACAAACATTGTTCATGTACCTTTAGCTTGCACAGGCATGTCTTTAAAAAAAAAACGTGGTTTAAAAAGTGAGTAAATTCTTGTATTTATCCAACTTACTATACAATGCATGTTTTCTGGGATTCTTCTAACAGTCATACCTCTTTGACTAACAACAGTTACTTGTAAAATGAGAAATTAGGTCACTGAGTACAAATATATAGTTGTATATGATCAACACACATCTAATTTCATGGCAGATATTCTCATCAATCTTCATGAAAAAATGCTCAGACACCCTAATCTCAGGAACCTGTGAATATTAACTTGTTTGGATTTTCTTTTTAACATCAAAGAGATCACTGCATCACACATATAGATTCGCAAGCCACCACAAATATATGTGTGTGTGTGTGTGTGTGTGTGTGTGTGTGTGTGTGTGTGTGAGACACAAAAGCTGAAGACAAATGGAAGAAAATTAAACAATTGGAGTGAAGCAACCATAAGCTATAGAATACCTTCTGGCACCCAAAGGAGGCAAGATGTCAACTGCACCACCATATTGTCAGAAGTCTAGTCTACAGAACGGTGATAAACACCATTATTCTGTTTGAAACTTCTGTGTTTGTGGTCATTGTAACATAGGACATTAGCACAGTTGCTGCTTTCTTCACTTCAGAACTACAGGAGTCATCAGAATTGTTTTCAATAGTTCAGATAACTCAGAACTGATCTGCAAAGGGAAAATGAGGCTACATGCTTTTGCCTTGATTTTATACATATATATATTTAAAACAAGCATTCTTAATAAACCTTGTTTAGCTTGGTTGCACAGAGAGTCTAATCTAAACATTGCAGACACCTTTAATCACTTAGTAATTAGCATAGGATATGTTCTGGCTAAATGATATAGGCAAATAACTTATCACAGTGCACAGTGGACACTTACAATTTTAGCTATGATTGCAGTGTTTTATTCAGGCAACCACAGCTGATGGAGTGAAAATCAATAAGCAGCAAAGGCCTTGCTGACCATCTAAAAGAATCTGAAACCAAGGTAAATGGTTGCTTGATATTTCAAAGCCTAGTGGGGTTGTTGCAAATGTAGGCAGAGAAAGTCTAAAAACCCTCCACAAAACATTTTCTTTAGGCCCAGAGAGAACTAGCCATATCTCCTTATAGCCATATCTCATAATAATAATAATAATAATAATAATAATAATAATAATAATAATAATGGAAGTGGGGAGCCAGCCAACAGCAGCTTTTGGACTTAAGAAAACTTCAAGAACACAGTTTTTTTTTTCCTTTTCGAAGAACAATGGCAGTAGTGGCAGCAATAGTTAACAGCAAGAAAAAAAGTAGATAAGATCAAGAGATAGTGGTAGGATCTTGTACCCAGAGCAGAGACATTTTATCACCTCCTTACTAAGTCAAGCCCTGTTATTGCAGAAGCCCTCAACTTCGCTGGGAACAAGTTAAGATGGATGCACAATAAGGTCAGCGAGCAAACATGTGGATCTTATGAAGAGGGTCGCCAGTGTGCTAGGAAGAAAGAAAAGGCCTTCTTAACCTTACTAAACTAGAAAAGAACCATCCAGGCTATGGATTTAACTACCAGGGAGGAAGGAATAAAAAATAACATCTGAATAATGTCCGTAACGTTTCGTATTTTTCTTTATGCAAAGAAAGACTTTCTAGTGACTTCCACTAGTCACTTGATAGACCTGTATTTAGTTCTTCGATAGCTTTCCCACCCTTACTAAACTTCCTCATGGTCCTAAAGTCATACATTAGAAAATTCCTTCAGGTACAAACAGTAGGTATCTACTTCTTACTGACTTGTGCCTGGAACAATGCTATTCAGCGTACTTATGAAAACACACTTCTTGAGGCTATTGTCGGCAGCGATTTCTATTATGGCAGTGTATTAACAATGTGGCAAGTTTAACAAGTACAGCAGTCACCAGGAGGATGAGCTCACTGTTAGCCAGGGAGGGATTTGGACTTGCTTCTCACTTCAGGCCCATTGAAGACTTTTTTTTTCCGTTACCTGTTTGTTCGGTATTGTAGAGGAATGACTTGGTAAATTTGGTGGACTGTGAGTTTATCGCCATGCCCGTGTGGGAACTAACATGAGAGATGATTGCTTAATGCAATCCTTACAAAATGACATTCTAGAAGGTGCTGTCCTCTTTTTGATGAGTAAGATGAGCACAATTTGTATTCAATTCCTTGAAATTTGTCCCTTAATAATAAAATGTAGACAGCCCTGTAGGAGGGGCTAAGACAGCTCATGGTTTTTTTCTTATTGTCACATAAAAGAACTGTGTGGAAAGATGAATCGATAGTTTTCAAAATTAAATTCAACTAACTAGAATCATCAATTTTGGTATTTGATTTTACTTAATCACTTTGGACTCAGTTCTTTTGCACAATTGGGAGAATTCATATGCTATACTATTTCCCCTGTAGTCATTCTATCAGAGAAAAATACCTACTTTGTTTTTAATCTGCAGGAGTCTCAATTAATTAGTGACATTTATATTAAAGATATATAAGAACAAATAACTAAATAAATTTAAGAAAATCCTGCCTCTACTTTTAATGAGACAGTTCAAATATACCACTGGTAATAAAGCAGGCAGGACTGTATTATTTTTCATTCATCCAAAAAATAAAAGCATAAGTGACTTTAATTAAGTCTTCAACTGTTTATTTACTAGTCATATATTCATATAGAATAATTATTATATAGGAATATTTTGTTTTACCAGTTATTTATTTTATAGTAAAATTAATCATTAGCATCAGTTCTATTAAATTTGAATCCATAATTTGTATGCATGTTCTCATATTAAATATTCATGTTAGTGCTACTTTATTATTTAACACTGATTATAGTAGGCACGAAGCTGTGATTATATGGTTTTCTTTTATGTGTTTAATACAGTAGCTGTAAATAATATTACCACCCACTAATGCAATAATTGTCATAATAAACCTGAAAGAAAATATATGGTATAACAGAAACTCCTACTTCTAATGTCTTTCTATTAGGGGCCTATGAGTTAAAGGGACACATGTCTGTGTAGGCACACACAATGTGTACGAGAAAAGCAGAAGTGGAAAGGGACTGCAAAAAGCATTTCTTTATGGAAGACACTTCTGTATGAGCTTCTGATTTTGATCTAATATTTGAAACAGCTATTGAAAATTAACCAGTAACTTAGGAATGAGAGTGTTATCTTCTACCACATATTTTAGACATGGGACTTGGAGGAAGCAAGTTCGATCTGACTAGGAAGCCGCCTTTCTAAGTAATATCTCTCATAGTATCTAAAGGTGCTATGCAAGTGGCCAAGGGAGAAAAGCAACCAATAGTCCTACCCAGCAGTGAAGACTAGGAACAACGGCCAGAATTGTAAGATACATCCAAGGTACAACAATGGCACTTATGTCTTGGAGTAACCAATTGCCATCTATTTGGATTCAAGGTCTACTCAACAGGAAGAAATTCATGGTGGCACTTAATACCAACCAAGCTACTCATGAGTGATGAGATAATGGGCCCTAGAGGAGAACTTATTACTGCCATTTCGCTAATCCAGTACAATTATCAATTGTACTCTACACCTATCTTTTTATTTGCAGATAGTGTATCTCTCACCTCCTCACCAAAGACACTTCTTTGTACATCAAGGAGCATCACAGAATCCACATTTGGTCAAGATGTAGAGAACATTTCTACAGGCTCCCAAACTAGTACATCTATAATACAAACCAAGGCCAGCAAACATCATAAAAAAAAAAAAAGGTGGTTGAAAGATTGCAAAACCCGAAACTCCCAAAACCAGCATATTTGCTGAGAGATTGTGTCTTCTATTTAGAACAAGAAAACTTCTCCCATAAAGTCATGATAATATGGTTGCTTAAACAAGGCCTCTACAATTAAGCCAATGATTGGTATGCCAGTGTGGAACAGGAGATATCTCACAAGGCCCCACCCATAGATGAAGAGCCATAGAAAAGCATTGGCTGCTAAGAGAGGAGAATCAGTCTTCTCCAAGGATGAGCCTCCTGATGATCATCCAAATACAAGTGGTCAGCCTTAAATACACATACATATGACAACACCAAATGGAGCCAGCAGCTTGTTGTTATAATGTACACATATGTATGTGTGTGTTTAAGTAACAATCATAATTAAAGAATAAAATGAAAGAATATGGTGCCTTACATTCCATATCTGTGGCTCTCCCTCATTCCTGTGGCCATTAGCCACTGGTCCTCAAGAAGAAGGGAGCAGAATAAACAAACTGGGCATTGATGGCACAAAAGTATGAAACAATGACATCCAGGAACCACATCACCAAGATAGTTCAACTTTATTAAAGGTGAACAAAGGTTTCATAGGTTTTTGAGAGAGGAATCATAGGAAAGGTGTACACCATTGGATGAGGCTAGGGGTGCCAGGGATGTTTTATCTGTATTTGGCAGCATGGTTCTATCGTATGACCAGGAACATAGCACTTAACTATTCTCTGGGCAGCAGAAGAAAGAATGTTAGAAGGAAATTGTGCCAAACATCATATACCAGATATGGTTAGAGGGACTCTAAAGACAGTCTCTAGATGAGGTCAGGCAGAGAGTAGGAGAAGGAGAGGAAGTCCTCTATCTATAACCGAGCTCAGAAATGCCCATACATGGAAGAGTGTAATCTCAAATAGTAGGGTTCTCCAGCATGTACCTTTGCAAAGATCATCTCAATTTTGTTTGGTGCGTTGTTGTCCATGAATGAGGAGTGGGCTCTCAGCATGGACACTCTATCCCGTGAACTATCCAAGGATTTTTGCATGCTTCAAAAGGATCTATCCTGACTCCTATAGTGGCTAGATGTGTTCTCAACAGAGGAATATAAGTTATATTGTCTAAGGACGAAGAAAACTTGATCTACATGTGGAGATAAACACTTCCCTAATCTTTAGGTAAAGTTTCCTTCCAAATATTTTCTGCAGTTAAAAAATGGTTTGCCTTTAGCATGAGTAGACTTTTTACTTCTGTGCATCATTTCCCCCCATTTCTCCCATCATTGGTTGTATTTTTTCCATAGTTTACATTTCTGGAACTACATAATTTTCTCCATTAAATCTCATGTTAGCATTGACAAATTTGACCCACTACTTTGTTCACACATATGTTCACTATGTGCTGTGTTCACGGTCAGCGTTGAATGTTATGCTACACATCTAAAATGAACAACGATGTCATGGTATTCCAAAAACAGTTATTCTCATAACAGTTATTCTAAGTAATCATCATCTGTAATTCTCCACATTTCTACAAAGGGCAATAAGGGCAGTATGTAATGTCTACTAATGTCTAAGCAACATGTACACATATAGAACAAATGTTTCTAAAAGAAGAGCCAGGGATTCTCAGCTATGGTCTCCCTTGGTTGCTCCTGCTTTGATATTGTCCCATATGCCTCTCTCTCTCTCTCTCTCTCTCTCTCTCTCTCTCTCTCTCTCTCTCTCTCTCTCTCTCTCTCTGTGTGTGTGTGTGTGTGTGTGTGTGTGTGTGTTTGTGTGTGTGCAACAAACTCTGAGGCAATTCTATTTGGCTAGTGAAGATCCTTTACAGTTAGGACTCCTGGATTTCCTGAAATCCCGGGCAAATTTAATTGTAAGAATCTCTTAATTAAGATCTATCTTCCCTTTAAAAAACCAGATTGAACTAAAATAATTTGCTACAAGATTAAATATGATTAAGACTTAAAATCTTGAAAAATAAGTTATTAGAAAATATTTGTATTGCTTCAAGTTTTAAGAAATCTTTCCTTCAGCTTGCTAGATCAGAAGAAACATGAAATTATTTATGATAATATACTATCATAAATTACATAGATGAAAAGTAAAATAATTCATATATTCAGAGTAATCATTCATCAAAACTTCAAGTGGTTTGAAAAACCCACTTACAGAAAATAAATTCTTCAGTTCTTAGATTTTTAATTAAAACTTATATGAATTAAAATCCACAGCTGTGTTAAAAGCATGTACTGAGACAGCAGAACCTGAAATTTATTTTAAAATTTAAAAGAACAGCATAAAGAAACCCTGTATTCGAACGTTCTTTCCAGTTTCAGTGATTTTTAAGCACAAAATATGCAATTAAATGTGAAGTGTGATTAAGGAAGAAACATACTTCAGAATATCCATATCAGTATGGAATTACGGAGATTTTTAACATTAAGGATTTTTGAATGATAAATACATTTCTTTTTGAAGATGTGATGGATATATATAAATATTTCATTTAGTAGGTACTGGCAAGCATGCATGCCTTTGGAAACAAAAACTTGCATATATTCTTCTACAGAGATAAATCTTTGAAGGTGTTATTTTTGGAGAAATCATCAAATAAACGATTGTATTCGATCAAGAGACACAAAGCCATCTGTGCTCTTATCGTTGGACACCCTGTGCTACAATAGTGACCTGACAGGTAAGTTGTGCCCTTTGGTACAGCAAACAGCAGATTACTGTTACAAGTTAATCAACTGTTTTCTGGTTAGATTTAAGGCCTACTTCACAGAATGAGTTCATCCCTTGCATTGTAAATCTATGCGGAAGTCTATGGCTGGTGGTTTTATAGAGCCTATACTGCAACCTACTATTGTTACTTTCTTAAAGGAGCATCTTGTTAGTTAGCCTTCTAAACCTATGGGGCCGAGCTGATCTCAACCTTGGTGAGAAGGGATTCTTTCAGTGGTGGCCAAAACTATGTAGAGAGTCATAGTCAGTTCAAGTACTGAGGAAATGTGACTGTGCATATCCAGTGCTATTGCTAACTGTGAAATTTTTAGGCACCCTGGCCAAAACTCAGGGAACTTTGTAAAAGAGGAGGAAGAATGTAAGAGGCTGAAGAAGAGAGAGGAGTTCTGTGAAATGTTGTCTTCTGGATGCGACATACCCATTGCACTCACGGAGCCATAGGAGCTGTGATGACTTGAACCAGCCCTGCACAAAACCAAGGAAGCCAAAATGTCAGGCTAGATGGAGGAGTAACTAATATGACTTGAGAGCCATTTTAGTTGATAGCTGTTAGGAGTGTGATAACATTTGTTTGGGAGTTTGGACATAGGGATATCACACATGCTTTAGAGAATGTCTCCATGCATATGCACATATGGCCAGCATGAAGTTGACTTAGTGGGTTACTAAGAGAAGGAAGAAGAAGAGGAAGAGGAAGGGAGATTTGAGGAGGAGGAAGAGGAACAGGAAGAGGAGAAGAGGAGGAGGAACATGATGATGATGATGATGATATGATACAAAGAGAGGGAGCATAGACTTGGGAGTTGGAAGTTTGGGCGAGATCTAGGAGGAGTAGGAGAGGGAAGGTGGGGTGGATATGATCACATTTCACTGCATATATGTATGAAATACTCAAATACTTTTTTAAAGTTTTAAAATGAGAAGAATTTAAAATATAAAACCACAAATACTTATTCAGCACTGAATATTATCCACTCATATTCTAACAATGATTAAATTACATATGACATATCTTCAACAACTGTCAACACAGATCAGAAACAGTGCCTTCCATATACAAAGGGTTTTCACATAAAAATCTTCAGGTGAAAGAATGATTGAAAAGAGTAACTTTTGACCATAGTTTTCTTAAATTTAAATAAGAAGTTATAAAGCCACAATAAAATTATATTAATAAAACCATAAATATTTTTAGACATATAAATTTGGAGTTATGTATATTTTCAAGATCTTGGAAGTATAGTGTAACAAATTGTCCTCCCTAATTACTTTCATATTTTAATACTTTATTCTTACTGTACAATATATAAGGTGTGTGCGTGCATGAGATACTACTCCCTTTCTACTGTTAAGTAGGTCCTAGGTATTGAATTCAGAGAGCCAGCTTCTATGCCATGTGCTTTGCCCACTGAGGCCTCTGGAAAGCTCACTATTGTATATTTTAGGTATAGTTATAGAACAATTGTACACATTATAAAAATATGGGGTGTAGCAATTAGTTGTGACATTATGAATGCATTTAGTAAAAAAATTTTAAGCAATAGGAGAATTATCTAGAGTAGTCTCTTCTGTGGCTATGACCACCTGATCAATGAACAAAGAGATTATAAAGGCACCATGGAGGTTATGTCTTGTCAGTTATATTCATTATCAATGTATGCTAATATTTTTCAATCCTAAAACCATGCACCAGAAGCTAGAAGTTATTGTTTTAACGTTGCTTTTTTGGTTTCATTTAATAGTGGGATTCAAACACTGTGAAAGTCAGTTTGGACTTTTTTTTCATTAATTTTGAATTTACTAGAAAGAACTGAAAAAAAATACGTGTTATGATAAGAGATATAATGTGCTAGATATTCTTATTTCTCCATTAATTTTAATATAATTGCAAAAAGAAGAACTATGTCTGCTATGCATGTCTGAACTGCCTCAAGGACAATCCAATTAGAACCTGATATGGTTTAGACATGCCGCTTGCATACTGAATTCAGTCACGTCATACTGTTTTAGCTGCTAAGCTCCGTAATGCACTAACATTAAGCAATGAGTTTCATACATACAGGGATTAGTCCTTGCTACTTCACTTTTCATTATTGTTTACATTTCACAAGTTTATAGGTCAAATTTGATATTCTATATTTCAATACATTGAATGATTATTCACTTCATACTTCAGCCCTTATGTATAAAAGGTAGAAATTATATCCTGAGTCAAATATGTGTATGTACATAAATATCTTAATGTTTGATATATATGTATATTTTATGTGTCTGTGTATGAATAATATATTCTGATATCTAATTATAATGTAATATAGTACTACTCCCTCCTATGATCCATGTACACTTAATCTCTAAAGATTTTAAGCTATGTCTTATTTATTTGTTGTCATAATGATTATTTTTATTCTATGAAATAACATTTTCCACTGCTATAACCCACATTAATATAATGTGTCTTTAGAGAATTATAATGGTTACATAGTAAGACAAGCCTGCAAATTTCCATGTAATACCTGGTCAGAACCCAAATAGCCTTCCACAAGGGTAGAAAGCCAGTCAGTTCCATAAAAAATGTCTTATGTAAGCCCACATACATTGACCCTTTATAATTAAACAAAATTGATCAACAAATTCAATCACCATTAATTTATTCATAGCTTATAGTGCAAAGAAAAAAGGAGAATTTGAGTCTTTAAACAAATCAGAAATTTCAATGTTATAACATCTCTGCAGGTTAATTAGTAACATTGGTAAGATTTTATTTCTCAGTACTAGAGATCAAACATAATGTATGCTAGGCATGTGCACCGTGTGACTGAGTTACAATGTAAGCCTCCACCTCCTTTAAAAATATATTTTGTATTTTTATAAAACAGGTGTAGTTCTAGTAAAGATATTTTTAATTGAGTAACATACTTTTTATTCTTTGAAAGTAGAGATGAACATAACCTATGACAAATTGATTAGATAGATAATATAAGCATCCGCTGTTATATTATTAAGAATTATTTTAATTGTGTAGTTTTCCATTAGTTGTCTGTATTCTTTTTTTAATCTAATTTTGTTTATTATGTATTAAATTTTTCTATCCAAGACCATCTTAATTTGTCTTTTTGTTTTGCTGTTGTTTTGTGTCACTTTTTTAAAATTTCATTTTTTACATATACATTTATATTGTCTCCACATTTTTTTTCACTTTGAAAGCTACTAACCTGCACTCCTGGCATACTCAGATAATCACGTTTATTCCTTCTCAAGTCTCTGAGGGAGTTGAAGACCAGGTAGCTTAGTTTTACACTGAAGCTTAGTTGCTTAGGGGTTAAGATGTTTTTAGGTCTAGATAGATGTTCTAAGTTGATAATGACAAGATGTGATGGAGATTGATTTACATTCAGAAGGTTAGACGCACCAAGATAGGAAAGATGTCTTCTTCAAGGCTGTCAAATACAAAGAGCCAAAACTCTAAGAGAATGTAACACTTATATAATTCCTGATTGTGTCATGGTTCTTCTTGCTATAGGTAATCTATTGTATAGTAAAGATATTTTAAAAGAGTCTTAAGCATGACAGTTAAGAGAAAGGTTCATAAAAAAGTAAGACGCAGTGAAACTATGGGTGTGAGTTTCTGCGAGACTAGCCATTTAATATAATATCTAATTAGCATACAGAGTACTAGGTTTCACTGTGGCATTTTCGCATATGCTTAGTTTTGTTTGGTTCTGCCTTACTTTCTACAGTTCATCTCCTACATTGGCCTTCTCCTCTATAGCCAACTCCATCGACTCATTTCTTCCTTATAGTTTCTCTTCCACATCCATAATTCATGTGTTGTATTCCCTTTTCTAATATTTCCTTTGAAGCTTCATCCTATACCATCTCATCCTGTCCTTTCTAGGTTCCTGGCCTCTACCTACACCTACTCCTACATGAAAGCATGGACATAACCATAAAACTAGGATGGGCGTGTGAGAGAGAACAGAAAATTTATCTGGCTGAATGTAGGTTATCGTTATTAATATGTTTTTTAGTTCCCCACCACTTCCTTTCAAAAATTCATAATTTTATTTCTGTTTATGGTATGTACCACATTTTCATTACCTATTCATCTATTGGTGGACATCTTAGTTTATTTTTTTTTTCATTGCTACTGTGGGAAGAGCAACCAGAGACATGGTGAACAAAAATCCGTGGAGACTTTTTGCCAGGAGTGATATAGTTGAGGTAGGTTATATAGTAATACTGTTTTTAGTTTTTTTTTAATATCTCCAAATTGGTTTCCTTAACGACGATCCCAGTTTACATTCCTAACTACTGTGAATGAAGGTAACTTTCCTCTCCATCCTCTCTAGAATTTGTTGTCATTTGTCTTCTTCACCTTAGCCATTGTGACTGGAGTAAGATGGAATCTCAGAGTAGATTTTAATTTTCATTTCTCAGATCTGAAATGTCTTCTTGTGAAGTATAGATGTCTGCTTATAACACAGTAAAATCACGGCAAACAGAGATAGCTTAACATCGTTTCCAGCCCTTTCTATATATCTTTTGTGTGTTTATCTCATCTTACTGCTGAAGACTTAGACCACTTTCCTAAGCAAGAATAGAGACAGTGGACACCTTCCTCTCCTTCAGGAATTACAGGTATTATCATTTAATATAATTTAGCTATGTTCGGCATGTATAATGTTGACATGCATACCAGCTTTTCCTGGTTTCTTTTTTTTTTTTTTTTTTTTTTTTTTTGAGACAGGGTTTCTCTGTGTAGCCTTGGCTGTCCTGGACTCCCTTTGTACACCAGGCTGGCCTCGAACTCACAGCGATCCACCTGCCTGTGCCTCCCGAGTGCTGGGATTAAAGGCGTGTGCCACCACGCCCGGCCCCTATTCCTGGTTTCTTAAAGCCTTATTTCTTACTATTGTGCTTTCTTTCTCATCGGCCTCCTGTTTGGTTCTTTTATCATATTCTATTTTTCTTGCTTACTTTTTCTTTCATGATTTAAAAAATTTTTTTCTCTAAGTTGTTGATCTTTTCATCCAACCATTTTTTTAAAAAGAGTGTTAAAATCTATATCTTGAAGTGATTTTTGTAACTTTCTCTTAAATATCCTAAATAAACTTCTTTCTCTGTTATTTGGGTCTCCTGTTTGGTCATCATTGGTCTTTTTTAAAAGTGGTGCTCTGGCATCTTTTTCTGGCATTGGAGCTCATCGCATCATCACTGCTTTCCAGTATTGAGGAGTTGCGTGCTTGTGGGATGTCATAGTGGAAACTTAACGTTGTTCTGAGTTTCTTGGTTGTGGTCCTTCCATCTCTGGGAGAGTCTGTGTCTTCCAGTATGTATGTTTCCCCCCTTTCTCCACTTTTATGCTTTGCTGATTTTATGAGTAGCCCCCCCTCCTTCCTTCATTGAATTTATGTTCAAAGATGGCAAACGCCTAACTACTAACAAGTGTGCTTTTTTTTTTTTTGGCAGAAGTCCAGGTGTTAAATGCAGGAGAAGACCCTGTGCTCCTGACCTGTGTCCTCTATTCAGGTCCGAGACAATGGTGCTGGTGCTTCAGAATTCTGTACCATGTTACATCACAAACTGGCTGCTATCTAGTCTAGTTCTGTCTTTTATGGCTGTGTGAGGAATCTCAGAGCTTCAGACTCTTCAGCTTTTGAATTTGGCTTCCATTTGTGTTTCCAGGAGCAAGATTTGATTGTGGCTTTTATTGCTCCTGGCACCTGATACGTTCAGACACCTCCATTCATGTTTTTAGTTCCTTGGGCACTGTCAGGCTGTAGCCTTTCTGGCTCCCTTGTGGGAAAAATAGTACCTGATCTTATTTCTGCTTATTCCTAAATTTTATCCTGTCGCACAATGTAGAAAGACACATCAAGATGAAGAAGAGATAAGTAAAGTCACCGCTTAGTTTCTGTTCCAGTGACACATTGGAGACAGAAACAGAAAACGGGAAATATGTGTGTAACATTTATTATTTAGAGTACACATCAAGTATAATTAATTATAAAATATAAAGATCTATTCAAATCCCAAAAGGCTACACTTATAATTTCATCCTTGAAATGATCATGGCAGTTATTGACCTAGGTAGGGTTATAAAACAAGTCTGTTCAAGTCACAAAGGCTTCCATTTACCAAGTTTCAACATAAACCATATATAAACTGTTCATTCTAAATATTTAAGTGTACCAACTCAAAAAAATACCACTTATATCTTAAATAATTTATCAAAATTTTTTACTTCTTAAATTTATTTTTTAATTAAAATTCTGTATCTAATCTAATAAACATGTGTGTCTACAGGTGAATTTTTACAGTTATTCTGAAATAAAAATTGAGGTTACAGTAAGTCTAAAAGCATAGCTTTAGCTAACATCTCAAGAATACTGAAGTAGATACCAACATATAATTTTTTAATTAGCCCTTGTCAATCTCAAAGCAAATTTGTAGCCTTATGATTTGATATCTCTTTCCTATTTCCTCTTCACAACTCCCATAATCAAACAAAAATAATTTCAATCAGTTTCAAATTCTAATTCCCACAGGCAGTCATCTAATTAAGTATAGATCATATTGGATGATTTATAAGTTAGAATGCATATTAAAGTGATCATGTGAGGTTTTTTGTTTTTGTTTTTTGTTTTTGTTTGTTTGTTTGTTTTGAGACGGGTTATTTTTGGAGCCTTGGCTGTCCTGGACTCACTTTGTAGACCAGACTGGCCTGTAATTCACACCGACCTGCCTGCCTCTGCCTCCAGAGTGCTGAGATTAAAGGCGTGCACCACCATGCCTGGCTTGATCATGTGAGGTTTTAATAATGTCATTCAACAATCTAAAAACATCTATTCAGAAACACTTTTTCCCAAAATCTCAATGCTTATCTTTAAATGAAAACTATCACAAAGTTTATTACCAGTTGGTAGCAATAAAACATCCATTTTAAATTTAGGGTTTTTTTGAAGAAACTTGAGTTCAACTATTGATAATGAACAAAGGATCAAACTGAAACAATCGTGATTATAATCATTTGTGAGTTATCACTATAAAAAATTAGTCAGTGAGTCAATAAATACAATTGGTTTCTGGTTATGAGATGTTAATGATGCCTTCTTCTCTTCTTTCTCCCTCCTTCCCTCCCTCCCTCCCTCCCTCCCTCCCTCCCTCCCTCCCATCCTCGCTCCCTCCCTTCTTTCTTTTCTTCACTTCTTGTTCTGCCTACAGTGCTGGGACTTATGGTTTTATGTGTCTTAGGCAAACAATCTGCCACTGAGTTATATCATCAGGTATATATGACCCATTTTACTGTGTACTAATACTCTGCTTCCACAAAAGAGATGGCTTCTCAAAAAAAAAAAAAAAAGAGAGAGAGAGATGAATTTGTAACTCAATAGTGAGCGATTCAAATAAAGTGAAGTTCACAGGTTCGTGATAAACACATATTTCAAGTGCCTGACACCAAAATTACCTTAGGTAATATAAAGAAAATGTACTGTCTGGTTACAGAGTGGTAGGTAAAATAATCAAGATTATTTTCAAGCCTTTTGTACAGTAATAGTAACAATCCCAGTAATATAATTAACTTTCCAAATGTGATGCAGAAACCCCTGTCATACAGCTGATTCCACTTTCCTTACAAGGGTTGCTTGTGGGGTCTGTTATCCTGATAGGACAATCAAATTGCTAATTTTTAAGGCTACTTACCAGATGAAAAAAAGACATCAGACCATCCTATATGTAACTGCAGCCCTCAAGGCCATTGAAGCTTATTCAAATAAGCTACTTGGTTTTAATCAGAATGGTGTGAAAAGTCACTAGATTCTGTTTGCAAGTTTGACAATAGAAATACTTATCTGCCCATGTCAGGGTTATGGAATGGAAGGACTAAGAAAGATTGGAAGATCTCAATTTTGTTAACCAACTTATGTCTTCAATTTTATCTGTTGTCACCTTACCTACCAACTATATCTTCAGACTGGATTTTTGGAGCTATGCTGGATCACATCCCTTTCTAAATCACCCTGAAGCTACAAAGGATTCAACTCCCACCATTACATACGTGACCTCTCACAGACCAAACTTGATTCATTACTGTAGTTTGAGGTCTATGAAATACTTCCAGGTCCTCTGGGCAGAATGTGGTTCTTCTCCTTGGGTTCACCCAGCAGGTCTTGTGTGTCTCTATTACAGCTTTCAGTGCAGCGGTACTTCCGATGCACAGCACTGTCAAAGCAGGATCACCTCGCAGTTTTGTAGACTTTCATCCCAAATGCTGTGACTGGCACTTTTGTTAAAAAGTCCTAAGTGTTTAGGTTGGATGAGACTCAATGCAACAACTGCCTAAGATGTATAAGCTGTGGGAATGTAGTTGGATTCTCAGAACCTAACAAAAAAAAATATCTTCCCCTCTTTTGTAGAATTAAAATATAACATCTATATTGTTGAGGCTGTACAAAAAGCACGTGATTTATTAATATTATAAAGCATAACGTCTAGCATATACTTAGGTCCAATCCATGATATCTGAAGATACATCTAGAGTATTTCAAAGTTTGGAAATAGTAACATGAAAGACTGATGTACACATGAACTCATAGAGACTGTGGCAGCATGCACAAGACCTGTTCAAGTTTAAGGTAGATGCAGTTCATGAGAGGAGGCGGGATATCAATACTTGTTTCTACCTGTAACCAAGAAGTTATTTGCAATTGATATTTTCTGGCAAAGGGAAAAAATTCAGTTTTTCCCATTGGGTATATCAATACTATGCTCTGAAAGTAGTTGGCCAACACAAAATTCATTGCATATTTTTGTTTGGTTGTTTTTCGGGGTGGTCTTTGTTCCTGGGTTTTTTGTTTGTTTGTTTGTTGTATTGTTGGGTTTGTGGTTTTTTTATTTCTATCTTTGTGTTTGCTTCTTTTGGCAATTTTTGAGAGAGAGGAAGAACATAAAGTTGGGTGGGTGGAATCTGAGAAGAGTTGAGGGTGGATATAATAAAAATACATTGTATAAACGTTTTTAGAGAAAAAATTTAAAAGGTTGGACAGCCTAAATTAGGTAAGAGAAATAAAAAGATCCCTAAATGTCATAAAAGACTTGCTGAGGTCAATAACATAATAAAATTTTGACACAATATGAGCTGTGCTGACAGAGACTGGTCCTTGCTTTTTTTGCTTAGATAGCTCCTGGGCAGGGGACTCATTTAGAAAGTCAACATGACAAAATTGCAGACAAGATAATGGCAGAAAAATCAGTCAAATAGAAGTTATTGACCATGGGTTAAAAAGGAAGGCACACTGTTCAAGCAGCAAACTGTCTCTGTTATCTTCTCATTTGGGAAGCTGCTAACCTGCATTCCCTGTATACTCAGGTAATTAATTTTATTCCCTCTCAAGTTTTTGATGGGGTTGAAGACCAGATAGTTTAGTTTTACAATTAAACTTAATATTTTAGGTATTAAGATGTTTTTAAGTCTAGATTAATGTTTTAAGTTGATAATGATGAGATAATGATAGATACTGATTTACATTCAGAATTTTAGACTCACCAAGATAGGAAAGATGTTTTCTTCAAGGCTGCCAAATATAAATAGCCAAAACACTATGAATGTAACATATATATAATTCCTGATTATTTCATGGTTCTTCCTGCTGTAGGTAGTTTATTGTATATATGTGTAATGATATAAACATATATGTAATATATTTAATAAAAAGATAATAATAAAATGAAAGTAAGGCAGGCTATTAAAGCTTACTGACTTGAAGAAGAGAGAGAGCTCAGGGGCTCAGAGTTAGGGCATGATGACATCTAATAGAGTGCTGAAAGAACACTTGAAAAGGGTAATTATGGTTGCTAAAAGGAAAGAGAGATTAATTTTTCAGATGTTAAACCGTTTTTTAAAAACCCAAAGCAAATCCATCTTATCTAAGAACATGTGACGTGTCCACAAATCTGTCTAAACTAAACCCGTATCTAAGCCGTGATCTCTTCTCCTCTCATATCTCCTGAATTTCCAACATTTATTAATAATTTTTTTCTCTAATGCAAAACTACAGTAGTTATATTATTTAATCTTGCATTCTCTTAAGTTAAAAATGTATTTTAGCACTTACCTAGCACAACCTGCCTCTATGCAAAGATAGTGGCGATGCCTATAAATGCAGATATATAATATATTCTAATTAAAGTTTTATTATTTTAAGCAGGTATAGGAAATAATTTAGTATTCTTAGTAGTATAACTTGGCAGAGTCATTTTCAAGTTAAGTCATGGTTTTGGATCCTTTTCTATCAATTACATGCTGTAGGACATTGGCCTGTTCACAAACCCCCTCTATCTGCAAATTCCTTCATTTTTCAAACCAGATTGTTATCAGTTTAAACAAGATAAAACACACAAAGACTCTGGCAGGAATTTTAAACCACTGTAATTGATGGACGACCTAAATGTTGAGAAATAGTCCTGAGCAGGCTCAGTGTATTTACTGCCTCTGTTTTCTTATGAGTTATATTATCAGACTAACACTGGGTCTTAGGAAAGACTAAGTCAGTTAGTTATTCTTAACTGTGGTTACACTTCAGAGGTATTACAAATCTTCAGAATGATGAAATCATAGTCGAATATTTTTTTTCTGAACAAAGGGTCTACAGCTTTCATCAAAATTTCAAAGGAATCTCTGAACTGAGAAAATGATAAGAAACATTGCCTTGGGCTTTTTTTTTATTTGTGCCTACAAAGGAATTAATATTGGCATTAAAAGATGCCTAGCCATGCTAATTGAGACAGCTACCTTCATCCCAGTATGTGGATCTGTCTTTTCTGTAACTAAGTTTACAAAACAACCAAATTCTTGTTCTTTTCTTTTTATTTAAAGTCGCATTAGGGCTGTTATGTTAACATTTAAATTATTCTGCCAGTCAGCACAGAGATGCTAAATGCCTTCTTCCCAGCCTCTGTCTCTATAACCTAAGAAAATGATGGAAACCAGAATGATTTGGTTTAATTTTAATATTATGGCTGGCCATGCAGAACACCACCCCAGGCAATTGAGATTGGACACATTAGTTCCTGTAAACTTTTCTTATATTGAAGAAGAAAAAAAAAAAAAAAAAAAAAAAGAAAGAAAATTTATAGGTAGCTACTTTCAGCATTTTCTATAAGCTACTATAGTGTAGCAGAGTCACTTCACCATCCTGATTTGATGAGAGGACATGATTATATGGGTAAGAGTCTCAGCAGCATCCAATAAACAATGAAAATTTTGGTCATCAAATGTCTGATGCTATTCCTTACAGGAGATGATTTCCTGAATATTGTGAGATTGTTGTATTGTTAATTTAAAGGACACATATCATTTGGCTTACTTTTATAAAATTTAATAAGGAAAAGAAAAGGTAAGAAGGAGTTATAGGATGTTTTAAAAATAATTCCACTAAAATAGGAACAAAATAATGCTGCTCACTTTCTCCATATCTATTTAATACAGTACTTGAAGTCCTAGCTAGAGCAATAAGACAACTAAAAGAGATCAAAGAGATAAAAATTGGAAAAGAAGACATCAAAGTATCACTATTCACAAAACTTTTGATAGTATAAGTAAGTGATTCCAAAAACTCTCCAAAAGAACTCCTACAGCTAATAAACCCTTTTAGCCAAGCATATGGGTATAAAATTAACTTTTAAAAAATCAGTAGCCCTTCTTTATAGAATGAGTATACAATATACAGGCTGAGAAAGAAATTAAGAAAACAATACCCTTCACAATAGCCAAAAATGATATAAAATATCTTGGTGTAACTCTAACCAAGCAAGTGAAAGACCTGTATGAAAAGAACTTCAAGTCTTTGAAGAAAGAAATTAAAGACGATATCATGATCATTGATTGGTAGGATTAACATACTAAAAATGGCCACTTTACTAAAAGCAATCTACAGATTCAATGCAATTCCCATCAAAATTCCTACACAATTCTTTACAATCTTGGAAAGAGCAAATATCAACTTCATATGGAAAAGTAAACAAAACAAAAACAACAACAACAACAACAACAACAACAAAAACCAAACAGAGAAACAAACAATGTGCTGGGTCTTGCACATAAAAGAACTTCTGGAGGTATCAGCATCCCTGATTTTAAGCTGTACTACACAGCAATAGTTTTAAAAAGTGCATTTTATTGTCACAAAACCAGGTAGGTTAATCAGTGGAATCAAATTGAAGACCCAGAAGTAAACCCATATATATATATGCACATACTTGATTTTTGACAAAGTAGCCAAATCCAAACAATGGGGAAAAAAGAAAGTATCTTCATCAAATTGTGCTAGTCTAACTGGATGTCTACATGTCCAAAACTGCAAAAAGATCCACATTTATCACATTGACCAAAGCTCAAATCCAAGTGCATCAAATAACTCAACATAAAACCAGATATATTAAATCTGTTAAAAGAAAAAGTGGGGAAGAGCTTTGAACTCATTGACACAGTAGACCACTTCCTGAGCAGAATACCAATAGCTCAGGCTCTAAGGTCAACAATTAATAAGTGGAACCTCATGAAACGGAAAAGCTTCATGTGAAAGGGCACTGTCAGTAGGACAAAATTGCAGCTTTAAAATGGTAAAAGATCTCCACCAACCCTACATTTAACAGAGGACTAATATACAAAATACATAAAGAATTCAAAAATTTAAACAGAGAAATTTCAAGAGAGGAATCTCTAATGGCTGAGAAGCACTTAAAGAAATGTTCAACATCGTTAGTCGTTAGGAAAATACAAAACAACTCTGAGATTCCATCTTATACCCATCAGAATGGCTAAGATAAAAACTCAATTGACAAGTGACAGCACATACTGGTGAGGATGTGGAGCAAAGAAAACTCTCTTCCATTGATAGACACTCTCTTTCATTCATAACAGCCTTATTAGTAATAGCTAGAATCCAGAAACAACCTAGATGCCCCTCAACCAAAGAATGGGTAAAGAAACTGTGATACTATAATGCGACTCAGTTATTAAAAACAAGGACATCATGAAATGTTCAGGATAATCGATGGACCTAGAAAGAATCATCCTGAGCAAGGTATCCCAGACCCAGAAAGAAACACATAATATGTACTCACTTACAAGTGGATATTAGCCATAAAGTACAGGGTAAACATGCTATAATCTACAGACCCAGAGAAGCTAAGTAACAAGGCCAAGGGAGGATGCTTGAATCTCATTTAGAAGGGGAAATAAAATAGACATCTGAAGTAAAGGGATGGAGGGAACTGGATGGTACATGGAGTGTGGAGGGGAGCAAGGTGGGGATTAGATTGGGGAAGGACTGGGAGAAAGAATCAACATTGGGGAGCATCTCTGAGACAGGCCCAGAAGTTTATGGGGTAACCCTAGCTGAGACTCCTAAAAGAAGGTGATATGGTATATCCAGTTGGGAATTCCACTTGAGGAAGGGGAATACCAACCTACCAATAAAACTTCAACCCCAAATTGATCCTGCATATGAGAAGCGTATGGATAAAGATGGAACATAGATTGAGGGAAACCCCAGCCGAGAACTGGACTACTTAAAACCCATCCCATGTGAGAGAGCTAACACCTGACCCTACGAATGATACTCTGCTCTGCTTGCAGACAGGAGCCTAGCAGAACTGTCTTCTAAGAGGCTTCATCCAGCTGCTGATAGAAACAGATGCAGAGAACCACTGCCAAACAATAGACAGAGTTTGGGGAGTCTTGTGGAAGAGGGAGAGGAAGGATTTAGGGAACTGGAGGGGTCCAAGGATACCACAAGAAGGCTCACTATACACATGTAGCAGATATGGAGATTGGTCATCATGTGGGTCGCCCTACCATTGGAGTAAGGGCTGTTTCTGACTATGCTGCAAGCCTTTGGATCCATTTCCCCTTCCTCATTGCAAAGAGTCTGAACTACGTTAAGTCCATCGTTGTGATTCACTCTCTCCTTGCTAGGATGTGGAGCTCTCATGTAACCTGTGGTTACTCTGGTGCCCTATATAATAATTCCTCCTTTTGAATGTCACCTACTTAATCCACAGGGTGGTTCTTAGCGCTTGAAAAGACCATTGTGATCACAGGCGTATTTCATCTAGAACAAAAACCTAAATAAGAATAGGAAGGTGAGGTATACAGTCTCTAAAGGATTGAATCAGCTGAGGGGCAAATCTCAGTTCTGAATAACAAAGAAGGTAGGCTCCTAAAATCACAGGTGGATTCCAACCTAGGCTTCAATTATAGCCTAAAAGTGGAATTCCTAATGGGAAAATTCTCCCAGGTTACAGAAGAGAAAACAATAACTGATAGATATCCTGAAGTATCTAATGAAAGATTTCTGACCATTTGGAAGGACAAAGATGAATAGATGTAGAACAAAGAAACAAACTTCTAATGCAATAATTATCCTCAATGAACAATATTAACATAGCAATATATTGAAAAACAAGTTATATATAATAAAATTATGATATAGATATTGTGAATGGAATATAAGTGAAAAGGAAAAAAAAACCAAGAGTGTTATAGTTAATGTTGACTGATTTAAATGAAATAAGTGAATCAGAAATGGCAAGGTAAATATAATTTTAGTAGCATAAAGGTCAATTTCAGAAATAAGAGCTTAGGAAGTAATATCAAAAAAGCAAGCTGCAGTAAGAAACTCAGTAGCAAAAAGCTATTTGAAACAATATTATTTATAAGTGCTATAGTACTATGCACTTGATATATATTGAGTGAGTATAAATTTGTATACTTATAACATATATCTATTTACCAATATACACTGTTCTGATAAAACAGAGGGGAAATCAATTTTGTTACAAAAAGTAAAAATAATTATCTTTTAAAACATTAGTGGTGACAAACTTAGCTTTTTGTTTTCATAGAGTAAATTCTATTTTGTTAATTTTGTGCCTCATCTGCTCTTAGTCTACTCTTGTGGCCACAGAAGAATATTGTGATGGCCATTTGATGCTGTATTTTGCCACAGATAGCAATAAATATATACAAAATGACAAAAAAGCTAGCAAATTAATTAACTAAATAACCAACCAACCAGTCAACCAGCCAGTTAGCAACACAAACAACCAGCCAAACCAAACCAAAAGCACTAGTAATTCTTCAGTGTGTCATTGAAATCTCTGGGTGTGTATTTATGAATATAAATTACTTAATTAATACCTTATGGCTGTTCACATATTAAAATTAAACTTTGTTAATTAAAAAAGAGTAAAGAAAAACAAATGAGAGAATGGAGAATGAGCTAAGATGAGATTATCTAGTTTCTAATGAGTACATCATTTGGCTTTTAGGATGCATCAGGGCTGCTTTTAATAGCTGCCCCCCCCTCCTTCTTTCCTCTAAGTTCATCCACTTCTTTATCATTTTTGATCTGCCTAATAAAAACCATGATGAAAACTGTTGGGCCACTAGCATCCACTTGTTTAAAAATAGGGCAATGCCTTTTGATTTGGTAATCATAGGCATAATTGCAAGGAAGGCCAGAGAACCTTTGCACTAATCCCCTTTTCCAGCTGCGGGTCTGGACAGATGTAGAAGTGATAGGACTCCACTGACCTATTGGTTTCCTAGATTCAGGTCCCACATGAGGCACAGATATATTCCTGTCATGTGGATCCTCTGATTTCTTTAAATTTTTCAAGAGAAAGCATTTATTTATTTATTTTTAATTTTTTATTAATTTATTCTTGTTACATCTCAATGGTTATCCCATCCCTTGTATCCTCCCATTCTTCCCTCCCTCCCATTAACCCTTATTCCCCTCTCCTATGACTGTTCCTGAGGGGGACTTCCTCCCCCTGTATATGCTCATAGGGTATCAAGTCTCTTCTTGGTAACCTGCTATCCTTTCTCTGAGTGCCACCAGGTCTCCCCATCCAGGAGACATGGTCAAATATGAGGCACCAGAGTTTGTGTGAAAGTCATACCCCACTCTCCACTCAACTGTGGAGAATGTTCTGTCCATTGGCTAGATCTGGGTAGGGGTACAAGAGAAAGCATTTAATATGATTGTTTCCTTTTTAAATTCAGCTTTGGAGAGCCTTTTTAAAAAATTTTAAATCTATTCTTAGAAACTATACATCACTTTATGACAATTTATATTTTCTTCTTGACATACTGTAGATCAAGCCTGTGGTCAAATATATAAGGTCAATTGATGTTGCAATGGCAAATTAAAAATGCCACTTATCACTGATGGAATGTAAATATATTATTACTTTCTGTAAGGTGTTATGATAGTAATCAACACCCTGAAAGAAATATAATTTGAGAGACAGCTTATTCAAGCGTAGGAGGTCATGAGAATTCTCTCAACCTTAATTGAGCTTCTAGCTGGTTTTTGTTTTATTTTTTACTTCTCTTGAAATAATAATAATGGTTTTGCTCTTACTTACAGAATTTTTTTTCTTAAAATTATGTCACTGCCCCTCATTATATACACATGCATTCCCGAATTTCCTTCCTTTAGAAGGTAAGACACAAATGATAAATATCTTTAGGTCTCAGCATTTCTGAATACTTGCTGATCCAATGCTGATTTGTAAGTCAAACAGTTTAGGAGAGCCCAGTATTTACACTCAGTCTTAGCTTCATTACATAGAGGTCCTGTAATGTAATAGTTCATCACAAAAAGACTGGTGAATAACATAGGATCCTGGTGTGGAAAATGCCAGAGTTGGCAAATACATAGTTTTAAACAGATTGCTTGGTTGATTTAAATAACAGAACTATCTTTCGTCAAGTTTTCATTGGTTGACTCTTAACCTTGAATCAACATTGTCTTGTCTGGAATGTATTTCATTTAAGGTGGTGAAAATTAAGTGTTGCGTTATTAGCAGAAATGTCTTAAAAACCTACCTTTTCTATCCATATAATGACAAATTGGAAAGTACATTAGCCTTCAGAAATGGAAGAATGTTGTATCTGTTTAAATTGCTAATATGGAAATGAGACATGCCAAGAAAATTCCTAAATCACAGGAAGCTCCTATGCATGGACTTTTATTTTCTTACAGTTTAAAGTTGGCACTACATATGCAAATCCCTCTGCTATCTTATGCTTTAAAAGCTAGATGGTCTTTGTGCTTTATTAACTTAATGAATGAAAGTAAACTCATTCAACACACCTGCATCACAGTAAAGAGACATCACAAAACTGATTCTCTCTTTGTTCCCCTGATTCATTTAAAGAAGTTAATTAAAATTAAGAGGAAAGATGCAGCTCATTGATTAGAAATAAGCACTTATGCATAAGCCTTTTAATGAGATACTTATTAAATAAATTAGGGAAATGGCCTGAATATTACATTCCCTACTCCTATCGAGTGATGCACTGTCAAATTATGGGAAGATGGTGGAAGGGTAATCGGAGCTAAGGGTCTTTGCTAACTGAACTAGGGTGTTAGAAGGCCCACCTTCATGCAACACGTGCCTAGCGGCAATCTTAACTTCACACTCTAATCTTCTTTCTGTTGCTCTGATGAAGTGTTCTGACCAAAAGCAACTGAAGGAAGGTAGTAGTTTGTTTTCATGTTACAGTCCTCCAGTGAGGGAGGGATGGGAAGGATCTCAAGTAGGACACTGAAGCAGAAACCTTGGGAAACAGCGCTTGCTGCCTCACTCTCAAGTTCCCTCAGGTTCAGGTTCAGCCAGCTCCCTTAAACAGCTCAGAACCACCTGCTCAGGCATTGACAATATCCACAGTGTACTACTGCGCTCTAATCCATTGATGCATCACCCATACAATCCCCAACAGGACAATCTGAAGCAGGCAATTCCTTAGTGGACAGTTTCCTCACAGAAGACTCAAGACTGTCTTATGTTGACAATGCCAAGGAGGACACCTCCTAAAGCCACTCAAGTTCATGGTATACATTCTAGAATTAAATTTCCTCTTAGGAGCTTTAGGGATATTGAAACTGATTTTTACCATTCGCAGTTTTAGGTATTGTTTAGCGGTGAACTCTCCTGAAGGAAACATGACTCAAAACATAGAGAATGAATACATGTAATTCCATACAGTCAGTGAATATATGCACTTTTTTCATGCAATTCCAGACAATAGATATTTATTTTCACAGGAATAGCAAATAATATTATTCAAATGTTATATAAATATGTGTTCATTAGAATGGACAAGAATTAGAAAGAAGTGTATTTTACATTACTGCAATACATAATATTGTAAATATTTATTTTTAACATGAAAACATTAGAACAGTGACTATTATTTTGATTTTGAACTAAGATGTGCTGCCCACCTAGGTTGTAGATGCAGAACTTAGACTAAGCTATGTAAACATACACTCGTAATTCATCACCTCTACACAGTGGGTCTTTACTCTAGTACAATATTGTTTCTAAAAGATTAAAATAGTAAAAAAAAAATTCCACCATGAAAATTCTTATGGATGTCAACAAGATGTTGAATAGAATTAATTAAATTTTAGTCACAGATGGTGGGTCAATATCTCTGTACAATGGATAAAGCATTAAATAAAGGAAGGATAATCTATAATAACAATTTAGTTCACTTCAGAAGCAGTAGAAAAATGCTATGCCTCATTAGGAAAGTCTTTTATTACATTTCAGTTAAAAAAAAGTCTGCCAGCAGAACTGTACCCAAACTGTTTATAAATATTTCAACTCCCAATTATAAATAGGAATGCTATTTCCTTAACCATTGTATATACCCACAAAGCACATAAATATAAATGTGGTATGTAGAAAATTACTAAGGATGTGCAGAAATAACAAGAGAATATAGCTAGATGGAAAAGAAATAAAGTAATGCTTTTTTTTTTTTTTAACAAACCACCATTCTTCCTCTATAGGTAGTTATTTTCAATGACAATTAGAATGTTAAGCTGAAAATTGATTTTCCCCTAATAAACTTGTTGATTATACCTACAAGTATATAGTGTATAGATAAAAATGGTTCTTATAGGAAATAACTATGTATAAAAATGAAGCAACTGGATCATTAACAATATCTTCACACTGGGGAAGATGACACAGTGGCTAAAGAGCTAGCTAGCTGCAGAAGTTTAAAGACCAGACTTGGATCTCTGAACTCACATAAGAAATCTGGAGGTATGGCAGATTCGTATAATCCTAGCATTTGAGAGGCAGAGGCAGGGATCTTCAAAGCAAACTTGTTCAGCACACTTGCTAGAATTGTCAAGATCCAAGTGCAGAGAGAGACCCTGTCTCAATAAATAAAGTGGAGAATCACCAAGGAAGACATTTGATTGCAATGTTAGCTCTCACCATACAGACAAGGTGCACAGACATTTAGGTCATTGATACACACACACCCATCCACAGTCTTGGTAGCAGGCATAATCATGATTCCATCCAGATAAACTACTGCTTTGTTATCTGAAATACAATTCATTATCTTTATAACCTTTTGATGTACACAGATAAGGAACTGTGGTTTATAGCAGACACTTCATAAAAATGCTGAAAATGAATGGAATGAAAATATTTTACAGAACTCCAAGATGGCAGTGAGCAGCGTGGACCGTGTTTAGAAGCTTCAGTAAACTACTCAGGGAATTGCACTGAATTCTTTTTGTTTGTTTGTTTGTTTGTTTTTCGAGACAGGGTTTCTCTGTGTAGCCTTGGCCGTCCTGGACCCGCTTTGTAGACCAGGCTGGCCTCGAACTCACAGCAATCCACCTGCCTCTGCCTCCCGAGTGCTGGGATTATAGGCTTGCGCCACCATGCCCGGCTTGCACTGAATTCTTAACCAGGAACACAAAGCCCCCCACCACGCTACAGCGTGAGTAATCCACAGTTCGAAAGGACCAAAATCAGAAAACCTGCGTACCCCTGAACACAGGAGGAGTGCGAATACTCTAGACCATAGTGGCAGTGGAGGCATCTGAGGCTGGCAGCTGGGAACCCTCCGGCAGAGTTGATTGGTGTGGTGACTGATGGGAATTGCTGCGAGAGAGGGGACTCAGTGCAAGATTTGGGCCCCGTGACCCTAGCTGAACTTGGTGCAGTTTGGGCCCTGTGATCCTAGCTCAACTTGGCACACAGCTGGTGCCCTGAGACCCAAACTGGACTTGGTCCATGGTTCGGCCCCTGACATCCTAGCTGAGCCCAGCATGCAGTTCGCCCCTGAGAACCCAGCTGAGCTAGGCACAAGGTTTGGGCCCGTTGTCCCTAGCTGAATTTGGCATGTGGTTTGGGCCCAGAGTCCCCGGCTGACCTTGGCACATGGTCCCAGCCCTGGGACTCTGGCTGAACTCGGCTTGCAATTAGGACCCAGAGAGCCTGGCTGAACTTGGCAGGTGGTTCGGGCCCTGTAACTCTAGCTGAGCTCAGTGTCCAGTCTGGGCCCAGAGTCCCTGGCTGAACTTGGAGGGCAGTTTGGTTGGACTCAACACTAACCGGACTAAGTGCATGGATAAGGCCCCGAGACCCATTTGGGTCCAGACACGCGAACTGGACTCAACACTCAGATTGGGGCAATAGATGCTAACTAGACTCTGTGTGTATGTGACACTAACCAGGACTCTGTGAGCAGTCTGGGTCCTGAAACACTACGGGGAACAACAGACCAGCAGAGCATCAGAGCTCCGAGACTAAGGAAATCTTGGGGAGACAGTGAGTAGAGTGACCATCAGATCCTCTCCGCTCAACTTTCTTTAGTTCCTGGAGAGTTCTGGTGCCAGAACAGGACTCAGAAGGCTGTGGACACTTTGGCCTGACTCAGTGTGCATTCTGAGACCCAGGACAATTATGGGACCCACAGTACAAGGGAACTGGGGATCACTGGCTGTGAAAGACCCAAACTACAGAGCTGGCCTCCTGCCATCCAGACCAGTGAAGCATCAGAGCTTCCAGCCTAGGGAAATCATGAGAAAACGGGTGAATCTATCCTCAGATGCCCTCCATCCAACACTGGAAGCTACCTCCCAAAAGAGCCGACAAGATGATTAAAGGACAGTGTAAAATCATACACAAAAATCTCCAAAAAAATGTGGTGTCTCAAGATGCCAGCTATCCCAAAGAAAACAACCCAGAGAACTCAAACACAACAGAAATACAAGAAAATTACCTCAAATCCTTAGTAATGATAATAATGGAGGAAACAAATAAAATTCCTAATCAAATGCAGGAAGACGTAGCCAAACAGGTGGAAGACATAAAAGAGGCCTATAGAGAGGCACTGGAAAAAATTCAGGAAAATACAAACAACGAGATGAAGGAAATCAATAAAACTGTTCAAGCTCCGAAGGCCTATAAAGAGGCAATGGAAGAAACTCAGGAATATACAAACAACCAGAAGAACAAAATCAATAAAACAGATCACCATGGTCTTAGGCTGCAATTCAACAACAACAGAAATAACAAAAAGCCTACACATACATGGAAACTAAACAACTGTGCTAAATGACACCTGGGTCAGGGAAGAAATAAAAAAAGAAATTAAGGACTTCCTGAAATTCAATGAAAATGAAGGAACAATATACCCAAAATTGTGGGATACATTGAAAGCAGTGCTGAGAGGAAAATTCATAGCACTAAATGCCTTTAAAAAGAAATTGGAGGCCAGCCTGGTCTACAAAGTGAGTCCAGGACGGCCAAGGCTACACAGAGAGACCCTGTCTCGAAAAACCAAAAAAAAAAAAAAAAAAAAAAAAAAAAAAAAAAAAAGAAAGAAAAAAAGAAAAAAAAAGAAAAAGAAATTGGAAACATCGCACATAAGCAACTTAATGACACAGCTGGAAGCCCTAGAAAAAAAAGAGGCAGAAACACCCAAGAGGAGTAGATGTCTGGAAATAATCAAACTCAGGGCTGAAATTAATAAATTAGAAACTAAGAAAACAGTCCAAAGAATCAACAAAACCAAGAGCTGGTTCTTTGAGAAAATCAACAAGATAAACAAACCATTAGCCAAACTAACTAAAAGGCAGAGAGACAGTCTCCAAATCAACAAAATAAGAAATGAAATGGGAGACATAACAACAGACACTGAAGAAATACAAAGAATCATAAGACCCTACTTTGAAGGCATATATGCCACAATATTTGAAAATCTAAAGGAATTGGACAATTTTCTGGATCAATTCCACTTGCCAAAATTGAGTGAAGAACAGATAAACAAGCTAAATAGCCCCACTTCCCCTATAGAAATAGAAGCAATCATTGATAGTCTCCCAACAACAACAACAAAAAAAGCCCAGGGCCAGATAGTTTCAGTGCAGAATTCTACCAGACCTTCAAGGATGTGCTAATACTGATACTCTTCAAGCTACTCCAAATGATAGAAATGTAGGGAACATTACCAAATTCATTCTATGAGGTCATAGTCCCATTGATACCTAAACCTCACAAAGACCCAACAAAGAAAGAGAATTTCAGACCAATTTCTCTTATGAACAGTGATGCAAAACTACTCAATAAAATTCTTGCAAAATGAATACAAGAAACATCAAAGATATCATTCACCATGATCAGGTAGGCTTCATTCCAGGCATGCAGGGATGGTTTAATATATGGAAATCCATCAATGTAATACCCCATATAAACAAACTGAAAATAAAAAAAAACACATGATCATCACCATAGAAGCAGAGAAAGCATTTGATAAAATCCAACACCCATTCATGTTTAAAGTTTTGGAGAGATCAGGGATACAAGGTACATACCTCAACATAATAAAGGCTATATACAGCAAGCCAATAGCCAAAATCAAATTAAATGATGAGATGCTCAAAGAAATTCCTCTAAAATCCGGAACAAGGCAAGGCTGCCCACTCTCTCCATATCTCTTCAATATAGTACTGGAAGTTCTAGCCAGAGTAATAAGGTAATGAAAGGAGATCAAAGGTATCCAAATGGGAAAGGAGGAAGTCAAATTATGCCTATTTGCAGATGATTTGATAGTGTATATAAGTGACCCCCAAAAGTACACCAGAGAACTACTACAGCTGATAAACACCTTCAATATGTGCAGTAAACTTCAAACCCCTACCCAGATCTAGCCAATGGACAGGATATTCTCCACAGTTGAGTGGAGAGTGGGCACTAACTTTCACACGAACTCTGGTGCTCCATACTTGACCATGTCCCCTGGATGGGGAGACCTGGTGGCACTCAGAGGAAGGATAGCAGGCTGCCAAGAAGAGACTTGATACCCTATGAGCATATACAGGGGGAGGAGGTCCCCCTCAGTCACATCCATAGGAGAGGGGAGTAAGGGGAAAATGAGAGGGAGCGAGGAATGGGAGGATACAATGGATGTGATAACAATTGAGATGTAATAGGAACAAATTAATAAAATATATTTAAAAAAAGAAAAATTTACTTTTCCAAACACAAAACAAATCTTTCTTGAATATTTACTTGATAATGTCTGCTATTGTGGAGATTAGAATATATTAGATGGCTGTTAATCTTGGTAAGGATGGAAAAATAACATACCTCCAATTAAAAAATGATAAAATAGTATATGTTTTTACTTCAGTACATACATTATACAGTTACCAGAAAATGAGACAAAAGAGAAACATAGAATGAATAGTCTCATTTTAAATTAGCATTATATGAAAACCTAGAGAATGCCATATTTTGAAGCATCTCTCAAACTAATAATAAATTATCTTCTCTGTGCTGAGAGTGTAATGGCATGTTCATTAATGAATGGATGCTCACAAATTGAAACAAAATTTAAAGGACCTTGACTCTGTTTTACATATATGACAATAACAGTTTTCTGATTTTATAAGCAAACTCCTAGTGTCTTCAGTCTTCCTAATGGGCTTGTATGTTTTCTACAGTTAATTTTCCACATGGTAGCTAGAGATGACAAATTGTTATTATTTTGGTCTGCTTTACTTACTATTTGTGTGGATAAAAGCAAAACTATTCCCGATTCACTAACATTTCTTTGTAGTGATAAGAGAAAATTCCAATCAATAGTGCTAAGCTAAATGGGCCATATCTCTTCATTGTAAATGGCAAAAAATAATAGAAGAAAAAAGTAAAAAGGAAAAGAAATAACTGGCTCCCTTGGCTACTTCCTTTGCAGAAGGGAAACTCATCGTTGACTATAAATCCCAAATGCTTCATTTTCATTTTCATGAAGTTAACTTTCTCACCTAGCTAAGCAGTGTTTTCAGCTATTATCAGCGATGGGCCAACATAAGCTGACCAGTATTCCTCAAACTCTTCCAGTCAATGAGCTCAGGGACTCCCAAGGAGCAGCATGGATGCAGACTTCTGCTTATAGCTTGTAATTATTTTCTGGCAGATAATGGAATAGATAAGTTCAGGGAGGTTAGATTAAATTTGTAAGTGGATCAAAACCCTAGACAAAATTACAGTAGCAAAGATCACTACTGGCATCCTGAGGTCTTTCTCTTTGAGATGAAGCGCCCACATTGATCACATCTATTAAAAAACTGATTTCTAATTTTACTGCCTCAGAAATGCCTTTTTTCTATTCCCGTCATGACTGTTGATTTATACCAACTGTAAACAGTAGGCACATGACAGTTTCCTCAGTGATGGGTTCCTGGGAACTGCAATTGCAGTTAGAGATATATTTAAAAACTTTGTCTCTTCTGATCTGGAAAAGAAGGTCAAACTACATGGTGTATGTAAGTTAGTTAAAGAAGTATGGCGTTAATAGTAACTATGATATGAACAGTGGTTACAATAAAACTGGAATGTTTAGAGAACACTATCGGTTCTTTTCCTAAAAGTTACATGCACTGATTTTCTCATTTGAATGAAAGCATGAAAAAAAATTTACATGAAGTGATAACAAACAAGACCGAAAATGACAGACACAGCCATCAACAGGGCTCTTAAAGGAAGATTCACCTCCATATCAAAGCTTAATTATAATGATTACCTCTTACAGTTGGAAATGTGGGATTCCCACGGAGGTGCCTAAACAACCCAGGCTGATGCTAGGACAGATGGTTCCTCTCTGAAAACTGATAGGGGAGTCCCACAGCTCATTGACCATAAAGAGGTTGAGCTGGTGCCTGCATGCCTCTTGTACTCTTACCTTCTAGCCTTTTAAGCACAAGAAGGCACTCTCCAGGATATGGAAAGAGAAACAAGGACACTATCCCAGCCACAAAACCCTCAGCCTATAATCTGTTCTGCTTGCAAGATGTGCTGGGGCAACGGTGTGGCAGAAAACTTGTGGGAGCGGCCAACAGATATTTGATTTAGGTTTAGGCCCATTACCACAAGAGGGAGGGCATGCCCTACACTGCCTGGATGGCTAGGAGCTGGAGACTGGGTAGCCCAGAGACAAAGGGTAGAACCAAATATAACTGGCAAAAACAAACAAACAGGCAAACAATGAAATGATTCCTAATAATGTTCTGCTACATTCATATATTAGTGTCTTGTCCAGTCTAGATCAGAGAGCAGGTGCAGACACCGACAGCCAGATATTCATGCAGTGGGGTGGGGGGACTAAATCGGTCTCCATGGGCTTCCTCTCCTATGTCAGGGAACCCAAGGAAGAGAGGATGGAAAGATCACAGAGACTGAAGAGGCAAGCAGGGGTCCTGTTTGGTCTGCAACAGGCCCTCTGCATATATGCTAACATTAGACTTTTTTTGGGGGGGGGGGACTTCTAACAGTGGGATAGGGGTGTTTCTGGCTCTTTTTGCCTCCTGGGTCTCTTTTTCTCCTAGTGGATTGCCTTATCCATTCTCAGTATGAGGGCTTTTGCTTTGTGTTATTGTATTATGTTCTGTCCTGTTTGGATGTTGTCACTTGGAGGCTCTCTTCCAAATAGGAAACATAGGGGGAGCGGATCTGGGTAAGAAGGGAGCTAGGGTAGGGGAACTGGGAGAATTCGAAGGAGGGGCAACTGTGGTTGGGATGTATTTTATGAGAGAAGATTTTATCTTCAACAAAATAAAAAAATGTGCTGAAAAATTAGCATACAAATAGTAGGACTGTGTGCAAATTGGCTTTTGTCTATATCTAGATAGAGGTCACTTCACAAGTGATCTAAGATTATTGATTGTACAAAGAGAAGTCAAGGTCTGACCATCAAGATCCCTAGCTAGAGAACCCCTCCCTGATCTCTAGATTCAGTTGATCTCCAACTGAATACTTAATAGACTGTAGAAAGAACATTTTTGCCTGAGCCAATTGTTGCCTCAGAGACTTCTTGCCTCTGTCTGCTTACCAAGGCCTAGCCCTGGAAGTTTCTAGCCTCTGTATAATCTATCCTTGGCCTAGAAAATTTCCAGCCTCTGAGAGTTACTGCTTAATAAACTCACCCTTTCTTGTCCTTACTGTGCTCTGGGCTGGCTGGTGTAACTCAGCTGTTCTGACTCAACTCCTCTCCCAGCTAACTCATTCAATCTGGCTTTTTCCTCGGCCTCTACATTGCTCTTCTTGACTAAGAAGACGCCACCAATCTGTCCTACTCTTCTGGCTCCATCTCACTCTCTGGGTCATTCTGTTCTCACTTGTGTCTAGCTTGTTCTCTCATTCAATCTCTTTCTGTAAAACTGCTCTCTCTCTCTCTCTCTCTCTCTCTCTCTCTCTCTCTCTCTCTCTCTCTCTCTCTCTCTCTCTCTCTCCCTCAAGTAGCTTCTTTTCATCCCTCTTCTCCTGAGAGTTGGGTATATCTTATTCTGTCAAATTTTTCTCTGATTAATCAATTTTTCTGTCACTCAATTAGACATCACTTTCAAACATGGGTGTTTCCTTCTACAAACTAACTTTATGTTCATTGTTTGGGATTAAAGGCACGTACCACCACACCTGGATCTTAGCTTTTATTGACCTGAAACTTGCTCTATACCAGGCTGGCCTTGAACTCTGATTTGCGTGCATTCGTCTCCTGGATTAAAGGTGTGTTTGTATTCTAGCCAGACCTCACAGACCTAGGCAGTCTTTGGATATGATCTCTGGCCAGAGCAGCTATGTTCTGAATTAAAATTCCTCAACAAGAGATTGTGCCTAATCTTTAGCTCTAGAGGAATTATGAAGCTAAAATAGTGTTGACAAATTCTATGTAACTAAGTGTAAGCCATCCTACAGCCAACTGGAAAAGATTCAGACAGTTTCTGCCTTGTCAAGAGTAACACATTTGACAACATATACCACTGATATTAATTAGAATAAGGGATTATTTTAATAACATTAGAAAACTATGCTACCAAAAAGTTGAAGACATCCTTAAGTACTCACAGTGTAGTAAGGGCAAAACCCCAACACAGCCATTCTAATAAAAAGTACCCCATGTTCTTTTAATTTGTGAAGGCACAGTTACAGAGATTATGACAGGGAATATAGTTATCATTTTTTATATATTACAGTAAATATATATCTACTCCAGTAGATTGCTTTAAGTATACATGATGTTAGTATAGGTATATATATCCCAGTGCATGTACCACAGCACTGTACATGTAATTCTTCATTCTAGGGCCAAATACTTCCCTTTGAACAACTAAGATAACATTAGGTATATATTACAAAACAAAATTTGGCAAATGGCTCCTCCCTCCTCATATTATCTCATGTTTTTGACTTTATAAACAGATCATCATCAATGCCTGATATTTCAGTAGTTATTTGCTGGAGATTTTTTGCACCATGAGCAAATATTCTTTCTCTTTTATCTTTCCTTCTCCCCTCTTCACTGCTCCCTCCCCCTCCCCCCATCTCTCTCTGTACCTGAATTGGGATGCCAGGACTAACCTCAGGATTTTTCTTCAGGTGTCTTACACCATGTTTGAAGCAGCAGTCTCTCACTGGCCTGGAGCTACCTAGTGGGATACACTGAGTGGCCAGCAAACCCAGGCAACAGTATGTTTCCTCCTCCTCACCACAACTCAGTGCTGGTATTACAAGTATGTCACCAAACTGGCTTACTGGCTTAATGTGGGTTCTACAGACAATGTCGAGGTGTTCCAGTTGAAAGACAATGAACTATTTCTGCAGCCTTTACAGTTGCTATTTTTGAGCATATTGTATTTATTAAAATTATGTCTCCTAGTGTTACAGTCAAAATGAATGGCCTTTTTTCTAAGTCATTGTAATTATGAAAAACTGTTCAGATTAGAATAAAAAACAGCACATGATCAGTGTAATTCTTTCTTCTCTATATGATGGTAACAACCCTCTTAATCAGATATGAAATGCACCAAGTTATAGAATTTGGAGAGCTGGAAAATTACACCTCCAATAGCCTCCTGATTTGTAGTTAACAAATTTCAATTCTGATATAGTAGACTCCTGAGAGATCACCTCTCATTTACACAAATTCAAAAATGTTTTTTTGAGAACAAAAATCTTATGATGCTACATGTTCCAATTTACAACGAACAACCTGCTTTGGATTTGGGGAGTCCCTTTCTGGTGATTCAAGAGATAAATTAAACCAGTTGGAATGTAAAACTTGTCAAGTGCTTTATCTAGTTTCGAACCCTTCAGTACTCCTTAAGGCAATCTTTAGCACTCAGGATCTGGGAGCTACTGAATTCAGTTAGCTGTTCCTGGTAATGATTTATAGTGACTATAATAAATTATGTTTTCAAATTTATTTTTGTCAAAACCTGCAATACACTCAATTTATTTTTTGGCCGGACCCATCTTTGCATGTATATTGCTATAAGAAAAGAAGGAAATAAACAAGACAAAAGGAAAACTTTAGTGGGAGAACAAGCATTATACAAAATTATTACAGATAATTCTAGTAATTAGGAACAAGATATTAAAAATGAACTTATCAAAATAAGGAAGGTAAGCGTTCATATAAGTCTTTCAAAGAATGCTCGTGCAAGTGTTCTCTAGTAGAAGTAGGGAAGGTTTCCAACCTCCTGGACACATAGGGAAATTCCTTCATCTGCAAGTCCACAAACAAACAAACAAACAAACAACAACAACAACAACAACAACCACTTCAGGGATTATACTATTCCTTTTCACAGAGTCAAGAGGGAGGATATTTCTTAGGATTTGTTTTATGGACTGGATTCAAAATTACAAGTAAATTGATCAGTAAACTAGATTAGGAATTAATAATAAGAAACTTACAGTATGATCCAGATACAATATACCAAATTTACAGCATACACTGGGAAGATATTATTAAAAATTAATTAAATTATGCTAGAACAAAAAAGGTTTAGTAGAAGAATAATCAAGGTCTCTAAAATATAGAAAACAAATCTTTTAGCAGGAGCCATATTCCTGTTTTGTACTTGCTTTATGAAGGATTGGAATCAGCAAACACAATTCCAGGCCCCCAGTACCTTAAAGACTAGTAGTTGAGTATAAGATTATTTTTTATTATATTTTATTAATTTATTCATATTACATCTTAATTGTTATCCCATCCTTTGTATCCTCCCATTCCTCCCTACCTTCCATTTTGCCCTTACTCCCCTCCCCTATGACTGTGACTGAGGGGGACTTCCTCCACCTGTATATGCTCAAAGGGTATCAAGTCTCTTCTTGGTAGTCTGCTATCCTTCCTCTGAGTGCTGCCAGGCCTCCCCATCCAGGGGATGTGGTCAAGTATGGGGTACCAGAGTCCGTGTGAAAGTCATACCCCACTCTCCACTCAACTGTGGAGAATGTCCTTTCCATTGGCTAGATCTGGGTAGGAGTTAGAAGTTTACTGCATGTATTTTCCTTGGCTGGTGCCATAGATTGAGCAGGACCCCTGGGCCCAGATCTGCCTGTCATAATGTTCTACTTGTAGGTTTTTAGGACCTTCTGGATCTTTCTCTAAGATTCTTGCCTGGGCTTAGTGGCACCGGCCTTTAATCCCAGCATGTGGGATATAGAGGTAGATGGATCTCCTTGAATTTAAGGCCAGTCTGGTCTAGAAAGCAAGTTCCAAGACAGCAAGAGCTACACAAAGAAACCCTGTCTCCAAAACCAAAACCAAAAAAACTCAACACAAACCAAGCCAAACCAAACAAACAAAAAACCCAAAACAAAAAGAAGATTCTAAAAAACTACATCTAAAAACTATGATTCATATAATTTTAACATACAAATTTTTTAAATTCTAGAAAGGGAGATAAAGGTATAGTGTCAAAGTATAACTTACAGTAAGGTATCAGGACTCTTTGAAAATGCACAATTAACTGGAGAAAATACGGATAAGTAAGACTTCTGAAGTTTTAATGGTGGATACACACTTAACACAAACTACCTTCCAAGAGAACAAGTATTAATTTAGGAAGGACAAAGACGCCTTGGGGGCTTAATCAGGAGCTCTGTGAATTAGAGACTTGTTCTGTCACTTGGATGATGACACTGGCAGTTTTCATGTAGAGGAATAGATATGATTAGAGCTTTGTATTGTAAAAGTTGAGAGAGCCTTTGAAGAAGGCTTATTCAGTAAAGTGCTTGCTGAAAGAAGACCTAAATACAGTTTTCCAGCACCTACATAAGTATCTGGGCATGGCAGCAAGGGCCTGAATTCCCAGTGCTGCAGAGGCAGAGGATAAACCATGTCTGTGGCTTGTGAGTACCAGTCTAAGTGAACTGATGAGATCCTGCTTAGGTGAGAGATTTGGTCTCCAAAAAAGAAGGTGAAGGGAGACTTAGGAAAATACCCATTGCTGTTTTCTGGCCTCTCCATACTTTCTCACATATGTGCATGCACATTTACACACGCAATGTAATTCATGCATGGACACACTGATACATTTATACCAATTAGGTAGATAAAATAGGAAGAAGTGACTCATAAGTGAAGTAGAATAGTCAAAAACTTGCACTGTGAGGGCAGTGCATTGTGCAAAGGAGTGGAGGCCATCCAAGTAAAGCTTTGGGAAAAGGTCACACTATTTGCTATTCAGTTGGGTGAAGGTTTGTTATAACAAATGATAAATTCTAGGTTTCTGATACGGGAAATGGGGAGATTAGGACACAAAATGAACAGGTAAGATGGAAGACAGGAGCATTTTGGAAGATAGCAAAAGCAGTACAATTCTGGGTATGTTAAAATTGAGAAGTCCTTACAATTTTCAGGGGGCCATAACAAAAACATGGATGAGGTCATTTGGGAAGGTAATCTGGAGGAAATACGTATTTTGAAAAGAGGTCTACTCCCAGGCACTGAGTTTCACTTTATTCTGGCTTGCAAATTGGCTGTCATGATTCTAAGCAGAGACAGCCTTATATAGGAAGATGATTAAATTGACAGGCCAGGAAGCTTAAGGACGCAGAGGAAAGGTGAGGCTAGGTAGTAGTCTTGGCACCTGAGACACAATAAAGACCCTGTAAAGAACACAAACAAAGGAGGAGGAGACTTGGTTGGTGAACAGTCTGTAAAACAGAGGTCATATGTGTTTTTTCTGCTGAACAAGAGCCCATAGGATAACCTGTATGGAACACATTTACTTAATCACCAGGATGATTTTCTTTTCTTTTAGTAATAGTGTTAGAATTAAAAATGAGATAGCACACAACAGATATTAATATGGAGAGATTTAGTTGAGGGAAGGGAAAAAAAAAAGAAGAGTTAGGACCTGAGTGGGTAATGAGGGCAGAGGGAGGGAGAGAGAGAGAGAGAGAGAGAGAGAGAGAGAGAGAGAGAGAGAGAGAGAGAGAGAGAGAGACAGAGAGAGACAGAGAGAGACAGAGAGAGACAGAGAGAGAGACAGAGAAAGAGAAAGAGACACAGAGAGAGAGACAGAGACAGATAGACAGACAGACAGACAGACAGACAGACAGACAGACAGGGAGAGAGAGATAGAGACAGAGACACAGAGAGAGAACCCTTAGAGAAAGCGCAAGAGAAAGAAAGACAAAGTAAGAAATCATTAATGGTGTTTTTTTCATCCAGGGCCCCTGGCACAAACCTAGTAGTGGGCAAGTGATGATGTCAGATGTTCCTAAGCAACTTAGGGGGCAGGCTGCGTATATGCCAACAAATAGGATATCAATTGACAAAATGCTGTTTCAAATGGAGTTATATATTTTCTTCAAGAGGACATCATTTTTATTTCTAGAGTAAGGAGAAATTTAAGAACTTTTAAAACTTTATATTTATTTTCATTTATTATTTATATTTTTCCCCTAAGGACAATAGTAGATGTTAACTGACTTTGGAAAATCATTCCAATAATATAGGACTTTAAAAAAAAATCTGAAATGTTTACTTCTGAAATGTACAATATATAAAATTAATATATAAAATGACCAAATCTATATGGAAAATATGTAATCAAATGAAATAATGTGAAACTATGAGAATAAATTATTAATGTGATATATAATCTAGCAATTATCACTGGCCAAAGATAGTCACACAAAGGAAATTTTGTAGTGTGAAAATACAGGACCCAAAATTTTCACATCATTTTGCAAGGTTGCTATAATCTGAGTAGATTATATGTTTCTCACCTCACTCACATAATGACATCAATTAGAGTTGGAAGAATTTACTCACTTCAATCCTCAGTACCACTAATACAATACAGAAAGGACAAACAAAAACCATGCGAATGTTACTTCAGCAAAATAGCAAAACGACAGTTGGGTAAGATAAATAAAAGTCCTTGTGGCACAGCAAAAAGAAACTGCTTTTCTCCCTCCACAAATGACGCAATTTAAAAATGCGCACAGGTCACATTAAGCCCCTTTCCCTGAATCACCTGACCATGGACTGTATTGCAAATGTAGCATGGGAAATCTGGACCTGCAGCCAAGCAGATCCACATACTCTCTGAGCCAATATTGGAAGCCCGTCCCTAGAATTTAGTATAATTATACATTTTCTTCCACTTCCTGCTTAATTTTTGAGAAAATAAATAATTTAGTTAAAACATTTTAAAACAATCCTAACAGACAATGAACTTTAACATCCTGAGAAAATAGAATGGACACTCAGAAAAACCATCAGCCCCTCTCATTTTCCAGGACTCTTAACTAAATAACATCTTTTCTTGGATATATCTTCTATACAGTTTGATGATTTAAAAAAAAAAAAAACACACACACACACATAAAACAAGGAACCTCTTAGCAGCTTGCATTTTCTCAGAGAAATCGGGCTACTTGGAGCAAGAATCAGGAGCGGCTATAAACGCGGGCATCCTTAATATGAAGATAGACCTTTGGAGTCAATCCCTTAATGTCATTCAATGTGATCGTCCTTTATGGGGATGAAGAATGCGGTGCCATTCACCAGGAGCATGTTATTATTGTCATTATAAATCCATTAGACATGTTCAGGCGAGCTAAGTAGCAGCCCTGTGACCAAATTCTCCTCCATCGCTTTTAGTCAAACATTTGATAAAAAATACAGTCTGCCCCTGATTTACTTTCTGCTTGTGGTAAAAAAAAAAAAAAAAAAAAAAAAAAGTTAAAGAGAAGAAAATTATTTTCCTTTTGTCCTTGGACATCAATAGAGGTGTTAGTGCTGGAAGATGAGCTTGGATTATTAAGCTGCAGTGTGTTTTGGTCATTTGTTAGAATAAGCAGTAAAACAAATGTAAATATATTTGCATGTCTATATCATTATTATGAAAAGTGGGGTGTTCTAATATAGAAGTTAGCAGCATCGAGCGTAGAGAAGTCTAATGCTTAATAGGCGTACACAGTTGTCCCTGACGTTGTAAGCTTTAGCATTTTCTATTTAGTAAAATATAACAAAAACATATACATGTACAAGTACAGAAATGCACACGTGCAAGAGATGTACATGGCATGCTTTCAGGTGATCTTGATTTTGTTCGAAAGCTCTCCTGGCACATTTTACCATGATGCTAAAAACAGCTGGTGCCCAGGCTCCTCATTACGCCTAATTCTTTTCCTTGCTATTGCAGACCTTTTCTGCCATCCTCTCAACAAGTAAGTCATGAAGATATTAAAAATCCCGCTCTCCTTAACCATCCACCATAGAGAAGCTAGCATAGGTCTTTTGTTCTCTCACTCCCGGCCACTGCCAAACAATGAAATTCAGGAGAATAGCATATGGGGTTAACTGTTTTAACTCTTGAGTTGGACAATTAGTACTAGATTGAGGAGCTTAGGCAACAGGTATGTAGTAGGGGCTGCCTTGTCTTATTTTCATACTTTCCTACTCATCGATCAACCTACTCTAGTATCTATTAATCATAGTCAAATAATTATTTCATGAACAGTTTCTGTTTCAGGAAGAACTTACACTAAGATATCCGTCAAACAGCACTTTTACTAGTACTGGATGACTTATAATTTCAACTCTATCCTTTGGCTCAACTGGTCCGTAGTTTTGCTTACATGGATCTTCCCTTTTGGTTCAAGCTGTTGTTATTCAATACTTAAAATGTTCTGCCAACACTGTGGATAATCTACAAAGGAAGGTACAGAGTGTAACCATACATTTACATGAAAGTTATGCTAATTTACTTAAATACTGCAGTCACCATCAGGGTTGCCTGTTAAAATGGTTTTAATGAGTGTGATGCTATCCTTCCAAAAATGTAAAACAAGCCACCAAGACAGAAAATATTTCTGACTTGCACTTATCAAAACTCTGCCAGTAGCAAGCCAGCAAGCTATTAAGTCTCTAGCATCTATCCGAATGTAGGGAAGACATATCAAAAAAGAAATTCTTAATTTTTTTTAGCTTAAAAAGAACAGTTTTTTGTGTGTGTGTGTGTGTGAGTCTGTTACCAAATCTATCACCCATCTAGGAAAATGACTCCTTTCAGGCTCAATCAGAGACTCATCTACAATTCAAGGGAAAGCTAAGATTTCAAACTACCATCCTACTTCTGTTTCCATGGGAATAGGCTTCAGATCCAGGGGGAGGGGAATGGATGAATGGGGTTAGGAGCTTTCAAATAATCATTCGAAATCATGATGAGGTTTTTAGAGCTTCTTTTTACGTGATTATTCTGTAGCCTCTTAACCCTCTTTTGCCAGGCTGTTTCCATGGAAATATTACTGTCCAAGCCTCCAGCAGAGAATATTAGCATTCTTGAGAATTACAACTTTGGTTGTAGCCTAAGGTTACCAAGCTTGATCTTCTCTCAGCATATATATATATATATATATATATATATATATATATATATATATAACCTTTTATTTACTGCAAGTTTTCTTTGTAACTTCTATTTAATTTGAAATTACCCTTTTTGAGTTTATAGCTATCATCTGCGTCAAACTCAATGATTAGGGCATCACTGAAAAAGTCTTCAATTCTAAATAGTAACATATGAGCCAGCCATTTAGCTGTAGGGAGTGTAATAACCTTTAGAGACCTGCATAAAAGAGTTATTTAGTTACTAGATGATCAATATTTATTATACAAGTGTTATTAGTTAGGCTAGAAGGGTGGTATTTTAGTTACTCAGCAGCTGGTACGCATAGACCCAGTCTCCAGCGCAAATTACTTGTACCTTTCTCAGCCCTACTATGTAATGACCAAGAATAAATTAAGCGAAAATAGCCTCATAAAAGATAGTTAGCATTTTTCTCAAAAATTTCAAGGTCATATACTGAGCTTTTTATCAAACTGCAAAGGAGCTTTCAAGATAGACTGGCTAAGAATATATAGCAATCTGTCTTGGGAGGAAAAAAAAAAGCAAAGTGCACATGCTTGTACCTTCTTTCCTGTGAAGGTCACTTTACAATCAAAATCATTCTTATTATTGAAGACATTATGTTAAAAGACAGAGAAAGAATGTATATGGATCTATCCCAGAATTCCCAGTGCTCAATGTGAAGAAATAACAGCAGGCTGCACGTCTAATTTTATCCCACCCTACCCTCTACAATTTGAACAGCTCAGTCTACAGTTTTCGCTGGGGGAAATCTCCAAGTTCTGATTGACCTCATCAAGTGCTTTCACGCTTTAGGCCTTTCTTTTATTATTACTCTATAGTGGAAGCTTTTTACCCTATTCCTGTTTGATGAACCTGAATTGAGCAGTACATTTCACTTGAGAACTTAAGTATTAAGTAGGTTCCTGTTGAAATGTTGAAGAGACTGACTGTAAACATTAATCTTGATTGTTTTTAGCTCAAAAAAAAAATTGTAACACAACAGAAAGTAAAACATCCCGATTACTTTTTCAATGTAGCCTGATGGCTCCCAAAAAATTAGTTCTTATTTTCCTCATTGGTTATCACATTTGTGGTGCTGAGAGCAGGGCCTGCTCCAAAACCAAATTTGCTTTCCATCTTACTTATGTCACAATATGTTGTAGCTCAGGTTGACTCATTCACATACAGTTTTTTTCCTAATAACATATGCCTGCCTTCCCACCAAAAAGGGAAGGGCTGAGGGATTGCCGCAAGAAAGACAAGTGGAGCGGAAGTTTTGGTGTCTTTAAACATGCTTTTGTTTTAATGCCAGGTGTGGAACATGGGCCTGATTCAGACTGTCCACGGCACCAAACTATTTCCCTCATGAGAGCTCAGAGAGGGACTTGACCTTTGCAGCCGCAGATAGTTTACTTCTGAGGACTCTAGAGAGGGAATTAATGCAGGAGCAGGGACAGGGACTCTGAGAAAGAATAAGAAGCCGGGGCTCCCCCTGCTGCTCCTGGTTTCCGTTGATGTGGTTGACAAGAAGAAGTTGGAGATATCCTGAGATGGAGATTGGACTTGCCCCAAGGAACCCGACGACCCTAACCAGGAAGTAGTCTTAAGAGAACTCCTCTGCCTCCGTCCACTCACCTTCTTTCTCGCCTACCTGGTGTTGGGGTGTTGGGGTGTTGGAAGGGATTAGGGTGAAGGGAGGTAGAGGCATGAAAACTAAAATAAAATAGGTGAAATAAAGTCATCCTTACAGTTTTCTGCTGTTTAAGAAAATATATCTGGTCAGACTCTGTGCATCACCTCTCCACTTTGGAAAGTTGGGGTAACCTTGGATTAACTTGGTCTTTTTTATTTCATCCCATTGAAATGAAAGGTTATTTGTAAACTATTTTGTACATTGCTTGGAACCTTTTATAAAAATTTCAGTAGTTTTTAGAACAGTTTTAGCATTTTATAAGCACTATCTAAATAAGAAGGACTTACTACTGTTACCACCAAGTAGTTTTGACACTGTTGTAACTGCATTTAATAAATGTATTTCTGATTATACTCCAAATTATAAAAGTGAAACATCATATGCTTTATTCACAAAAGGAAATTCAGCATGAGTGTTATAAATTCCTTTATATTCCCAAAGCAATCTGAGCTTACAATTGTGGCAGACAACTGCAAACCAGGCATGGTCTGAGAGGGTATCATATAAAGTGAAGTATAAGGTTATACCATTTCCAGAGAAGAAGTTTTGAAAAGTAGTTTTCTTCTTATTATTTTATTTTCAAGCACTCTGTTTAATATTAAAGAGAAAACATAACTGGGCGTGCATACTTACATCCATGAACTCCACATTGGCTTTGGGGCCAGTCGTCTCATTGAGGATCTTAATAGCCACAGGAATTTTCACTGTTTCACCTTCAGGCACCCAAATACCCTTTCAGAAAAAAAAATCCCACATTAATTCTATATTTAGATTGTATAATACTTATAGCAGAATATAATTTGATATGGCTGCTCAAAGTTTAATTTTATTTTACTTCATTTCAGAGATTATCATATAACTATGATATTTCTCTCTCCCCTTTCCTCCCATCAAATACCCCTGCTCACTCTCCTTCAATTCCATGGCCTCCTTTTTCATTATTTGCTATTGCATATATATATATATATGTTTATATATATTGCATGTATACATATATATATATACACACATATATATTTCCAAATATAACTTGTTCATGACATAAAATGTTAATTGTAGTACCTTTTCAGACCTGGCCATTTGGCACTAGACAACCAATTGATGTGTTTGAAGTTCTAATTTTTTTAAAAAAATAATAAACATTATTTCAGCATCTGTTATGTGTTATATTTATTTGTGGTCCAATTTTATAACAGATGACATATATATATATATATATATATATATATATATATATATATATATATATATATGGGTTCTGTTTCATAGTGTTCAACGTCCTGTTGAAATTAACATTTCTTTCTTATAAAAAAAATTTCATAATGAAGGAAGCAGTAGCATAGGCTAGAGTATTTAAATCCTATTTGGATGGCATCACCATCTTCATTTCAAGACAAATTAAGTATTCCTTAACTCCAAAAAGTAATTAGCTATATTAAGCAACAAAGTATAGAAACCCTCGTGTCTAAGTAATAACATATAATATGATTAGTAAAATGATAATCTTTTCAGCTTCAGCAGTACTTGATTCTTTTGGGGGGTTTTGTTGTTGTTGGTTTTACTTGTTTGTTTGTTTTTGAGACAGGGTTTCTCTGTGTAGCCTTGGTTGTCCTAGACTTGCTTTTTAGACCAGGCTGGCCTCGAACTCACAGAAATCTGCCTACCTGTGCCTCCCCAGTATTAGGATTACAGATTTGCACCACTGCACAGAAAAATGTTTCTCAAGTTTAGACTGACTTAGGAATTAAATTTCCAAGTTGTTTATATATTTTTTAATATTCAAGAACAAGCTCTAGGTTATATTGAAGTCATAGCAATTTACCTATTTTTTAAAAATTCCTTATGTCTCTGGGCCCATATAAAATATTTACATTTAGCATTGACAATTCCTACTTCTTATCAACATAGTTGCTGAATTTACAGACTAGGACAACTATAAAATGTAGACTTCCATGGTAAAAGACTAAATAATAGTTTCTGGGTAAATTAAACATTTAAATAAGGACAATAATTTTGATAGGACAGACAAGAATGCATGGTTTATGAGTTATTTAAGACATGCAGATAGTCCAAAGGAATACAGAAACACATACAATGTCACGATAGGGAGGAACCTCAACACTGCTTATGACTGTTTTAACTGTTGTCTGTAACGAAGGAAACTATAGGCTATCGTTCTCCCTTCTTTCTTAATGTCAACTGGTCTCAGTGTTAGAGAGACCGTTTTCAATTTGGATACCGCTTACATCAATGTGTTTGTATATCACAACTTGGATCAATAGAGGAGACACAAGCCCTAGAGCTGTTGAATAGCAATAACAATGAAAAAAAAGTGCTTTAGGCCTTCAGGGTGATATTTACGGCCATTTTAGACTAAAGCAGAATCGATAAGGAAATGTATGTGTACAAATGCAAAGTAATAACATAAATTACTTGTGGTATAATTTTTTAAAAGGGTATTCAAGCAGAAGTAGTGGGAAGAAAAAAAAACCCCAAGAATCCAAAACCCCAGGCTATATTTTCTGAGAGATAGTTTCTAGGACAGAGAACGTGATTACCATTATTCAGTAAAAGAACCACACAGGGAGTTACTTTATAAAGCTACAGCATCAATATTAAAATATTCCTAACGTGTGGTTTTAAAATAAAACATAAATTCATTGTGAATTAATTTGTTTCACTTTTGAAAAAAAAGTGTAGCCATTACTTTATAGATATAAGCATATAAAATTTAACTATATTTGTACCAATATTGCTGAAACACAACATAGCTTCAGCTAGAAGGAAAAAAAGGCAAATAAATACTCAGGCAATTGGCATGTGTATGGCCACCAGTAGTTTTTCCTAGCTTAAGACAATATATTTTACAATGTACAATTCATTTATTAAAACATAGGGCTGGAGAGTGGGATATTACGTTCTCACATACTCTGGTGCCTCACCTTTGACCATGTCCCCTGCAGGGGGAGACCTGGTGGCAATCAGAGGAAGGACAGCAGGTTACCAAGAAGAGACTTGATACCCTATGAGCATATACAGGGGGAGGTAATCCCCCTCAGGAACAGTCATAGGGGAGGGGAATAAGGGGAAAATGGGAGGGAGGGAAGAATGGGAGGATACACGGGATGGGATAACCATTGAGATGTAACAAGAATAAATTAATAAAGAAAAAAAAAACCATAGGGCTGGCAGCACATATTTCAGACATATAATTTTAAATAAACTATTGAAACTTCTAATACACTTTCTATAAGCATGCATTTGTTTATATATGTTCAGTTTTGCCGATATGACATGTAGAAATGATTACAGACATGAAACACAGGGAAAGAGAGCACTAAAAGCTTTCTATTGATTTCTCTGTAGGTTAGCTGGGACACTTTCATTCATGTTATGGGTAAGAAAAATCAAGAAGTTATCAGAGAAATCTTAGGGCCGTTAAGAGACAGCACACTGTTATGTAGCTGAAGGAAGGAGGACACATGGTAGAGAAGAGGGTCTGAGAGCTTGGCAATAGGACACTCCGCACTTCCAATATCTTTATTTAAGATAGAATTTAGGATTATGCATGCATTATTCCAAATAATTTTATACATTTTTCATTAAAATATTTAAAAGCTCATATTATTTAATATTGGAACGAAATTGTGTTCAAAATTCAGATGGTATAAAATTGCATAATTTGGATCTTTCCCCATCATAATTTAGGTATAGATAAAGGGCAACTTCTGTCTTTTGAAGTTGCAAAAACTTTGAAGATCTGAACGACAAAATCAGCCTAGACTAGAATATGTGCAAATTGGACACTTAGGGAATGACTTAACAAAACAAAATATGCACACTAAAGTGATGAAACTTTCACAGATGTTTCTTAGAAAGTAACCATTTTATTAAGATGAGAATATTTTCAGATACCCAGGATAGGAAAATTTAGTCTACATTATGATGAATAATATTTTTCCAACAAATACATCATTTTTACGATGTTTTTGCGACACTGTTTCACTAAATTGTTCAGTCTGGTCTCAAACATTGCAGATTAAATAGTTCTCCGGGCTCAGATTCCCAAGTTTTGGATTACAGGTCTAAACCGCCACACCAGCTTAAATCATCGATTTAAACAGGGAGAACGCTGAACATTTTGAAATGTAAGTATCTTAAACTCCTATCTACATTAATCACGTGTTTTGTAAAAATAAAGGATAACATATCACTTAGAAACTTACAGTCAACTGCAAAAGTAAATTTTGTGAATTGTACCAATGGCTCATAGAAAAATGGCTTCACGATTAACCCAGGAGGGTTTCTTAAACTTGATATTTACCATTCATGTAAACTTCCCTTGATATAAATCTCACCACAGTTAGTGTTGGGCTAGCCCCTGGGTTGGACTTGTAAAATAACTAAATTAGTAAATGTTTGACACTGTCAGTTGAACTTCCCGTTCCAGATATACCTTTCACTGAAAATCAATGGCGTTTATCCTTTTGTCTTATCTGATCTGAGTTTCTCACAGTGTAAATTTTTTTTTTTACATAATCGCAAGGATATTGAAACTACCAATATTAGCTACTAAACCATATATGTAATCGATTTTAGGAAGTTATATAATCTTCTTATCCTACTAATGTACTGCGTATTCATATGGATTTTAAGGGATCAATAAGCAGGGTACTGACAGAGAGATACGATAAAAGAGCAGAAGGAAGAGGAAAGGATTGTAGTAGGGTGTCCCGAAAGTTCTGGAAACACTGAAGCAATGACTAGGGCGAAGTCAACTAGGGGGTTGAAACTGGAAATTTGCCAGAGGAGACACTATTAAAATAGGTGCTCAAAGAGGATTGAAAGAACTCCAGGTGGCTGAGTACCAGCGGTTCTTCTCTTTCTCTGAAGACCGCGCTTACCCAAGCTTTTTAAAATAAAAATTAATAAATTCCACTACCTACACAGCAACTTCTCAACTCAATACTGTTGAATACAATATTCAACAACTCAATTCTAGTTGAATAGTAAAAGGAAATACTTTGGCTATTATTTTTCAAAAGCTTGAGACAATACTAAATAACCGACGGCATGCACTGTGTTTTTACTTACTTTATAAACGGTTCCAAAAGCTCCTGAGCCCAGGACCTTTACCCTCTTCAGTTCCGTTTCCTTCAGAATGCGAAGTTGAGCTTGGTTGGGGGCTGTGCCGCTGGGGGTCAAGGGCTCTACCAGCTGTGTAGCAAAGGCAAAGGTGTCAGTTAGTACTCAGTTACTTCTTGCCCTTGGGCCCTTTCTAACGCTTTTAGAGGAGTATACCGGCATGCTTTTCTCTGATGAACACTACTTTTGTAATATCATCCACAGTTCTATCCTTTCTATGTACCCGTTCTTTGTCTGGCTGAATTCGAACGCTGCATATATTCTACCTAGAGGCACGCTGCCTACAAGATAGGATGCTCGGTACATACGGAAAATATAAGAAGACTAAATTACAATAAAACCAGAACTAGCCCCTTATTAGCACTTCCATCTTGAAAGCTGCCATGATTCTATCAGAAGAGGATAATAGTTAGCAAGATGCTAATCCTTTGGGCTGTGACTACACGAAAAACACAGGCTTCTAGTCAAATCTCAATTTCCAAGTAGGCCTGAAATTCTTCCTTCTTCTTGCGGACCACCAGGTAGTATCTATTTATGATGGTGCATTGTAAACTCCTTTTAAGTGGTGCGAGAGATAAGCATAAATGTGCTTTGGGACACAAAGCGATGCAAGAATGAATGGGGATGAAGGCTTCCTAGTTTTGGCTTCTAAAAGAGCCGTGTATTAAGATCAGCTTTGAGGCAATAAAAATGGAGTGACATAAAGAGGCACTTGAATAATGAAGAGCTTGGTGTCAGTCTCTGAAGGAGGGAGGTATAAAGGTATAAAATACATCAGACATGAGATGGATATAAAGGGTAAGAGTTCAGTAGGAAGCAGCAGGTCAGGAAGAGGGCTGAGTGTGGTCAACATGTACGATTAGGCTGAAATTTATAGACATCATTGCCGAGATGCCATTTAACAGAAGAGTTTGTATGAAGGAAGGGAAAGATGTGTGACCATGGGTAATCACTAGTATAGGTGAGACAGTGTCCAAATGAGATACCCCGTAACCACAGTCTCCCACTCTGAAATTTCAGCTACCGTTATTTTGTAATATATTTGTAAAATAATAAATAGAAAATTTCAGAAAACAATCTGAAGTTTAAAATAATTTTCGTTAAAGTAACTGATTTATCTTATCAATAGTAGATGTAATTAAATCATTATGTCCAACATATGAGTCAAATTTTATCAAGTTTATGTATATATAGGAACAAACATAATGAATATTAACTTCAGTATTATCTACAGCCAGGCTTTCCTTTGTTTTAGAATGCATCACCCTTGGCTCATGGAGTCTGCTATAATTCAGAGGATTTGGGGCAACCAAAGCTTATATCCTGGGGTAGCAATTTTGTTATAACTCATGCTCAAATAAAAGAAATAACAAGCTTCTAAAACTTTATTTCTTTGGTTTAAAGGGGACTTAAGTTTAAACAAACAAACAAAATGGCCTGTTTTATTCTCTGCATGAGAAAATAATTGAAGGCTACTAGCATTCAATTGTCCAGAACCACCCTGGTATTGCTAAACATCTGTTTTCAAGGCTAACTGTGCTGTGGCCCTCCTGCCTGTCCATTATTATCTTGCTTCTGTGAACATCATGGCCTGATAAACCAGTGGAGCGGGCCTGTGTTCAGTGGGCACAGAGTTAGCAATAACACGATAAAAATTATCAGCAAATTCAGTCTGTTTCCTAGCGTTCTGACAACACATCTATGATATTCTCACTTTACAATTAAAAATAAATTAGATTATTAAAATTTTCTTTCAAGTCAATAAGGACGTTCCAGGAAAGATCACTGAATTTTACATTAAAGAACAAATAAATAAGCAAAGAACAACAAAAGCCTTCTACCAGAAATTGATATTTATTGGAAAGTCACTCTACAGGAGTTGGTTAGCAGGCTTTTTTTTAGATGCTGTGTATGATTTGGTGTGTGTGTGTGTGTGTGTGTGTGTGTGTGTGTGTGTGTGTGTGTGTGTTTACATGCATGTGTTCATGGGTCTATCAGGACGAGACTCGTTAGAGCTCAGCTGCTGTAGCATGTCTGTAATAGTCCGTCCCTTATCTCTGTACGTAGCATACTATTAGCCTCATGCTGAAGAACTCAGCGCGGCAACATACACAAAACGGTGATGATTTATGGATGATTTTATATCCTCAATATGTAATGTACAATATAAAGTACATCTCATAAATCGTGCTAAAAGTCTCATGCTACCACAACTAACTAAGCTTTACCCTGAATGCCCAGCTTTTCACTTTAGGTGTAACTAATAATTGGCTGTCAATTTAATGATACTAATTAAAATACACCTAACGTGTACTTTCAAACAGGTAATCTCTATTTGTTTCTTACATTATTTCCTAGTCCTACTGTTGAGATGGCCTCTCCTCAGTCATTTGCTGGGTATAAAGCTACTAAGATATCTTTTATTCAGGGTGAGGATCTTCACACCCAAAATAAATCTACTTTTTAAAATTCCAACACACTAATTTCTCAGGCCCAGTACAATCCATTCTTCTCAAGCTCTGGCCCTAATACCTTAACTATGTTAATAATATATTCTACTTTTAACAACTTTGTACAAAAATATAGCATAGAAACTCATCATAAGCCAAGCCACATTTTCAATTGCTTTAGAAAATAGAGTATCATGCAGGTCTGTAATGCATAAAGAGAAGCCCCAAGTGTATGAAAAATAGTAGTGAAGACATTACCTCGGTCTCCAGGAATCTCCGCAAGGCTCGTTTCTTTTTGATGCTCTTCCTTCTGACGTACACTGCAAATGTCAAAGCCATGATGACTAGGATGAAGAGCCCACCAATGACTCCAGCTGCAATCAGCGGAGTTCTGCCAACCAGAATAGAAAAAAAAAAACATAAAAATAAAGTGTGAAGATAGAAAACAGAGGAAAGGAAGGAACAACCACACGAGGCATTTTCCACATTTCATGAATCTGGTCATTTCAAAGAAATGCAAATAAAAAAGCAACCAGGGTCTTAATAAAGCCTTTCCCGATGTATACTACAGGTTTTTGTTTTTAAATAATAAACCATGCACATTCAATTAATCTTTGGAGAGGACCAAGTGTAGCATGCCATTTGGTGAAAACAAATTGGAAAGCTGGGCAAGGAATGAGGGACACACAGGAAGAGAACGAAATGGGAATATTTATAATTACTTGTACTACTTTTCATAATGTAAATGAAATTACACTTGAATAAACTGTTGACCGAGTATCATTTTATTTCAAGGAGGCTACCTTAACAGTGGCACAATTGACCTTTTGGGCTGAAAACAATTGTGTTGTGGAGGTTAGTTCATTTTCAGTATTCAGTGGCGTCTCTGGTCTCTGCCTCTAGTATGAGCAGCATCTCCCGTCTTCACCCACAATATCCCTAGATGTTGCCAAAGATCTAGCGATGTCACCTTTGCTTGACAACCTCTTATCTAAAGTGCAAATGTCCATTCCTGAGAGATACAAACAACAACTTCGCTGGAATAAAAGGCTATCAGTAATGAGATATTACCAAAGCTCTTTGGAACCGATAAGGACAGTGCTGGTAGACAACGGGCAGGAGAAAAACACTGGGTCAGATGTTGCTAGGATGATGCAGACAGGGGTGTATATATTATAATTTGAAGACTGTCTAAGCACCACATGCTCATACATTTTCTGTACAAAAAATATTTCATCAAAACATTAAAAACAATGCCGAGAAGGGATTAAATGGAGAACTAAAGATTTTCACTATTAAAGTTTTCTCCCAGTGTATTTTATCAAAGACAGAGATTTGACGATTGTCCCTTACTTACTGTTTTCTAAAAATTTTTCCTTTGTGGAAAGAAATTCATTCCTTATGTAAAGCACTCTACAAATGTTAGGTGGTCAGAGTTTTGATGTGCACTGGTTTCATATGGCTTAGCAAATAACCCAGACTGAAACAGGATATTGCCTAATAAATATTTGACTATGAAGCCACTATAGATGGCAAACAAAGAATGATTTCCTTCATGTCCATGCTTTCTGTAATAAATCATTTTATATTACATATTCCTACTTTCACAGGAACCTATCCCATATAGCTACATTCTCTAAAAGAGTTTCCTATAACTTCCAAAATAAACTCTAGCTCAAAGATAGAGAAGAAATAATGATAGTAGATGATCATAAATCAGACATTGAAATCCTAAAGCACTCATGGAAAAAAAACTGTGTAACTACTTACACAAATGAAATCATGTCTTTTGAAGATTATGACTGCTCTACTGTCATATGAAACTGCAGAAAATCTTAAAAAGTCGTCCATCCTAAAGGTTGCTTCCTGACAGCTCAACCACGCTAAAATGTAGCTATAATTCAACTAGATTTTCCTAAATGGGATTTCCTAAAGATACTAAAGTCTATACTGAGAAAATTAAACTATAGCAGAGACATGAACTTATCATTGTGATGGGTTTTTGTGTTGTTAGCAACATATTTTCAACATGTCAGTTAAATACATATTCTAGGAAATACATAGGAATTTCAAAGCAAAGCATATTTTTTCTACTCACTGCTTCATATACTGGTAAAAAGCTACTTATTATAAAAGACTTCTATGCTCTCATACATATTTAAAGAAATGTGGGAATCCTTCTTTGTTTGTTGACTGTGTTTTGGATGTCTTCGCATAGGACAGAACAGACACTTTCTTTCTCATCTTATTAAAGTACAGAGTAACTGTTGAGCCGTGCTAGGCCAAGTGAAACATTCAGGCTCAGTGGGCTTTATTTTCTCTTTTTCTTTATGGTGTTTCTTTTTAATATTTTCACACAACAGTCCCTTTCCTTGACATGTGTTTCTTCACTGTTTTCTTATTTCACCATTTGGCAAGAATAGTAAAGGAACAACAACAACAAAAACCTCAGAAACAAAGTACTATTATTTCTACACTAGAAATTGCACAGAAAAGTTTGGTTGGACATTTCATAGGGGCAGAATCTAGAAAAAGAAAGCACTTATTACGCACAGTCCTACTCACACATGTCTGAATGACTCCTAGTGATTTGCACACGGGCAATAAAAGCATCTGTTTAGCCAAAGAGTAATGACCTAACAATATTGGTTTTGTTTTTAAGACAAGCTCTCAGTATGTAAGCTAGGAACTGGTATGGGACTTATGATCCCCTTGCCTTAGTGTCCTGAGGGTTGGCATTATGGTTCTGCACCACCACCGTGACTAATCTTCATTCTTTGTGAAGGCCTTTCAAAACAGAGTGGAAACTAGCTGAATCACATATTTAAATTCCTCCATCTCTCTCTAGGATCTATTACTATTGCAAAGCAAGCTGACTGTGAGTGATTTCTTCCCCTGTGTTCATTGAATCTCTAAGTAGCTCAGATAAGACACTACTGAAATCAAAAGGGTCAAACAGTAAGAGAGCTGCAGTTATTCTACAATTCCTTATCTGGAACAGTGGTTTTGATTGTTGGTTTGTTTTGGTGTGTCCATTAGAAATGACTGGCATTCTCAAGTATATAAAAGAGTAATACAGGTGCCAAGTTCAAACTAGGAGTAAAAGGAAGCAATCAGTTGATAGCATAACTTATGCTGTGATTTGGGAATAGTATAATGAAATGCATGTTCACCCTACCGTTTATGAAGCTATCACAAGAATCCTGAACCACAAAGGAATGTTGTTAATTTACTTAACGCCTAGGGTATAATTTTAATAATTTTATTTAGACATACAGAATTAATGAAGAGTATTTATTGTTTTGATTGTAATTACCTATAAGAATCAGCATGTCCCAAAACTAAACTACTCGTATTTTAAATATGCATTATTGTCTAATATAATATCTGAATCACAGTATTTCTGTCATATACAATTATATATGTAAGAAGATACATATAACTTTGTGTAAACATCTATATTATATTCTCCTTTTATCTATTCCTTTCAAGGCATCAAAATAATTAAAAATAGAGAAAAGTTAGTATAACCTATGGCTAAAACTCAAGCATTTATATTATGTTATACTTCTTCCACTTAATATTAATGAATAGCTATCCTTCAAAAGGGAATATTGCTTGGACTTTCACTTTTTCTAATTGGTAAAATTGTCAGGGCCAATGAAAATAAATCCATGAGATATTTTTAAGGCAAAACAAGTTTAACAACAAATAAAAAGTTAATAAAATGTATAACAGGATATTTTTACTCATTTGAGAATAAATCATACTCCAGTGTAGCATAAAACAAATAACTCACAGTATTTTAATATTCACTGATGCTGTAGTTTGAGATTGGTGGCAGAGACTTCTACTTTTAGAAACCTAACTAAATAATTTAGAGGTTAAACTAATTAATTGGGAAACAAGTCTTCAGAATTTGTTTTATCAGACTCGAACTGCTTCACGGTTTATTTATAGGCATTAAAAATTAAAAGTGAAAAGATGGGTCTCAGTGCATGTTTAAGGAGATAAAAAACAACAGTATGGCCTGATAAATCCCACAGGTATATTTCTTCTTTAGGAATGTTTGGTTTCAAAGTCTCAAATTATCAAATATAACACAATAGGGTAACTACTGTATGTTGTTAATCTTCTCACTTCTGTGTGTCTTTATTTTCTGTTATCATGATATCACTCGTGTATGTGTGTGTGTGTGTGTGTGTGTGTGTGTGTGTGTGTGTGTGTGTGTCAGAAAGATGGTTTACAGTTATATCCACGTATGTCCCCACTAGGTTATGTGCCTCCAAGTAGTTGTGTTTAGTGTCACTATGGAACAACTTAGATTAAATACACAAGCACATCCCTTAAACTAACAAAAACATGCAGTTGAGCACTACCTGATTTGTCATGAGATATGATAAAAGAATGCAGTGTGGTTAATGCCAGATTAAAATAAAATGTATCTAAGATCAAATAAATATTTTTCCACATTTTAGGCAGCACCTTCAAGTTACATTAGCCAAAATATCCATGCATACATTCTACTTCCCAAAGTGCCTCTCTGCACACAATGCATCTACATTGTGTGTGTGTGTGTGTGTGTGTGTGTGTGTGTGTGTGTGTGTGTCTGCCTGTCTGTCTGTGTAGAGCCATAGTATCATTATGATTTTTACCAACTATTGATACTATATTGATGGGTTGTGAACATGATTTCAGTGTCCACAGAGGTCAGAAAAGGATTCCAAATACCCTGGATGGTTGTGTATTCTGGTCCTCTGGAAGAGAAGTGTGGACTCTTAACCATTGAATAATCTCTATAACTTTCTACCAACTGGTAAACATTATTGATTCTAATACACAAATATGAATATATATATATATATATATATATATATATATATATATATATATATAATGAGCTGAAAAAAAGTTGCAACATGCACACTCATGGGCCCATCCATGTTTCGTAAGATGACCTTGCCATAAATAAATGCTGTTGATAAAAAAAAAACCTGCTTGTTCTCTTTATTAATCAAAAGCCTAAGAGTGTACTTGAATTTGTCACTTGAGTAAAAGAGTATAACTTTATTGATAAGAACAGTTTCAACTGCTTATTACTTAGGAAAGCAGATTAAATATGGTAAAAAAAATTCTATTCAAATAATAAGAACACTGGATGTAAGAGCCAATAGACTTTCCTTGGGTATTGTAAGGCATGTGGTGTCATGAGTAAATTATACAACCACAAATAGTCAAGTGAAATGGGACTATAAAGGCTGTATTTCTACATCTCTGGGATAAGATAGAAATAGAGTTCAGTGGAAACTCTCAGGAGACTTTGAGGGGGACCCTAACTAAGACTCTTAGCAATGGAGGATATAGAGCCTGAACTTGCCATAACCTATAAGCAAGCAAGAATTTTAGTGGAGGGATTGAGACACCACCTCAGCCAAAATATGTTTGACCTGTCTACAGGGTATGCTTGGGTAAAGGTGGTAATGAAATAGTGGGAGTGGCCAACCAATGACTGATACAGCTTGGCATCCATGCCATGAGACGGAGCCCACCCCAGACACGGACTGGAGGGCCAGGACCCAGAGGATAGATAGACCAGAGACCTAGGATAGAATCAAACATGATTGTCAAAAAAAAGTCAATGAGATAATTCCTAATGATATTCTGCTATACTCATAGATTGGTACCTAGCCCAGTAGTCATCAGAAAGGCTTCACCCAACAACCGATGGAAACGGATGCAGAAACTCACAGGAAAATGATAGATGGAGCTTGCAGATTCATGCAGAAGACTGTGAGGAAGAAATACAGAGGCCAGATGGGACAAGGACACCACACAAAACCCAACAGAATCAACTAACCTGGACTCACAAGGGCTCAAGATGAAAACCAACTAGAGAGCTGTGAGGGACTGACCTAGGCCCTCCCTCTGCACATGTGTTACAGGTGTGCAGCTTGGCCTTCTTTTAGGACAGTGGGAACAGAAACTGTCTGACTCTGTTGCTTGCTTCTTCTCGGGTTGTTTCATCTAGCCCTTACGGGAGAGGAGATGTCTATTCACCCTGCAACTTTATTTGCCCTGGCTAATTGATATCCATCAGAGGCCTGTCCTTTTCTGAAGAGAAATGGGGGAAGAATTTGAGGCAGGCGGCTGGACCTGGCAGGGAGAGAGGAACACTGCACATTTTGTGTTCTCTACCATGATACTGATGTATTGATGTGAAAGCTGATCGATGCCACCATATGTTCCATAGAAACAATTACACTGTAATATAAAGGAAGAGAGAGGTGAAAAAGGAATGGGCTAGAGAATCCATCCCATTCTGGGTGGAGAGGAGGGAAGAAAAATTGTGGCTGGAAAGAACTTAAATATTAATTGAGTCTTAAGTACCACTTTTAAATTAAAATAATTTTGATAGATTATAGTTTTTCCATTTTAATCCCTAAGTTACAAATATTTAAAATAAACGTTTCTCTTTACATATAATGTATGGGTATTCACCTGGGCAATACAGATGCTACAATCCCCTTATTAAATACAGGGACAATACTCAGTAAGAGGAAAATTACCAAGAAGGTTTTGTATAAGTGTACTGCATACTTCAGAGTTTGGATTCTCTAGCAAATTCATTTTCGCCTCTCTCCCCCTTTATAGTACAATAAAATTGTTTTCATGGATTATATAGTGGCATCAATCAGCTTTCTCTTCAATACAGAAGTTTCGTAGTAGAGAATACAAAATGTCCAAATATTTATTTAGTTGTTTTCATAGAAACTTTGATTTTATATTTGTTAATACCTTACCACTTTAAATTTCCTCAAAATACATTTATCTATGTTACTACATGGTCCGACTTCATTAAATCCTTTATGTTATCAGATATAAAATTTATATGTAGCATTATTTTTTCTATCTTCATTCTAATTTCTTCCAGGATTGATGATATTTTTTAAATTGAGAAAAATATGCTTTCTTTAAGAAAGGCACACACATTCAGTGTGATTGTTAACTCCACCTAACAAATGTATTGGATTGGGAAACACTCCAGATATTATGGAGGTACACCTCTGTGAGTGTCTGTTAGGTATTTCCAGAAAAGATTCATTGAGGAAGATCTGCCCTAAATGTGGGCCGCAGCATCTTATGGCAGTGGTCCTAACTGAATTAAAAGAAAAACTGGTATCTTTTTTTCTCTGTATATATGTATATATGTGTGTCTGTATGTGTATGTATGTATGTATGTATCTATATACTTATGTATATATATATATGCTTATATATATATATATATATATATATATATATATATATATATATATATATATCCTTACTTTGCCTTTCCCACCATATGACCAATACTTCTAAACTACAAGCTGAAATAAATCCTTCCTTTCTTAAATTCATTTTTTGTGCAGTAACAGGTCACATCAAAATGAGAAAAGTAGGTAATACAACACAGTGTCTGTCGTATCAGTACTTTGTTCAATCTTTACTACTATAGTTCACATCTGAAACAAGAGACCTTGAAACATTAGAAAGAAACACTGACATCCCCCAGAGATGCTTTAAGGGTTACCGCCTAGGGCAAGGAGAGCTACATTAAGACAGCATTTCCCTCTCTCTCTCTCAAATTATGCTTATTCTGACCTAGAATTCCACCTGCTCTATAAAAATGACACATTTTTCTTTTTGAGCAAATGAAAATGATCTGGGTCAGACTACAAGGCCGACATCAGTTGACAGTGACAGTTTGTACTTGACAGGATGTAGGTTTTACAGTGTGTCTCCAGCTTTTGATTACTGATCAAAATTTCTTGACTACATTTAAAATATGAAATAGCACTTAAGCGAAAGCATAAGCTCCCTCTTACTCTGCAAGTATGAGTGCTTTCCAACTTGTCTTCATACTACCGAATTTTCCTTTTTCAATATGTAAATGCCATATTTTATTCTGTAACAGTGTCACAAAACATGTTTCATCAATGACTTTACTATTGAGATAATATTTAATTTAACATGTTCTTATATTTCTAAGATTCTGTTTCTGAGAAAAAATTCTAATAGTTTCAGGGTAGTTGCTTCCTTCTTCTAACAGGCAGTTTTTATATCTATGTGGGTGTATGTTTCTTTCCTAACCTGTTTGAGAAAAAATATAAAATTGTACTGTTGGATTTGATGTAAATACCTCATGGTTAAGAACAATACCATGAGATTATATAACAAATCTATATTTTTTTTTTGTCTTTGAGTATCTACAACATTGAAAAGGAACTAGAAAAGAAAGGAGGTGTTTTTTTTTTTTTAAACAACCACCAGGCAAATATTTCTTGCTTAGACTTATTTTATCACAGCTTAAGCCTCTGAAACACACCATAAATGTCAACATTGACAAAGTTTCTATCATTTTTTTATTCCGTTACCTAGATTACATCTCTGTATGAATGGCTCTAGATACAAATTCCAGGCATTATAAACATTTAATTGTAAAACATATTAAACATTCAGTTTTAGTATTCAGTAAATACTATTACCTACTGCCCACATGGGCAAGATATCTAAGGAAACACAACAAAGGAGGAACGACTGAGTCCACATTCCTGTGCAATATTAGCCACACCGCCTGTCAATATTGTTCACAATGCTAAAGCTTCTCTTAGTTCTCCGACAGAGGAAAAGGTAGACACAAACACTGCTCTGTAAAGAACTGTGGCAAAAGATATATTATTGTAGATGCCATTCTTTATTTTGCCTTTACTATTATTTTTTCTTTACCTCTACATTGGAATTTCTTCTATGCATTATAATTTAAATCTTATTGAGAGGTAATATTCTAGGGGAAATTGTCTACGTCCTAAGGTATCACAGCAAAGCAGAACAGAGGGAAGTATATAGTCAACAAACAATGAAGAGAGACAGAGAAACAAAAGATGACTGGACATTCAAGCTGGATTAAGTCTCCAGTGGGTGTCACAATTAACTGACATGCAGAAATTAGTGACTGGATGGAGTTCTTTTAAACCTATGAATCTTAGGTCCCAAGTGATTTATATATATGTATACACACACATATATATATGTGTGTATATATGTATGTATGTATGTATATATATATTTCAATTTATGAAGTTTTGTTTATACTTTTATCTAATTTTTATTTTAATTTTTAATCAAATATGTTTTGGGTGAAACGTTTCACTATGTAGCCTTAGGCACCCTAGAATTTGCTATGTTGATCAGGCTGTTCTGGAAATCAAAAAGAATTCTCTGCCTTTGCCTCTCAGGTGCTAGAATTGTAGGCATGTGACACCATGGATGGTTCCAAACATTTGTTTTGAGTTAAAGATCTCAACTTGCGTTAATTGTATTAGTCTCTTTCTCCCTTAAAGAGAGTTAAATATAATTTCATTCTACATGCAGTTGTTTCAGATGTTCCCTTAAGGATGTACTTGCACATTTTGAGGCAGTAAGGTCATCCACTCCTACACTCCTAATAATTTTATTATTAAATTATTATTAAATTTTATTATTATTATTATTATTATTATTATTATTATTATTATTATTATTATTATTAAATGAACCCAGGGTATAGTTTACATGATACTGCACTTATGAGCAATCAATTCCTTCTCTTGGTATAACTGAAGTATTTGGAACAATTGCAGAAATAGGAATTTTTGCATTTTCTTTAAACTAGTATACCTTAGTTTGTTCCCTTTACTTCCATCCTATTGATTCTTGGGACAATTCTGATCACAATATTAGGCAATGATTGCAACAATTCTGCTCTGATTGAGGCTGCAAGTGCACCTCTACCATCAAATCCAGCAGCTATTCCACGATACATGCCCTTATTAATCTGTCACTTTTTGATGTATGTGGTCACCTCTCTGTTTCCTTGTCTCTCTGTCTCTGCCTCTCTCTCCTTCCTTAGTCATTTTCATCCATTTTGAAATTTTCTTCTTAATTATTTGTATTCTTCTAGCCTGTAAAAGGCACCAGGAATATTTATGGTACACCGACATCACACAGGCAAACATCCATTCATATAGAATTATAAATTAATCTTTGATAAATACTTAACAAGTTTTTCTTCAGATTAATCCACAAACCCTCTAAGTACTGCACAACTTTGATAGCTTTCTATATATGTTTTATTTGAACCAACCATATAGTTCTAATTCAAGGGAAATGAGTAGGGAATTTTCTGGATTGATTTTTCTAAACTGAGGGTGACGTATTTTCAATATACTTTTATTTCTGATTTTCTGGTAGCTGAAGTATATTCTTTAAGAATTTCTGAAATTGTTTATCAGATTATTTTTCGTTTGCTTGTAGTTCAGTGTATATCTCCCTCCTCTCCAAGCACATAATGCCAGTCTTTACTAATCCTCTGTTGACCAGAAACTTCCTCATGAGAGAGATAAATTGCTAAGCCACTGCATTTTGCTGTGAATGTACAGCACACGCCCAATCCACTGAAGTGAAATGAAGTGCCAGGCATTCTGGAGAATGAGGGATTGCTAACGAAGTGTCCACTTCTATCCTGAATGTTGAACTTCGACTGGACTGGCTACCCTAAATCCAGACAGAATGATCAAGACAGCATCAGAGGTCACATTCCTGGTTCTGGGGAACACAGAGCCCTCGTTGTAGCTCCCCGTGTCTAAACTGAGGTGTGAAAAGTGATGCAAAAACACATATTGAAGCTTCTTGTATCCGATTTTCTTTCAGTAGGAAACAAATGATATCTCCAACAAGGCTGGGAATTATGTATAGATTTTCAACTTTTCTTTTGTTGAATTGCAAATCTTAACATCCATCATCTTAAGAGTTTTTGGGCTATTGAAAACAAAACATGAAACCAAGGTCCTTCTCTTTCTAGTTAATACCTGAAAGCCTAAGTGTTTCTCTGTGTGTTGTTATTCAGCCTCCCTTGGTCATTGAGGTAAACATTTTCTGCACCTTCCTTTATGGAACACTTATGGAAGAGACGAAAGGGCAGGAAATCCTCACACTTATTAACTAAGACTAAGCAGAACTTAGCAAGCTGTGTGCAGTTTTGAAATGTAGAATCCAGCAGGTCACTATCCACTTCAAATAGTGATAACACACACACACACACACACACACACACACACACACACACACACACACACGCACATACACACGAGTAAAATGCTTTTCTACCATGCACACCTCAAGAAAGTGTACCCCGGGCTCTCAAGAAAGAAAATATGAAGAAAGCTAAGCTATTTGTAACTTGGCAAAATACAAGTATCCAATTATTTCTGTTTTGTGGGCTCATAGTAGATTGGAAGTAACTGAAGGGTAAATGAGAGGGTGTAGATGTTCCTGTCGACTCTACTCAACAACCTCCCACAGAGAACTTGGAACAGAGACAAACAGACTCTCCTTCCCAAATGCTTTTGGTCATTGTACCTCACTTTAAATAACGTTTTCACTCCAGAATAAATTACTCTTTATGTTTTTAGGGGAGGTTTGTTATGAGTGCCTTCACAAAACGCATCTTAAAGCATCTTAATAACAATGTTGAGTAATATAAGCCTCATTTAAACATATATAAACATCCACTCCCTAATTAGAACACATTCCTAATCAGAGGGAAACTTTCCCCCCCCTTTTTTTTTCTAAAAAATGAATGCTTAGAAGATGCTGTTATTCCCCAGATGCTCTCACTGCAGATTCTCAGCCTCCAGATAAAGTAAAAGGGAAAAAGTTGAACCTAAACTAATCCAAACAGCATTGAAATAATACAATATCAAGACAACTTCACACTTTGCCTGAAACCATTTCATTAGCATGCAAAAGAAATCATTACTATGAAAGAAAATTCGGCATCTCCATGAAACATCCTCTTCCTAGCAAGAATATTAATTTTTCAATCTGTTCTTTCTCTATTATTTTTCTATTATTGAAATTATGTGTACCATTAACATTCAGCTGTTCATAAATGTATGGGTCTGTGGATTGCTTATGGGCATCCAGAAGAGGATGTTTAAAAATCTTTGTTTAGGAAATGGTCATTAAGGAAATAATATAAGTGTAATATGGAGTAAAGTTAGTATTTATTTTTACATTTCGTAAGTGACACACATCTCCATACTTTCTCTTTTCTCTTCTGGTTTTTAAAAAAGATTGTATGACTTTATGCCTCCATCTGGCACATTATCTTGGCTCGAGCATCTCTGTACTTAGGGCATTGGAGACTATGTAGGGTTTTATTCTGTTACAGAAAGCAGAAATGGGAGCAAGAAAAAGGAATGGATGAGCTCTAACTTTGCTTTCTCTATTAAGTTACTTGTTAGAACATGAACGAGTTCTTGACTATGTTTTAAGACCACTAAGCACATTCAAACTTAAATTTCAGAAAATAGCACCAAAAATGCAAATCTAAAGAACACAAGTATAAATTTCAGATGGTAAGTTATATGCGTTTTAAAAAAAAATATGTAGTATTGTTTTCCTACAAGTATTGTTAGCACAATGATAGTAAAATAATTTAATAGGAGAGAGGAAGAGATCTAGAGAGGGGAAGATGGAAGAAGAAAAACAGGGAAGGAGGGTGAGAGGGAGAAATAAAGAGAGGAGAGAGAAAAGAGGACAGGCACACACACACACACACACACACACACACACACACACGAGAGAGAGAGAGAGAGAGAGAGAGAGAGAGAGAGAGAGAGAGAGAGAGAGAGAGAAAGTGAGAGGGGGGGGAGGAGAGAGGAGAGACAGAGACAGAGACAGAGAGGCAGAGACAGGGACTAATTTTTCAAGCAATTTAGACTTAATATTTTATTTTTCACCGTTACTCCATAGATATATTTTTTAAATTTTGCCGATTTTTCCAAAATGCCATAGGAGTAAATCACCTTGTCAACTATTGAAATAGAAATAATAACAACGCCTGTATGCATTTTTCTCCATTTAGCATACCTAAATCCAAATATTAGACCAACAAGCATTGATTTGAAAAAAAAAAAGGCAAATTAAAGCTCTTGTTTTCACCAAATTAACACTCTTGTTTTAACATGTTTAACATACTTGAAATTATCACTGTTTTAAAATGAGTTTCTAATTAATGCAGTCTTGGCAGCTTTTGTGAAAGTTTTACAGCCATGTTTTTATAAGGGTCAAAATGGCCAAATAGAAAACAACATAATTTATAGTGAGACTGTTTGAACCCAGCGAAATTTGTACAATTTTAAAATGTTTTTATCTTATTTTTTCACTAATGATTACTAATTTGAATAATGAAATAGAATGATATTATGGATCTTATACTAAAAAATTTCCCTTATCTATTACCCGGTGAAAATGTGTGTGAGTGTGAGTGTGTGTGAGTGTGGGTGCCCACATATTACTTATTTTATCATTTTGAGTAGAGTAAAAACAAGAGTACCTTGTAGGTTTCTAAGACCCTCTGGGTCCTTCTATTTCCCCATCTCCTATGTTTCTCTTACCTAGAGTCCCAGTAGCATGTCCTTACATCTATCCCAATCTCCTGGTAAGTGATGACTTTTGTGGGCTGTGCCTTTTGGGCTTGTGCCCAATTATATATAAGTGAGTATATACCATGTGAGTCTTTCTGTTTCTGGGTTAACTCACTCAGTATGATCATTTCTATAGCCTATGACCGTATACTGGGGAAGGAGGTGCCCCTTGGTCTTAGACCTAGGGGAGGGGAGTAGGGTGAAAGCAGGAGGGAGGGAGGAACAGGAGGATACAAGTGATAGGATAACAATTGAGTTGTAATCTGAATAAATTAATTAAATAATAATAATAAAAAACAAAAACAAGAGCACCTATGTTTAAGTAATGTATTGGTGGTTCAGTGATACTAAAGAATCCTGCTTTAAAATATAAGGGGTGATAACTATTGATCTGAAAGTTTAGGCACACTGTACATATATGTCAGTAAAGTAAGAAGTCAACTGTGTAAAGTATATTCCCAAAGCTATCACCTACCAAAGATTACAACTGCACATGCATTTTAGTACATGGTTAATGTGTGCAAAGATTTATATCCTAGGTGGATGCTGGCATATCCACAATGTACTGAGCATGTATTAATCCTATAGTTTTCAATATCATTTTAAATTACATCAAAGAAAAAGATTACTGTTCTGAAACACAAGGATAATCATATGACATGGACCTTTAATCACATTAAAGCTGAAACCTACCTTTATTTGCTTCAGGTTTTAAAAAGAGGTATACAGAAAAATTGCTGAAACAAGAATGATTGCTAGAGTATAAATTTAATTATGCCATTGTAATCAAAAGCCGTTTTAATTTTATTTGTGAGGGATTTTTTCTATTATAGTTCATTATATGTGAGGATTTTAAAAATAAGAAAAATTCTTTTCAATTTACTGATTTTCTAACATTCTGCACTTGTGCAATCATGCAATTGCTGATGGTCAGGTGGTGGAGCAATTTATAATAATTGTTATATATCAGCATCTTGCAATTAGCGTGGCAGGTATTGAAATCTACTGGTTTCTCTGAACACATACAGGGTGCTGCTAGACCCTAATTATATATTTAAGAGCCCTCTAATTTAATGAGTTCAGAATCACTGATAGTGCAGGCTATTATTTACCTTAAGAAAATCAAATAGATGACCTTCAAGTTGGGTGCAAGGAGGGAAACACATTTCAAATAAATGATAATTTGTAAACTAATGTCAGAATGATTTAAATACAAAAGTAAGCACAGTTTATATTGGAATTTAATTTTTTAGATAATCCCTCCCTCCCCTCATGTGCATTTATACACTCCCCTCAGAAGTAACCCCACTGTTTTCTCGTTAAATGGTTGCAGCAGTAACATTAGTCAAAATACGAAACATTAAGCAGAAAATATCAAGGCTTTGTCTAAAATCTGTATGCCTAGCACAATTTTCTCTCCTCTATTTTTTTCTGAAGAAAAAGTGAATGAGTGCGTCTTTTCATCTCCAAAGCTAATGCCTTCAACTTTTCTTAGTCTCTTAATTTCCATCACTTTTTTCATACATGTTCATGATGCTCAATGTTAACTATATTTTATACTGTAAAACTTTTCCTTCTCTGAGATCTTCTAAAGCATGTTGTTTAAATTTCACATATCATCAGATGTCCTTTTTCCCCATAATGGGCTCTCTCTTGCCAACTTTCTATTTTCCTTCACATTCAAATTTGTCAGAAGATAAAGGCAATTGGTTCTTTTTTATTTCTAAATCTCTTATTTACTTCTGTTTTATGTCTACATATGGAAAAAGGCTGTACCATTTTATTATATTAAAATAACTGCAGATTCTAATTTACTACACTAAGCTCTGAAAGCATCTTAGTGAATGCTACTCCCATCCATTAAGTTTTGTAAGGCAGAAAACCAGAATTGCTTATATTTTTCCTCTTAATTCTTCAAATCCAGCCGAGCACTAAACCTGACAATCAGTTTTATGTTGTAAATTCTCGTTGCCTCTCTCTGCTTCTCTCCATCCGTCCACATCCCAGGATTGCAGGCTTCTGCTTCCTCATTTGCAATCTGCCTGTCTACACAGACTGGTAGCAGTAAAGAATTATATTGCCAGCATCAGTGCTGCCTTTAGGATGTAGACTGTCGGTCTAGCACCTTCTCTGCTTTCACATTTCCTCTACTAACATGATAATGATTTTACTTGGTTTTCTTCTCCCTTACATGCCAACACCACCCCCATTTCTCAGTTTCCAATTACTCTCTGCTTTCATTCATATCACAATATATTATCAATTATACAATCACGATGCCTGTCGCCTTGCTTATGTATTCATATGGCAAACATAGGCAAACCCAAATTTCCTAATGCCTGGGTCTATGTTAACCCATAACAATTACCATGATTGTTATGGTAACAATTACCAGAATCATTTTTATTTGTGAGTAAGCCTCTCAAACAGACTTAGCAACATACAGTACAATTGTGTTTTTAAGTAGTGTGTTTTTCCGGAAAAGTCCAATGTATTTTTCTTTGAATGATTGATTTCTTCTATTCTGTTCTAAAAGGTTCAACTTAGCTAATAATCGACATAAGATGAGGTCTTGTATCTTTGTCCAGTCCATCATTAGCTTTCCTGCATGCTTCCCTCCTGTCTCTGGATTTCTACGAGTTAAAGTGAATGCGTGGTCCCTAATCTCCGCAGCCAAATTTTCTATTTTGAAGTGGGACTTCCTCTCCATCCACTGTCTAATGAAGGTTTCATATGAGCTTTTTTCTTTATCTCTTGAAATAAGAATTTCTTTTCCTCCTAATAATTCCCTTCAGTCTTCATATACTAGTTTCTGTGTTCCCCAATTTAAACACACAGACACAGACAAAGACACACACACACTCCTTATCGCTTGAGTCTATGATCCATGCCATGTAGAACAAGCATGTTAAGTAGCTTTATCAACATGAGATAATCTTTTTTTGTGTTTTATCTCCTTAATATGATTTTATTTTAACTCTACCTTGTTAAAAAAATCAATTTTTAATTTTTGAACATCTCAAATGGAATGGCCAACATCTGCTTGCAAGAGATTAGGTTTTGGCTCATTCTCCATCCATATATTATTCTGCTTCCAGAACTCCATCTTGAATGTTTTCTTCCTCAGTTATCCCCATTGTGCTCATACCCTTTGGGATACTAGACTTTTTGTTTTCCTCCTTAAGCGATAGGAAAGCTGAAGGCTCGCTCTCTGCATGGGAAATGCCATTGGTTTTAATATAGCTCATAACTGAAAGCCTCGAATGAGCTCCAAAACATACACTGTTGTTAGTATAAGGCAATATGGAGGCTGATTTCACAATAAGTGAAATTAAGAAGGCTATAAAATACATTATCGCCCTTGTCATAGTATAGCATTTAATGAGATGCAGTTTGGTAGAGAGGAAGAAGTGGGTTTTTTGAGTCACACGTCTGAACTCCAATCCTAGTCTAAAACTTACTAGCCAGGTGAAAATTTGAAAATTGGTTTTCTTATTCTGTTTCCTCCATTATAAAACGGTAGTGGTAGTAGTGAAAGCTATTATTACCTATGTAATCTGAAAATTAATTAAAACTTTATTACACCGAAGACATGTTTGGAGAATGATTTTGTAATGTGTAGGCACAGTCTAAATGAAATTCCAAAAAAACTTTTGAAAGAAAAAAAATAGTAATATGTCTTTTCTCCTCCCCCATTACTTCTTTTCTTTTCCCATTGTCTAGAACAACGTAGACATTTAATTTGGGTTCCAGAACCAGGATGTCAACTGTGTTATTTTGTGTCAAGAATGTCAATAAAAAAGTAACTTTGAAAAATTTGTGTTTTTTTCATTAAAATAAAAAACAATTACTTAGTCTGCAAGTAAACTTTTGAGTTGTAAAAGCTTATTATTGTTTTATTTTTATTCTGCTGAAAGTATTTACAATTATTATTCTATAATTGACTCAAGCATATGGAATTCATTACTCTGAGTAGCAGAAGAGAATGTCATAAAAATTACAATGACTACAAGCATCCAGGGTCTATAAAAGGTGGGCTTCTTCTTCCTGCTCATTTGCCCTTTAGTACTGAGTTACCATGAAATGAAACCAGTCTGTGTTTAAGAGCAGATAGTAGCTGAGAATAAAATCATTGGAAGGGATTTCATTGGTAAATCAAACTGCTCTCTGTTAATTAGCTCCTGCTTACACACATAATATGCACAAATAATCGCATGTTTATAAAAGAATCATTAGTTAGGGAATGTGCTGAGGTAATAGGAAAAAAGAAAGCGTGAGGAGAGCAATTTACTTTAATTTCTACACATGACTTTATGTAACCACGTCACAGAGGGGGGTCCCAGTTAATTAGATTCCTGTAGTTAAGTAGGAAATATGAAAAAAGATATTTTCTTAGGGTTTAATACAATACATGTCTAAGTTATATGGGTGAATAACTTTGACTCTTTTATTATCATAAAGCAGGCACAAAAATAGATACCATGAACTATATATAACAAATAGTCCTTTTTAATTATTGGCCATCTATGGAGTACAAAAATAGAATAATACTTCATTTTTGCTACTGGGAATAAACTTTAATTGTATGAAGATATATATGTGTAATTACAACACACTGTAATTTTCTATTTTAAAAGTAGATAAAGTGGGGATTATAAATGTGGGTACAAGATATCATATGTTAGTCTTATAAAAGTTTATACAAGTTTGGTTCACAGACTTGATATATAGGTATATGTAATAGGTACCAGAAAACAGATGTTTTCTCTTGGATCTGTTTGACTCATCTCATCTGTAACCTACTGTGGCTGATGAAATAAACACCCTTCTGTGAAAAAGCATCTCTGCCACTGTCCTTATTGTGGGTAAGCTATTACCCAGAATAACTGCTATCTTATGACTTCATGATGATTGGTCTAGAACAGTACAATTCAATACATATATATCACGATGTAAACAACTTAACATTTTAATTAACACAATATATCCAAAATTAATATTTAACCTGGCTAAATTATTAATGTCATTTTTCACAACCTCTTTTTCAGAGATTTTTTTTTTCAGAACTAGGGTACATCAGGATCCACAGAGCTTCTCTCTTTATTTTGATTACTTTGGAAGTACTCACTCAGCACAAGTGGCAGAGGGCTAGTCTATGGGACAATGCAGGCCACCAACAACCGTAAGGCAGACTCACAAGTCTGCTAACTTAATTGAAAGATTAGAAACTTACGCCTGGGTTCTTTAGTCTCAATTGTAGATAACCAGTCCCATATGGTTATGGAAGTAATATTTTGCATCTGCAACCAACAGGGACATTTTCACCTAACCTAGAGATTTCAAGAACAGAGGCAACCTCAGATCTAGGAAATTTTCACAGGATTGCTCAAGGAAATAAAGTTAAATATATGACTGTAGATACTGGTCACAGGCCGAGGTAGAATATGATGGCCAGGATTGTATGTATATCTACTGCTTCTTGCACACCCAACTTCTAACACATGCATTGGTGTGAAAGGAACTTAATTTGGAAATAACTGAGGAAGTATCATCTTCACACCTCTCCAGATAGGAAGACGATGTCTGTCGGCTTGACCTAAGCACATGAGCATTCTATTCTGATGTCACCAACCAACAAACAAAAAACTAAGTTAAGGGTGTGCGATCTGAAATCCCATACAACAAAGCTGAGCATTATCTTTACCGTACTGTTTTGGATAATCAGCTTTCACTCTGGCTGTATTTTTGTAAAACTGAAATGGTACTGTCCTATAATAATTTGTAGTTGGAAAAATATATCTCAGAAGTAGCTTAAGTATTTTATCTAAAACAAACAAACAAACAAACAACAACAACAAATCCTCAAAGAACTCAGGTCTAAAAGAACCTAAGTAAGTTTGGAAGGATATTGTAAGTTCCAACTGAGAACGTCAGTGTCAGCCTGGTGACTGCAGGAGTATCACAACCAGCCAGGCCACGACTGCCATATTCCCTACAGAATTGTACATTAAGCCTCTGAGCTGGTGGAATAGGCCTGGGAGAAGTCTTACAGTTAATTAAGTACTCCTTTAGTCTACCTAATAACAATGTCCTAATTGTCTAACCATTGCTATTTCAGTCTTGAAATACATAACACTGTTCTGGGGTATTTTAAATTTTAAAATAGGCCTAGAAACCACATTATGACAGCAAAAATGTGAATTCACTAATGTCATAAGAGTAGCAAAATGTCCTTTATTACATTTGCTGTTACACAATTATTTTGTTTCCTTCTACAGATCTGAAATAATTCTATATACATATAAACCTGTATTAAATAAAGTGAGAACTAGAGGAGAGTAAAATTTAAAGATACATATTACATGGTTTACAATAATTTTAAATAATAACAATAATTTAAAATAATTCAATTAATTGCACTTGGACAATGATAAGAAAGAATTGTCTCACTACTTAGTAGCTTATTAGTAGTTGTAGTGTAGCACTTGACTATGGGTTAAGTTTGTTTGATGGTCAGCTTTACATATATTTTTAAATACATATCATTGCTCATTTTTCACATATGTAATTCTTAGTCATCTGAAAATACAAATTTTCTTTATTAAGAATTACTTTCATTATTTTGTTATAGCTATTATTTTCCACTGTTACATTCTGTCAAAGCATTGCTGTATAGCTGAGAGTTTTTGTTTACTTGGTGAGATTTTACATTGATCTAACCTAGAATAGTAATTGTTACAAAATGAAAGTTATAGAATATAATAACTGTGGTAAAAACTGATTATTGTCAAGGGTGATTCATAAGAATTTAATTTATAAGTCTTGGAACAGTATGGCAGTACTGTTGAAATGAGCATAGTAGTCTTTTAGTTTCAGGACTTGAACAATTCCACCCTTTTGCTTTTGATTTCTGTAATTGTGATCAGATCATCAGTAACAAATGAAGCTTGAGATATTTGTGAGATAAGAAACAGTTTTAGTGGCTGGAGAGATGGCTCAGTGGTTAAGAGAACTGTCTGCTCTTCCAAAAGTCCAGAGTTCAATTCCTAGCATCCACATGGTGACTCACAACCATCTATACTGGGATCTGATGCCCTCTTCTGCTATGCAGGTGTACATGGATAGAACTCATATACATAAAATAACTAAATAAATCTATTAAAAATAATTTTAGGAAGAAACAGTTCTGCTATCTTTCTGAGTCAGGAATAAGTGAGTGTATATATTACCATTTCTCTATGGTAGGAAGATACTCTAGGCTGAGTGAAAGCTGAGTATCTTGAATACTTCCCTCTACTCATTTCATTTTTTTGTTCCTTACTATTAAACAAGACAGTTTATGAATTTAACAGTATCTTTCAGCTTTCTGCTTTAGACCCAAAGTCAATGGCCTAAAGAAGCTTTGTTGATTTCTAGTCATTAATATGGATTACTATGGTCACATTTCTATGCTTGCTGATCTGGAAAGCAGCACTGTTTCTGGTTTCTGGATTGCTTTGGAACTGTGATGAGAACATTTTGATATCAACATGAAAACCACTTGAGCATCCTAAAGATGCTTAAATTCTTTTGTTTAAAGTAGGCTCTTCAACTATATGAGCAACAGTTGACAAGGAAGCAGAGAGGCTTGGTGAATTCTTGCTCATTCTCAGATCATTTTGACATTTCACAGGTTCTGGGAAGTGTGGCATGAGTCATCTGCTAAAGAACAGCTTTACACACTCTCTTCATCTCTTGAACTTCTTTATTTTTTTAAAACTTAATACACATAATGTGATGAAGTGTGGATAGGCTTGAAGTTAAAAGGCTATGCACTTTTTAAAATTAATTTATTCTTGTTACATCTCAATGGTTATCCCATCCCTTGTATCCTCCCATTCTTCCCTCTCTCCCATTTTCCCCTTATTTCCCTCCCCTATGACTGTTCCTGAGGGGGATTAACTCCCCCTGTCTATGCTCATAGGGTATCAAGTCTCTTCTTGGTAACCTGCTGTCCTTCCTCTGAGTGCCACCAGGTCTCCCCCTCCAGAGGACATGGTCAAATGTGAGGCACCAGAGTACGTGAGAAAGTCATATCCCACTCTCTAGTCTACTGTGGAGTATGTTCTGACCATTGGCTAGATCTGGGTAGGGGTTTAAAGTTTATGGCCAGCAACAAGAAAATTTGCTCAACCATGTTCATAGCAGCCTTATTCATAATAGCCAGAACATGGAAACAGCCTAAGTGTCCATCAATAGAAGAATGGATAAAGAAACTGTGGTACATATACACTATGGGATACTATTCAGCTATTAAAAACAAGGAATTCTTGAAATTTGTGGATAAATAGATTGAGCTAGAAATGATCATAATGAGTGAGTTAACCCAGAAGCAGAAAGACTCAAATGGTATATACTCACTTATATCTGCATACTAGCCCAAGGGGCATGTCACACGAAAGCCTTCACTTACCAGGAAACTGGGACAGAGGGGAGAACATCCTGTTGGGACTCTAGATGAGAGAATCATGAGAGAATGGCAAAGTAGAAGGATCCAGAGGGTCCTAGAAACCTACAAGTAGAACATTATGATAGGCAGATTTGGGCCAAGGGGTCCCGCTCAAACTAGGGCTATGCACTTTTATTTATTGAACTTGGGGAATCATAATATAACTACCTTTCATCTAAGGTAAGCATTTACAGGTGATTTGGACCATGTGATCTGAATCTAAATTGTGAACTTACTTCCTTAAGAGAAAAACAAAGAAATACAATGTGTCGTTTGTAAGTTAGGGGCCAGACTATCATACCATCACTTTCATTTATCACAAACAACTGAGCCTGACAAAGGATAAACTGTTGTGTGACCTCTTGGGCAAAATCCACTGTACTATAAAGTAAAAGTGTGATTATCGTCATGAAAATAAGAAACATTTCAAATAGCTGTCCATTAGAGATTTAGAGAAACTAAGTGCAATTACGGTACTATATATTGTGATATATAAAGCATAAAAGAATTAGAACTAAGAGCCAATTTAGATGAGAATGCAGAGGTCAATGATCTTGTACAGTTTTTTTTATATCTATATTCAATCTTTTCTATAAACAGAGCATAACTAGTTTTTAGTGAGTTTATATTTGCTTTGTTAGCCTAAACTTTCAGAAATGGCTTATCAATACAGTTAATTCCTATTATGATTAACAAACTCATGCTCTTGTGGCATATGAGAAAAAGATCTTTAAGGTTTATTTTATATTTGACAAAGATTCTAAAAGTTTTACATCAGGAAGGAGTGAATTTTAACATAGCCTGTGTGCTATCAAAGACTAATGTCACACACAAAAACAATAAAAGAGTCTGGACAAGTGTAACTGTCCATGACATTTTTGGGAGGAAATTCAGCTGTGAAGGGGAGGAAGTGTAAAAAAAAAAAGCTGGTCAAAGTTGTGTGCATGTGTGTGTGTGTGTGTGTGTGTGTGTGTGTGTGTGTGTGAGTGAGAGAGAGAGAGAGAGAGACAGAGACAGAGACAGAGACAGAGACATAGAGACACAGAGACAGAGACACAGAGACACAGAGAAAGACAGAGAAATGGTTTCATTTTCTTTATAATTAGGGTAGCATGTGATAAAAAAAAAAGACCATCTTGAATTCTTTGTATTCTATACTACCAGTCTTCCTGGAAGATTCTAGCAATGGCCTGTACAATAAATGGAGTGTGGAAAACCAATTCACAAATTGCAGGTTTTGGGGAAAAATAACTCTGCTTGGAAAATGAAAGTCTATCAAGATCAAAAACATTTCACTTGCTTTCACTTGAATTTTAGGGAAGAGAACACAGCATAATAGGGCAGTGAGAAGTACTAACTCTACATGTTTTGCAGCAGCCACATTGACATGTTCATTGCAATTTTCTGTGGCTAAAAGAAAACTAAGTGTTTGAATAACCTCCCAGTAAAAAGGTGGACTACGAAGCCTAAAAACATTCATTTCCCATTGTCTTATTTCTAGCCTTCCCATACTAAAATCATTGCTTTACGAGTCAAGACAGATATTTATAAATCTATCATGGTATTTAGTAGATGTAGAAGTCTTGCAATCTTAATGGTAGTTATCCATTAAGTTTTCTGAGTGCACGTTCTTCCCAGTTTAGATATGTAGAACCTGAGGTGACTCTTGGTTACTTTAGGCTTTCACTCAATATAAATCAAAATACTCCAAAGAATTAAATACAAAATATTATGGGCATTGTAAAGTACTGCATGAGCAACCCCTGACAGGTCACTTTATCCTCACAAGTCAATGCAAATGAAAAAACACTCATATTGTTTTAAATTTAAGAAGAAAACAGAAATTAGGTAAAGAAAACTAAAATTTTAAATATGAAATAATTAGCATTCAGTTACCAACCACTTATTGAAGTCATGCCTCAAATTAGTAGTTTGATGTAAAGTGTGAATAATTAAAATCTGAGAAATTTCAGTATCTTGATTCTGTAGTCACCAGCCTATTGGATTAATGTCCTGTTAATATGCAAGATACAAATAGGTCACCATATAATAAAATTGTCCTGGGAAGATATCAATATTTCAGTCACAGCTACAAACTAGAGCTAGTGACTGTTCATTCCAAGATGGTATCTATGTCTCAATTAACCTTCAAACTAATTTTACATTATCATCCAATTTCATGGATAACAAATAAGATAGAACCCACATTTGAACTCATGATTTTATATTCAAAGTACTCTTCTCTTTGCCTGGGCAGTGGGCCATAGGTGACTGTTCTTAGGAATGAGGCACCACTCTTCCTGTCCATTTCTAGCCTTGGATATTTATTGATGACACTGACAGTTATTAGTAATAGCCTGAAATTATGGACTATCTCCTGGGAATGAAGCTACTCTATAAGACTGAAATTTTAACTGTTTTTGTTTAAGTTTGTATAATATCAAATCTACAATTAGACAGATTATGACTTTGAGTTTCATGACATCAGTTAATAGCTTCTATAACTACAAGTGATCTCTTACTCTGCATATCAGCCCCATGATCAAAGGCCACCTGTGTCATCATCTCCCTAATTTTCAAGGCAAATTGACAGAAATGACTGTTCCCCACCACCCTGCCACCATTTCAAGAAAGCCAGAAGGAAGACATCAGCATGCATTAATGCTCTCCGGTGTCACTTTGAGCAACTTCTCTCCTTCCCCTGAGAACACTGATTTTACATTCCTGAGGTTGGTGAATCCTTGTTATACAGAAAAATGATGATAATATTATGTATAAAAACATAGAAGAAATGAGTGGTCTCTGTGAGCTAGGTATTGTTAATAAACCACACTCAATACCTAGAACTGTTTAGTAACTACATCAGTGATGTCTTTTTGCACATGAAAGGATGGGGTTCATATGATGTAAGGACTGTAAAGTCATGCATCTAAAAATGCTTAGAGCTTGATCTCAAACCTGAAAATCTGATTTTAAACAGAACATACTTTAACCACCATATAGGATTCATTCTCACTAAAATGTTAGAATAATTATAAGTAAAATAATCAAAATAGTTCTTCAAAAAGATAGTTTAGTGACCCAATCAATGACCCAAAGAAGATTGTTTCATGAGCATGGAAAAATCCAAGATGGATCTTAGAAGACAAAGCAGGATTTATTCTGTCTTATTCCCACTCACTTTTTCTCATTCCTTTTTCTTGGTTTCTTTAAATTTATAACAGTTTTAAGTTAGATCTAGACAACCGTATTAGCCAGTTTGTTAAAGCCCAAGTATCAATGTGCCACTGCTATATAAATCAATACACTCTACACACATCATTTACATTTGAACTTGTTGTCACTGTTTACTTATTAACAATTTATGAGGATGACACATCAATTATTTGATCACTTTAAAATGTAAAAGAAAGTAAAGGCATATGAATGGAAAAAAAATCTATGAATGGGGGTGACACAGATGAATCTCATACATGTAAGGTTTAGTGAAAGTAGCCAGATGCATAATTTATATAAATTAAAACAGAATGAAATAAGACAGAAACACTAGTCTGTCTCAGGTGTTAGAATCCACCACAGTGGGTACCTTACTGAGACAACTGCTAGACTCTATTGCCAGAGTGTTGTTGTTTGTTTCTTTCTTTGCTTTTTACGTGACATGATGGTTATGCATTACAAATGTTTCCTTGTTCCATGACAACACAGAGTGTTCTATTAAAAGGAAACTTCATCTAAAATTCTCATTTGCCTTTTACTTTAACAATTCTGCCTTTTTTGCAAATAGATCCAATTAATTTGTTTCATAGGGCTAATGATATTTCTGTGTAAAGTTGCAATGTTACTACCTTCTTAGTTAAAATGTTTCATAAAATATTTAAAAAGTCGTATTTCTCTATATGTAAACAACAAGACACAAAAGTTATATACTTTGTAACAAAATATGTAGCTTATGGTTTGTGTTAATCAGTTTTACTTGTACAACTAATACCACAGTCAAGGTATAGACTATTTCATTATCTATCAGATTTCTTCTTGCTACTCCATGGTGAACTTTACTTCTGAAACTGTAGCTTTGGTTATCTGTGGCTGGTTTTCTGACCCTGCACTTCATCTTTTCCAGAGTTTGTTATTAATAGGAAATCAAGCAGTATGTATCGTTAACATCTGGCTTCTTTCATTCAGCATAATGAATCTGGGATCCATCTATAGTGTACGTAGCATCAATTTCTTCCTTTTTATTACTCAGGCATGCTGGAGTGCATCTGTATACCAAAACTTGATAGCCTCAGTTGCTTCCAGATTTTGTTGAGTATGATTAAAATCTATTGTAAATATTTGCAGTATGAATTTTGTTTAAACATGAATCATATGTTCTTGTAATTCCATTATGTGCTTTAACCTGTAGAAAATATTTTTGTATTATATTCTAAGATAAATTTTCTTTTTGAATATATACCAATCAGTTAAAATAACACAAAATCAGAAACTAAATTCAATTATATAACAAACATCATATAAACATCAATTAACATTTAAAAAATTTCTCCATTAATTATTTTGATTTTTGAAGTTATATATAAATTCATTAGAGTCTAGGATAATTCCTTTTTTTCTTTTTTAAAAAAGATTTATTTTATTTATTGCTTATGAGTGCTCTACAGAAGAGGGCAGCAGATCTCATTACAGATGGTTGTGAGCCACTATGTGGCTTCTGAGAATTGAAGCCAGGGCCTCTGAAAGAGCCGGCGGTGCTCCTAACCACTGAGCCATCTCTCCAGCCCATGATATTTTCTAAAAACTTTAAAATGTATAAAAATAAAAGTCTATGGTATTAATAATTCAAACTCTGAAATCATCATGAATGAGGGAACAATTAAGAATCAAATTAAAAAGCAAAGTGTTTTCAATTCTGCAGTAACTCTCATTTAACGTATTAAAACTTCAGTCCCACCAGTTAGTACTTTTTCTGTGGTAGCTAAGCAAGAATTTGAGTGATAAAATGGAAACATGATTGATGTTACCTAGCATGTTGTGGTAAAGTGGAATGGCCCGTCCATGGGTAGTAAATGCAGTCATGACTAGTGGGACCGTTACACCTGCAAGCAATTGCAGAACAGAAAACATCATTCTCAATCCACAGTGGCATGCACACCCATGCACCAGTGCTCGCTCACGCATGGAGCCTTAGAAGAACAGAGGGAGCAAGCACACCAAATACCTATCCATCAGGCCGATGCAGTCTTCAATACTTGAGCCTATGCACCTGCAGACATGCAAATTTAAAAGAAATACAAGGAAAGAGAAATCAGTCATTAAAAGGAAAAGAACCAGTGAGCTCCTTTTATTATTAGGCAGTTTCTGGAGCATCATAGTTTAGAAACTAAGAGAAAATTATTTCTTGGTGGAAACACAGAAGTGAAGTACAATACCAGGGAACATGGAGACAGCAAAGGAAAGTTCCCCTGCTCTCGTGGATAACTTCTACACACATTGATCATTTCTAAACCCTCCAACTCATTTACACATTTCATTGCTATACATGGCTGCATTAATTACTTAAGAGTTTAATGACTAGGACTGATTTTCTGTACATCATTTCTTTTAAAACACTGGTAGGTTTAAGTAAAATTTAAAAAATGAATAAAAAGGCAATGAACAATTGAATGTAATATAATAGCTTTATGCTTGATGCCCATTAAAAATGGATCTTGGCAGAAAATAAGGTAATATATTTTAGTGCAATTCCCATGGATATTTTACCTAATCAGATTATTTGAATCTTTGGTTAAGAATCATTTTTTCATTAAACCTGAATTTATTTAAAAGTCAAATTAACTGATTTTTGACATTACTTCAGTACATCTTGAATAGTACTTTTAAATAGTAAAAAACATGAACTGTAAACAGAGACTTTAAAAAAAGCACAATATTGAACTCAAACAAAGGAAAAAAAATACTCAGCAATAAATGAATAAACTCACACAGAGGTAGCTGAGTAATCTACCAAGATGAACACTTAGTGGATATGTTTACAGTCACAGAATTCGAATATACAGCCCTTAGATTTTCATTTTAAGCCAATGCATCTTCTATTACATTTAAGTTGAATTTCTTACTTCTCTTCTTCTTTCCTTCAAAGATAAACAACTCCTGAGGGTATAATTTATAGAGTTGCCTAATTTGGGTGGCAATAAAGTGAAATAGTGCTTTTCCAAACTCTGAAGTTTACAAACTGGAAGAAGAGTTTTAGGCATCCGCAGATGTGACCTGCCTATGTGCAGCTTTCCTGGCTGTGTCCAGATGTTAGTGGGCTAACAGATCTCATCTGATAAGCAAAGGGCTTCTTCATCACATGTGTTCTAACATATTGTGCTAGGTAGAAAATCAGTGTGCTCTGCTTTTGTTGTGAGGGTCAGCTTTGAGAGGCTAAAGATAATTTTAGCCTACAAAAAGTCACAGAGATCCATAATAAAATTTTAAAAAAAGATAAGAAGCAGCTGGAGAACTCATCGTCGTTGCTCTGGCTCCATACATTGGATCTAAGCAAAAAAAAAAAAAAAAAAAAAAAAAAAAAAAACCATGGAAAATAAACTACTGAAACTACTGAAATTCCCTAGAATTGCCACATATCATTTTTATTTTATTCTTCTCTGAAGAGCAACTTTTATGCATTCCAGTGATATCCCCTTCAAAATGCTATTTTTATGAAAGTGTTGCCATTTTGTAAAATTTACAGTCAGCTTCTTAAGTCCAAGTGAGAGTGTGAGAAGCTGTAGTTTGTGTGTAATCTTTATAATGATCCTTGAAAGATAAAAACATTCAGTAGTGAAGTTCTGTTTGAGGAGAGAGTGTGAATAATAAAACATGTTCATTCACTCAGTAAGTCTGTGTGCTCTAAAGTCGTGTACTCTTCAATGAGCTGCAGGGAGAAGTGAGACAAATTAGGTGCCTTTTTAGATATTTTCCTTGAGCTCACAGTTGAAGATGACAGATGCAGGAACAAATGTGTATGGTACAGTTTTGTAAATATAACATGGAGGTGGGAACTCAGAATGTCATGCTTTAGAGGGTGTAGGGGAAGGGAGGGAGGGTGGGAGTGGGAAGATACAAGTGAGGGGATAACAATCAGGATGTATTCTGAAAAAATCATCATCATCATCATCATCATCATCATCATCATCATCATCATCAAGAAGGTCATGGTCACCATTCTGAGAGAGTCAGAAACCTGTAGTTTGAGCAACTGTCTGCTAAGGGTGGCATAACAGTGATTGTTAGGGAGTACCAAGTAGGAGAAGCAAAAGCAAGGCCTGAAAGCAGAACATACTCTCTGAACAATAGTTCTGAGTAGATGGAGAGCGTGACTGGAGGCATAGGGAGAGGAAAATGAGGATGGAAGGATCCTGGCACTTAACTTAGTGGACCGGGGAAAGCCATTGTGTAGTAAGGAAAAAAACTATGTATGTTTTCTCTTCAGAGGGATGAATGAAAAAATGAAAATTGAATTTTATATTGATTCTGCAAGATCACAAACTAAAAGAAACATCAAAATTTGAAGCAATGATAGAAAATAAGGCACTGAAATAGGAATAGGAATGAACCACTGGAAAATTGGTACTCCAATATTTACAGAAATAGCAAATTTCTATAACATGTATACATACTCCAAAACTATCTTTGGTATTCTGGATGGTGAGCCATTTTAACTTTCGTTTTTTTTTTTTTTTTTTTTTTTTTTTTTTTAACTGATACATAAGTACCATAACATACCTATAACACATGCATACTTCAAACATTTTGTGAAAATATCCAATTTTTGAAATAAAAATGAAGGGTATTTTCAATTTTGTCAGTATAAAAGTCTTAGCCTTAATCATACAAGAAGATTTTCTTTTTTCTATCAATGTATATTTTTCTTTATATGGACTTGAAAATTATAAAAAAAAGAATTGATAAAAAGACAAAGTAATTGCAAAACAATAATAGTAACAAAACTTTTAGTGTGATTTTTAAAAAGAATGTTTGATGTAATGAACATCTCATTTCATGTCTATAATGCAAGTTTGGATTAAAATAAAAAAGAAATGAAGTAGATATTAAATTATCATTGAATCATGTAATGTCACTGTAGAAAAAAATTTTGTACTCACTGTGCATTATGTAATTAATTTATTAATAAGTTTTCTTTAAATGTGCATATTGCCAAGAATAAATATAAATATTATTTTTCATGTTTCAAATCCTTTTTCCTTTGGTTATTTGTTCTATTTTATTTTTGAGAAATAATTTTACTGTGGAGCATTGGCTTGCATACTTACCGGGTAGACCAGGTTGGCCTCAAACTTACAGGAATCTGCATCGCTTCTGCCTCTGGAACATGGATTAGAGGTGTGTGCTAACATGCCCAAACTTTATTTTTTAACTTCTTTTGTAATTTTTCAAAATTCTTAATAATTTCAGTATACTACAGAAAAAGTTCTTGTTTGTTATATAAATTAAATAATCTCTATGTGAGTCCATACAGATCAATATTCTGACTATGACTCTTTTGATGTAGAGGAGGTCTCCTACTCAACTTTGTCAACATTACACAGACTAAAACCATCTGAGAGAAAAATCTTGATGAAGGGATTGCCTAGCTAACATTGACCTGTGGGTATATGGAAGGAGAATTACCTCAATTATTTATTGTTGCAAAGGGACTCATCTTAATATGGGTGGTACCAATCCTAGGCAGGTGGTCCTGGATTATATTAGAAAGATAATATAGCCTTCAAGCAGTGGTCTTTCCTTATTTTTTATTTTAAACTCTAGATTGAATTTTGTTCCTACCTTCCTCAATATTAGACCATGGCCTGGATGTATAAGCTGCAATCAACAATTTCCTACTCTAGTTGCTTTTGGTGATGGTATTTGCAACAAAGTATAAGAATGAACTTGTTAGCATGTGTCCCACAGAAGAAAGCTTGGGAATGAGAGAAATAAAAATGTGTTGCAAAATGGGGCCCTCTATTTAAGGCAAGAGGAGACAGTATCTTTTCCTTGTTTCTTTTTTTTCCATTTTTCTTTCTTCCTTTCTTCTCTCTCTCTCTCTCTCTCTCTCTCTCTCTCTCTCTCTCTCTCTCTCTAACTCTCTCTCTCTCTCTCTGCTTCTTTCTTTCTTTCTTTCTTTCTTTTTTTCTTTCTTTCTTTCTTTCTTTCTTTCTTTCCTATCCTGAAGGACACTGGTGAGTGGTTTCTAATCAGGACTAAATGGTTAGTCTTTTAGAAAAGTACTTGAAGAAATTTTAGAATCAATTTATTTAATTCACTTTTGGAGTATTAAAAATACATTTGAAATATTAGATAATATTATTTTCAGGAAAATCATCAAGTTGTATTCAATGTAAAAACTTTATTTTTTTAATATTGTAATTGGAAAGACTATGTTCATTAACTTTGTCATTAAATTACCTGATAAACATGGGCATGTGAATGGAAATCTTTTCCGTAAAGTAAAACTGACATGGTGAGCTCACATTTATTGATATGATCAGTTAAGAGGAACTGAGGAAACAAATGGGTCACTCATCCCATCATTCCACGTGTCCTATGATCTTTCAATGGATCATAATTCTATAAGCTCACACTCAATTTGAACAGAAGGGATGAGCTGCCAAGCTCACCTCATTCTTTCAGTTCAAGATGCCAATGCCCAGTGGGTATTCTGTGATCTAGGTCATACCATGTAAGAATTCCTGAATTCTCCCCATGAGCTAGAATCACAAGACATTTATGAAGCCAATGGATGTGACTATGGAGCTTATGATGAAGGAGATGCTCAAGGAAGTCAATGAGAAGACCTCAGGACTAAGTCACCCACTGGAAACACATTACCCTGGGGACTGCCATGAATAAAACTTTCCTGTTCTGTCTCGCCATTATTGTACTCCCAGTAGCTCCCGAGGGCATCTTTCTGCTTTTTTTTTTTTTTTTTTTTTTTTTTTTTTTGGAGTGTCCAAGCGAGCTAATGAGACTTGTTCCCTATTAAAAATCAGCCTCCCTTTTGTATGGGATTCCAGTTTTGTTTGGGCCATTTCAATTGGCCCACACTTCTACCTTCCTCTACTATGCGTGCTTTCCTTTTTATACAATCATGATTTAAAAGGCTGACGAAGAAGACACTCCAGCCACACATCCAGACTAGGCTCTGTGTTCTCACTTTCATTTCCCTAATGGCTTCACTGTAATTAGATTTGCAAAAAACAGCAAAAGGTCTCATTTTGAATGGCAACAGCTGTTGACATCGACATTATATTGAATAATTTACTGGTTTAATTTTAGTTGCAAAACACTAAAACCCTCTTGTGGATGATTTTCACAGGCAGAGGTTTCTCTTTCTCTCACTGACTCTTCTGCTCCAGCAGCACCAGGTTTTGCTTTTTTTTTTTTTCCATAAAATACTCTCAATTGAAGTGTATCAAAAGTGATGAGGTGAATGGTCCATTATTTCTGTTTACCTTGAAGAAAAATGTGTAGGTAACCACCTCGGCACTTATGCAGAAACTAAGAAGATGGAAGTCATCTCTTCTATGTTGCATATGAATTTCTATGGCAGAATATTGCTTTATCTTCCGAGGACCTGATAAGTCACAGTGACTTAGCTGTTTTCATGACCTGTAGGAAATTATAGCAGCATCCAAAAATTGATGTTTTCTTGGCAGAAAATCATGCTGCTCACTTCACTTTTTCAATATCTTCTAACAGTGAGGCCTTAATCTGGCTGAACAATCTCTCTACAGAACCTCTGCTTTCCTGCCAGATATAAAGTGTTCAAGATGGCGCTCAACACGTGTGTTCATACACATAGAGCTGAGGTTTTATGAGCAGAAGATAAAATGATTAGTTTAACTGTTCTCAAGTCTCTATATTTTTTGTTTGTGTGTTTTGTTTTTTGAGACAGGGTTTCTCTGTGTAGCCTTGGCTGTCCTGGACTCACTTTGTAGACCAGGCTCTAACTCACTGAGATCCAGCTGCCTCTGCCTCCTGCGTGCTGGGATTAAAGGTGTGCACCTCCACACCCAGCCAATTCTAATAATATTTAACTTTTTGACCAAAATTATTACTGAGATAAGACACATTTGTTTTAAGAAATAGCTTGGAATTTGCTTGAGGTGGCATTATTTTCTTTAGTGTACACTGTTCTTTCTCTAATGTCTCCATCAATGACCAGAACAGTGAACAAAACCAGTCCCATTAATTTGTGTTTATCCAACTGTCACACATATGAGCAATTTGTCCTCTTTTCCTTTTTTTCATGATTGAATAATTTCATTGGGATGATTTTGTTGATGAATTAATCTAAAAAAAGTAATTATTTTAACATTTATTTATTTATTTATTTATTTATTTATTTATTATTTATACCATGTATGCCTGCCTGTGTGTCTGCACACAAGAAAAGGGCACCAGATCTCACTGATGAGTATCAGCCACTATGTGGGTGCTGGGAATTGTACTCAGGTCCTCTGGAAGAGAATTCAATCAGTGCTCTTAAACTCTGAGCCATCTCTCCAACCTCCAAAGCAGTAATTTGTAATGAGACATCCTTATTTCAGGTTTAGACAGTAAAGAAATAGAAACTTATTGTATATTTAATAAAAATTGTCATGATACAAGCACTATATTGTCTCTTCTAGTACATTGAATCTATTGTAAAAAGTGAACAATTTCTAGACTGTGTCACACGTATTCTAGCTTAAGAAAGGTAATGGTAGGGTGGTTATAAGTAAATCTTAAGTGTAGATATTTCAGAAGTTCACCTAGAAAGAATTTATTTTAAAACCAACATGTAATAGATAAAGATAAATAGCACTTTCCGAACATTTTAATGTAAGTAGACAGCATCAGGAGTGATGAATAATAAAACATGGTAAGCCTTTCAACTGAACACAAGTACATGGTTTAGTCCTTGACCAGCAAGGATGCTTACCCTTGGGTACAGTTTGGATGGCATGGGTGACACTCCCGATCCTGATCTGCGAACTTAAAAATGAAACTGTTGGCTCCCTGTAGGCCATCTGGACATTTCTCTACACAGTTTGGACCATCCTTAAAATGAGAACACTTTGTGCAGTTGTCAGGGCCCTGAGATATGAAAAGGAAAAACAAATATGGAGAGAAAAATGAGTTCAATTCACCATGAAATGCATTCGTGTCGTTTAGTTCCTTAGACATATGTGAATGACAAACAAACCTTCCTCTAGGGAGAGCACGTCCATCAGTACTGACCCGGTTGTGGCTATTGAGGTATAAACAGCACAAACAGAGCCATGAAGTTTTGCTTTGCCATGCTGTATATGATCGAAATCACATTATCATCATTCTATCAAAAATTTCTGGAAACATTCCCTTTTTAAATCAGCAGTTGTCTGTTTACCTACTATTCTCTGTGTCATTTCACTAATATGACTTAATTTGATCACTAGTATGTCCCAATGATTTTTTTTCAAAACATTATCAACATTTTCTTCTTGTGCTTCAATCTCAATGGTATTACAAAGTAACAGTATATGTAAATAATACATCTTCCATAGGTATGTTTTATCACCATTACTGGGAACACATAAATCCATAAAAGACTTAATGAGAAATCATACATAATGGAAATTAGAGTACACTGTTTTTCGTGGCATGGAAGATTTCTTATTGACTATTTAAAAATAAACTTTAAAAAGCACTATGATTGAACTACCAGGTACTAAGTATCCTATACAAATTCCTTGGTTATTTTTTATCTCAAGCCATCTTATGCTGATGCTAAAAGATGTGATATACATTTATATGGGTTGTTGCAAACAATAAGGCAAACTTTAGAGGCATATAAATGTACATTATGATAAGCAAATATTAAAAATTACATAAGTATTTTACAGTTAAAAGACTGTACAAAGAAACTTAGTAATGAAGGTAACATGAGCATTATTTATTAAAATATAGTGAATCCATTTTATATACTTTCACTGATAATCTACATAATGATTTTATTTTATTTTTTTTTAAATGTATTTATTTATTATTTATACAGTGCTCTGCTTGCATGTACAACTGCACACCAGAAGAGTGCACCAGATCTCATTGTAGATGGTTGTGAGCCACCATGTGGTTGCTGGGAATTGAACTCAGGACCTTTGAAAGAGCAGACAGTGCTCTTAACCTCTGAGCCATCTCTCCAGCCCTACATAATGATTTTATAAGTTGAAAGTTGATAAGCAACAATGATATGAAAATAATCATAAAAGTAATATGTATTTGTATTTTAAGACAGTATTTTAAAGCCCATGTTCTCATTCATCAGCCTGTAGATTGCTGGCTCATAGGCAAGGATCATCATGCCAATCATAAGATTAACATTTTAATACTAATTTTAACATCTAAGAATGTTCCTAACCTGGCCATAAATATGCTAGAACTAAGTAGTATATTTTGAGATTGAAGGAAGTTGAGAACATTTTAATTAAAATGATATTTTTCTTTAAAAGGGTGCAAATATTTGTATATTATGCTCTTTGAATGTGTTCTACTTGATGCATTCATCCCTCCATTCTAAGCCCTCCTTTGGGTTAGTGTTCTGTGACAATAATATTTCTTTGTCCAACTAATTGGGACTTGTTTCCCCCTGATATATTCACCCTCTTATCTGCCTGTGTCTGGAAGCCTGGACAATTATTATGGTACACTTCAAATACAGCTTACATATTAGGATATAATAAATATTAAAGGACACAATTATATCAAGTTTATATTTGCAAATATTGTGAAGTTAGAGCCTAATAGAAGTACACTGCGTTGTGCTGTTATTTAGGGGATGACTGTGTAGTTAGTTCTTTTCATGGTGGTGAACTTAACTATGTAAAAATGATAACCACAAACCACCTAGACATAAATCAGTAATATAAGGCAACACAAATCAAAATAATATAACTTAAAATTTAAAGATTAAAGTATCTAATGAAAAATAGTGAAGTAAAGAAGAAAATGTAATCTTAAAGATGCCAGTGAGCTTAGGTGAAGTAGCTATCGACTCCATTATTTTGACGTGAAACTCAGAGCTAAAAGAAAATAAAATAGAGAATTTAAATTACCCTATGAAACCTAATCCCCATCTACCTAAAGAGTTGCTAATGTTAACTTCTCATTTTCTCCCAAATAAGAATACTTCACATGCTTCCAATTTTAACACCTGCTCACGAGTACTTAGGCACGTAATACTATCTATTATATGGACTCATTTACTGTGCAAGTATGCCCAGTGGCATGACTTATTCTACAAGACAAGAGATGTGCTTCTGGCAGAACACAGAGTAAAGCTTAAAATAAGTAAATTAGACAGAATCTGAATTAGGCATTATTTTTTCTATTAAGTTCTTGTAATATAAAATGATATTCAGGCAAAAATTACAAGACATAAAAATGTCACAAACTAAAATAAGTGGATAGTTATTTTACTTTAACACAACCAGTCATTTTGTGACTCTTTGTTTCACCATGATACAAAACAGAGTATCCTCCGCTGACAGAGTTACAAGGCATTTTAACAAATCTAAGTGGTTGAAGAACACTGACTCCTGTTTTATTTTCAAAATAAAGAGACAATCATCTAACATGGTCTCTTATATTGTGGTATTCCCAAGGCTTTTGAGAGGCCAGGCGCAGTGAGTGACAAAGATTCTGAGATAAAGGATCATTATTCCTTCTACCTGGTTCTAAACTGCCTCTGGCCTCAATAATCCAGACAGGCAACAAAGGGACAGACTAAATCCTGATGAGCACGTTACATTTATTTTTTTTCTCAGTGGCAGCTGATTTTCCCAGGTAGCTTCTGTAGAAAACAAAGCCACTATTCACCATTATACAGTGATGTTCTTTCATCCCTGTGGGAAGACTGCCATTCCCTTTCCAGTGCAGGTGAAATAAAACTTACTTTGAATAATGAAATGGAAGTGGGAACAGTAATGTCAGTGGGGAAAGGCTGATCCCTCCAGCCTCCTCGCTCCTTGCTGCCACTACCAAATGCTTCATGTAGAAGTGGAGAATGCTATGAATTCTAAACTTACAGGCCATAACAGGGAGACAGTTCATTGGACCCTACATAAAAATATTTAATTTTTTTCTGTGAGAAAATAATTTGATGAGCCATACTGATAGTTCCTTTACATTTTGTAAAACTACCTAACAGGTCAGTCTCCCTATGCACTTACTTTGCTGCCTCTTTCAGCCTATACACTGGTCTCTTGCAACTTTGTTTGAATTCTTTTACTTATTTCCCTTTCCACAGATCATACCTTCCCTCTCTCCTTGGGTCTACTCATGTACATGAAATTAGGGGGAAATGGATTAGTTATAGTTACACATATAATATGTAAATTAAACAAACATGACCAAGAGCAAGCAGACCTTCCTTTACATCAAATACCCTCCTTTGAAGATAGCAAGAGTTTATGTCATAATTGTATAAGATAACACCATGCCATTTAACACACAGCTGCCATATTCTTAGCAGGCATATTACTAATATAGCACCGAAGATGCTGCTGCTTTGAAGAAAAGCCTGAAATGATAGGAATGAAAAACTAGGAATCATAACTTCCACAAATGAATTAAGGATTCATGTCTCACTAGTTTATGAAATAGATAATCATAAATGAGAAATGTTATATTATTTCTCAGATTTAATGGTATTTGGTAAACATTAGCAGTTATCAGTTTTTACCGCTAAGGAATCAGTGACAAACCAACAATGTAAGACATGCACAACACACCCTCTTTCTTTCTTCCCTTCTTCCTTTCCTCCCCTTCCTTGCTTCTCTTCTTTGCCCCTCTAACTTTCTAGTCTTTTGACTTACTGCCTTCCTTATTCTTTTGACACATCAAGTCTCTATTTCGATATAGCAGAATGATCTTAATCATCTGGCCCCACACATGCTACCATGACGGAGCAAATTATATTTATTATGTCTATTTTCATCTCAAGTACTTTTGGAAAAGTCCAGGGTGTGAATTACTTGGGATGGGATGCTGAGTCTTATGCATGAGGAAGGCAGATGAGCAGAAGGGTCAGGGATAGATGAGCATGCTCTCTAAACCCTCAACATGCATAGTCGGTTTGTAGTTCTGTTCATGAGAGTGAGCAATTCACTTAGCAGTTTTCTTTCCTCATTAGTAGAAGGGGAAATATATAGAAGACAAGAGGAGAAAACATATGGGGAAAGACATAGCACAAAGTTCTCAGAAATAAGCTTGACGTCTATAAAGTCCTGACCATAAACATGATGTATAGAGTGTACTATAATTCTTACTTTTGATTAGTAAATAACATGATCATTGGAAACATTTGACATTTGAAAACCATTAGAAAAATGAAGGGCATATGTTGAAACCTTTTTCATGAAACTTTTAACTTGTCTTTGAATGTTTCTTGGTGTTTTGCCTGCATGTAAGCTATATGCAGGTGTCAGATCCTCTGGGCAGACAATTGTGAGCTGCCATGTGGGTGCTGGGGATTGCACACAGATACTCTGGAAGAACAGTCAGTGCTCTTAACTGCTCTTAACTCTCCAGCCTCCAAACATCAAACATTTTAAAACAGATATGTCCTGTGAAATTATTCTAGGAAAATATGGTGTAGTGAATATTATACTTAGACTTCATCTAAGCAAATCAGTTTCCTACCAATAGGATTAAGTATACTGAAAATATTAGCAACACTTTGCTTTTTTGAAATTTTAGAACTGGAAGAAAGTTTGAAATAGGAAAAAACAATCATTTTAGGATACAGAATGCAAACTAAGAAAAGACTAATAAGAATAAATTCATAATTTTTTGAAAATATTTTTGAATGAGTGTTAATATATAAAATCAACAGCAATGGCGCTTGATACAAAGCAAACATTAAACAATGGCTCAATACTGATTTTTATTTTATTTTATTTTAATCATTTATTTTCAACTTTTTAAACTGTAAAAGAAACTTTGTTTTCACTTGATGACTTACTGCCAGTCACGCAAATACAAAAGCCTTAAGGCGCTCAGGTAGTCACCACAACTTGCTTCACCCACCTACGGGGACACTTCCTTTCTCTTGTGATGGACCTTTTTTTTTTATGTTTCTTTGTAACATATACATTTACATTATTACACATGAGTAAATAAACTACATACAGCAGGAAGAAGCCTGACACAATCAAGAATTATATAAATGTTACATTGATAGTGATTTGGTCATTTGTATTTTGCAAATTTGAAGTAAACTTCTTTCTTATATTGTTGGGTCTAAATTTCTGAATGGAGATTAATATCTATCGTATCTCATCTCTATTGACTTAAAACATCTATTTTGATCTAAAAACATCTTAACTCCTAACCTACTAAGCTTAATGGACAAACTAAACTATCTGGTCTTCAAACCCGCCGGAGACTTGAGAAGGGATAAAACTTAAATACATGAGTGAACCCGGAGTTCAGGTTAGCAGCCTCCAAAACGAAAACATGACTGAGACAGTTTACTGCCTGAACATTCTCTATAAAGGAACCTTTTTTAAAAAATGGAATTTGCATGTCTCCTGCAGCAGGTCAACTCTGTTATCATGACAATTCACAGTGGAGAAACAAAGTAACTATAGATACCCTTGGACTTTCTTTGTAAGAGTTCAAGGAACACTAATCTCCTCCTATAGGCTCTAGTTGTTCAAGCCACACAAGTGCATTTCCATTTTCTGAGGCCGGTCTTTTCCTCTGTTTACTGATCTTGTGTCAGGTTTGTAAAGACTGAGTTTTCTACGTTCGTTAGAGAAAGTGCGAGAGTGGCTCCTTGAGGCCTTATAAAAGTGTGGAGGGTTATATTATTATTATTTTTTCCATGTCAGTTGAATGCTGAATAAGCATACTCATAGAAAATGTATATTATTTAGGGTTTATATACATTTTATTGAAACTAGAATTAATTCTTGCTTGCACCCAAATGTTGATCCCAAAATTACCTAGTAGGAGATGACTCAGAAACAGAAGAACTAAATATTTGTCTAAAGATGGATGAATGTATCAATTTTAATGACAAATACGCACCGATCTCACTGTTTCCAGAATGCTAGTTGATGGAAACCAGTGTATGAGGGGGTGGGGGTGAGGTGTCGGGGGTGGGGAGTGCTCTTAGAATTAGAACCATTTTCTCCTTTATATAACTTTGAATTGTGGGAAAGGCTCCTCAGCCTTTAAGGCTTTCATAGTGGAGTTCTACTACCTGTAACTTCTCTCTAATACAACATTGATTATAGTGCTTTTGATCTTAGTTTATGAAGCTCATCTTGTACTCTTTTTAGTATCCTCCATTTTGTCATCATAGTCATTAATTAAGAGTGTTATAATTTTCACCAAAACAATATGGAAATCTATATTTCTATATTTTATTTTCACATCTATCTATCTTTTTAACAGTCTCTACAGATTTTTATTCCTTCAATTATTATCATTTAAGTTGATTACTTGTATATCTTTCTTTCAATAGAGTGTTATGTCCCAAGACAACTCTATACCCCTGTTCTTATTATTCAAATTCAGTATTTGGGGAACAAATATTTATATGATGGTGATTAGCCTAATATTTTATCTCTCCTGTTAAACTGTACATATATAGATTCAAATATTAAACATGTTTCCCCTCACTGTCCTATAAAAACCAATTGAATGGATAGATGGATCCAAAGCAATGACATAAAATGTATATACATGATACTAAATAAGCCATCACACCCACATTCATCCTCTGTCTTACCGGTCCATGGCACGTGAGGAGACCATCTTCCATCTTCTCGCACTGAGAGTCGCACTCAACACAGATGGAACCATTTTCAAACTCTCGAAATTCCCTGTGGAAATATCAACTGCATGAGGAGGTGTAAGCAAACAAGCCATCAACTTAACAAAGGGAGCAACATCTGCTGGGAGGACTGTTGGCAGAGTAAATTCTTGAGTTCGGTTCTCTAATGTGCCAGGAGCCACAGATGCAGTTTCCTTTGCATTAAGGAGGAAGCTTTCCATTAAAAGAAAAGATATACAGCATCCAGATGGTTCTCCTTGCCCTTGATTGGATTCAACAACAATTGTTTCTTTCTGGAAGGCTCTCTCCTGTGAGAGATATTCTAGCACTTTCCAAAAATAGAAAATAATCTCTTTTGGTGACACAGCAGAATCACTTTTACCTCTTTGAGTAAGTCTATATCCGTTTGCTTCTATATACAAACAGTTGAGTTTTAATTTCTAAACCATTGTGTTTTTTAATTGTCAAGCTACATTAATGTGCTCCAACCTTGTTCTTCGAATCCCAAGACTATTAAAGTTATTTTTGGTTAAACTTCAAAACTTGTTTTGAGAACTTTTCTCCCGTTAACATATCTACCTGCTCTAGAGAATTAGAAATATATTTTAATGCTAGATTTTATTTTCTTAGATTATTGATCTAATATCACAACATTCCATTCAGTCTAAATTCTTTTTTGAAATATTTCTATATGGCATAACATAAATAGTTTAGTTTAATGTCCATAGTTTAAAAACCTATTACTGTAATCTACCATGATTATGACTGTCCCTTTTTATATCATTACATTTTATGTCTATTTATATATTATATGTTTTAAAAACATAATTATCCCATTTCAATTCTAATATAAATATTTCGCTTTGGTAATTGGGAGCCAGCCATCTATACTATGTTAAATTATATTGTTTTCACTAAAATACAAATTGAAATGTTGGGTAAGGTAATTTAGTGTCATTAACAAAGTTGGTAATTAACTAATTTTTTATGTCCAATTTAGTAATAATCTTTTGCCATTGTATCCTAAGTCATCTTTTGAATCCAATATCAACACAAATAGTGCAATTATAAATGTGATAAATTTTAAAACATTTTTTTTCTATTTGAACACATAAAGTCTTAATAAGCAGTGGAAGTCAAAAGGGCAAGTTTTATATTCTGTTGGTTAGGTTGACACTAAATCTAGATATCAATTATATTAATTTTTAAAATTTGGACTTAATTTATTAAGTTTCTTAGGCATTTTCATACCTATATGCCATTATGCTTTCTTCAAAGGCAAAAGAGTTAATTTTGGCTCCTAAATATAAAGCATGGGTAGGTTATTATCTGCACAGGAACTACCCATTTCTTCACATTGTTAGTACTGGTACAGTAAGATATTACTTCATTTCAGATCAACACTTTTATATGTGGTCTTGTTTAAAATCAGAGTTATAAACCAAACCTTTTTTATGCTTCATTAACACAAGGGTTGTAAAGTAGGTAACTGAGGAGAACTTTAGAATAAAAGGTGAAAATGACCCAAGAGAGGGTACTTAAACTCTACCAAAAAGTTACAAATAGTGTATAATGAAATTTTATGAGAGTTTAGTAGGCTTATAAGCTTCAGATAATTACTAGTTTTGGATAAAATACTTTGGCCATTATAGGGTCATGATGACATATGAAGTTCCTAATTTGTATGCTGCTGAAAGAAAGGCTGTACTTTCCCCACCCCTTTACCCCAGTATTCACCATTACACACAGAGACACACAGACACGCAGACACGGGCGCGCGCGCGCGCGCACACACACACACACACACACACACACACACACACACACACACACACAAAGAATAAGCGCATGTCATAAGAGCAATGGAGAGACCAGTGCCTTTCTTTGCTGACTTCCATTCACAGGCTCCTGACATTCTGCCTGCTTTCATGAGCGATCCTGTTTGTGGTCTTAAAGTGTTACTGAGCCTCTGATTATCCCTGTATCTATCACTGTTCTTCTTATTCTGCATCTCCAAGTGAATTAGCTGTGGTTTTGCAGACTTCCCTTCATTTGGATGAAGCCTAACTAATGACACTGTATGATACTAATGTGTTAGCGCAGCCGGTCTTTGGACCCGGAGTGAATGATGATGAAACACTGAGCCCAAACTCTAAATCTTAACACTGTTATGTGAGCACTATACATAGCACTGTTATTTGAGAAGTAAACACTCGACATTTAGTTTCCTCTATAGTATCCTCTATAAAAGGAGAAAAAAATGTTTGATTGAGATGTGATTTTTTTCTCCTTTATTAATTTATTCTTGTTACATCTCAATGGTTATCCCATCCCTTGTATCCTCCCATTCTTCCCTCCCTCCCATTTCCCCTTATTCCCCTCCCCTATGACTGTTCCTGAGGGGGATTACCTCCCCCTGTATATGTTCATAGGCTATCAAGTCTCTTCTTGGTAACCTGCTGTCCTTCCTCTGAGTGCCACCAGGTCTCCCCCTCCAGGGGACATGGTCAAAGGTGAGGCACCAGAGTATGTGAGAAAGTAATATCCCACTCTCCACTCTACTGTGGAGAGTGTTCTGTCCATTGTCTAGATCTGGGTAGGGGTTTAAGGTTTACCGCCTGTATTGTCCTCCTGTGCTCTGATGTTTTTGTACTTGTCCTGTGATAAAGGCATTTTATGGACTATGCCATGCCACAGTGGAGGGTGAGTACTAAGGTTCCTTGCAAGCAACGTGATGATTACAGTACCACCCAGAATTAAAAACACTGGGTGAAAATACTGCTTTTTACAAAATGGAAGAACAGAAGCCCAACCCTCTTCAACTCAAACCATAGATGTAGTTTTTCTAAAGACTGCACTGGTTATCAAATAGGCACGAAATCTGAATAGAGAAAAATCAGGAGCTCAGCAGTCACTGTAGGTTAAAGTGGACCGAAAATATAAGAGGGAAAACTGCAGCCGATGAGATGGTGTAGGCCAGTGGTTCTCAGCCTGGGGGCCACAACCCTTTTGGCAATCCTCTTTCTTAATAAATATTTGCATTATGATTCATAACAGTATCGAAATCACAGTTATGAAGTAGAAACAGAAATAATTTCATGTTTGGAGATCACCACAATAGGTTGCAACCTTAGGAAATACGAGACTGCTGGTGTAAGAGGAGACAGGTTGTAGCAACCTACCACCCCTTAATGCAAGGGGAAAATTAAACAGCTAATGTTCACCTTCTCAGAACTCATTAAGATTTATCTGTCTTGGGAAATATTTTCAAAATGTGTGTACTAGTCAGTATCAGACTTAATATTTCAAGAAGAAGTTGTTTTATTTTTATTTTTTCCTTAAAACAACTTCATATTTTTTTTCCCCTTGCATCACGGGTGCTCCTGAGAAATCTTGAGGGACATGCATTCCAAACCCATACCATTTTACTAAAGCTTAGATTTTTGTTTTAATTAGCTCATAGCTCATGACTTAAAGGTGGCATGGTGGCCTCTTACCCATCGTAGAGGTTGCACGACTCTATGCAGATTCTGCCCCTGCTGAAGCGCCTACAAGAAAGGCACTGGTCTGGTCCAGGTCCCCAACAGCCATCACTTGAACAGAGGTGGTTGCACACCATCCCTTCGGCAGCTGAAAGACACACCCAAAAATCAACAAGAAATAAGATAAGGAATGTCTTAAAAAGGGATTTTACTGGGCTATCAAATGCCACTGTGGATGGTGGATACTTTTCCTTCTAGGCAATATGATGCTTGCAGTAACATCCGGATTTAAAAACACCAGGTTAAAACATTGCTTTCTAGGAAGTGAAGGAATACATGCCAAACCCTCTCTAACTCACATCATTGATGCAGTTTTTCAAAAGCCCTCACCAGTTATCAAGGACACAGACGCATGGGCTGTTTCTCAGGTGGAAACAGGTACACAACCCTCAGGGATAAAAAAAAAAAACAGGAGCTCTGCAATTACCTTAGGTGAAAGTGGAAGGATCTTTTGAGAAAAAGCTGAATAGCATTTTTGTACTAAAAAGCATATTTAACTAATATATAATTACATTACTTTCCCTTTCCACTGTTTTCCATCAAACCCCTCTAAGTTCCTACTTTTATTTTATTTTTTAATATATTTTATTAATTTATTCACATTACATCTCAATTGTTATCCCATCCCAAGTCCCTACTTTTAAAAAATGTTAATTTATTATAATTTATTCATATTACATCCCTATTGTTATCCCCTTATTTGTATCTTCCCATTCCTACCCTCCCTTCTCTCTTCAGCCCTAGTCCCCTCCTCTAGACCTCTGACAGAAGGCGGCTCCTCCCCCACCATATGACCTCAGCCTGCCAGGTCTCATCAGGACAATCTTCTTCCTCTTCCTCTGTGTCCCCTCTGGGCCTCCCCTCCAAGGGAGAGTGATCAAGTCCAGGATACCAGAGTTCATGTTAGAAGCATTCCCTGCTCTCCCCATAACCTTGGAGAATGAGCTGTCCATTGACTATATCTGAACAGGGGTCTAGGGTTACTGTATTGCTTCTCCTTGTGTGGTATAACAGTTTGTGCAGGTCCCTGGATCCAGATCTGCCTGCCTTGATGACGGTTCAGGGGCTCCACAAGGAAACTGAGTTCCTACATTCACACTTTCCTATTGGTGTGTGTGTGTGTGTGTGTGTGTGTGTGTGTGTATGCTCCCAAATGTAATTATGTAAATATATACATGAAATATGATACAGCATGCTCAATAGTTTCAAAGGTTTGAGTCTACTTTGGATACCTACCCAATTGTCATCCTTCCTTCTCCCTCTAATTTCTTTCATACTGCACAGTTGCTCTATTTGTATAGCAAGGCATCCTTTCCATGAGAGTAAGCAAAACCTCTTCATCTAATTGAACTCAAATGGAGGACACCTTGATACAAGCTTTCCAAAGTAAAGAGCAAATGACACTCTTCCCAAGCTAGCATTATGATTCATTAATACACCTAATACACCAACAAATTCCTTTCAACTCAACATGAAGGGCTTAAAAAGGAAATAGAAGAAAGAATGATATAATTAGCAAAATTATTTTTGAAGTAAATGGAAGTGAGAAAGATTCACATAATACAGGAAGAGAGAGAGAGAGAGTATAGAAATAGGGCAGGCAGGATGGATCAGTGGTTAAGAGAGCTTGCTAGTAAGTGTGATGACCTAGAAACATGGAAGACCAAGGATCTGACTTCCAAGATATCCTCTGATGACTAGAGGCACCTTGGCATTTACATCTATACATGTACAAACACACAAACAAGCTAATTAAAATCTAAAAGTTAAGAATAGAAATAAAATAATTTTACAAGCATCTCTATTATATAACTCAGGTAATAATACAGTTAGGTCATGTATAGGAATGTATACAAAGAATATTCAGTAAACTGAAGCAAATATTAGGAGATATGCAGATAACATTATTAACACTGGTTTTATATATATATATATATACACACACATATATATATATATATATACATATACATATATATTTTCTTATTGTTATTGATCTCATCTGTTGACATCCCTCCTCTTCCCACTGCTAATCTTCTGTTTTCTTGCACATACTTAGCAAGCAGGCTACCACTGAGATACATCCCCAGGCTTTTGACAGAGCACGTCATTAAGTTACCTAAGTTAAATTTGCTCTGTAGTTAAAACTGGCCATGATCATCTTATTGTCCTGATTAGTGCCTGAGGGTTTTGTCATAGACCGTGTATTTGCATTTTGCTGTTGTTGATGTTTAGATTTGTTTGGAGAAATACGGTAGACTTTAATGATCGTGTTGTAAGTTTTCCACCTAAAGTTTACCACTTGTGTTCTCATTTACAATAAACACTTATTTTGTATAGAATTAGTGTATAATGTTATTAGTGACAGGATTCAATGCGTTGAATAAGAACAAAGACTTCAAATCCTGTTCTGCATATCTGAAAAGTAACTGAGGCACCTGGATGGCAAAATGGGTTTCATGAAAAGTTAAGAATACTTGAGATAAATATGTGAAGAATCTTTCCTATCTTCCGATTAGTTACCATTTTAACCATTACAAAACAAAGACTTTTAGCCAAGAATACTTGTGAGTTGTGTTGGTAAGAGTATGCATAAACAGCAAGCATAGCAGAGATCATGTAATTCAGCCCGTCCAGCAAGCACTTAAGAAAGTATGATGCCTACCCTATGAGCATATACAGGGGGAGGAGGTCCCCCTCAGACACAGACATAGGGGAGGTGAGTAGGGGGGAAGTGGGAGGAAGGGAGGAATGGGAGGATACAAGGGATGGGCTAACAACTGAGATGTAATATGAATAAATTAATTAAAAAATACATAAAAAAGAAGTATGATGCTCACATTGCCTTGCTGAGTAGTTTTAAAACAATAATATAAACTGTCTAGTTCACATTTCCTTAATTCAAATCCTAAAACTAAGGAGCACTTACTTTAATCCATGTGATGTATTAAGATTAACAGAATAACCAAGATACATTGTTATTTTATAACTGGGTAGCTGAATAATCTTTCTTATAATTTTTAAAGAGAAGAACACTAACTTTTATGAACATATGACATTGGTGACTTTTAGACATCAAGTGCATCTCCCACCAGAGTTAGACATTGAGGCATGGACACCAAGCTGGTGACTTCATTGAAGTGTGAATGTATTATAACAGTACAAATTTCATTAGTGGCTTAACCTATTGATGTCATTTATATTTTGTACTCAAATGTTTGTGGGAGTCTAGTAGAAATAGCCAGTATATGGAATCAACACAAGTCTAATGCAATGAGTGTTAGTGCACAGATGGTTCCACCAGTCTGTCATTCAAGGTCTCAGCAACCTCTTATGTCATCATCTGCCACCACCACCAGGAAAGTGTCAGGTGTGTGCTGGATAAAAGGACTCTGCCAGCCTCCTCAGTTCTCTCAGTCTCTTTCTCCTAGTCTGTCTCTCACAGTCTCTTTCTATCTCTACTCTCCTTCTGTCCCTACATCTTCTCTCTGTGTGTCCTTCTCTGTCCTCATGGCTCTGTCCCTGTCTGTCTGACTGTCTACATATCAAAACATCTGCTGCTCCCTAACTTCTCTCCCCCCTCCCTCTCCCCTCCTCCAAACTTGTTTGGAAGGTCAAGTAGCAGGCCCCGGTTATTTGTGTAGCCTTGATGGAAAGCCATTCCTCCTCTATTCGGGGAACATCAGCTTCATCTACCAAGTTCTCAGCGTCAGCAGGGAATATACCACTTATTCTTACTTTTGAAGAGATTTTAGATTCTCCTGTAGGATAATAGAGTCAAAAAATAAGATACTTGTACAAAATATTCTATCTCACAAGTATTGCCAAATTCAGTGGTAGATCTAAAAACCAGTTTATAATCTAATTGGCAATTGTTTGGTCAGTATTCTACTGCTGTGAAGAGACACCATGGCCACAGCAACTCTTCTAAAGGAGGACATTTAATTGGGACTTGTTTCAGTGTCAGAACTTTAAGCCACTGTCAACATGGCAGGAAGTATCATGGCGTGCAGGCTGACATGATGCAGGAGTAGCTAAGAGTTCTACATCCAGATCTGCAGGCAGCAGAAAGGGGAAGACTCTCAGCTGGAAGGCTTTTTGAAACCTCAAAGCTCATCTTCGTTATGAGACCCTGATGACCTACCAGCCATAAAAATAAAGACACTGAGGCCTTTTGATATTCTGAAGCACAGGCCTTTGCTAGGCTCTCAACTACCTCATCTAAGCTAACCTGACCACCTAGCCATGTCCTGCCATGAGGCTAGCTATACCTTCCAGGCCTGTAGTCACATCTGTTTCCTCCCATGTCTCTGGTGAAACGACCCTCTGCTTTCTACTTCTCATAGTCATTTTTCTATAAGGAAGTCCTTCCTTCCACTTTCTGCAATTGTCAGATCGTTATAACAACCAATCAGCAGTGAGATGCGTTGGTACAACTCTTTTTTTTTATTAAACATTTTTATTTTTACATATACATTAATATTATTACACACACACACACACACACACACACACACACACACACATATAAACTACCTATAGCAAGAAGAACCATGACACAATCAGAAATTATATAAATGTTACATTCTTAGTGTTTTGGTTACATGTATTTGACAGTGTTAAAGAAAACATCTTTCCCATCTTGGTGTGTCTAAAATTCTGAATGTAAATCAATCTGCATCACACCTTGTCATTATCAACTTAAAACATCCACCTAGACATAAAATAATCTTAACTCCTAAACAACTAAGCTTCATTGTAAAACTAAGCTACCTGGTCTTCAACTCCATCAGAGGCCTGAGAAGGAGTAAACTTGATTACCTGAGTATGCTGGGAGTGCAGGTGATTGGCTTTCCCAACGAGAAGAAGACAGAGACAGTTTGTTATCTGGATAATCACCCAAAACTCTCTATAATGTTGGAATGTGTTCTTCAGCTTTCTGGCCCAATATAGCTCAGAGATTTATTTGTGAGATAGGACCTATTGAGGACTTGCTTAACTTGTGTTAGCAGAGTTTGGCCATTGACTCTGCCTGCATCCAATCTTGCCCTTTTATAGGCAGAATTCTGTCTGTGATAGAAAGTAGGACATTTTGCCCTGTGGCTTGTTTGGCACATTTGAAGCCATCCCCATAAGGAGGTTATTTGATGCTCTCAAACAGTCTAGGGATAGTGGATAGTGTGACCTTTTCTTTAGGATTTACAAAACAGGAGGCCAGTAATGGGTCATAGTAATGACAAGGCCAAAATCTGTTAGTATTTAGCTCACTGCCAGTTCAGCAATTAACAACCAACTATACAGAATCACCTCTCAATACAATGTGAATGAAGGTCATACCTTTATTCTCATAGTGACATACTTTTCTAAGAGGTCATACCTCCTAAGCCTCTCAAATAGTGTCATTACTTAGTGACCAAGCATTCAAATCTATGAGCCTGAAGAATCCATTCTAATTAGCCAATAAAATAGAGGATAAACTATACAATAAACATAAATTTTCATGAGAATATGCACGTATATGAAATTATTGCATTAAAGATTTTTTTGTATTTTTAAGTTTTCAAAGAGGCTGATGTAAGTTAATTGAAGCCATGTACTTAATTCCTAGCACCCTTAGAAATAAGTATTTTTAATTAAATTTAAATTTTTAAAAAAATAAAACATTACATTACTTTTGATTTCTTTATATCTTTTCATTTTATGGAAGTATGATTTCATATAGTCAAATTCTAAATTTCAGTGAAAAATGCATTGTTTCATGTTACCCTCCTTACTACAATCATTCACAAAATGATTCTGCAGTAATGAAGCACTTCCTTTTGTCACCCAGTAGTCACAACTCTTTGCAGTCTCCATTAGTGGTGTCGTGGCTATGTCAAAGTTGTAAGTTAAACACTTGGTTATGATATGTTCCCTCTTCATGTTCTTTCACATTACATACACAGTGCTTTGTAGAAATATCCATGTTATGCATCTGTTCAAGGGGGTCTGTCACTTCCTCTCTTCCTCCTTCCTTCCTTCCTTCCTTTTCTACATGACATATTATGATTTGTTAATCTGGATATGCATTGCTATACAATGGTTAGGCCGTGTTACTAACGTACCTGATATAAAGGAGAGGAAGGGAGAGGGAGGGGGGAGAGAAGTTAGGGAGCAGCAGATGTTTTGATATGTAGACAGTCAGACAGACAGGGACAGAGCCATGAGGACAGAGAAGGACACACAGAGAGAAGATGTAGGGACAGAAGGAGAGTAGAGATAGAAAGAGACTGTGAGAGACAGACTAGGAGAAAGAGACTGAGAGAATAGCTGTGCCTATTACTGTCTTAATATTAAATGGGCTAGCTATTTAAAAAGGGGAGCCTGTTTGAATAAGGAAGATGTTCATTGTATGGTTTTGACAGGTGTAACTATCATCCCTGCCCTCCTTCTTCCTGGCTGCAAAGAGGTGAGCAGGTTTGTTGTAATACATGCTCTTTCCCCATGACTTTTTTTCCACCTTAGCCTAAGACCACCTGATCCAGTTGGGTCATTGATTAAGACTGATAATGTGAAATAAAAATTAATATTGTCTACCTTTTAAAAATTGTCTGCAATTTTCTAGGGCATCTTAACAATGATCACATGACCAAAACAAACATTATTAAATGTAAAGTGTGCCACTTGGTTAGTTGCGATATATATACACTATTATGAACTACTTCCACAATTCAGTTAATAAATGTTGATCATTTCTAAAAGATTTCATCTCACATATGGAATCCTTCATGCTTTCTCATCTCTTCAGACAACCACAGGTTAGTTATGTTACTATAGTTATTAATAGTTTAAGAAATTTTCTGTAAATAAAGTTACATTAAATGCCTATCTTTTAACTTATTGGCAGCATAAAGATTCTAGACTCTTGTCAGGTTGACATTTAATACTGACCATCGCAGGAGTACTATAATCATTGCTCCTATAAACATTCTGTATAGGTATGTGTGTGCCTGTGACTGTTTTTAAAGGAAAAACTAAAAAAAAAAAACTATATTAAGGCCATATTGGTCATATGGTAAGATCATTTTCAGTATGATATTCTTTTTTATACTGCCAAAATGTTTATAATTGTTCTGTTTTATACTCTCAACAACAGAGCATAGTCAATTGTATTATAATTTAGATTTTGGTAAAATAGGTAATAATATGCACTTAACATTTGTACATAATTTTCAGAAAATGTTTCATTGATTTGAATATTTTAGATTTTTCCTAATAACTATGAGATATATTTACATATTATTTCTGATTATGTATTAATTTTTACTGGTCAATTATTTATGATCTATTGATAGATCATATCTATCTATCAATCTATCTATCCATCTACCCATCTATCATATATCTACCTACTATTGTCTATATGCTATCTATCATCATTTATCTACTATATATTTATCTATTTTCTACCTATCTAATAATCTATTTTATCTAAATACATATTTTTCTCCTAATCTATAACATTGACACCTATCCCTGTAGTAGGAAACTTTGAAGAGCACTATATAGCCTTGAATCTATGATCTTTCTGCCTCAGTCTCTTCAGTGTTGAGATTATATTAGTGCCATCACACTCAGCTCTTCTGATTCTTCTTTCAATTTTCAGAGCATTGTGTATATTAACATACGGTGCCCATGATTTGATCATGCATCAAACATGATTGAATGGTTTTCATGAACCAATGATCTTTATGGATAGGAAGTAATAATAGTGTTTTTATAAATGCAAATTATATGGTTATTTATTAGTTTCACATTCCATATTTCTTTCTAAAAGGCTTATAGGTACTGGCTGTGGTATCACCACTTTTTCCAGAATTATGAAGAAGAAAACCTCATATATTAAGAGAACAAATTGTGAAGATGATGAGGGTATTTAAATAATTCTCTACTATTATTATATATCTGAGTCTTTATACTCATTCCTTATCCTGGGTCTTCATAAAAATCACAGTAAATATATCAAAACCATTGTGTATTAAATTCTAAGGCCCCCAGCTGCCTCTTGGTTTCCTTCTTAAGGAAGCTGTCTAAGCCATCAGTACCTGTTTGACACGGTCTATTCCATGTTAGTCCATTTACTATTTGGTATACTACACCAACACATATTTTATTTTTCAATATTAATACCATTTTACTCTTATATATCATCTCTCCGATTTTCAATGGTGACAGAACTTTACCATATGTTAAAAGGTTAAAATGTTGGGGTTTTCGGCTGTGCTGTCACATTACTTGACCTTGATGTTTATCTACACCAAGATCCCACTCCTTCCATTCTCGGTTGCCTCTTTGATTCTTTATTCATGTGCCTAATAGCATAGAAACTTTGAATCAAGCCAACAGAATCACATGAAAGAGAGGCAACACTACACAAGAGACCATAATAACCACTTTTGACTCATTCTTTCCAAACAACGAGATGGAACCGAAGACTGGAAGCTTATTTTCTCTAAAGCGAAGGCAATGCATGTGCCTCCAAGAGGCATGAGACAAAAGGGCAGGGAAGCCACTTCTTTGAAATTCTTAAGAGAAAAAAAAATTCAATTGTCACCAAGAAATGAGCACACATTGGAGCTCCCTGAGTGATCATCCTGTGTGGAGCAGAAGGCCTATTCATGGCTTAGAGGGCAGAAGGCTTGTGTAAGCCTCTCTAAAGGAACTTTAGCAACGGAGTTTTAGGAAACCTTTCACTTCCTCTGTGTTTTCTCCAGAAGCTGTAAAATAGATTTTTCTTCATCTTGTCTGAATTGTACCTGTCTATTGAAAAATTGGATAGATAATAATGTGCTTAGTATTTCGAACTTTCTAGAGGATATTGAACCTGCTTCCATTAAAATAGAGATGAACATAAACTAATGAATTTTGCTACAGCTCTGCATGTGTGACAGTAAATGAATTAGCTCAAAAATATTGAAATGGAGCATCTATCTATGGACACAAAGGCAGAAAAAATTATTTCATTGTATTGAAAATCTAACTACTATGCTGGTATTATTTGTCATACATCAAAGCATGGGTTTTACTTAGAATGGATTTAGTTAGGTAGGATTAATCTTATTTTAATGCTGAAAAGTTTGTTTCATATAAAGGTGTTAAGCTTTCTGATATGATAGACATAGGTTCAAATTTTTATCACTTCATGAGCCACGTAGCCATGGGCAATTACTTTCTTGATACAGGTTTACAAAATGAATACATTTTCTTCAGGATTGATGTGAATTTGATCATTAATATTAATATGGTATTTAATACACAGTTGGGCATGAAAATAAACAATACAAAATACTACTTACAGTTGTTTAAAAACAGAGAGATGTATTCATGCACTTACTTTTAAAATTGTTTTTTTGGAAGCTACATTTTCTTGGACACTGTAAATACATATGTTCCCTCATAGAAGGTCTACCTACTTATGTGCATTGAGTCGATCAATAGTCATGTCTATATAATTATTATTTTGATAGGTAGTCAAGGTGACATTATAGAATAGGGTGATGATAGAGTTTAGCATTATCCTCCTGTTGAGAAGACGGCATTAGCCAGTGACCAGACTGTGCAGTGTCTGCTGAGTAGATTAACAAAATAAGAAGAATGAATGCAGAAGGTTCTGTGGGAAATCATGAAATTCTAGCAAAGAGATTCCAAGGAAGTAACTTCAATTATGTTTTCATACAGCTCCAGCAAAGAGATGCCAAGGAGAGAACTTCAGTGCTGTTTTTGGAGAGTTGGCTGGACATGGGCAATGGTTCCTTGTAAGCTCTTGAAGTGGATGAGATTGAATTATATACATCATCTGCTCACCATTTTTAGGATATCATGAATGAGCTGGGGGACACTGTTAACAATGCTTTTTAGCAAGAGAAAACAAAACAAAACAACCATCAACCCAAAACCCGTCTCATTCACATATAAACACATGAATTAAATTATATTGATGGGACCAATTAGAAAACATATTTTAATAACTGGTGGAAAGGAAATAATAATGATAATTTAGTTAAGTCCCAATCAAATCAAATGAGATTTACTCATGATACAAAAGGTGGGAGACAGGAGGTGGAGCTTTCTTATATATAAGGATTCTTTTAGCTTACCCTCATCAGAATTATCCTTTTTTTCTTTCATAAAGATTGAGAGATATCTAAGAAAAAAACAGCCTTAAGGATATGCAAGTATAAAGTCCTGGTGATCAAGTCTTAAGCCATGATCCAGCAGAACCTGAGAAACACTTGTCTAAAACAACATAAATATTGTCTCTTGAATCTGGATGTCAAAATTTAAATGAGTCTCAATCCAGGCAGCATAAAGACTGATAACCTTCCCGAGGCTCCACCAGATAAAGTTTCCTTCACTCAGCTTAATAGGCTCCTTTGACCTCTCTTGGGTTGCAGACACAACATTCCAATATTTGCTTTTATGCTTCCTTTCCTTTATGGTAGTCATTTCCCCCTTACAATGCATGGGACATGAGACTGTATTTCTGACTCATTCTGATAACCTGTGGTAATGGTCACATCTTTAAATTGATACCATCTGTCGGCCCCTCTGTCTTTTAAGGTACCATTCAAAGGTTGTGTGTTACATGCGTCCATTCCTCGGGGCACTACTCACTGCACAGCAGATGCTAAGTTGTATTTCAGTAAGTCTGTGAGCAGAAAAGTTTAAATAAATATTACAGAGAAGGATGCTATTGTATTTCCATGATAGTACTTGTCTAAAAATGCTAAAGGACTGCTCTGTGACCCAACTAGGAGAGTAGGATTGCTACAATCCACTGATGAAGCACGGAACGGAGGGAGATGTTACCCATAGTACTTTCAGTTTCCATCCTATGAGTATGTCGGGTCTGTGACCTGGGCATGAACGGGGCATGATATTCTGAAAGCAGGACTTTAGAGGAATGAGGTCCAGCAGTGACTAGATCAAGGTTGCATGGACTGGACCTGGCCCCCTACACACAGGTAACCGATGGGCAGTTTAATCTTCATGTGGGTCTTCTGGTAAGCTGACATGAATGAACTCTCTTGCCTGCTTTTCGTTAACTTCACCGTAGCCCTAAAGGGGCTGCCGTGCCTGGTGTACTGGTGTACTGCTTGATGTACTGGGGTGGTTTCAGGGAGAGCACTTTTTCTGTCAGAATAGGAGAGGTGATAGGGGAAAGAGGGTGGGAAGGTGGGACCAGGAGGAGAGGAGGGAGGAGGCTACGATTACAATATAAATTGAATATAGAAATTGAACATAAGTTTAAAAAGTCATCAAATGCCACTTATAATACTGAGCATGCTATAAAGTACTTCTCAGAAAAAAACTACTTAATTACTGAAACTCTTAAGTGAATCGAAGCTAGTAACATAATATATTCTATATATGTACTATAATTACTAAATTAATAAGTAAACATCGTTAAATATCCTTTTCAGTTAGCAGAAATTTTTTGGCAAATACAAAATTAAAACACTGTTTAGAAGATATGTCGAAAGCTTATGTTTTTTTTTCTTGTTGTTGTCTTCTAAAATTGTCCTGAAATGTATTGTTTTAAGTCATTCAACTGGAAAACATCCTAGTCTGAGTCCTTTTGAGAGAGTGAGTAAATAAATATACACAAGAAGAAGATAATTATGTAGATAGTATGTTTTTATGTATATCTATTTTAAACTTTTTTAGTTTTGGAGAATTTCTTTTTTTCCCCACCATAATGTATTTGTTGATAATTTGCAATTCCAAGTAGTGCACGCTTATTATATGCCCTTCCATTCTACCCAGGTCGAACCTCCCACACTTGTGCCCTCCCAAATAAAAGGAAAAAAAAAGTGCCCCAAGTCCAATTGTTTTACCCACATAGTCTTTGGAACATTATCAAACTCCCTTACAGATAACTGAGTCCCCCTCTCCACCCTTCTGCTGCCAAGAGCCATCAACTATGAAAAGCTATTTAGCATCTTTCTCATAATTTTAAAGGACTCTCTTCAATGGCCTCCTGTCTGGACTGTTTATTTATCTATCTATCTATCTATCTATCTATCTGTCTGTCTATCTATCTATCTATCTATCTATCTATCATCTATCTATCTATTCATCTATCATGATCTATCCATCAATTCACTTATTTATTTCATTGAAGAAGCGAAGAGAAGTAGCCACAGAAGCCTTCAATATCTCTCATGTTCAAATATGAGTCTGCAGTCATTGATTCCACAGCAACATCAGCTTCCTTGCACAACATGGGCCATCAACTTCCACACAGCCTCTGGCAGCAACATGAAACATGGACCGCAGCATGCTCCCTGGTGGCAGCACAGATTAGGGTCATTAACATGGTCTCCGGTGGCAGCATGGACCAGAGACCTCAAATTTCAAAGGAAAATATTGTTTTTACATAATTTCCATTCCCATTCCAGCCACTCCAACTCCTCTGGTGTTCTCTCACTGTCTCTAAGTTTAATGACTTCTTATTTGATCATTGTTACAAGTTTATTCACCTGTGTGAATACACACACGTATGTATATGTAAGTACATATGTATGTATGTATGTATGTATGTATGTATCTTGTATGGATTAGTATAACTTGATGAGTTTGTTTAGTACTACACACACACACACACACCACCACCACCACCACCACCACTTGAGATGGATAATCCTCCAGATGCTCATTTATAGATATAACCTTTTCTTCCCCTGTCAACTGTCATTTATTACCCACAGCTTGTTGACTCTTGATTGAGCCCTCGTGAGGTGTCTCCCATCTGCATTGTGATGTCAACTGTGCCATTACAAAATTCTTCTTTAGGTGACCATATTGTTAACAGGAAATGGTCATACCTCTCTTATACACATAATTCTAACTATAATGTGATATGCAGAGAAACAGGGGAAGGGAAAGCAGAGTTTCCCAAAGACTCTCCCACAGACACCTGTCTCTGCATGCTGTGATATGTACTAAGGATACAGAATTAGGGGTCATAGAACGCAAATGTTTCTGTTAGTTTCCAAGTGTTTCTCTGATAAAATGACACTTGCTGCATGGCTTAAAACAATAGAAAATTCTTTCAGAAATTTCAAAGTCAGAAGCATGCAAGACCATGGTCTTGGACAGTTATTTCCTTCTTTTTCCTTTCCTTTCTCTTTCTTTGTTTCTTCCTTCCTTCCTTCCTTCCTTCCTTCCTTCCTTTCTTTATTGTTGTTGGGCAGATCATGACTCTGATGACCTAATTTCCTGTAGTTTCAGTCGTGTTTTGCTTGCATGACCTTAGGATTGTATAACTCCAGTTATGTCCATCTTCTCCCTAAATTGTCACATGGTATTTCCACTGTTACTTTTCTTCTAAAGACACAAGTTATTGGAATAATGGCTAATCCTACCCATTTATTTTTCATTTTAACTTGTATTTTAATCATATATTCAATTACTCGAAGTCAGATTTCAGATTCAACTGGTCAGATTCTTCCAGTGTCTTTTGAGGAACAGGAACAACACAAAGCACAGAGATGCACAGAGAGATCACTAGAAACTGGAGCCCACATTCCTGCATCTTAATATTCAACAGCTCTACCTTTAAAATGCTATAGCCACTCATCTCGAGGTTAGTCACATTAGAGAATTGTTATTCGAAATGAGAACTGAACCTGCAGTGATGCTGGCTTTTATCACTGAGAGGTTCTTGATGCATTTAGACATTTTAGGTTAAAAATGAGAAGAGATCTCATTTTTTGAAGGTAATCAACAACAGTAACTACTAATTATCCTTTGAAAAGAACATAGAGAGCATTTGAGTCATTGTTAGCAATTAGACATTGTGCTATTTCAAATAAAATAAGGAAAAAATTACAAAGAACAGTATACTGATATTTACTTTGGTAATTTAGGAAGGGTGCTCTTAGAAGTATAATTAAGAGTTTCTATCTTCTGATTACTTCAAAGGATATTGTGTACACTGATTCCTGATTTATGCACCTCATGATTCATAGCAAGCCTGATTTAATGAAAAGTACAGTAAAGTTCATTAATTTCTAAATGAACACAGGGTATCAGGTCCCAAAGAGCATTTCTATAACTTATTAAGCAGAATCTAGTTTGTATTTTCATAGGACAGAGATCATACAGTTAGAATAGAGTTCGCAAACTAAAGATAGAAATATAGGACAGTTAGCCTAGGAGAAAATCTTTCTTAGCTGTAGTGTCTGAAATTACAATTTTAAATTATGATTAATCAAAACTAATATCCAAAGTTCATATCTGCAGCAAACAGAAAATAGAAATAAGAATGACCTTAATAACTAGTGCATGAGAATTTTATAGGAAACTGAAATTCCTTATGATATTCTAGAAAGTAAAATATTTACTATATAGTTGCTATTGTCATGGTTACCAGTGAAAAACAAATAGGAGAGTGCACGAAGAAAATGTTTCTCCTGACCATGTCTCTGTCGTATGCCTTTCTTCCTTCCTTACCAACTCCTTTCAGATTAAATATAGGATACACAGAAAAATGGTGTCATGTAGCCATCCAAGGAGTTTAGTGATTAGCACATCATTGTAGTTATGCAGTTTCTGTTTAGTAGATGCATTCTCAATGAAGTAGAGTTCCTATTACCACATATCAGAAGCTTGAAGACATAGATAAATATAAAGTTGTATACAGCCTCCCTCTGTATCTGTGTATCTGTGGCTTATGTTTCTGCAGATGTAATCAACCCTAGGTCAACATACAAACAAACATTAATTTGAAACGGGTATAAACACTTAATGAATATTATGCCCTATATACATATTGGATTACCTATTTGCACAGTATTTAAACTGAAAAATTATAAGTTACATAGGTATAATTTAAAGTACAGTGAAGGATATCCATAGGTTGTATAAAAAATATTCCACCATTTTTTTTTTACAAAAGAGAATTCATGGCTACAGATTTTAGAGTTGTGCTGGACTTCAAGAACTGACCCCATGGAAATAAAGCAATGACTGCTTTTCTTTAGTATTTTAGGTAAAAACCAAACTCTCTACCAAAAACAAATAAGAAAAGCAACAACAACAACAACAACACACTTATCATCACTACACATTTTTCTTCTGAAGCATTACCCAAGCTTTATATATTGTGGATTTTTAAAAGGACGTTGTTACTCTTCACAATTCAACCCAGCCCATGTCTCCAACTCCAGTGAAACAGATATATTTCCCCCTCAAAACTTCCACCGCCTGACTCCTCATTCATTTCTTTATTCCAGCCCCCAACTCCTGCGGGTATTTCCTGGGAAACCACAGGCCACTCCACCAAGGGAAGCAGGTAGCCTGACTAGAGATCTTCATATCTCTCACAGTTCCTTTAAAATCAATCCCCCAGTCTCATCATCATCTCTACAGCAGATTACAAGTCCCTGCTTTTTCCCTGAAATCATTCCCAGGGAACTAAATAGATCCGGGTAGAGCATTTTGCTTCCCTCCCTTCTGTAGACTCCTTAATTCCCCTTACATCTCATTGGCTAAGTGTCAACTCCTAATACATAGGAACACGTTTTGCCAGGAAATCCCATTAATAACACCTATTAGAATCCTAGAAAAATTTCCTACCAGGCGTTATACAGTTACCATACTCTACTAAGAACCAGAAAAGGCAACAGAAAACAAGGAACAAAACACTCACTCAAACAAACAAACAGCACCTATAATTAAAATTTTTTTCCAAACCCAGATGTTTATGCACCAGTATAAAAGCCCAATAAATAATAGGACAAAAGGTTTCCATTAGAGCTCAGCAACCTTATTGCACTGGACCTTGAGTATTTCAAAATAGATGAAACACAGAACTAGACTTCAATAGACTTTATTAATATAATAGAAGTCCTTAAAGGCCAGTAAATAGATGCCATAAAGAAATCCAGGAAAACACAAACAGTGGAAGGAAATGAATAAAAGAGTTCAAGCCCTGAAATTCAAAATGGAATCAATAAAGATATTTAAATGGAGGGATTGTAAAAATAAAAACTAAGAAACTTGAATAGGAACCAAAGAGGCAAGCTTCACAAACAGAACAAAATAAAATGGAAGCCAGACTCCCAGGAATCAAAGATAAAGAGAAGAGATGGATACCTCAGTCAAAGAAAAAGGTAAATCTAAGAGTCCTGGCTCAAAACAAGTAGGAAATCTGGGACACTAGAAAAAGGTCACATATAAGATTAAGAATAGAAGAAGTGGAAGTAACCCAAAAGTAAGGCACAGAAAATATTTTCAACTAAATCAGAGAGGAAACTTTCCTTTTTTTTGTTTTTTTCTCCTTTATTAATTTATTCTTGTTACATCTCAATGGTTATCCCATCCCTTGTATCCTCCCATTCTTCCCTCCTCCCCATTTTCCCCTTATTCCCCTCCCCTATGACTGTTCCTTAGGGGGATTACCTCCACCTATATATGCCCACTCTCTCCATATCTCTTCAATATAGTACTCGAAGTTCTAGCCAGAGCAATAAGACAACAAAAGGAGATCAAAGGTATTCAAATGGGAAAAAAGGAAACTTTCCTTAACCCAAAGAAGATGCCTATCAAGGCTAAAGAAGCCTACAGAACAACAAATGGACTAGATCAGAAAACAAATTCCCCTCAGCATATAAAAATCAAAACACTTAGTATCCAGAACAACAACAACAACAACAACAACAAAAGATTATTAAAAGTTGCAAGGGAAAAAGATGAAGGATAACGTAAAGGCAGACCTATTAGGATAAACCTGAATTCTCGGTGGTGACTCTAAATCCAGAAGGGCCTGGACGGATATTGTAAAGACTCTAAGAGACCGCAGATGACAGCACAGACCTACCAAGTAAAACTTCTAGTCACAAGAGATGAAGAAATTGAGATATTCCATGATAAGACCTAAATGAAGTATTAGCTGCCCCTCCCCAAACCAAGCCATACAGAAGGCTCTAGAAAGAAAACTAACCTAAAGAGGTTAACCAAAGCCGAGAAAACCGAGGGAATAAATAATTCCAGAAAATCAAGGAGGGGAAACACACACACACCACCACCACCACTATCAACAACAACAACAACTGAAACAGAGCTGCAGCTGGACACCTTATGTCTCCAACTAAAAGTTTAAGTACTTTTCCAGTACTAGTAATGAGTTATACCTAACCGAGTTTTTGGCCTAGGCGTAATGCCACAAAAACCCAGGCTGTTGCTAAGACTATAGGGTGTTCATCACAAACTAACATCAGGTCTTATTGTGGAAGACAACACCTATAGAACTCATTAAACATGGAGAAGTTGATCTGGTGCCCTCCCCTACACACACTTTGGCACAGTTAGGTATTCTGTATGCTACCAAAGGAAAAAAGTGAAACACCAAGCCAGCCACAAAGCCTCTGATTTGCAATGGTATCCTGCCTAAAAAATATGCTTGTGAAACGGTGCCACAAAGCTTGAGGGAGCAACCAACCAATATTGGATTTAACTACAGCACACTCCACAAGATACAGCCCAAGCAGTGTTGGTACTGCATGTGCAACCAATACCAAAACTACATAGGCCATGAACTAAAGTAAAACCAAATACTACTGGGCTAAAAAAAAAATAAAGGTAGCAATAAAACAACTCCAAATGACATTCTGCTGTAGCAACAGAACAGTGCCTTGCTCAGTCACCGCCAGCGAAGCCTCCTGCAGCAGACAGGAACAAATACAAAGACCCATAGGCAGGTATTATCCAGAAAGTTAGAGACCTTGGGACTCAGTCCTAAACATGGTTTCTCCATCAAACCCCTCACCTCAGGACTTAGGGAGCTTCTTACACAGGGAAGTAGAAAGAATGTAAGAGCCAGAGGACCCACGCAAAATAAGGCCCTCTAAATCAACAGGATCGACACACTTATAAACTCACAGAGGCTAAGGCAGCATACACAGGATCTGCAAAAATTCTGCACCAGATGCAGTGGTAGAGCTGAAAGATGTGACACATGATCACATCCCTAAAAACAGAAGCTATCTCTAGTTGATAACCACTTGCGAGTAAAAATGTAGTTTCATCCAAGGGAGTCTCACTGTGGGAAAAACAAAAACTATTCTGTAAGGTAGGCTTCTGCATCTCCAGCAGTAAATGACCAAAGGAAAGGAACTCAAAGGCCACCTTGGAGGGTCCTTGTCTCATAATGTCATGTCATGGCTGTTTTCCTTCTGTTTGTTTGTTTGTTTGTTTGTTTATTTTTTGTCCAACTCTGATGTGTTTGGTTTTATTTTATCTCATCATCTTACGTTATAATCCCACAAACGTCTGTTTGTTTTCTAATGAGAGACAAAATGGTGGGGGGGGTGACATCGGGATGGGAATAGAGGTGGTGGAAGAGATAGGAGCAGTAAAGACAGTGGAAACCATAATTAGGATATTATGTTAAAAGTATTTTCAATAAAAGGGAAATATTTTGATTGGAAGTGAAAAACTCATGTAATGAATAAATTTTCGTGTACAGACATTTTTCACTTAGCATCTATGAAGATCACTTTAGCATTTCTTACTTCTTATTAATAACCACTCATCCTTTCATGCCTCGCGCTGATTAATGTACTTTTTGAAAATTTGTAATTCACCACTTTAATAAAGTGAATTTTACAATGTCAAAAGAAGAAATCTCCAGATATTTCTCACTTCATTCTCACTACCCCAAAATGAACATTTTTATTAAATTAATGCTGACTGTTGTATCACTGTACCATATAGTATGTGCACATATGAGTGTATGGTACATAATTTGTTATAGTGAGAAAATAAGTATCTAATAATAGTGACATCGGTAATGATAATATGTATTATTTTCTTTAAGGTAGCTTTATTCTTAATATTCTTTAAGCTAGCTATTATTGCTATTTTTTGAAATGTGGTACAGGAAATGGAGTTAGTGATGTTCTGAAAGAGTAGAACTTTAAGGAGGTGAAGGGGTGGCATGTGGGATCAGCGATGTTTGTCTAGCATGCACAACGCCTACATTAGTTCACGACTACACTCAGGGAATATGACCACTGGTCTCTAGTAGTTTTGGCATTTCTACCTAATTAGCCATTTCCTACAAAAGTGAGTTTTCAGAAAACATCAAGCCAGGCCCCTCTACCTTTACAGTCCTCCCTATAACAATATCAGCTGTGCCTAGCATGTTTTTCACAGCTGTTATATGTTGCCATTGTCAATATTCTGTTAGGACTCACCCACAAGGCTTCACCAGAGGTTGACCATAGACAATACCTACAATGATGGCTAACCTTGGTTGTCAACCTGAGTATATCTAGAACCAGCTAAAACCCAAACACTTCAGCATACCTGTGAGGGATATATCTATATCTATATCCATCTATACATACATACATACATACATACATACATACATACATACATATAGATGGATAGATAGATAGATGATAGAATTTGAGAGGGGGAAGAGCCAATTTAAACACAGATCATTTGAGATAGGAAGACACAACTAAAATCTGGTGACATCTCGTATAAAAAGCTTTTACTTTTGCCTGCTTATCTCATCATCATGAGCAATTTTATTTACCCCACTGCTAAGGCCTTCCTTCACTAGTGCCAGATCCCAGTGAAAAAATATAAGAGTCTTGCCTTTCCAATAGAGACAGCCATTCTGGGAATAGCTGAACCACAAGCTATAATTTATTATATTAAAATCCCCTTCAATGTATGTAGATTCATTTTGTCAGTTCTGTTGCTTTAGATAATTCTTACTAATACCCCCATTGTATGACTTTGGCCATCAAGAATGTGAACTAAACAAATCTCTTAACATTATAAAGTACCCAACTATAGTCTTATTTATTATATTTATTTATTTATTTACTTATTGCTGTAGTAACACAAAACATGTACTAAGACAGAGTGATTCCTGACATTTAAAATCATAAGTACCCATTGCTGTAATGAGTGGTGGGAAGTATTGCTATTACACGGTATTTATTTAGTAGAGGTAATTTTTAGGATGATAGAGGAATGTGTAAGAAACTATTTTTTGTTCCTTATCTACACAAAAATTTTACTTGTGTCTAGGTTAAGGAAATAATTCCACAGTGTAAGCTGCTTCATGGCCTAGAATAAGGATTATGATAACAATAATATTAAGAAATACAGAAAATAGAAAATAACTTCTTATATACTGTGGCTCAGCATTTAAAAAGAGGAAGGTAGACATCTAGATACCAGCACAGGAGATACTGATAATATATAGGTCAAAACATGGGTTATGGGACAATATATATACTGTGCTGGCTGGTTTTATGTCAACTTGACACAATGAATAGCCATTTGATATGAGAGAACCTCAAATAAGATAATGCCTATAGAAGATGGGGCCTTAAGCAAGCAAGCATGCAGGGCATTTTGAAAAATTAGTAATTGTTGTGAGAGTGCCCAGCCCATCACAGGTGGTGACACCCCTGGGATAATGGACCTGGCTACTGTAGGAATGTGGGCTGAGCAAGTTATGAGGAACAAAGTAGTAAGCTACACTCCTCTGTAGCTTCTTCATGAGCCATTAACTCCAAGATCCTGCCCTATTTGAGTTCCTTAGCTGCCCTCAAAGGACAGGGTATGTAAACCAAATAAACACTTTCCTCCCCAAGTTGCTTTTGGTCTTGGTGTTTTGTCACAGAAATAGGTACCCCAACCAAAACAGGCACAAAATGTTTTCATATTGACAAATCAATAACGAAGTTTTGCCTAATTAACTTTATATATTTACAATAGTTTCTGAGACATGAAATGTATGCACTGAAACACAACCTGGGATTTGAAGAGTTGGCATAATATTTATTTCTATACTGCTTATAAGTAAGAATTTCTTTCTTTTCTTTTAAGAAACTTCAAAGGCCTTAAGACAAGTCCACCAGAACCTCTCCCACATTGAACTGTCATTCTGTGAGTACCATCACCACATGGGAGAAAGAAGCAGGAAGCAATATGCTCTTTCATGTCTCAAGTTCATTCTCTTCAAATCATCATTCCTGCTTTGAAATTTTTGACTGAAAAGGGAAACTTTGCTCAAGCCACTGTCACCCTTTATGGATGAGTTGAGGGGAGGTCTTTCTTCCTTTTGAGTGTTTTAAAAAAAATCATTCTGAACTCCAAATCATCTGTTTAACGTGTCACATTTTATATAGATGGTCATCCCAGATTTAGGTTAGAGGGCTTATAGTGACTGTGTGAGAATAGTAGGTTTGTATGGATCTAGAGACATGTATGTATTGTATGCATGTCTTTGAATATGTGTTGAAAGTTCATATAAATATAGGCACAAATTCTGTCTGTTTACACTTATATTTTATAGAAAATATATGTACATATACACCCATACATATATGTATATATATATGTATATACCTTGGACATGTACAGATACAAAGAAATAGGCATCTAAGAACAATGTTCCTTTAAAAGTAGGAAAATTTTTAGACTTCTCATTTGTAGCAAGTACTGAAAGTTAAATTGCAGTGATTCACCACAAGCACACTTACTGACGTCATGTTCACAGGGGTACTATATTTTAGGAAAACATGTGTATGTGAGGATTCTGCAAATACAATGGTGTTTGAGATTATAGTTCACTATTTGACAAATAGATTTTATATAAAAAAAGGCACTTATTTGAATCATGCCATAACAAAACTTTTCTTCTAACTGCCTCATTTCTTCCACAAACTAAAAAGCTAGTACACAGGAAGAAATACACTTATGATTTAAAAATAGACAAATTTAGCGTAATACTGTAAATTGCACAATACTGAAAATTTGAAAACTAAGATGTTCAGTGAATTACCATTGCTATTGTGATGTGCTTCCCCTTGCCTCCTACAAATGTTTGTAAGCCTTAGAATGATATAAACACAGTGTACAATTTATTTCAATACTCTGCTGCATTACATACTTATTTTTTCTTCCTTCCAATTTGAATTTATATGGTCAGATATAAACATATATAAAACAACAATGTTTTCAAGAATTTCAAATTCTGTGTGTCCAAGAATACAGGCTATCTCTGATTCCTTCATATTTTCCTATATGTAATTACAAAACAATTACTTATGAAAGGTAGTGGAATGATTTTACTTTGAATGAAGGAAACAAAAGATACATACTGCACCCAAAAATTATTTAAGTATTTGTAAATTTGTATTAAAGACTCCATATTAATGCTATGCATCTTCTACTGTGTGGTATGGATGCACACACAAAAGTGTGATCAAAAAAGTTTCTAATCAGACAGAAAGCAACACAAAACAATTATCTGTCAAGCATCAACAGTGAATAAAACAAAATTAATAACCAGTACGCAGGAAAGTGAGCGTCATATAATACAACCTTGGATAGATTGATAGATAACTACAGCTATTTCACCTAAAACCTGAGCTTGGCCTTCCTTTAGATTTCTCTTTTTTCTAGAAAATATTTTTGAGGAAGAAAAGAAGCCACAATCTAAGCAGATTTCTCACAGGTTCCCTTTCATGTAAGATGCTAGCCTGAGATTGTTTAGACTACTGCTGAAGCAAAATGGAGCTATGAAGTTAATTTACAGAATGTAAATTCTGTTGTTCTCCTAAGACTTTAATTTCAGAACATCCCCTACTCTTCATCTGTTCTCATGAATAAATGGACTTTACCATTATTTATGTATACCCTATTGATTGTTCTGATGGTGAGATGAAATAAATAAGACATCATCCCAGGAATGTACTTTTTATAAAGACCTGACTCTTCTCATGATCTCTTCAATAAAGCATTTGCAAGAAAATAATTTGAATTCCTACTCATTGAACATAATATTTATCATAAATAACTCAGCTATATGAATAGGATTGCTTCAGATGGTATAAGAAAAATGGGCCTCACCAGAGAAGCGGGAGAGATTTAAGTATATGTTAGTTGGGGAACCCTGTAGAATCTGGCTATGAAAACATTCCTTTACGCAACAATGAAGCAATGAAATGGAGCAAAAGGATCAAACCAGACTGAAAATCAGAAAATAAGATACACAATTAACTTTTTTTCTAAAAAAGCAAATGTCTGGACAGCATTTTCCCACCTGTCAGAACACATCTTGTGTTTCTTAACTCCACAAATGGCATAGGAAGAGCCTTAGCATTACGTGGGAAACTCATTAAGTTTTAATGCCCAGGTTCTATCAGATCTATGTGCTCTAAATCTCCTGATGAGGTTTCCTGGCATTGGCCAGAATGTGAAGCCAGGTAGTATGCCATAAACATCACTGTCTCTAGTTTATGCCACATTTTTAATATTTATGCCACCTTTCTACTATCCAGCATTGGTTTGAGGGGCAAAAATTCTGATGCTGTTTTCAAGTACTTAGTTCAATATAAAAGCAAACTGAAGGTCATATTTTTAGCTATGGGTGGTGTACTTACTGCAGTTGTCAGCTCTTCTGTTGTCTCGGATCACTATTCTCTGGTTAATGGTGCTGAAGAGCGTCGTCCAGTTAATGGTGTGATAATAGCACAGGTTGCTGTTGTCAGTAATGTAGATGTTGCCTGCACTGATCTCCTTCAGGGACTGGAACTGTAAGGAGGTGATGCCTTGTTGTTTGAGAATAAGCAACGAGAGACCACTAGAAAGCAGAAGGGGAGTCAGAGGAAATAGATAATTATGAAATATACTGTAGACTTCAGTAAGGATATAACATCAATATAAAAGAGAACTGGTTCTTTATACTGCACTATGGTCAACATTTTTCAATCTGTGTTTCAAAATATTTTATCAGGTTTAAATTATACTCTCCACATCACAGTGTCTCAGTCAACTAAAGGGCATTGATCTGTCTTTGGTAGATACAAGTTCTATGTTTTACTAGTAATTTTAAATACACTTGGCTTTAAATTTATATCTGTCCTTAGAAACATAAGCAAGGACATTATATCATGGGCAGGGAGACATAATTTTTTGATTTTTTTCTTCTTTTCTAAATGCCTTGAATTTCTGACTACTGTATTTTAATAATGTCTGCAGTAATTAATATTTTATTCAATGGATAATAAAACTTCTTAGCATTAGGTATTTGTATAAGTTTATATCCTAATTATCCTCTTTTATTACATCTTTTTATTTTACCCTTTTCATGATATGTTTATTGGTTTCAATGTGGCATTTTCAGTCATATATGTTTTTATAGTTTCCTAAAGTTATTTTCTTCTATTTTCTGTCCACAATCACTGACCTATCTCTTCTTCCCAAATAATTTATTTTCACATCTTGTCATGTCATATCTATCTGTCTGTCTATCTATCTATCTATCTATCTATCTATCTATCTATCTATCTATCATCTGTCTGTCTGTCTATTTATGTTTATATTCTGTATTACAGAAAATATGCGATTGCCTTTGGTAATACAGTTTATTTTCCTTTACACAGTCCCCAGTACCACACATTTCCTGCAAATGGCATGATGATTTTTTATTCATATGGTAGAATTTTATTTCAGTATGTGTGTGTTTATACAATTTATACATTTGTTATTTCTTTTGAGAACTTTGTATATGAGTACCATATTTACATAATTCCCACTCCAGACTTTATATTCTTAATCACCCTATGATATATATATATATATATATATATATATATATATATATATATATATATATATATATATACACATACATACATATAGTGGATAAACTATCAGGGGGCTCATCTCTGGAAAAGACTGATTCTTCATTTCTTAGCCCTCATTAATTGTCTCCAATTGGTGTCCTGTAAGAGTTCCTCTATCCACACTGGGAAGTCAAACAATATTGTCATTATAACCATGCATCTATTGACAGGCCCAGCCATTCCTTAACTTGGCTATTGTGAACAGGGCTGCAATAATAAATGTAACATATTCCTGCTGTATGCTAACTTTGGGTATATATGTAAGAAGTGTATAGCTTGATCCTATTTTGATGGGTGAGGAATCCCCAAGTAATTTCCCTTCTTGATACTAGTTTGCATTTATACGTGTGTGTGTGTGTGTGTGTGTGTGTGTGTGTGTGTGTGTATGTGTTTTCTCCTGCAGCCTTTTTTTTTTTTTTTTTAGCATTTGCTATCTTTTGTTTTCTCAGTGACCTGCATTCTGACTGGAGTGATGACACTGACTTTCATTTTCTTTCATTTCCATTTTTAGATAAGAATGATGAACATTTTTTCAAGTAGTTATTAACCATTTGTACTTCTTTTCAAAACAAAGGGCTATATTTGTTTTTAAATTTTGTTTTAATAGTTAACTTTAACTGATACAAATTAAAAGAAACTTTTAAAAAGCAGTGAAATTTAAAGGTGCACTTATCATGCCATCTAAACCACTGACATTAGTATTTGCTAACAGTATCTTTCTGACCTCTGCATTTCTTGTTCACCACTAAAGATAAGGAGGCTATTCCAGTAATATCAGCCTAGTTTGTGTGGCACTAACACTGGCAACAGAGATAAAACTCACGTCTCTGGGTACAACAGCACTTATTTCCCACACACTCAAGTCATTGCTGAATCAGCTAAGTCTTTATTTCAGTATAATATAAATTAAAAATAAGTTCAATTTTACAGGCCACTTCATATGCCTCATTCTTGAAAAACATTAATATCAGCTCAGTCAAAATGTACTTGCAAATCAAACTGAATTTTATGTGTTTCACATCATGTCAGTAGGCTAATCTTAGGAAGCAATCCACGGATGGGTAATATTGATTGATGATTTTTGCATTAAAGAGCTTGTGATAGTCCTCCTTATACTGGTGTAGTTAATGGTACTGAACACATCCACCTACCTGTAGAGGACTCTCCCTCCTATGGTGACGAGGTTAGAGAAAACACTGAAATCTGTCATATTTGGGGGCCAAGATTGTATGTTCAGGAAACCTATAGGAAGTAATAAAGGAAGTAATTCATGATACTATTTTTCACAGACACTGTTAATTATTGTTCAAACATAATATATTGAAAGGTGTGAAGTAAGCAAAATGAAAACTACTTTTGAAATATCCACCATGTATTTATTATTTTAAAATTAAATAAAATTCTATCAGTGTCTGGAGTAAACAATAAAATAATAATTGATATCAAAGAGTGGTACCAAGAATCCATGCTTCTAAGACTCAGGGAATCATAAATGTGCACTGTCAAATATTGAAATAATAACATTTATTGTGGTAGATACATATACATAGACTTTTTATCAACTTTTATTTTCTGTGATGCTAGACCCAACTCTGATTCATAATTATAGAGCCATAGTTAGTAAAAAATTTAAAAATAGCAAATGTTCAAGTAAATATTGTGCTAAATGAGAGCTATATATTTCCCGTGCTAAACTTTCATTCTCATAATAAAGTTAATTGCAAAAGTCCAAGAATCATAAACCTTTTGGTTTTCAAACACAATAACAACAATATTTCAAAATTTATTTATGTAATTCTATTGGCTTCAAAATACAAAAGCTAAAAAGTGTTCAAAATCATGTGGTGTTTACAAATTATAACTTCTCTTAAAATTTATATTTACTATAATATTAAGTAATTATTTCAAGGAAACACAAGATAACCCAGCATTGTTTCTATATTATATGTATATAATTTTTAAAAGTACCTGTTATTTCTCTAACTGTCCGAAAGACATTAAGTTTCTCTGGGTCTATGGCATCAATTGCATTGTAAGGGTCCCTAGAAATCAAAAAGAGGAGCCAAATTTAAACTGATTATTTTCTAACCCAATACATTTGCTTCCATCTAAATACTATATTATTTAAAAATATAACAAATTTTAATACAAAATATATACACTTTGAATATTTCTGAAGTACCCTTTGCTTATGAAAATGCTTTGAAATAATTCATGTCTGATAATTTCTAAAGCTCTCATTAACGCAAGCTATTACAGGGGATGAGGGAGGGAGGGGAATTAGAGAGAATGAGAGAGGGCGATACAGTTGGGATGTGAAGAATTTAAACTGCAGAACAGGCAGGTAATTTATATTACTAATCCCACTATATGATAGCTCTGAGACCGGCTAAGAAATGATTGTCTAGGTACAGACAGTGCTTCTTCTTGGTTACAGAAACCCTATGAATTACTATTAGATGCCAGTCTTCACATGGCAGGGGTGAAGATTTACAGATTTTTTTTTCTGCACATACAAAGAGCAGAAAACCAGCCTTCAATGTTCTGTGCATCACACATACACACACACTTGATACACTTATAATTTTAGGACTGTATAATGCTTGTGAGAAATTATAAGCTTTCAGAGCAAAATAACCAGACACTGACATTGGATCAGACTAGACAGGATGCGTTCCTCTCAGCATGCTGGACACTGACATCCTGTATCCTTCATGTTCCAGCACCAAATGCTTCAAGTTTTCTTCATCATCAGAACAAGACAGTTCCCAGGACACATTCAAAGGAAGCTTACAATCCCAATTGGTCCAGCATTTCAGACTGTCCCACACAGGACTCTAATTAAGCCTGGGATTTCTCAACATTTAGAAACTGGATCACAATGCCATTCCTAGATTGTTTAACCATTTCCCTAATTTCATTTAAGCCCCTACAAAGGTATTATTCATCCCAAATCAGCTAGAAGAAACTTTAAGAGAACAATGCCCATTCCCTTTTACGGGCGTTGAGTAGGTTTTCGGTTGCTTCTTAGGGCTATAGAGGGTTATTACCAATAAGAGTTGGTTATAAGTTATTATATGCCTATATATAGATAAAACAAAGTTAGACACAGGGATGTCTGCCTTTTTCTTTATCTTACATTCTTAAGTTTGGAAAAGGGGTTGAAAATAAAGAAAGGGAATATAGAAATATATAGGGGAGATAGAACAAAAAGTAGATTAGTGAATCTACTCCTCAACTTAATGCCTCAATTGTCACTCACAAGGTTATTTTTAATTCACTGGTATAGAATTTTGCATATAGATGCAAATGAGTTTAATTTTAGTTACAGTGGTATAGAATTCAAATGTAAAATTATTCCTCACTATATCTATATCTCTCTCTGTGTGTGTATATATATATATATATATATATATATATATATATATATATATATATATATATATATATTTCTACTCCAATATAAGTTATTGTACCCAAATAACTCAATTTAAATGCAAAGTTTACTTCCAATGCTTTGAAAGTGCTATTGCAAGCTGTTTAGGATAAATAAGTTATACAAGTTAATTGTTAGTTGATCAAATCATGGTCACATCATTTGCTAGTTTGCTTTTATCACAAGAATATACATCTTAAGTGCAGCAGGTAGATATGATTTTATGGAAAGATAAAGCAGGAAAGTTAGATAAGGTCTTCCAAAAAACCTCAGAGACATGCAGAATATGGTATTTATTTTGTTTTAATTTTTTATTATTTTAAAGATTCACTGATAATGAGCTTAATTCCTGGAAACACCCAACTACCTCAAAGAGGATAATGAGCATCAAAGAACCTCCTTATAGAGATGGCTTCAAGTGTGGCAAACAAGCCACTGGGCAAAATGTCCTAATTTCTGCCACAGACAGAATTCTGCCTAAAAATGGGCAAGTTTGAATGCAGGCAGAGTTGACAGCCAAACTCTGCAAAGACAAGGTAAGCAAGTCCTCAATAGTTCCTACCTCACAAATATATCTGTCAGCATATTGGGCCAGAAGGCTGAAGAAGATGCTCCAACATTATAGAGAATTTTGGGTGACTATTCAGATAGAAAAATGTCTCTGTCATCTTCTCATTTAGGAAGCTATTAACCTGCACTCCCAGCAGACTCAAGTAATCAATTTCATTGCTTCTCAAGTCTCTGATGGAGTTGGAGACCAGGTAGCTTAGTTTTATAATGAAGCTTAGTTGTTTAGAGGTTAAGATGTTTTTAGGACTACATAGGTGTTTTTAAGTTGATAATGACAATATGTGATGGAGATTGATTTGCATTCGGAAGTTTAGATGCACCAAGATAGGAAAGATGTTTTCTTCAAGGATGTCAAATACAAATAGCCAAAACACTAAGAATGTAACATTTATATAATTCCTGATTATGTCATGGTTCTTCTTGCTATAGGCAATGTGTGTAATAATATAAATGTATATGTAAAAAATAAAAATAAAAAACCAGCTATTATATTATTTTTTTTTTCATCTTACAAAAATATTTTAGGTAAATATTGGTCATGCAAAATAATGGCATACTTGAGTATCAAGTCCAACATTATAGCAAACTGTCTAAGCAATTAAAGCAATGCTTTCAGTAATTTGAGGAGCATATCCATTTGTAAGTTCTTTATTCTTTTAGAAGGCTATATGTGATGTGTAGAGACTTCACACCTCCATGGAAATGAAACTTCTATGCACTGATCACTTTTCTATGAGATGCTGCACATTCTAAAAAGAATGAACTTAGGCTTTTCAGGAATTATTGATTAAATTAAAAGAATGTAATTCTTCCTGTGAACAAGTATCTTTTGCACGCACCTGTGAGAACTTTCTATATCGTGTAGCAAAAACCATTAGAATACAGTGATCTCTTTGAATGCAATCTTATTTGAGTTATTAACCAATATAAATTCTAACAGTCCAACAAACCAACAGGTATATGGCATAGCTGCAGGAAATGGAGTCTGCATCAGCTGAAAGTAGATCTTTGAAAGGTTATTATTTTCAGCAACTATGAATTCCAGGTTGGTTTCTCAAACCACCTGACATTAGCTTTTGTGACTTGTTTCATCAGCATATTACTCCACCCAATGGACCATCTCATCTCTTTAAAAAAAGGCTTGCTTAAATTACATTTTAAACTAAGAAATGCTATCAATGCAATGTACTAGTTGTTAATGCACATTGCTGTAGAAGGCTCTGATGCTATACATTGCTGAGACTGAGATACTGCCGGCACACTTTTCTATGACTCAAAAATAAACTATTGTTTCAGAGTATTCCCAGTGTCACATGACTATCTCTAGAAAGCTTAAAGCTTAAGTAAAGTATCTCAAAAAATTAAATTCTTGCTCTCACATACACCCTCTCATACATATATGCATAAATACAAGTATGTGTACATATGCACATATGTACATATTTGTGTGTTACATAATACATGATCATTCTTTTAAGGCACATATCAGCAAAATAAAGTATAATATGTAGGAGACCTTTCCTATTATTACTTATGAGTTTTTTTTTTGTGGTTCTTCTTGCTGTAGGTAGTTTATTGAATAGACGTGTGATAATACAAATGTATATGTATTATCTTTAAATATTTTTTTATGCTTGGAAAATTCTCACACATATACAATGTATCTTGAACACATTTGACTCTACTCCCTCATTCAAATTTCCTCCCCCCTCACCCAATACATTCCCATACAAATGTCATGTCCTCTTTCTGATACAAAATATTAGAACACACTGACCCGAGTTCATGGTGCCCATATGCACACGGTTGTCAGGTAGTCCACTGGGATACAGGACAAGATGTTGGTGACCACCCCACCCAAAGAAAAGAAACTTTCCTCCGGCAGCCATCGGTTGGCTCCTTCTCAGCCATGTTACTGGTCACACCTCCATGCTGGATGGTTTAACTAGCTTGTTATTGTGCAGGTAGCCACAGATGTTGTAAGTGCATGTGTGCAACAGCCAGGCCACGTCCAGAAATCAACATTTCACAGAATACCTACTCACCCTTCAGTTCTTTAATTCTATATCCGACTTTTAGTATGAAAAACTCTCTTAAGCTGAGGGAAATATAGGCTCTGAAAATGGGGAATGTACTTTTTAACATTGTTCTGCCATGGAAAACAACACACAGCAATTCTGCCTACAAATTCAGGAGATCTGGCTTCACTGAGAAAGACTCAAATTTCAGGAACACCCACAGAAATGGGGCCAACTCAGACCATGACTGAAAACTTCTAGGTAGCAAGGAATGACATGGATTTTGAGCTATAAACATGAACTCGAATGAACCACAGACATTTTATATACTTAATTTTAGAGTTCAAGACTCCTTTAAAATAAATAAACAGAATTCTCCTTTTTAACTTCAAAGCCCCTCTGGGGAGTTCCATCTTAAAGCCACTGGGAGAGCCACAGTACCTTAAAATTTCTTTTCTACCTAAACATAGAACCATGTAAAAGAAGATTGTGACTCCCATGTCGTTGGTGACTCAAAATATCTTTTAGCATAGAAAGAAAAAAAATCGCAATTCTCCTGAGAGAAAGATATTTTATCATGAAACCTAGGAGTGACAGCCACTATTTGCCATTAATGTGACCTGTCTGGAAGAACTTTTCCTGCCAGACCTTTTCTGTGAAACAATGCCAATCTGCTTACGGGCAGCTTGTCGCTGTAAGAACATGTACAGGAACAATGTCAGGCGGAAGGATGAGAGGACTGTTGCCCTGATTACCCTGGACACCGTGCATGCCTGTGCTGCTCATTCTAACCAAGGAAATGAGTTGAATTTCCATTCCTGCCAATGACACCATTATGTCATTGTGTGAACATGCCAATTACATTTATTAATATATTTTTAAATACAAAAATTTAATTGGCAATCTGTCAAGACTGTATTTTCTGAAAGAAATGTCTTTCTGCATAATATATCATTTAATTACGACTTTTGTGCCCTCATTTTTAAGCAAGTGTGTCGATGAATACTAGTATGCTATTAAAAGTCACTATTAGGATGTTGAGAGTAATGGCAATGAAATTGCATAAAACCTTATATTTACTAGAAGTTTACTATTCACAATATCTACAGCAACCACTTGTAAAATCCACTCTACCCCTTCTTTCTCTCTCTCGCCCATTCATGCACACATACTGAATAAACTACCACCCCTATTTTTTAAAATAATTTTTTATTAATTTATTCTTGTTACATCTCTCAATGGTTATCCCATCCCTTGTATCCTCCCCTTCTTCCCTCCCTCCCATTTTCCCCTTATTCCCCTCCCCTATGACTGTTCCTGAGGGGGATTACCTCCCCCTGTATATGTTCATAGGGTATCAAGTCTCTTCTTGGTAACCTGCTGTCCTTCCTCTGAGTGCCACCAGGTCTCCCCCTCCAGGGGACATGGTCAAATGTAAGGCACCAGAGTACGTACCACCCCTATTTTTATACAGATATAAAGTGTTTTAGACCTATTGAATTGACTTAATTGTCATAGTTTTGTAAAGTGAATGGGAAGGATTTCAGAACATACAGCTCATGCTACCATGAGACTGAAGATGGAGGCATATCCTATTTCACATATATCTGTCTTGCAAAATGTCGTATATGGTTTCCCTTAGACACAACAGTATGCATTTTAACTTCGGGTATTCCAGCTTTCAGCAGTATGACTAAGGACAGATGATCACCTGAACTAAGAAGCAGGATGTATCTGAAATAAAACTTTGACTTTATGTGCTTCCAAAGATAGTCTATAAAGGACTTTCATTGATCCATAAAGTAATATTTATTGAACACGTCTCTGAGCTATAAGCTAGACAGACTTGGCGGTTTTCCTCTTGCCGTCTTACCTGCCTCGCTTTGGTGTTTCCCCTTCCCGCTGCCCTACTCGCCCCTCCTCTTTCCTTACCTTTTGTATCATTCTTTAAGATTTTCCTGGCACGGGTCTCTAAACAAATCAAAATAGTTTTTGATTTATTTAGCAAACACAACCAGAAGAGCTATTTATTACCAATCCATTTCCCAGTTTCTCACAGGAGGGAAGCGAGTGTTTGACATGAAATAGAACGCACCAAGCCCCATTCACACCATCCATCACGGGCCTGCAATTCAAACTCCACGCTGGTCCGGATCAGGTCACCTACGCCTACTGTATCATTCATCTTTAGTTGGGTTCATTTTAAAGAAAGTTTTCACCATTCGGATCTCTAGTCCATGGTGAGTTTTAAGGCAATTCTTCTTCACCTGAATGAATTAGTGATACGTTAGTCCTTACAAAATGAGGAATTTAAAGTTTCACTATTTGTCTGGGGTTCCTATTGTACAATACACTTGATCCTATGATACAGTTGTTACTATTTGTTTTGTAATTATATGTTGACTGTTACCTTACTCTGGAGCAGAGATGAAAAGTGTAAAATCCTCATAAATAGTAAAACTCCCCTAATAATCCTCTATGATGAAACAAGACTAAAATACTAATGCTAAACCTCATTAAATCATTTTTTTCCCAAAATTTCTCTCCCAGACATTATTTAGAAAATTTTTGACCATAGGCATGTCACTTTTCATAATTATTCTACTACAATAATTTTTACAGTGGTTCTCAATGGGGGGAGTATAACTTCATTAAGTGGAAATTGGAGCACTTACAGGAATGTTGTAATTGTAACAGTAATTAGGTTTTTAATAATAACCCAAGGGCAATGCTTTTAAAATCATCTTACAGCAAATGAGTTCCCTTTGTCCCCTACAATCTTAAAGCAAAATGGCCAGAGAGAACCTCAGGGTGCTACCTTTACACCGAATCATCTTTTCTATGTAATCCCCTAGCCATATTGTCCCAATTTCAAAGAAATGTAGTTACCTCCGTGTGTGTGTGTGTGTGTGTGTGTGTGTGTGTGTGTGTGTGTGAGAGAGAGAGAGAGAGAGAGAGAGAGAGAGAGAGAGAGAGAGAGAGAGAGAGAGATCTGTCTAGTTATTTTCTACTTCACTCTCCAGATATTCATATGACCTTTATTTTCCTGCACTTCTTATTCAGAATGATTTCTGATATCATTACTCATAAATCTAAATTTATGTGCTATGTAGAAAATGAGAATTTTTCTATAAATACCTTTTCATCATACTGGGCCATTTTCTTATGTTCATTTTAATTATAACTAGAAATTACAGTGATTTTTAAAATTTTAGTATTTAATAGTGCACATTATCTCTGGATTTTATTTTGAATTTTTAAAAATGTCAAACGTTTGAAAAACACATACATGTGACTATATGGTGTTAGGACTGACAATGCCAAAAAGCACTTCTGGGAAGCAATTTATGAGAAATGTTTTCGAATTGCACCAAACACCAATGTTTGGAATTTACTATGTTAAATCACATCTATGATGGTTGTTATCACCAGTGTAAAAGGATCTAGAATCACCTAGATAAATCTGAAAGCTGACCTATGAGAGATCATCTAGATCAGTTAGCCTCTGGGTAGACCTGTGAGAGATTATCTTGACTAGGTCAGTATAGGTGGAAAGACCAACTTGAAACTTGAATGACACTGTCTGCAGGCTGAAGTTGTGAGATGAATAAAAAGGAGAGAGAGAGAGAGAGAGAGAGAGAGAGAGAGAGAGAGAGAGAGAGAGAGAGCATGCAATGTGACCTGCTGGTTCAAGTCCTGAGTTCCTTTCTGTGTTAGGTGTATCTTGAAATTGTGAACCAATACAACCCTTCCTTTCTTAAGTTGCTTTTGTCAGGGTGTTTTATTATAGTAATAAGAATAATAACTAATACAGTGCCCATGTGGAAGGAGGCAATGGGAGTCAAGTAGCTCCATCTCAGTTTTGGATTCTCAGATGGTATTACTAACAGATGCTATTATTTTTGTCATAGGAATATTTAGTTTCAAAAATAATTAACATATACATATATCACTTTCTGGGTGACATGTGCTCATTAAGCTATATATTAGATGGTAGTATTAGCCCAGATCTCCTACCAATGGGCTAAAGATGCTAGGTTAACAATGCAGATTATTTCAAAAAACTGTGAGAACTTTAGTGAAGGTAACCGGATGGATGCCATCTGATAATGGTGAGGATTACTCAGCATATCACTGTCATGTATGAATGTGGGCTGAGAAGTACAAAGATTTCAAATGGAAGGTAGTAATCTTAACTTTAAGGAAAGCATTGGTTTGGCTAAAAATAAATCACTGGACAGAAGATGCATATATAATTTTATAGGCTGTGACACGAGGCCATATTAAAAACTGCAGTTTTAATAGAGATGTTGTATGCAAGAACATAAATAATAATTTGTTTGAATGAAGATAAATACTTTGTCCCATTGTTCATGCTGTTCTTATTTGGAAATATTTATTCATAATGTATTAAGATATTTTGCTTCCAGAAATGGGGTGATATATGTTCAGTATAAGAGTTTGAATTAAAATATGTGAGTGATAGTCTTTATTTGTAGCCTGTAGCACTAATATCTAGAGATCAAGTGGTAATATAGACAAATAGATAAGATACAAAGTATAGCTATTGACATTTTTATTACACAAAGAATACAAACTTGGTTATTTCCCCAGTTAAAGCCAGCAGGCGGCTCTGTAATGAAGGACCCCAGATAATGTAACAGTTTTTATTATCAAAATAAAATTCACTTTATAGTAACGCTAATTTCCCCATATAAAAGAAAAAGAGAGACAAGAATATGTCAGAACAAAGTAAACATTTAAAGGCAGCTCAGGAGAAGTTCAACTTAATTTCACGTCAGATTCTTCGAGTTATTGCATGTCAGTTGTTTTTAAATATATGTTGTTTTGAGTGAATTCTTTGTAAATTCAAATGGAACTTCTCACTTTGTCTGTTAGTATCATTTTCTTTAAAGTGGCTAAGACTGGAGCTTGCTGTGACTATGGGTTTTATGAGACTGTCATGAAAATACCTTCAAGCCGAATTACAAATTTGCGTTTTCATACTGGAATAATAACCAGCCTCCCAAGGCAGACGTGTCCCCAGACTACTGGAGGGCTGGTCACTACTTTGCCTGGAAAGAGTGTTAAGGAAACGTAAACCTCCTCTAGGTCCAGCTGACTCAGCAGCAATCAAGTGTGCCAAGCGGAGGAACTCCTTCACGTCGCAGAACAGTGCTGTAAAAACTGAATACTGACCCGTGAATCCCAGTCACAAGGAAGATGAGATTGCCGTTGATCTTTGTGCAGTTTATGAATTTGTCGATGTTACTGGAATCCACAGTCTGGGCTGACAACAGCGATCCCGTGCCGATGCCATCACATGCTATAGAAGCAAGAATCAGAATAAACAGCTGGAAAACATATTCTTGGCTAAAAACTCACTGCACTTTCATTAAAAAAAATAATGGCATTTATTTCGGAATTTTTAAATTACCTATTTTTTTAAAATAATAAAAAACAAAACAAAACAAGTTTTCCCCCCTTTGGTTTGTCGAGACAGGTTTTCTCTGTGTAGCCCTACCCATCCTTGGAACTCACTTTGTAGACCAGGCTGCCCTCAAACTCAGAGATTTGCCAGCCTATACTTCTGGAGTGCTGAGACTAAAGGAGTTGTTGGACTGCATGCCCAGCTGTTGCATTTATTTCCCTCCTTTGACGGTATATGGACTTATATGTGCTAAACCAATTCAATAGTGCTGACCCTACTCCCTTATCGGTTTAAAATAATTTTATTTAACCACTCTCCCATAAAGCCCAACTTCAAGAAAATGAAATTAAACTCAAAACACACACACAGACACACACACACACACACACACACACACACACACACACACACACACACACCCCTAACAAACAACAACAAGCGTGGAGTCTGTTTTGCGTTGGTCACCTCCTCCTGAGCATGAAGCCTGCCCTGGAGTGTGACTAATCTACACAGGGTCACTTCATTGGAAAAAAAACTGATTTCACCTTTTCCAACAAGTATAAATTACAAATAGCTTCTTGGTTAGCAGCGGGATTTAGTGCCCACTTACCCTTCTCTGGGCTGGGATTTTGTTTGGTTGAATTTGTGCAGACCTTTGAAAATGCCCTCACAGCCTCGATGCGTTCGTATGTTTCCTAGTTCATTGAAATTGGGTGGTTAGGGAGATAAAGCGAATCTGGGAAGACTTGGGAGAAGGGAAAGACTAGGATCCAAATGTATTCTTTGGCCATGAATGGTGATAAACACTTTTAATCCCAGCACTTGAAAGGCAGATTCCATTCATTCTTGAAGAGAGTCTCCCTTACTGATTCATTATTACATACATTCCATTTCCCCCTCTTAAGCCCTCCTATCTCATGAGTCCCTTTTTATTTTACACACACACACACACACACACACACACACACACACACACACACACACAAACTTAAATATGGATTGTATATTTCAGATAAAACATAGAACATTGTGTTTCTGAGTCTGACTTATTTTGCTTAACATAATGATTTGGGCTCCACCTGTTTTCCAAAATATGTTGTAATTTTTCTTTCTAAACTTTCATAATATAATATTTTCATTTTTTTTTGTTTATAGGCAACTATGCTAGTATGCTGGTTCTATTTTCTGGATGTTATGAATAGTACACCTGTGCACTCCGCAATGTGTCTATGTTGTGTTGGGTTAGAGCCTAGTGGTTATATACAAAAGTTGGGTATACAGTAGCTCTATTTTTTTCAGTATTTTAAAAAAATCAACTTGAAAATTTGTTTCCTTGTCAAAAAATCAAGTCTCTATAGGTATGGGGGTTTATTTCTGGCTCTTCGATTCAATTTCTTTGATCAACCAGCCTATTTCTATGTCAGTACCATGCTGTTTTTATTACTGTTGCTCTATTGTATAGCTTGAGATCCGGGTGGAGATTCCTCCAGAGGATATCTCATTGTCCAGGATTGTTTTAGCTAATCTGAGTATTTCGTTTCTCCATATGAAGTTGAGAATTGATCTTTCAAGGTCGGTAAAGAATTGTGTGCGTATTTTGATGGGAACTGCATTGAATCTATAGACTGCTTTGGTAAGATAGCCATTTTTACTATGTTGATTCTCCCAATCCATATATATCTGTCAGGTATATTGGGCGAGATGGCTGAAGAAGATGATCCAACAGTACAAAGAGTTTAGGGCGCCTATTCAGGTAGCAAACTGTCTCTGTCATCTTCTCGTTTGGGAAGCTACTAACCTGCACTCCTGGTATACTCAGATTATTAATTTTATTCTTTCTCAAGTCTCTGATGGGGTTGAAGACCAGATAGTTTAGTTCAACAATGAAGCTTAGTTTTTTAGGGCTTAAGATGTTTTTAGGTCTAGATAGATGTTTTAAGTAGATAATGATGAGATATGATAGATAGTGATTTACATTCAGAATTTTAGACTCACCAAGATAAAAAAGGTGTTTTCTTTAAGGCTGTCAAATATAAATAGCCAAAACATTAAGAATGTAAAATTTATATAATTCATGATTGTGTCATGGTTCTGCTTTTGTATATATGTGTAATAATATAAATGTATATGTAAATAACAAAAATGTTTAATAGAAGAACTGGTTTCCATAGTATCTGCACCATTTCACATTCTCATTGGTAGGCTATGGGTTCCCTTCTATTGCAAGCATTTGCCATTTAGTTTTGATAATAATCATCCGACTTTGGGTGAGGCAGGACATATAAACAATTTTAATATGTATTTTTCTGATGGCTTAAGACACTGAACATTTTGTCAGCTATTTGCTGGCTGTATGTATTCCTTCTTATGCAGACTGTCTACTCAGGCTGCACATGGTGGTTCACGCCTTTAATCCCAGCACTTAGGAGGCCGAGGCAGGCAGATCTCTCTGAGTTCCAGACCAGCCCAGTCTACAAAGTGAGTGCAAGACAGCCATGACTACACAGAGAAACTCTGTCTTCAAACAACCAACTCCCCAAAAAAGAAAGAAAAAAAAAAAGAAAGAAAGAAAAACTATCTACTCAGTTCATTAGCTCATTACATTACTTTAAATATTTATTCAGCATTTACTACTGAGAATGCATAACAATATTGTCTCTGTATCACAATCTATTGATCAAGAGCCATTGTCCAAATTCTTTTTAAATTTAAGTTTCCATCATTATCACCTAGTTATAACTACAATAAAACTTTTTATCAATTAATACTTATATGATCAAATTAAATTTCTTATAATTGTGTTCATTCTAAAATATGACTTTTGGACCTAAAAATATATTAATCTCTAAACAACTAAGCTTGATTGGAAAACAATACTATGTGGTCTTCAACATCATCAGATTTATAAGTTGATAATGACATAATATGATAGATATTTATTTCATTCAGGATTTTAGACACACCAAGAGAGGAAAGATGCTTCCTTCAAGGCTGCCAAATACAAATAGCCAAAACTCTATAACCTTAACACTTATACAATTCCTGATTGTTTCATGGCTCTTCTTGCTGTAGGTAGTATATTGTACATATGTGTAATAATATAAATGTATGTGTAAAATATTTTTTAAAAATTCTAAAAAATCATCTTAAAAGAAAAATATAACTTTTAATGTTTTCCAAAATTAAAAGCAGGTGTTTTAGTAAAATAACTCTTGATATATTAACCATTTACTGAATTCAATTTAAATAACTACCCTATAAAATATATATTAAATAGAGAATACTGTGAGAGGAGTTGGTGCCAGTGGCACACAAATATTTATACATATATTTTATATTACCTATGCTTTCTAAAGGCTCTACTTTGAAAACCGGTTTATGTGTTTGTGAGGTAGACCTATAAGATAGAGAGGGAATGAGATAGAGAGAGGCATTCACACACAAAAAGGCATACAATCTGAAAGCCTAACTTTGGAGAGATGTGAATTCCACTTTTATTTCGCTTAAAGTTGTTCTTCTGTGGAGGAATCTAAGCATCCATACCTAGACACTATTTCTTTCTTCACTAAAATTCTATAGCATAAATTATCCGTGACACTGCCTTACTACTTACAGTGCACATATTGCTCCACACATCTGTTAAAATATAGTTTTAAGACATGGAGAGTGAATTATGCATGGTCCTTCCCTTTGTGCCCTTATTATGTTTTGCAGATCTTTTTGTGTGGAAATAATTTATGGGATACTAAACAGTGAATCCTTGTTTTGTGCCAAACTTCTAACACTTGCTGCTTCTTGGTAATGATGTGGTTTGAGTACTTGCCTAGCATGACTGAAGTCATGGGTTGAATCTCCAGCATTATAAAAATAGAGAGAGATTGAGGGAGAGAGAGAGGGGGGAGGAGAGAGAGAGAGAGAGAGAGAGAGAGAGAGAGAGAGAGAGAGAGAGAGAGAGAGAGAGAAAGAAGAAGAAGAAGAAGAAGAAGAAGAAGGAGGAGGAGGAGGAGGAGGAGGAGGAGGAGGAGAGAGAGAGAGAGAGAGAGAGAGAAAAGAAGAAGGAGGAGAGAGAGAGAGAGAGAGAGAGAGAGAGAGAGAGAGAGAGAGAACAAGGAAATATCCTTTCTTCTTGGCTGCTCTGTTAGTATAATTCAAAGTCAATCAAACCCACTATTACTATTAGCCAGTATTTTTTAGAAAAACAAAGTTAAATAAAGTGTGTGTGAATGTGAGTGTGCGTGTGTGTGTGTGTGTGTGTGTGTGTGTGTGTGTGTGTGTGTGTGCGGTCAGTCATCTACTGTGGGAGCATTTTTTTTTTTCTGAGAAGCTAATGCCATGGTCTATTTAAAGGCACATGAAGCAAGTAGGTGCCATTTAATCCCATCACTCAAGAGGCAAAGGCAAGCAGATCGTTATGAATTTGAGGCCAGCCTGGTTTACAGAGCAAGCTCCAGAACAGCCATGTCTACCCAGGGAACCCCTATCTTGAAAACACAGCACCCCCAAACAACAACAGGAACAATACTGAAAGGTACAGGATAGCCTTTGCTAAAGTCTCCTGTTCTAACCCAAAACCCTGAAATATCACTCACCTTTGGGGCAAATATCAGTGCAAGGCTTACACATTTTAATCCCATTTTCTTCAACCTCCATCTTGGAACTAGGACAGGCACGCACACAAGAACTGGAATCTACCACAAAGTTGTCTGCATTAAAAAAAAAATTCAATAAGCAACAACGTTAATATTCAACCACCGAGTTTAAAAGAAGATGATCTAACAATCTGAAAGTGGCGCCATTGATCATATATGTGCCTCTGCCTCTGAAACAATCCCACCTCCAGATACTTCAACCTGAAACAGCGTCTCGAACGCACACAGCAACGTGTGCGTTTGGTTACTGCTCCACGTTCCGAATTATCCCCAAGACAGAGAGATTTCTATTATAGACGTAGGAAACTACGCTGCATTTAGTTTGTGTTCCTCAACAGTTCCAGTTCATTTCATGACATTATGCAAGCTGGAAGTCTAAAATACTTCAAGTTCATGAGGCACAAAGGAAGCTTAAGTTAAGCTGCCTTGGACCAAGACAGAGCACTTCAAATCCTAAAGGAAAGGTTTAAAATGCACCCTGTGTCTTATTGCAGTGTCACCCAAACTTCCAGATACATAGTGAAAAAACTGAAAGACACAACTTTAGCAAAATGCACAGTCAGACAGTGGGCATCTTATTACTTAGACATGGTGACAACCTTAGGGAACCAATATCTGTGAGGTGCCAAGACTGTCTTTTGGAAATAAAGAATAAGTTGCTACATCTAGACCTTTCAGAAACAAAGGGACAAGGTGTTGCTTGTGAAAATAGTCTGAAATGGGATGTCGTCACATCTTCCCCTGAATACTGCTCAGGAATGCCATAAAGGATTCCAAAAATGTTGCATGCCCAAAGCAGAAAAGACATGTGGTCTTCGTGGGACATGCGATCCAAGTGACTTTGTGTTGTTTCATGAATGGTGGAAGAAAATAAGGATTTAATAGGTCCCACCTATGAAAACCTAACGGAGACCTCTAGGTTTAAATATCAAGGCCCATTGTCAATGGCCTAAGATTTTATATAGATTAACAAACAGCATCTGAAATGCTTTCAGGACCTGATAGAAACAGATCTTAAATATGGGTCAGGGTTGGTTTATGGTCAGCATGGCCATCATCAGCATGCTCTTATTTGGAGGGATGAATGTATACTCTCAAGCAGAGACAACCCAGCTGCATGGAGACTTGAAGGAGGGCGCTGGGACAAGGTAGTGAAAGAAGTCAAGCCAGATACAAAGAAACATTTCCTAGTCAGTTACCAGCGGCCCAGTCACTTTATGTGGAGAAAAGAGTTACTCCAGAACTTGCTGTGTGAGAAGAAGATACAGAACATGCTGGGGTCCAAAGTAGAAGGATGGCAGGATAAGTAATCTGAAAAGGTCCTTACAATAAACATCACACTTTAAACAGTAGACCTCCAGCTTCTGGCTGTGCTGTGGACCCTTTCGAAGGTAGGCACTATGGGTTGCAAGTGATCATTAACGAGAGGCTTTTGAAGATCACTCCTGCCTCGGTTCTTACCTGCCTCAAACCTATCTCAATTCAAGAGTCTTTGCCACAAGCTCCACATGGAGACAATGGCTCTCTGCTTTATGAGGATTGAAATCCCTCACACCAGGAGACACATTTTAGCTTTTTCCCTCTTACATTGTTTCTGCTGGGTATGTTAATCATAGCTACAGAACTAATACAAGAATCACATGCAATCCTATGGAAGCAGAGTCCTGTATAATAAATTGTCTTGGATTACAAGTTAGATGCCATGGAATGCCTATGCACAAAGGACTCTCTCCAAGAGGCACTGAAACCTGGCCGTTCTTCCTTTTATTCAACAAGTTAAGAGTTTTTAGGTTTCAGAATGCTGAACCCGGAGAGTGGAGACCTGTGTGGAGAAGCTAAATGATCTTGGTTCCAAAGATAGTTGTAGTTTGGCAACCTAATCCCAGTGAACAAAGTCTACAGATGGCCTTTGAGGTACAGTAGAAAAAAGAGTGAGGTGTCTTATACTGGCCAAAAAGAAGGATATTCCGATATTCCAGGCATCCTATTTATATTATATAGATTGTAAAGCTCCACTTACATGATTATATGAGTAAATATAGTTATTTAATTAAAATATAAATAAATTACTTAGACTTTCCAATAGGTAAAATTCACATTGGTCATAGAATATTCATATGTATGTTTGATATATATATTCACATATACTGTTTAAACATAATAAAAGTAATGATGGTCTTGAATCTCTTGCATGTTATCTGTTTGCTGGATATCACTCAATAACCTTCATATCAATTAAATTACTAAGGCATATGTTCTACTGTAAGTAACCAATCATCAATTATTATATGCGTAAAGCCAATTCTATCAGGATCTGACCTTATTTAACATACAGTTTGCTGTCAACAATGATTTTTTTTCTGAGAAACAGCATCATGTGCTGAAACCCAAGTCATAGAGAACCTAAGTTTTAGGAATGAGCCCTACCACTGTAACCTCAAGTCTGGCTTGTCCTTATTATGAGTCCGGGTTTAGCACTTAAACATATGGATCTTTACTTACTTATTTTTGCAAAATACAATTGTTAGGACCCACAGCTAATGTTAACTGATTTACCATTTTTAATTTTCCAGTTCGAAATGAAATTGATCACACATAGAACCTCTCTATTTTCCAGTAGAGATCTGGTTATTTGATGCATCTTAGTGTGTCACTTACGCGGGCATTTCTTCACACAGAATGCTCCATACGTGTACTTTGCATTGAAGTTGTGTTCCAGTTGAAAGGTGGTTGGGTTGTAGACAAATGTTTGTGGACACTGAGTAACACAGGCTCCACTGTCATTGAAGTTCATGCAGGCCTGCAACACAGCAGAAGCATGGATAAGCAACCTTCCTCATCCTTGTGTATTAAGCCCTGCTGTCCTGGTCTCATGAAAAGTACCATACCTTATTGTTATATTTCAATTTTATAAATCCTGTCCTAATGGTTAATTTCTAAGTCATTCTGCCTTTCAGTTTCCATCAGCTTCTCGCCCGCTCTTGCATCAGTAAATGGTACTGTGATTACTGCTCTTCACATAGAGTATTGTATATCTACACAGTCTTAAACTGAGTATTGGTTTATAATATTTAAGATAGATAGAAGTGGAAGATTATTTGAGTTCACACTAATTCAACATACTTATGTTTAATCAGGACAGAGTGTTTGTCTCCAGTTCTGTAGGTACGATTTTTTTTTTTCTCTTTTGAGTGTGGTTGGTTAACTTGTGCCTTTTGTGGCTTGCTGAGTACACATGGCCTATCCTATTACAGTAGAAAACATCGTAACGGTGATTTATTTACTTATACTTAAGGAGAAGCTAGGGCAAAGGCCAATCAACTATTATAGTCATAACTGTAAATCTGAAGAAGTGGTAAACTATCTTTAGTTGGGGGGGGTAAATAAAATTGCATCATTTTCCACAATGGTACATCATATAATGAAGCCCTCATGTTCAAAAGGCATTTGTTTTTGCTAACACACATATGTCTTCAAATGTCTTTTTATTAATAGTCCCTAATTCACTTAAGAAGAATTAAAAACCATTTTCCTACATGAGAGTAAGGTTTATTGATGTCACAAGAAAGCACATATAAACATGTGACTAACAAACATAGGCATAATATAATTCTTTTAATTAAGAATAGAGGCTTCTTATGAATAATTAAGTGCTCAGAAAAGAACCAAAGTTCTGTTTTACACTTCATTATAAATTGTCATATGGTTATTAGTGAGAATTTATTCTGTTTCCTCCCAACATTTGCTTCATCAATTGTTGTTTTAGCAAACAGTTTATCACGACGACACTTCTCTGATGATGGTCTACAAGGTGTATAATCAGAGCGAGACTCACTGATGATACATTATTCACTAAGATGACACTTTGTAGGAAGACTCTATTAAAAAGCAATCTAGAAAACAGTAAGTTTTAATTTATAGCCATGACACATCATGTGTTCTTATAACTGAACACATTTCCTGCGTTGGTTCGCAATGTACATAGACTGCCTTGGGACAAAGGGAGGTAAGCCAGAGGACTTTTACCTTCCAGTTAGCACGCAAGCATGGTGAAACTTACACCAAAGCCACAGCCTGGCACTCGGGAACATTCTGTGATAAGTGCCAAAATAGAATCGGTGGACCGTTCCAGTAGTGTAATGAAAGAGAGCTCTGGAGAGCACCTGGTACTGCTTATCACAATAATACAAGAGGAGGTGCACGTTGCCACATCCTACAGGGAGAGATTTTTCTACTGCTTAACGCCACTCTGGCTTTGGAATTGTTAATGCCATACCTGCAGTGTGCAGTGTCTGCAAAATCAAACTTGAAATGCCCCGCCCCCACCCGCCCTGCCTTTGCTGATGACGGACAGGAAAGAGCTCCCCCAGTTCAGCAGCTTAGGTTCTTCCTTAGAAGTTTTAACACGCAGTATCCCCTCTATTCTCTCACTGAATCCACTTTAACTAGACTTAGTTTTGTTCACCAGAGAATCCTATCAGACAAATTCAGTGTTTTACTTTTTTTTTTTAATTCAAGCAATAATATGCTATCGCACCCGTGCTCTTATTTTTATTTTGCTTACCAGATGAGGACTTGGTTTTTAAAATTTTCAATTTTAACGTGTGTTTGTTTGATGGAACAAAATAAATTTCTAACGTGCACTTTTAGATTTTTTTTAGAAGTAGAAAGAATAAATTGTTGTACATTTTTAAAAATAAAATTGCCATTTATTATTTTAGAATAAAATTAAAATAGTATTCTGGTTTATAAATGAATAAAGTTATATATTCCAAAGAACAAAAACTTATATCAAACATAAAATATCAATTTTAATTTTAAAATTTTCAATGATGCTGTTTCATTTATATAAAAATAAAACATACAAATTATCATGTAGATAGTATTTAATGTGCATTCTTAATTTTAAATATAGAAAAATACTTGTTTGTTAACAGGGCAACCTGAAAAACATTTAAATGTGTAGAATCTTCTGATATAACCTTACAGCTGATATTCAGGAGTCAAGCCGTCCTCACTCATGGAAGTTAACAGCGCAACCACACAAAGCGGTAAACACTGAATGTCTGCAAATTACATTCTCCGTTCCTGAAAGCATGTTCTCAATCATCTTCTCCAATACATTCCCTTCATCCATAAACTATCAGAAAGGTAGAATTGATTTAACTGGCACAAAAAGAATTCTGTTTAATCAATAGCCAACCCCAATGGTAGAATGACTCCTAAGGGGTACAGCACCTTTTCAAAGAATAAACTGCCAACATTTAAAATATAATCCAGGGTTAAATATTCCATGTAAGTCTGATTCAGACATAAGGAAAAAGTAGGAGTTCCCAGACATACAAAGCAGTCGGTGTCCTTTGGTCCCGCGCAGCCTCCAGCACACTCTCGATGACAGCAGTCACTGACATACGGTCCATAGCACCTGCCATCACACTGTTCAGCGCACACAGTCCTTGTCACTGCAGAAGACAGAGATGGGGCCTCAGTCAAAGCCATCCACCGGCAGTACTATGTTCGTTACAGTAAAACATGTTCTGGGATAATGATTTATTCCAACCAGTATCGACTAACTCAGAAAACATTTAATGACTTTAGTCTGCCATTAGGAGTTACTGTACAAAAAGCTTTATATCTATAATGTCCTTTTTTGTTCAGCAAGTAGGTATAAAGCCTAACGTAAGTTGCTGAATGCATTTAGTAGGTTCAAGAACAATGGAAGGTGAGCAGTGAAGTGGCCAAATAGTACAGCGAGGCTCTGTGGGAAAGTGCCCCCAGACACTCAACAGATAGAGGGAAATGCATAGTGACTTGATTCATATTATATGTTACATGAAATAGGGCAGGGAAGGAATGAAGGGAAAAAGAAAGAAGGAGGAAGGGAGAGAGGGAGATGGGAAAGAAGGGAGGAAAGAAGGGAATAAATGAAAGAAAAGAGGGAGGAAGGAAGGAAAGAAGGAAGGAAGGAAGGACAGAAACATATCTATACCTTCCACTGGCCTTCTCTTAACTCATTAGTTCAACCCGCAGCATCAAATCATTGTAAAATGTAATAACAGGAATGCACAGATGGGGTATTAAAGTTGTACAGTCAGAGGCCTGACTACTTATTTCAGTTACTGTGTAGATATACTTTCTAAGTACACTCTCAATATGAACACTACAGGGTATATCTATTAATCACTCCATGGATTCATCATTTACACTTATGCCTAGGTTATTTTATTCTTGGTTACAAAAACTTGAACTAAATGGGTTTGAATCCACTTCTCCACAGACTACATTAATTTCGTCACAATATATGAAATGCTACCTAGCTAACAGCTTATCCAGAAACTGAACATGGATCGTTTGTTTTCTCCTTCCGCATCACTTCTGCTACTAAAGAAAATCACCAAGGAATATCAACTCTTTTTCCTTAATTTTTTATTACCTTCCTATCTCTATGATAGTTTATGCCTATCTGTAACGTTATGCATATCCTTCTACCTAAAAGTCTTCTTATGTTTCCTCCCAATTAATTCTCAAGTATTGCACTGAAGAGATGGTTTAAATATAGAAGCCATTGCTTGATTCTGTGTTGATTCATACTATAAACATAATTGCTGCCCTTGTACTTATGGATTGGATCCTCAGCAAAAGTAAGAATCCACCATGAATCTGCAAAGCCCTCTGCCTCCTCTAGGGTCGCTCACCACTCCTTGTGTCTCTCATGCGTGGCACAGCAGGCACTCCCAGACACTGCTCCCTGAGGATTGACTCTCACATGCATTCCTATAAGGCATTTATCCACCTTAAAAGTATTCCTGCCTTCTCTGATGAAAAAGTCATTTTTTTTTGTTGCTGTTGTTACAAGGCTTGTCTCCATCTTACTTTGAACTCATATTATACATATCTCCAAGCTGATTGCTCTGTCTCTACTGCTTCTGAGTAAGAATGTAAAGTTCATAAAGTAGCCCATCCAGCTGAAGCCTGGTCTCATTGATAAACTCCACTGTGCTATATCTCATGCGATCACTTCAGAGATAGGACCGCAGTGACTGGGTACCTCACAGGTGGGAGACATACCAGAGACACAAGTATAATGTGCTTAGTTAGCATGGCGAGTGTTGTTACTCCTGTGTAAATACGTTACATAATGTTACTGCATTCAGCACAACACTTGTGTTGTGCATGTTAGCTTATTCCTCCAGTGAAAATGGTGGGTTTGTTGACTTTTCCTAAATCTCTAATTAACTTATCTTCACTAACAATACAATATATAACACCTGGTACACAACAGTACAAGATGTCACACCCTCTTAGTTGAGTGATATGTCAGAAGATGTCAACTAAAAAAGCATCTTCTAGATGCTGACACACTTCATGAAAAGATAGAGTGGTGCATGAGCTCAAAACACAAAACAAAACATAAGAGACTTTACTATTAGTACTTATAATTACATCTTTAATATTTCTAAGTTCTATTGCTGGTTATTATCTGATGCTGTAGGTTTACTTATATTTGTTTCCATGGGATATGGTGATGAATTCATTAGATTATACATAATGTTGAAATATGAAACCAGTCTTAGTGAACCCAGTCGTGTTACTCCTTGAGTAGTAAAATAAATAAAAACTTTAAATATATTTTAAACTAGTTAGGATTCATGATCTTTAGTGACTTTGTTTTGGAAAACATAGGCACATAGTAATTTTTTTTATTATAAGTGTATAGAATGCTTTGTTTCTCTTGGCAACTGTAGGTATCACTAGATGCTCAACAAATGTTCTGCACTTAGCTGCATCCTTAATCCAGAGTTTTAAATTATTCAGAGGAAAAAAATTCCTAAAATGTAAAATCCTATTTTATATTTCCACATTATCTACATTAAATTCCAAATTTAATAATTTCTTATATAAGCATTCTGGCATACATCCTAGTGTCTGTGTACCTTGGAATGTTTGAAATTCATTTTTCATTGATGTTTACCTGTAGTTAATACCTATATTTTTAACTTTATTTTTATTTTGTTCATCTATTTATTTTTCATTATTATTATTTTTTTACATATACATTATATTATTACACACACATATATATAATAAACTACATACAGCAAGAAGAACCACGAAACAGGAATTATGTAAGTGTTACATTCATAGTATGTTGGCTATTTGTATTTAGTAACCTTGAAGAAAACATCTTTCCTATCTCGGTGAGTCTAAAATTGTGAATGTAAATCAATATCTATGATTTCTCTTTTGGTTTTATCTTTCCCAAAGACCTTACTATTTTTGTCTCATTCTTGTCCTTCTTCTTTTCTTTCTTTTTCCTTTCCTACCTTCTTTAACATTTTTCCTTCCTTTCATATTATTGTTGTGTTATGTAACAACACACTTTGTATTTATGTCATATTTCTTGGTTTGTGGTCAATCCAAATTTTTAGAACTTTACTGACATTCATATGCATTTAAATTTATATAAAATGTATGTGTACATATAATGCATACTATAAATATATGTCTACCAATTAGCTATAACCTCTAAACCTGATTATTTTATACTATATTGATAGTATTCTTTCTAACAACTAACTAAATCCTACTTTCATTAATACATACAAATTAGGAATTTATACTACGTAATGCAAACTCTTTTCATGTACAGTATTATAAAGAATGTACACAAATATTTATTTTCACTCACAGATAGATTGAATGTCTTTTAATGGACTGAAAGTAACTAATTAAAATAGCAGACATATGTCAAATAAAGAAATTATTATATTTCAAATAAAGGGCATCAAACTATATCCTATTGCTTTGTTTCTAGGTAACGAGCATTGCTCAGCTTGAGATCAGTAGAACAAAGCTCAGAACAAATATGTCCTATAAGCAACACCATATGTAATTTATTCTATAAACAACATCATAATTAATTCTAGACACATACATCTAAAGGTTAATTTTTATTTTTAGCTGTCTTTATTTATGATAATATACAAAATGTTTCAGTTCCTCTTCATTTCCTTTGCCTTCCTTGTCAAGTGAGAGAATGAGTGTAGAAAATATTAAGACCATTATATTAATAACTCAGAATTTATGTAAATATTATCTATTAGTTAGTTAGATTCAAACTTTTACTCTGGCTGAGTATTTATCCATGAAAATGACATGGTAAAATTTGTAAATTTCATAACTACTATGATTCTAGGAAAGTCTTAAATATGTATTTTAAATTATTTCATTATTTGCTGTGAATAAAGTTTAAAGTTTTTGAAGTCACAGTATCATCCATATTATGGCCAAATATGCCATGTTTGCTAATGCATTTAGATATCTGTTATTCCATTCAATTTCAGGAGAATATAAAGCAACATACTTCAAAGTATTTATCCAAACACAAATCTTTAAAGATATTGTGCTTCTGCATAGGGAAACCCACCAGGAACTTCTTGACCTGCACAGACCTGTGGGAAACAAACTGTCAGCTCTTCATTGAATTCCTTCAAAGATACTGATCAAGTGTTCCAAATGGAATTAGGGACACACTGAGAAACAAAGCAAAGGTGGTTACGTAAATAATCTAGATTCATCCTCAGATTGCTGCTCAGTGCTGCTTCAGGAAATTTTCAATATACTAGAATAAGATGTGAGGCAGGGAAAGTATTCTAAACCAGTGGATACAGTCTTTTTATGAAGAAGGTACAGGACTTGAAGGAAAAGTACGATGAGGAACCCAGGAAGGAGGTTCAAGCCGAGGAAGCTCGTCAGGAAGTTCTGCTGCCCTAGGAGAATGTGACTGATGCAACTGCACAGAAAGACCAGGAAAGTAAAAGGGGATCGAGGTGGAATATATGAAAGCTGAAGCTGCACAGACTACAGGAGGAAATGCAAAAGAAAAATGAGCAGTTGATAAAGGGCCAAGATAAGAGTTATCAGAAGCTAGTGAAACAGTTGACTGAGAAGATGGAGAAAGAAGACATCCAGTTCAAGGGGCAGCAACAGAGGATCCCTGAGCACAAAGTTCCCAAACACGTCTACTGAGAGATATCAACATGAGAGCAAAACGCTTCAAGATGAGGCAAAGTCTCCAGAAACAAAAACAAGAGATTTAAAAAAAAAAAAAAGAGAGAGAGAGAGCACTTCTCCATTCTCAGTCAAAGCAGAGATTAATAAGTTGATAATTCGGAACACATGTCACACTGACAGCACATGAGAAAATTTTTAAAAATCTGCGAAGGCGTGCAGCGTAATCATTGAAATCATGTTTATTTTCCTAGCACTGTGCACTAAGGATGCCATTAATGTCCTCACTATAGGAGATGTCTCAAAAGCATTGATAAGCTGCCTTGCCAGATACTGGCCAGGAGACAAGTGGACACTGAGGACATCCTAAGGGTTAGCAACCATATTGTCCAGGTGCGTAATGAGTATGAAGGACAAGCCCAGTTCTTTTTATTTTATTTTATTTTATTAATTTATTCAGATTTCAACTCAATTGCTATCCCCTCACTTGTATCCTCCCATTCCTCCCTCCTTCCCTCTTTCACCCTATTCCCCTCCCTTAGGTCTGTGACAGAAGGGGACATCCTCCCCCACAATATGGTTGCAGCCTACCAAGTCTCATCGTGGTAGCCTGTTTATCTTTTCTCTGAGTGCCACCAGGCCTCCCGACCAAGGGGAAGTGGTCAAATATGGGGCACCCGAGGTTATATCAGAGTCAGTCCCCTTCCTCCACACAACTGTGGAGAATGTCCTGTCCATTGGCTAGATCTGAGTATGGGTTCAATGTTTACTGCATGTATTGTCCTTGGTTGGTGCAATAGTTTATTCAGACCCTCCGCGTCCAGATATGCCCATCATGATATTCTTCTTGTAGATTTCTAGGATCTTCTGGATCCTTCTATTTCCACATTCTCCCACACTTCTCTCACCTAGAGTCCCAATAGGACATCTTTGCATCTATCCCAATCTCCTGGTAAGTGAAGACTTTCATGACAACCCTAGTTCTTACTGAAGACAATGCAAAGTTCTCCATTATATGAAAATTGCTCCACCCCTCTGCAACTGCATGATTTGTAGACACTGGTGAGGGATAACACAGTCAACACACTCTGACATAAACCAAAATATCTGTATATATATATATATTCAATATATATACTGAAAAATGGTGTGACAAGGAGCTGGATCCCAAACACATGGCCTGAAGAAGAAAATGTTTTGTTTTTTGTACATGAAAACTGTAAGGGGACATTTTCAAACTTTTAACAGCTGGCAGCTGATTGCACACTAACCTGATTAACAATTAGGAATAACATAAAGTAGTGTGTAGCTCTAAAGATGGGCTTTAAATGATGGTGGGTAGCCTGCTGAAAACTAAAGGAACTTTAATGAGTTATCTGTAGCTATAAACTTATGCTACCTTTTTCCTACTACTAGTAGATGTACTTGAAATCCTGTTGATTGTTTCCCAAGCACAACAAAGTTTGTTTTCTCATTCAAATAATAATAATAATGAGGAATCAAGCCATTTTTCTAAAAAAAAATTAATAGCTTACATCTGATTTTCATGTAAGTTATCTTCAACATGAAAAATAACACTTTCAGTTATCTATAGTCTCACATTCCTTAATTAGCAATGAACATTCGGTGAGCACAACACTGGTGATTGTCAGATGAAGAGGAAATCACACAAAACATAACAAGTGTAAATTCAAAACAGAGGTCTGGCAGAGACCATTCTTTCTATTGTTGTCTGGAGCTTGTTTTTAGGGACAGAACATTCCCTTGGACATGTCAAAGCCGACACAGGATGGAATGAAGACCAGCATAAGATATGTTTACTTAATAGTATTTGTTGATTAATAAGCATTATTTATTTAATATTGATAATATGTCAAACCTTACTCACCATAGTAATGATGGAGACACACAAAATGATCCATGCCGGAAGTCAACAACTCAGCCTCATAGCTATATTAAGCTATAATTGCTTTACCTTTATTAATTTCCACCTTTATTCATATATTTCCTTAGATTACCCCCCACTGTATGGTATATTCTCTGGATTGCTTCACTGAGTCCAGTAAAATACTCGGAGGGAGATTTAACTAGCTTTTGCAGTGTTGACATGCTATTAAATGCAACTAAGGTAAAGCGTATTATCTTGGAATTTAAATTACTTTTTATATTAATCATAGTAACTAGAAACTGGGAAATTTGATGGCGAGGGAAACTGTTGAGAGAAAAAGTCACCACCAAAAATTAACGTATCTCTAAGCAGATTTATCAGTGTCCCCCTAATAAAAACAAAAAGTTAATTGCTATTCTATATGCATTGATAACCATTATTATGATGAAATTGTTATCGTAGAATAAATTTACTTTATTTCCAGATGATAGACAGTTTACAGATCAAATATGTACTGTTCCCCCCATCCCTTGGAATAACAAAATCATTACAATGATAAGAAAGAAAAACCTATTTATAACATACGATTATTAAGGCTAAATTTAGTTAGCATTTTTGAAGATTTTCCCCATATATTTCACATGTCCTCTTTACTTCTATCCCTTCATCTTCACTTTCTTCACTGATTTCTAATTTTCTCAGTGAACTAGGTATAGAAGGTCTACCTGTAATTTGAAATTGAACATAGCAATTATTATGTCACAAGAAATATGTTTCAGTTACTTTCAGCGTGTCTCAATGCTCATTTTTCACTATCTTGTAACTAATGCTAGTCTATATCAGTCCATAAGCTTCATTTTAATAGAAGAATATGTAGTATTTGAAATGTGCATATAATGTCTGCTAATTATCTAATTCTTATGTGGCTGAATGAATGACGATCCTCTAGCAGTTTTCAGAGATAAAATCATTTTAATTCTACAATTAAGCTTAGTTGTTTAGGGGGTTAAGATTTTTTGTCTAGATAGATATTTTAAGTTGATAATGATGAGATATGATAGATATTGGTTCATGCTGAAGAAAGATCTAAAAGATGACTTAAAAATAAATCACCTATTGTGGGAAAGATTAAGCAATCTTGGCGGGCTTTACCCTTGGGGCACCCTATGAATACCTTGTGACAGACTGTTTGGAGCCTTCCTGGGCTTGGAATTCAGGAAGCCGACCCGGGAATCCCACCTTGGCTATTGTTTTCCTAATTGACCCTCGAAGGGAGAAGGAGACTGTTCTTTACATGTGATTGGGAAGGTGGGGAGAAGAAAAACAACAGATTGAGGCCAGATTGAGGAGCGACCAGCACACGGGAAGGAGAGACACCTAAGGACCCATCCCGTGGAACGGATACTGAAAGATTCACTCTTCTGTCCCTTTAACCTTTTTTTCCTTCTTGTGTATGCTAGTTGGGTTGTATAATAAAGTTTAATTGTTAAGAAACAGAGCCAACAACCTATGTATCACAAAGTAGAATTTGTGATAAGTTGTTTAGGCTTCCCTAGTGGATATGATTGTCCTTCCAATCATATATGATCTGATAATAACCACTATAAATGAGAAAGCTTGCTGTGTCACGATGTATGCACACCTACAGGTAACATAACCATTTGATCCTATGCAATAGCTTCTATAGGTAACCCAAAAGCCTTTTGCTGCACAGGCGTTGCTGAAATTGACATTCTGAGTCAGTTAATAAAAGCATGCTCCGATTTCTGCAGGTACTAATCAGATTTGACCCTTGTTTCCAGTCTAGTCTCTAGTGACCCATGAACTGCGACATGATAATATTGTTAGATGTATCACAGAGCAAAGGGATCTTGTCGACTCCGTCCTTCACCATCACCTGCTTTATTAATTTATTTAATGAGTTCTCTTTAACCTTTCTTATAAAGACATCCTCAGTGATTCATTGAAGGAATTTAAAGTTGGTTTTAAACTACCATCTTAGCCACAAGGGAAATTCTCCCTCATTAAGAGACTGTTAACATCTACAAAGTTTGTGAGTCAGGAATCAAGGAAAAATATTATGATATTATAATAACTATAAAAGATTCCTAGCCATGAGTGAGAATTATTTCACATACCAATTACAGGACTCTAGACAGAGATTTCAGCACATGAAGGAAGAGTATGAAAATCTATAAAAAATTTAGTGGATTTTTGTGTGTTTGTATGTATTGTTGTGTCTGTTTTATGTGTGGTGAGCACATATACGTATAAGTGTGTGTATGTATGTGTGTGGGGGGGTATGTGCAGGTTCCAGGGCATTCACATGTGCAGAAAGGACAGTGATGAATGTCAGGTGTCTTTTTTTAAATTTTATTTTATTACACATGTATAAGACAAACTACACACAGCAGGCAGAACCATGTGACGATCACGAGAAAAATGAATTCTATACATGTTACTTTCATAGTGACTTGGCCATCTGCATTCGTCTTGTTTTGAAGCAAATGTTTTTCCTGTCTTGTTGGGTCTAAATTTCCGAATGAGATTCAATATTTATCCTATCTCAACTATAATAGCTTAACTTCTTTATCTTGATCTAAAATGATCTTGTCCCCTAACCAACGCTTGGTCGTAAAACTATACTATCTTGTCTTCAATGCCCTTCAGAGACTTGAGAAGGAATAAAACTTAAATTACTGAGTGAACCAGCATTGTGGGTTAGCAGCTTCCAAAATTTATAAATTGATTTAAGACAGTTTACTGCCTGACCAGTCAGTCTTAACAGCTTTCTACCTTGTTTGGGGGACAGGCTCTTTGAGAAATCCTGGAACTCACCAATTCAACTAGCCTGGCAAGTGAGGAAGCTCACACCTTTGCCGCATCATCCTACCCTCCCATGCCTGGCATTAGAATGTTAGGTATGTGCTATAGTTCTTGGGTCTTAATGTGGTTTCTGGGGATCAAACTCAAGTCCACACGATTACAAAGCAACTAAGCCCTCTCTCCATGTAGGGCTTTTGTGAAAAATGGTACTTCGAACTAGATTGACAGCAGCATCATGAATTTTTCACAAAGCAAGACATGGTGCATGGTGATGCACGCCATTAAGTGCACTACTCAAAATGCAGACAAAGCAGAAGCAGGAGTTAATTACCAACCCAGGTGATAACAATATTCTGTTTACAAAACTAAAAACAAACAAACAATGCAAACATAAAAACAACAAAGCCCAAACCAACACAAAAGTGTATGGTACAATTTGATGTAATTTTATTTATGGTATATCACACATATGTATATACTGCTTTGATGTAAAAACTAACAAACAAGCAAAACTATCATATCCTTTCACCTTTTCTTATTCTCCTTCTGTTATCAAAATAGTAAAGATAAAGAAGATGGGTTTCTCCCATTTGGTACATAGCTGAGTTACTCCTTAATATGTGATCCAAGTTTTCAAAGAATATTTCTGTGTGAAAGACAGAAGTTCACAGCAGGTAAGGAATGAAGAAATTAAGTACAATTTGTCACTTATTGAGGAAGAAACGAACTCAAATTAATGTATGTTTTTATGGAAAAATACAATGAAAATAGCCAGATGTCTCTAAAGGAGCCAGTATCTTTTGCTGGTGTACTAGAAAGCTTCTGTTTTGATAAGGATAAAACCCTGAACCCTGAATAAATTATTTGTGAGTTTATTAATTGATACATGACTCCTGAAGAGCAATTTGTCTTTTTCCATCAAATTTATGTATTTAAAGGTATGTGACTTCACAGTTCAGTCTAGAGAAATATGACTTATAAAATGATGTGCATTTGTAGATAATTGCATATTTTGAACTGTTCATTGATTATAATTGTCACTAATGTAATTTTAACGTCCACTAAGCCAGAACGGCTAAATAAATTATAGTACAAACATGAGTCTCAAAACTATTACAGCATCAGAAAAATTAGTTGATCTTTTTTGTGCTGAAGTAAGATGTAAAACATATGGTATAAGTGAAATAACACTGAATGACAGAAAAATAGAAATAATAAGCCAATTGTAAGTCAAGAGAAACTAACATAGCATTCACTTGTGTTTTTGCATATACATATATGTAAAAATACACTCATCTATGTACTGCACTGCTATTAGGTAATCACTCTTTATAAAAAGGCAAGGGGGAGAATTGTGTTCACATATAATGACATTATTACTTTTACTATGGGCCCATAGTGTCATTTAAATAGTTTTAAATATATAAAATCTGCAGTGATATAGCCTATGCATTTCAAAGAGCAAGCTAATTATCTCAGTGTCACAGAGGAAGACATTAACATTTAAAAATACCTAACTAGGTTACTCCAGGTCACATAGTGAGTTATCATCCAACTAGATCTTTAAATTACTTTCCGAACTCCTATACATCTTTATTAGTTTGTAGGGATTAAGTTTTGAGACACAAACAGTAGATGCCCAAAGGAAAAGGCCAGGGGCTGGGAAGAGTAAGGACGATGGTTCTAGAAATTATTAAAAATGAAAAACTGTGTAGCTAAAATATCTCACTTCTGTTTTCACTCCTTAACATCAGTTTATCCCTATGTCCCATGCATTAACAGCACTGAGAGTGAGCATAATTAAAACTAAGGTAGCACCCCAATTCTTTTCACGCTTGTGGCTAAGCCTTGATATAAGATTGCTATATATGCATATACATATACACATATGTAATTTCACGGTATCTTACACATAACTAATTTCACCTTGCAAATTTTATAGCGGAAGGTTGGGGGACCTAACGAGAGCTAATATATGAGTCCACATTTCAGTAATAGCAGCAAACCATAAATGATTATAAGATTAAGATTTCAAATGTATTGTTTGAGGATATAATGAAAAATGCTTTCAGAATATAATCATTTTTTTAAACTCTAGTCTACTTCATGCAATTTTTAAAGTGTTAGTCAGGATCTTGTGGACAGACTTGACAGTGGTAACAAGTTGCAACCAGCAGTTAGAAAACAGTGCTCACCTGTAGTTTTCCAGGACTCGCTGGATCCTTCTATTTCCTCATTCTCCCAGGCTTCTCACACCTAAAGTCTCAATAGGATGTCCTCCCCTCTTACCCACTTTCCTGGTAGGTACAGTTTTTCATGGGGACATACACTTTGGACTAGTGTCTTGATATAAGTGAGTATATACCATTTAGCTCTTTTTGCTTCTGTGTGAACTCACTCATCATGACAATTTCTAGTTCAATCCATTTGTTCACAAATTTTGGAAATTCCTTGTTTTTAATAGCTGAGTAGTATTCCATAGTGTAGATGTACCACAGTTTCTTTATCCATTCTTCTACTGAGGGACACTTAGGCTGTTTCCATGTTCTGGCTATTATGAATAAGGCAGCTATGAACATGGTTGAGCATATGTCCCTGTTGTGTGGTAGTGCATCTTCTGGGTATATTCCAAGGAGTGGAATAGCTGGGTTTTGGGGAAGCCCTATTCCCATTTTTCTGAGAAAGTGCCAGATAGCTTTCCAAAGTGGTTGTACTAGTTTGCATTCCCACCAGCAATGAAGGAATGTTCCTCTTTCTCCACACCCTCGCCAGCATGTGGTGTCAGTTGAGTTACTGATCTTAGCCATTCTGATGGGTGTAAGATGGAATCTCTGTGTCGTTTTGATTTGCATTTCTCTGATGACTAAGGAGGTCGAGCATTTCTTTAAGTGTTTCTCAGCCATTTGATATTCCTCTATTGAGAATTCTCTGTTTAGTTCTGAGCCCCATTTCTCTATGGGGTTATTTGGTTTGGTGGTGTTTAGTTTCTTGAGTTCTTTATATATTTTAGATATTAGACCTTTGTCAGATGAAGGGTTGGTAAAGATCTTTTCCCAGTCTGTAGGCTGTCGCTTTGTTCTCTTGACAGTGTCACCTGCCTTACAGAAGCTTCTCAGCCTGATGAGGTCCCATTTATTAATTGTTGATGTTAAGGCCTGGGCTGTTGGTGTTCTGTTCAGGAAGTTTTCTCCTGTGCCTATGTGTTCCAGACTCTTCCCCACTTTTTCCTCTAACTGGGTTAATGTCTCGAATCTGGGCCCTGGGGTCCTCTGTAAACTATGGCAACAGCCAAGGAAAATATAGGCAGTGAACCTCGAACTCCTACCCAGACTAGCCGATGGACAGGACATTCTCCACTATTGAGTGGAGAAGGAGATCTGACTTTCACACAAACTCTGGTGTCCCATATTTGACCATGTTCCTTGGATGGAGACGCCTGGTGGCACTCAGAAGAAGGATAATAGGTCACAAGGAGAGACTTGATACCCTATGAGCATATACAGGAGGAGGAGGGCCCCCTCAGACACAGACATAGGGGAGGGGAGTAAGGGGGAAGTGGGAGGAAGGGAGGAATGGGAGGATAAAAAGGATGGGCTAACAACTGAGATATAATATGAATAAATTAATAAAAAATAAATAATAATAATAAAAAAGAAAACAGTGCTCAGCTGAGTGCACATAGTTCAAATTTTGAAATTGTAAAAAAAGCAACCTGAGTGTTCCTGGTATACATGTTCTAGGTCAAAATCATCCTTCTAATTAATTCTCGGATGTAAGGCCAATGGAGAAAACCTTTCCAAATTCGGATCATGGGGACAACAAAATTCAGTGAACTGCAGTGGCTGTTACTATTTTTCTCATGTACCAAATTTGGACATGTTTTAAAAAATCATAAAACCTCATGTTATAATAAGGGGTGTCGTTTATTTGTTGTACCCTTCTTACAACACTAGTACAATAGTTAAGCAAAGAAGTAAAACCAAAAGTAAATCAAAAGAACTCATGCCTTGAAATGCATTTTTCAAATTCCTTGGCATGATCTCATGTCTCACTTCATGCCAGAATGTCAACAGAAAAGGCCTAATTTCATATATTGTATTTATGCCCTACCAACCCTTAGTGTGGAATTCAGTAACATCTTCTCAATGGCCCTGCCTTGTCATCTAAATCATAGTTCAAATAAAGTTACCTGCCATAGTTAGATGGAAATAATGTTCTCCATTCAAATCAATGAAGAATGTTATGACCATACATAACTAATAGACATTTTTTCCCGTATTTTTTAAGTAAATATTTGACTCACTGTTTAAAATGTTAAATGAATACAGGTAATTAGTGCACTGTAATGTATTCCTTAATTTTACAATGTCTCCAGAAACTATAAATTCAAAAAAGGGAAACAGAAAATAATTGAAATCAATATGAAGGCTTATAGACATACAAAGTTATTAGTAAAATACAAGAGTTTTAATTAAGGATGTTGGCTCCTAACAAAGGTTTGCTGTCCTCAGATTGATCAGGGATGCTGGCTCAGCTCTTTTCCACTCCACATTAATTCCCACTAGCTTTTCTCAGCCCTAATTGGATATTTACCACATTGGCACCTTCCTTTAAAATAATATTGCTCAACAAAGACTGTAAACACAATTATAATGTGATAAATTATATGTTTCTAAATGCACACAAGTATAATTTGCTTTTTATCCTTATAATTTGTCATTTAAAATTTGCAATTTACAGATTTTTTTTCAGATTTTCATGGAGACAGAAATACAACTTAATCTTAAGTGTTACTTTTTCTTGATTATATTTTGGGGAAGAAAAACAATAATTTTTGAGTTTATTAACTATTTAATGTAATTAAGTATTCTAGTTTGATGCTGTTATATACTTTAAAACAAATATAAGAATTTATATGTCCAAAATTTTTCTTAAGAATAAATAAGAGTAAGATTAGATTTTATTTTTTCCCCTCATTTTAAAAGAATGTATTAATACATTGTCCTTGTAAAAGTGATTTTTCACATTTGCAAGCATAATAAAGTATAAATGAACTTGTTAAACTTTCAGTTTTCTTAGGATAATCTATAAGGTCTTCATAATAACAATGGATAGCATAAATGTTGTTTGGAATAATGTTTATAAACATATTCAATAGCTCATTAAGAAATATATAGCATAGGGACTTTTTATTTTAAAGTTATTTTTAAATGAAAACTTCCAAAATAAAAGGGTTCCTTATATGAAAATAATGTCTTAGCTTAAATTAATTTAATGATAAATGGGAAAAAGTATAGTGTCTGCTTAGTCCAGCAACTGCAGCACAGATTTTCTCTTCAATTTTATATTGCAATATATTGCAAAAGACAAATGCCTTCTTCTTTCTATTGATAAATACACTTATACTTTATAATTTGTATCTAGGCAAGAAATGGCATTTGAAAAACAACTTAGAAGGCAGAAAATTTAGTACCAAAGTTTATCACCTTATACATTTCTAATTATAAAATATTTAATTGCAGACAATTATGACTATTTTAATGCACAACGCAGGTAAATATTGGGAAAATCCAACTTTAACATTTTAATATATGCACTTTTCACTTTCCTCACTCAAAACGCAGTGACTAAATGAGCTGACATTGGGTCTGGGAGGACAAAAGGGAAGTGTAATATGAAATCACTATCCTTCCTGATAATAGGAGGCTAGAGAGAGCCAGCCTGATACTGTGACTGGAGATAAAAAAGGACAAGAAGTATCTATTTTAAATGCGATAAGTGCACTTCATATATCTTGCAGGGACAGAGATAGCTTTGTTCCTTTAATCACTGTTATTTATTTCTTAAAGCATAGTCTCCTTCACACCTACACCTATACAACTTAGACCTCAGGACTCAGTTCTTATGAATAGAGAGAGAGAGAGAGAGAGTTGTCATTCTTTCCCGCAAGCTTACTAAATAATACTTCCATAAGCTTCAGCCTTCACATAGAAGATAAGTTTGTCTCCCCTGACATGACTACATTAATCCACTGAATCAATTTACTTAAGCTGTGCTGTGGAGCAAGGCAGGCATGATTTTACTGAGCTTGAAAGTACTTTCAAGTTGCAGTTGCGGCTCCACATGTACGGTATCTCTCTGTATCCGAGCCTACGATCGTTTGACCCTTTGCAGTGATGCCAGAAATATTCTTGTTAGGTTTCCAGGGTCGGCAGGCTATAGCGTTAAAAAGGATTAAAGGAGCACGAAATCTAGTTGTTCAATATATCACTCTGGGATGAATAGGAGCAGAGCACTTAGTAAGATTGTACGAGCATCGCTTACTTACATTAATATTCATAAAATCCCTTAGCATGGCTAAGCTTTCTTAAAATATTCTGTTTAGAAAAAAAAAACCTTCTGTTCTAATAGAGAGTGTTTATAAAATATCTACTTGTTCTAGTTTATAATGTGAGCATCAGGAAATGCTACTGAGGACACGATTAAATTATACAACATGCCTTCAAATCAACTCCGAGACCTAAACCAGAGCACAGAAAGAATGAGTAGAGTATAATTAAATGAAAAAAAAATATAATTCTAAATTTCTGAAAAAAATATATAAAAATCTTGAAAACTGGACAAATAATCCTTTGTCTATAACAAGCTTCTGATAAAGTGTTCCTGGGTTCCCATTTTGTGGGCTCTACTTTCACCAAGCACAAGAGTTTCCCCCAGTTGTGGCAACACTGACTCCTTTCACTCAGGGACAATGTGATGGACTGACACCTTTGCTTCCCAGGGCTTCATTCAGAGACGTTGTCAGCTCTCATTACTACTCTGCTTCATCTCATCCAACACGTTGTTCAGCACTGTTGACCTCTCCCAGAGCTGAGCCGCTTGTCTTTACTGTGACTTCTTTCCTTCTCGCTACACAACACACCCTTTAGCACACCAGCAGGGATGAAGGCCTACAGGAGTACGCCAGTGAACTGGTAAGGTGAACTACTATCTGAACTTTGCTTTGCTGAATGGAGAGGAAGCAATTTGGAATAGTTGTCCCTCCTTTCCTAATACTTTGAAATTCTGGGGAAAAAAATCCATAAAAGATATAAGAAATTATTTGACCAAAAATTTTTAAAAAGTTAAAAATTAATTTCCTTATGGAAGATCTCACCAAAAGAAATTTATTGCAGCCATAGGGAAAGAAGTAATTTTAAATTATGAGAGTACACATTGCAATTATAAAATGTATATTTACAGTGGTCCACCAGTTAAGTAGAATACTATTAAAAGCTCCAAAGGTATTATTTAATTCAATGAACATCACCGTAAATCACATTAGTTCACAAAGAAACCACTGAAAATCTAAAGGGAAACTAGAAATCTGGGCTGTGTATAATTCATCTTCATGAAAGCTCTGGTATTCATCCCTATAGAGAATCCCATGAAGTCTTATACTCACTGAAATATAATTTTTCCTTCTTCTTTTTTATTATTAAAATTCACTCAGATTATATACTGAATGTTATCACTTCACTTGTTTCTTCAGGTTTCTAGGCCCCGCCCTCTTTTGCCCTATTCCCCCTCCCATAGACCTCTTACTGAAGGGTCTTCCTCTACCACCATATGACCACACCCTCTCAGGTCACCACCAACCCAGCATCTTATGATTAGCTTTGGAAATCTTACCGTCTTGTCTCCAAACACTGTGGTGAATTAATATCCCATAGTAACCTAGTATTAAGGTACAATCTGGTCTGAAAAAATTGTTTAAAAATATTTCTGCCATAGAACACTGTTTATATCAAGTGAGTTAACTTAATCTTAGCCAGATATAAGTTTGTTTGTAATTAATAAAGACTAAAAAGCAGTTGCTAATGTTCTATTTAGTTCAGGACTAGAAAAATAGGCACTGGCACATATTTTTCCTGACAGCAGGGATTGTTACAGAGAATATGATCTGGTGTTGGTGATCTCTACCAAAGTGCAACTATGCAAGTCTGTGGCCCTACAAATGCTACTTTTGAGAACCAATACCATGGAAATCCATGCATGCATGCATGGATCTTAAAGACCGGGTTGAAGGAGCTCTACAGAAGAGGATGGATAACATATGGTTGAAGAAGTAAGTGGGGAAAATGAGAGAGAATTTAACAGGGAGAGTGGAAGAGAGGAAGGATTATTTCCTTATAAATAGGATGAAGGATTTTAGAAAAAGGTACAGAGAAACAATTTTTGAAGTGTGTGGGTATGTGTATGCGCTTGTTTCTGCATTTATGTATATCTGTGACTGTTGATTTATGTGTATAATTTAAGCAAATCTATTCCTATTGGGTTGATGATACTCCCTACAATCGCCTATATTACCTAACAAAACCCCCAGTGCCATATGTGAGAAATCTCCCTTCAAATTTTTGAGTAGGAATGCTTAAGAGACTCCCCAAATAATAAGGGATATTGAGTAGCACTTGGCAGCTTCCCCAGAACTTAAAAGCAAAACCCTATTGTTAAAGACACCACAAATTTCAGATACAAGATTTAAGGAATTGCGCTAGAACTAATGATTGGCTCTCATGATGTGTAAATATGCTATGCAGGCTTCAAAGGAGAAAAGCAACCAAGCAATCCTACACAGCAGAAAAGCCTCCAAACCAGAACATGGAGCAGCCTGGGAATAAATCCTCAAGGTGCAATGGTGGCACTTATGTCTTAGGGGAAACCACCAGCTGTTTAATTGGATATAAGCTCCCTTCAATTGGAGGGAATTCAAGCTTGGTATTGGAATCCACCAACTACATACCCATGACTGGTAAGGTCAAGTGGCAGAGAAGAGAGCCTACAACTGCCATTCTCCTACGCAAGTATAATTCCTTTATTCTAAATACTTATGTTTATACCAACATGTAAGTGTAGCTCTCACTCATCAAAGATGCTTCTTTTTGCTCTAGACAGAGACCATTTCAGATATACACAACTTACTGTGCAGGTGCCTCACTTCAGTTGATATAGTTACAATCGAATCATGAGAATGAGGACTCTGGGAGCATTGTAAATGACTGTGTGTGTGTGTGTGTGTGTGTGTGTGTGTGTGTGTTGCTAAGAGCCAGTTCAGGATATCTTCTGTGAAATAGTGTCTTCTATGTATGAAAGGGAAAGTGTGCCAATGAAATATCAAAAATATGGTTGCATAGATAAGACCTACATAATATCAATAAGAGCCAGTTGACATGTTTTCAGGAATAAGGGAATTCTCAAAATGCCCCACTTGTACACAAAGAACTACTGTTAATAGCTGTTAAGACATGGGTTGTAGCCTTCTCCAGGGAGATGCTCTTAAGAGATTATCCATTCCCAAGTGACCAGCCTCCAACAAATACATATATGAGCAGCACTAAATGCAGGCAAAAGACTGTTTTGATGTACACGTATCTGTGTATATACAGTGTATAAAATAATTTTAATAAAAGGTCATGAGTTCGAGGAGCTTACAGGAACAGTTAAAAGGAAGTGAAAGAGGGGAGAGATGATACAATAGAGTGCAGATCTATTGAACTCTCAAAACAAACCACACAAATCCATAAATTCAAAAAGCTGTAGATATTAAAAAGGAAACCATGTATTAGAAAGTGATAAATTCCTTGCTCTTAGCTTAGTTTTACAACAAAGCTTAGTTATTTAGGGGTTAAGATGTTTATAGGTCTAGATAGGTGTTTTAAGTTGATAATGACAATATGTGAAAGAGATTGATTCACATTCAGAACTTTAGATGCACCTAGATAGGAAAGATGTTTTCTTCAAGGCTGTCAAATACAAATAGCCAAAGCACTAAGAATGTAAAACTTATATGAGTCCTGGTTGTGTCATGGTTCTTCTTGCTATATGTAGTTTATTGTATATATGTGGAATAATATAAGTGTTGATGTAAAAAGTAAAACATGTTTAATGATTTTTTAAAAAAAAGATTATGCAATTGTAAAAAGTGGTACATGCTTTAAAAACCTTTGTATTTATTCTGTTCAGGTGACATATATGACATACTACATGCATTTTATAAGAAAAGCAAGCACTGAATGGATTTTATAGGCTTTACTAGACAGAAACAGTTTTCATATTAATTATTGTAAATTTACTTCCTGAAACAACAAAACATAATACAGATTAATAAAGTGTTGTTCTATATTTTGATAAGAAGGAAAGTGATAAATTCATAGAGAAACAAATATTAAAGACTTAACAGAGTATCCATGTGTTGGATAGTCCACCCTTGAAAAATTTGTGGAGATTAAACTGATTTTACAAGTAAAAGAAAAGTTAAGTTGTATACTATAATTTGAATTTTATATGTTCTAAACCCCAATGTATTGATGGTGACATGGTCCCCAATTCACAGTGCCATTTTTTAAAAGGTGAAAACTGCTGGGCATGGTGACACACATTTTTAATCCTCTCATTCAGGAGGCAAATGCAGGCAGATCACTGTGAGTTCCAGGCCAGCCTGGTCTACAAAGTGAGTCCAGGACAGCCAAGGCTACACAGAGAAACCCTGTCCCAAAAAACAAACAAACAAGCAAACAAAAAAACACGGACAATCTAAGAAGTGAGTAATGCTGAGGCATGTTATATTATCAGAGGGCCCACGCTCTATAGGAGTAATCACTCAATGAAGTATTCAAAGCGGTGAGCCAAAATTAAGCTTTTATGTTTTTAAGGTTATCACATTTCTGGAGTGTCTTACAGTAACAGAAGCCTGACAATTCATATAGCATAATAAGTAGTTTTGAGTGAGAATGGGAAAAATGTAAACATGCATCTTTTGTTTACAGAGCTTATTTTCAGAAGAGTACAATGTATGCCAGTTAGTGGCTGAACAAGGAGAAGCACAGGTCAGAAGACAATGCTATGTTATTCTGCTTATATTTCTTGAATTTTGAACAATAACATATACATAAGTTAAAAATATACTGAAGATATTTTTACTTTTAAGGATGTATTCTTTCTGTACTCTTTCCATTGCTGGCTTACACTATAATAAATTCTTATGTTATTGTTTTTATTAAAAACAATGTGGTGAACTGAGATACATGTGAAATGTTTATTTTTTATCTAACATTATAGCCAATTACCTAATTTTGCCATCTTTGCCTGTTTAAACCTTCAAAGGTTTTGTATCTTCTATGATATGTAAAGGACGCATTTCACATTCTCACCTTCTTGTAGTTTTTAAGATGTTGGTTCTAATGCATAGGGGGAAGGTTTACTATTTCCAAAGTAAGCTTTGTTTTCAAATATAAAAGAAAATATTTATCGATAAGATTGGTGAAGTAGAAGGTATATTTTGAATATTGTACAAATTTAAGAATGCTGAAAATATTATATATGTATTCAGGACTGGGGATCAAACCATGGCTTCACCTATATACAGTAAAGACCTGAAGGACTGAATTCATTCCCAGCTCCTGGACTTTTGTGTTTCCAATGTCTTATCAAAGATGACAGGCTAATCTCACATTAAATAATGACTGAAACAAGAAACTACTGTTTACATTAATGTGATCATATTAACACACAATTTAACTAAATCTTAAAAGGAAGCATAAAAGGAGTAACTATTGTTGTCAACAGTAGTGAGTGTAAATCCATTAGTCATGTAGCTTACATCTATGTGCTGCTATCAGGGCTATATTTCTTTTTATAATCCATCAACGATAATATAAGTACTTGGAGAACATAATTAAATACCAGTTAACTTGAAAGTGAATTAACATAACTTTTAATGTGTTTGGATCTACTAATTTTACTGATATACATAGTTCAAAGTCAGAGATAATGCCATGACAAATGTGCTATGGGTGTCATTGACTGAGAAACCGCAAAGAACTGTGGAATGAAATAATGTATTGCCTCATTTGAAGGCAATGAATTAGGTAGCTTTTTTGGAGGGAAGCAAATTAAGCTCATTTCACATTGCAGGTGATCAGGACTGGGAGAAGATTCTATCATTTAACCATTGACCATCTCAATCCTGCTACTTTTTTCTCTTGGACACTTACAGGTCTGGCAGTGTTTTTCCGTGGGGCCCCAGCATCGGCCAGTGCAGGATTTATGGCATCTTCCACCTGCAGAGAAGGAAGAAGAAGAAGAACGGGAAAGGTCATGTTTGTTATAGTTTTTCTTTATTTTACCTTCTTAATGAAATACTCTTGTTCCAGGATAAAGATCTTATGCCATTCTAGAATTGAGAAATAGCCCCAAAAATGTTCACTTATGTGCCAAAACCTGAGTGTTCTTTGGACAAGAAAGTGAAGCTCAGTGTCCTAATAGGTGAAAATGTCTCACATTTTATAGGAAAAGGAAGTAAGTCAATTTATCATTTTCTTCCAGTCACATTGACTATTGGATATTGCTAGCTCATTGATCTATGCTACTGAATGTAGCTTCCAAAGCTCATGATTTGATTTACTAACCAATATTAAAAATTAAGGAGTAGTAGTTTGAAGGAAAAAACTGAAGTCTATGACAATAATATTTGTTCAGACACATCATAAAACATCAAAATAGGAGGTAAAATCAAGCAGATACAAAGTTGAAAGTTTTAAGAAGCTGAATGTTAGCCTCATTTAAATATCTTGGTCTAAAATGTTGTTGCTGTCTGAGTTTTCAAATGGGATCCTTCAAGTCCTAAGGTGACATTTCTTCTGTATGAGTTTTGCCTCAAGGGGCACAGCTGTTCCATAGGGAAATTCCCAGAAGGATACATACTGAGCACATTCCCTGGGAAATCCATGTAAGAGAACTTCCCCTGAAACTTGTTTTAGAATCTCACTCAAAATTCTAAAGGTCCATTGGCTTCTCTTTAGAATTAAACATACACGAAAAACTATCAAAGACTAAAGTCTTTTTTATAGAAAGGTTTTTATTAGGAACTTTGCCAGTTTCTTTCTATCAATTGCAATTTCTTAAATTGGGTTATTCTTAACCACAATAGCTATTTCTTAAAAATATTAAATAGTTAACACCAAATATTACAGTCTTTCCTTGAGTCAGTTTTACATCCTTTACTGAGAACTCTTGCTACTTAAGCTGTTTCCTCTCTCAAATGAAAGTGCCCAAGGGAATCTCCAAAGACCAACACTCTCACTGATCAAGTAGGCTTGATTGACACTTCTCCTGGCTGAACCATAGACAGCCTGAGAGTCTATCTTTGGTAGGGAAAAGACCTATGTCCAAGCTCATGTAATGTTTAGCCTCTCGAGTCTAGTTGTATTTTGAAATGTATGGGTTCCTTTGGGCAACAGATTATTTAAAGTAAGAGTTGGTGAGACACTATGACTGACATCATGAACATGTGATGTCCTGTCACTCCGCCATCTGCCTGTTTGGATCTAAACATGTTATATCCACACAATGCAAGCTCATTCTAGATGACAGGAAAAGAACTCCATCTGGACAAAACAATATAATTTTAATCAGTGATAATGATAATTATTATTAAAAACTTACTGGCGTTCCTTTGTTCTAAATTAATAAATCTAAATAAATCTCATTTAGACCAGCGGAAATTAGAGAGGCCTGTCAGTCAGAATGAGAAGCAATGGAAACTTTTTTGAGGACAAACTTTTTATGAGAAAGCAGATAAAGCATTTTAATGGATTCTCTAAAATCTTTTAGTTTGATCCATTAAGTGAATCGAAGAACTATTGTTCGTCAATAGCTAGAGCCTATTTAAAATATGAATATCAATGAAAAATAGAAAAAAAGAGTACCAAACATAATTAATATCAATAACAGTCATTTTAATGTTCTATTTCCTTTGGCGGAGTTTTAAAGTTTGAGTTACTACCCTCAGATTTATTCCCAGACTCAGTATATTATACATATGCACATTATTATTCATGTATTCAAAATATACTTAAACTGTTAAATTGAAATGTCACTGTAAATACATGTTATACAGTATAAACAAACCAATTTTAAATAATTTTTAAATTTTAATTTATTATAATTTATTCAGATTACATCCTGACTGTTATCCTTTCCTTTGTATCTTCCCATTCTCACACTCCCTACCTCTTCTGCCCTAGTCCCCTCCCCTACATCTCTGACAGAAAGGGACCTCTTTCCCCACCACCTGACCATAGCTTATCAGGTCTCAGCCTGATAGCCTGCTTCCTCTTCCTCTGTATACTGACAAGGCAGCCCCACCAAGGGATAGTGATCAAATCTGGGTCACCAGAGTTCATGTCAGAGGCAGTCCCCACACCTCCTACAACGATGGAGAATGAGCTGTCCATTGGCTAGCTGTAAACTGGGAGTGTAGGTTTACTGCATGCATTGTCCTTGGTTGGTGCAGCTGTTTATGCAGGCCCCTGAATCCAGATCTGCTGGCCTTGAGGGTCTCTTTTTGGGCCATAAAGTATCTTGGTGTAACTGAAACCAAGCAAGTGAAAGACTTGTATGAAAAAACTTCAAGTCACTGATGAAAGAAATTGAAGACGATATCATTAGATGGAAAGATCTCCCATGCTTGTGGATCAGGAGGATCAATATAGTAAAAATTGCCATCCCACCAAAAGCAAAAAAAAAAAAAAAAAAAATATATATATATATATATATATATATATATATACAGATTCAATATAATCCCCATTAAATTACCTACAAAATTCTTTATAGACCTTGAAAGAGCAATCTAAATTTCATATGGAAAAACAAAAAGCTCAGAATAGCTAAAGCAATCTTGTAAATAAAAGATCTTCCAGAGGAAACTCCATCCTGGATCTTAAGCTACACAGTAATAAGAACTCCATTGTACTGGCATGGAACTAGGATGGTTGATAAATGTAATCGAATTGAAGTCTCCGAAATAATCCCACATACGTATGAACACTTGTTTTTGACAAAGAAGTCAAATCTATACTGTGGAAAAAGGATAGCATCTTCAACAAATGGTGCTGGTCTGACTGGATGTCTAGATGTAGAAAAATGCAAATAGATCCATATTTATCACCCTGCACAAAACTAAAGTCCAAGAGGATTAAAGACTTCAGCATAAAGCCAGACACCCTAAATCTGTCAGAAGAAAACATGGGAAAGACCCTTGAGCTCATTGGTACAGGAGACAACTTCCTGAATAGAACACTAATAGCTAAGGCTCCCCAATTCAACAATGAATAAAAGGCATCTCTTGAAACTGAAAAGCTTTTGTAAGTGAGATTAAAATGATTTAGTCTTGGTTACCTCCTTGTATTCATGAAACTTTGTTTGGCTGTCTCAGTTTTCTTTTATTATTATTATTATTAATACTAATTATTGTTATTATTAATTCATATTACTTCTGGATTATAATCCCCTCACTCTTATCTTCCTGTTCCCACCCTCCGCACCACTCCGATGATCTATTCCCCTCCCCTATACCTCTGCCATGTGGGGTCCTCCTCTTTCTGACCACAGCCTATGAGGTCTCATCTGGACAGTCTGCATCTGCCTTCTCTGTGTTCCCACAGGGACTCTCCACCGAGGGGGCAATGACCAAATCCCGGCACTAGAGATCTTGTCAGAGAGCCACCTTCATTTTCATCTATATTTATTAAAATCCTCTATGACCACCTGAATTCCTAGAAGCCTACAAGTAGAACATTATGATAGGCAGATTTGGGCTCAGGGGTCCCGCTCAAACTAAGGCACCAGCCAAGGACAATACAGGCGGTAAACCTTAAACCCCTACCCAGATCTAGCCGATGGACAGAACACTCTCCACAGTAGAGTGGAGAGTGGGATATGACTTTCTCACATACTCTGGTGCCTCACCTTTGACCATGTCCCCTGGAGGGGGAGACCTGGTGACACTCAGAGGAAGGACAGCAGGTTACCAAGAAGAGACTTGATACCCTATGAGCATATACAGGGGGAGGTAATCCCCCTCAGGAACAGTCATAGGGGAGGGGAATAAGGGGAAAATGGGAGAGAGGGAAGAATGGGAGGATACAAGGGATGGGATAACCATTGAGATGTAACAAGAATAAATTAATAAAGGAGAAAAAAAAAAGAAAAAAATCCTCTAGGATGCTGCCACCGCAGCTTCTCCAGGACCACCCATCTTTGGCATCACCAGTGCTCTTTGGAAAACTTGAGCAGCTGGTTTCCACACAGCTAAGATTGCATGGGCTGCATATATCAGAATTCCATCACAGCAGTGCACTAGAGAGACTTACTTATTAAATGGGGTGTGCTTTTACAGGCAGAAGGCCAGCCTCTCTTATCTTGATTTTCTAACTGTGAGGAACTTTGAGTGTACCTGTCCAGAAAACACAGTATACTGTGATTCCTAATGGGGCAAGACCAACATTATATCCACTAAATTATAGTAACACGGTCTATGTAACCATATGAGAACAAATTTCTACCCAGACTCCTTTTGGAAGTAACTACTTGCTATATCCTTATCTACCTGATTTAATTCTTGCAGGTAACTGTATGTTTTATGGAATATGATTAAACATGTTCAAGCATGCATAGGTGGTGGACATTGCAACTCCAGGAGAGGTGTAAGCAGTAGTCTCAGGAGAGAAGTCTGGGTGATGTGAACCTTCTTTCCAAACCCAACAATAATAACAGCACAAAACAAAAACCCTAAACCAAAAGAAAACACAACTGATAGCCTTTATTTTTCATAATTTCTATTGCACAAAACTGTCAAAGATATAACATGGTAAAGGATTTCCATAATAATTATGAGTTAAGCACAGTAAAAATAAAAAATAATCAACAGAACTGCCTGCCAACTTTTCTTCTTTACTCTATTTCTTACTATTATGTATGAAACTTATTTTCCTATATATTAGTTACTCGGTAAAGTACCAAAGGTAAAAATATTGAATTAAAACAGACAGGACTATCATTTAGGATTATTCCATTATGAAAAGCTTTGATACTCTGGTTTCAATGTTTTCCCTTTATAAAGGTCACATAAAATTCAATACATTTTTAGTTGTAAGCCTAGCCTTTAACAGCTGAGCCATCTCTTCAGCCCAATGCCCTATATTTGACCATGTCCCCTAGGTGGGGAGGCCTGGTGGCACTCAAAGAAAGAATAAACAGGCTACCAATATGAGACTTGATAGCCTATGACCATATAGTTGGGGAGGTGGTCCCCCTTGGTCATAGACCTAGGGGAGGGAAATAAGATCAAAGAGGGAGAGAAGGAGGAATGGGCAGATACAAGGGATGGGATAACAACTGAGCTGTAATCTGAATAAATTAATTAAATAAAAATTAAAATTAAAACATTCAATACATTTAAATTTTTCATTGAATATGTTTTTATTATACTTCCTAATAGTTACATCATAAATAGAGATTTTGTCATCTCAATATATTTCAATATTTTTCACTTTTATTTTTATCTTTATTTTTATTGAAAATTGATTTGTTCTCACATAGTATATTCTGATTACAGTTTTGCTTCCATCTAATCCTCCCAGTTCCTTACCATTTCCCATCTCATCTGATACATCTGCTTTCTGTCTCTCATTTGAAAACATGCTGACTTGTATCGGGTAACAATAAAATATATCAAAATGTAATAAAATATAACACAAATAAACTGAAATATCAGAATATGTCAAAACAACCAAACAATAACAAAATAAAGGCAAAGACCTAAAAGAATACATAAGAAGCAGGTATGGATGCACAGATTCACTTGTTCATGTTCTAGATACTTTAAAACATTACATTTGAACCCATAATATATGTGTACACACACACACACACACACACACACACACACATACACACACAATGGTTGGTTGGTTACTTGCAAACGCACACACTCATGTGTAAACAAACACAAACACATATGTATGTATGTATGTATGTATGTATGTATATATGTATTTATGTATGTATGTATGAATTTATTTGCATGCATACATACAAGAGAGAGGACCTGTAACACATCAAAAGAGGAAGAGGAAGAGAGGAAATATATAAATAAGATAAAATAAAACAAAAAAGTAAAAAATAACAAAATTCAACAACAACAAAACCTTGACACAGAGTGAGAGGTAAGAAGCATCCAAAGATTCCATTGGGTTCCTTTTCTGTTGGCCTTTTACCACTGGGCATGCAGCTACCCTCAAGAGTACTTTGTCTCCCCAGTGAGATTCCATTCAAGAAGAACAAATTTCCATTTGCAAGTGGTTATTGATTACAGATAGCTTCTGGCATAGGGATGGGATCATGTGTCCACTTCTTTCAGCTCTCAGACCCTATCTGGTACAGACCTGTGCAGGCCCTATACATGCTGCTCCAGTCTCTGAGTTTATATGTGCGTTGGTCCTGTCTTTTTAGATGACCTTGCTTCCTCATCCCCTCAGTCTCTTACTATCTCCTCTTCATCAAGGTTTCCTGGGTTTTTAAAGAAGAGATTTGAAGAAGACAACCAGTTTAAGGCTGAGTGTTCCTAAGGTCTCTCACTGTCTTCATAATGTCTGTGTATTTGTCCCCATGTGCTGTGGGATGAAGCTTCTCTGATGTGGCTGAGCAAGGCACTGATCTTTAGTTTAGCAGAATGTCATTAAGAGTCATGGTATTCTGGCTTAACTCACTCATTATGATCATTTCTAGCTCAATCCATTTATCCACAAATTTCGGGAATTCCTTGTTTTTAATAGCTGAATAGTATTCCATATTGTATATGTACCACAGTTTCTTTATCCATTCTTTTATTGAGGGACACTTAGGCTGTATCCATGTTCTGGCTATTATAAATAAGGCTGCTATGAACATGGTTGAGCAAATTTTCTTGTTGTGTCCTGGAGCATTTTCTGGGTATATTCCAAGGAGTGGAATAGCTGGGTCTTGAGGAAGCCCTATTCCCATTTTTCTGAGATAGCACCAGATAGATTTCCAAAGTGGCTGTACTAGTTTGCATTCCCACCAGCAATTAAGGAGTGTTCCTCTCTCCCCACATCCTTGCCAGCATGTGGTGTCACTTGAATTTTTGATCTTAGCCATTCTGATAGGTGTAAGATGGAATCTCAAATGGTATATACTCACTTATATCTGCATACTAGCCCAAGGGGCATGTCCCACGAAAGCCTTCACTTACCAGGAAACTGAGACAGAGGGGAGGACATTCTAGTGGGACTCTAGATGAGAGAATCATGGGAGAATGGCAAAGTAGAAGGATCCAGAGGGTCCTAGAAGCCTACAAGTAGAACATTATGATAGGCAGATTTGGGCCCAGGGGTCCCGCTCAAACTAAGGCACCAGCCAAGGACAATACAGGTGGTAAACCTTAAACCCCTACCCAGATCTAGACAATGGACAGAACACTTTGCACAGTAGAGTGGAGAGTGGGATATTACTTTCTCACATACTCTGGTGCCTCACCTTTGACCATGTCCCCTGGAGGGGGAGACCTGGTGGCACTCAGAGGAAGGACAGCAGGTTACCAAGAAGAGACTTGATACCCTATGAGCATATACAGGGGGAGGTAATCCCCCTCAGGAACAGTCATAGGGGAGGGGAATAAGGGGAAAATGGGAGGGAGGAAAGAATGGGAGGATACAAGGGATGGGATGACCATTGAGATGTAACAAGAATAAATTAATAAAGGAGAAAAAAAAGAGTCACGGTATTGCTACAATGCTTTAGTAGAACTGTAGTATTAGGTTTAATACTAGATCCATGAGCTCTCTAGTATCTGGTTTACCCAAGCTGATTTGGGTGTAGTTCCCATATTGTGGAGTGGGTCTTACTTGAAATTAGATATTGGTTGGTTCCTTGCACCAGCTTTGTTACACCAATGCACTATCTTCTTTGCAGGCAGGATATCATCATAAAGCAAGCCTTTTAAAAAATTTTTATTAAATATTCACTTTACATCCTGGTCATAGGCCCCTCCCTCCTCTCCTCCAGGTCCTATCCTCTCTCCTAAGGCCTCCTATTCCCACTCTCTTATTATGCAGAGAAGGGGAACCCAACCCTCCCACCCACACATCCCAGCATATCAAGTCACATCAGGACTAAGGGCCTTCCCCTGTCGCCCAGCGAGGTTCCACTCACCATGCTTTTAGTGCCTAGCCGAGGACCCAGCCATGTGGAGCAAGTTTATGCAGTGTCTGATTAAGTGGTAAAATGCTATGTGTCTGACACATGGATCTGTCCTTACATTCTCTATAGGTAGATGGGCCACCAGGAGTCTTTTGTTGAGAGGAAAAGAAGGCTCTCTGAAAATTTTCCGATTGTCCCTCAAAGAAATACTCAAGGCCAGTATCATACTTGAAACTCCCTTCCTTCTAGTCTCAGATACAAGTATTTTCAATAGTCCTCTACTCATGTGTAATAAACATACAAAAAATATTTATTCTCAGTACTTTATTGTGGTCTAGCTTTATATACTACTCCCAGGAGTATGGCTTTTAAACAAGTCCTTTAAAGAAAAATTATATATGTTATATCCTAGAGTGCATAAATGTGAACAGTGAGTGTGTCTTGATTTTGCCAGCACTGTCCAAACCTATCCGTATTTATTGCAAGCAGTTACATGATTATTTTCCACTGTTCAGTTTAATAATTGTCTTTTTATGATGAAGCAAAGGGTTTCATTTTTTTCCTATAATGTATCCTGATGACCATTTCTGCTCCCTCTATTCCTCTCAATTCTTTCCCACTTCTGTCACCACCAGATCCAAACAAACAGAAATGTAAGAGATAATAGTAAAACAATATGTTCATCAGAATAGGACAAAACAAACAAAAGGAAAAGATCCCAAAATAAGATACACAAAACAGAGACACTCCATCGTTCACACACTCAGGAATCCTATAAAAACACTAAAGTGTAATCTATAACACACACACACACACACACACACACACACACACACACACACACAAACCTGTAGGGTTAAAAGAGAGAGAGAAAAAAAATAACATTAAAATTAAAAATAAGATAAATTTAAGAAAAGTTTGTTTTCCCAGAGAGACTTCCTTGTAAGAAACTAATTTTTCTTTTGCTAATGGTAATCAATTACAGTAGCTTCTGGGTTAAAAATGAGTGCACGTGTCCACGTTCCCTTTCAGCTCCAGGACCCCATCTGATGAGGCCCCGTGAATTCCCTGTGCCTGCTGTCTCTGTTAGTTCATATATGTATGAATTCTGTTAATTTAGAAGGTCTTACTTCCTTGGTGCCAGCCATCTCTTCTGGCAAGCACCAAGGGAGTCTTTCTGCTTTCTCTTCCATGGATTCTCTGAATCCTTAAGGGTAAGAACAGATCTAGACATCCCATTTAGGGCTGAGAGTTCCAAGGACTCTCACACTCTGCGTATTTTCTGACAGTGGGTCTCTGTATTTGTTCCCATGTATTGCAGGAGGAAGAATCTCTGCTGATGGCAGAGCAAGGCACTGACCTATGAGTATAGCAGGTATAGCAGGATGTTATTATTCTTTTAAGGTTATATAAGGAATGTGCCATTTACACACACACACACACACACACACACACACACACACACACACACCTGTTATTTTTCTAATGGTTTAGGATGGCAATTGCTTAAGTTAATACCTCTGTCATTTAAGTCAACCAAAGACAATGAAAAAAAATCAAAATAAATACTTTTTTTTTTTTTACTATATATCTCTTAATATAAGTACTAAACATCCTATATCAGCATTATTTAATTCACACGTAATTCGTCTGCTTTGATAATAGATGAGTTATCATGGAACTAAGGTCTCTCATCTTTTATACTGGTCCATCAGATGCTTCTAGAAATGGAGTGTTCACATGTTCTGTTAGGAAACTAGAGCCCTTGAACGGCTTTTATATTTTAAGAGTCATAAATTCATGCTATGAGTTTTGCCTGTTGTGTGAATGCCTGGCAGGAGAGATGGGATTCAATATCTACCCCATAATGTTCTCTGCAAGTAATATGGCTAGACAGCTGAAGAGTCACAAAATATGAAGCCACTGGCAGCCATAAAGGATTATGTCCTCAAACTGCCTCTAGCTAAGGGCAAGGCAGGCATATCCTTGGATTTTTTTGCAGTCCTTTAGAAAACTGGAAGTCATGACCTCTTAAAAAGACTTTTAGTGTGGAGAAGAGTTAAAGAAAACTATATACTTCAAAGCATGGAAGAAGAGCCTTCATTGAAAGTCTATGTTGAACCATTCTTTATTATTGATGTAAGTAAAGATAAATAAGGCAATGCTTAACCTTATAGGAGATTTTAACATCCTAGTCACAAGCAAAGAAATAGGCACATTGTTATTACACCTTCAGTATTATCTATTAATAGAATGCATATGATAGGGAGGATTTGGAAACACAGTAAATGAGCTTTTTCATTTTGATTTGAATGCCTAGTTTGTCCAGTGCAGAGGGGAAAAAGAAGGACATGTTTGTAGGCAAGGATTGACCCAAGTCATTTTCAGCATTCTGGAGGAACCCAGCTTTTAGGGGTGATAACACAGCATATATTGAGATTACATGAGGAATAGAGCTGTGACGTGCATCTGCATCATGTCCACAGCTGCCTTGTAGTCTCCTGAATAAGACTTAGCCAAGGTGTCATGGATTTGATTTAAGTCTTGGAAATACTGAAATGATATAGTTTGTTAATCAGAGTAACAAATAGTTTTTGTTCATAGTTTTATAAATTTAGGCCTTACTCGTAGCAGTTTATGTAAGGTGTTTATTTCACTGAGGCATGAGGCACTGAAATGCATGTTTTCACAAAGCAATACTCAAGATTCACGTGCTGCTGGTTTCAAAGGGACAGAGTGTAGTATATAAGTTTGTGATTGGGCATGCACCTCCTCCACACTCTGTTAGCATCTTGGCACATTTTTGAGTAATGCTCTTGTTTTAAATGTGGATAAATGGATTGAGCTAGAAAGGATCATAATGAGTGAGTTAACCCAGAAGCAGAAAGACTCAAATGATATATACTCACTTATATCTGCATATTAGCCAAGGGACATGTCCCATGAAAGCCTTCACTTACCAGGAAACTGAGACAGAGGGGAGGACATTCTAGTGGGACTCTAGATGAGAGAAGCATGGGAGAATGGCAAAGTAGAAGGATCCAGAGGGTCTTAGAAGCCTACAAGTAGAACATTATGATAGGCAGATTTGGGCCCAGGGGTCCCGCTCAAACTAAGGCACCAGCCAAGGACAATACAGGCGGTAAACCTTAAACCCCTACCCAGATCTAGCCAATGGACAGAACACTCTCCACAGTAGAGTGGAGAGTGGGATATTACTTTCTCACATACTCTGGTACCTCACCTTTGACCATGTCCCCTGGAGGGGAAGACCTGGTGGCACTCAGAGGAAGGACAGCAGGTTACCAAGAAGAGACTTGATACGCTATGAACATATACAGGGGGAGGTAATCCCCCTGAGGAACAGTCATAGGGGAGGGGAATAAGGGGAAAATGGGAGGGAGGGAAGAATGGGAGGATACAAGGGATGGGATAACCATTGAGATGTAACAAGAATAAATTAATAAAGGAGAAAAAAAGTAAAAAAATAAAATAAAATAAAATAATTTCAGTTTTTGATTGCAAAAAATAAAAATAAAAAAAACAAAGACTCACAGTGTACATGGTTGACTGAGCAAGGATCACAACCTTAAAGAAAACGCACTTTCCCTCTACTAGAAGCTGTTGGTGTTGGTAGCTTCTTAGCTATGGGTGTGGATAGTGAGGCACTCCCCCTCCATAGTAGAGTGTTGACTGGCTTAATCTCAAACAGGCCTTCTGAGTTTATTAGTCCAGGGGTTCTGTAATATCCAGATATTACAGATGTGGTTTTCCCTGACTGGTGCCTCTGACACTGTTTCTGACACTGAGTTGTGATGCTCCCTGCGCCTGGAGCAGAGAGGGTATTATGCTGACACTCCAGAGACACTTATGCATATGGTTCTCTGCTCTTTGATTAGCCATTCAATTTTCTGAAATTGAATTTCTCCTTTCAATTCCTATCTTGCCTCTTAATTTAAAAGTTAATTATTAAATAGCAATCTTAGCTTTCATACATCCATGTAGCCAAAATGAGATAGACAGCTAATTCTACTTGGTAGAAAAAATAAGATTAAAAAAATGTACAGTTAGAGTTTATTTCATTTCACAATAAATTAAATAAAGAGTTATTCAAGTGATATATTTTAAATAGTAACTTTACTGAAGAAGAGATATGTAATTCCAGCCTTGTTAAACTATATTTAAAAAAAAAACTAGATACATTTATATTATTTAGTCAATGATTTGGAATAGTATATATACACTTGTGTGATGAAAATAAATCTTGAATAGAACTGTGAAACCCATCAAATTTGGTCTGCAATTTTTCTGTGTATTCCTTCAGCAAAGACTCAATGCCCCATTGCTAGTCAATAGCTACCAAAGCATACTATTTCTTTCAAGAATGAGAGCAGGCACAGTTTCTACTGGGAGAGCAATTTCTCATCAAGTCAATGTGGCACAAACTTTGAAGGTGCTAAACTTTTTGCAATTAGCCATTTCTCTTGAGTGCCCCTGCAGATAGAAATCAATCCACAAGAAAAATGACAATGACAGACACTTGCAAGTACATATAGAAGGATGGGCAGAGTAAATTAGGCACATCTACCATGGTGAAGGTTTTCAAAAATTTAATACTTGGATTAGATAATAATTTAAGTTTTGGTTTTGTTTACATCTTGACTTACTATGATCTCAATTCCATAGAGAGATAGTAATCTTAGTCAGACCATGTAGCATCAGCTGGCCTTATACCTCTCAAAATAAAATCAATAGTTCTTATTGGTGTATTCACGATCCGAAAATACCCAGTGCTCTTCTCCATGGTCCTATCTCCTTACTCTCTTCCTCATGGTTTGGTCCTCTCCTGTGCATCTCCTACTGTCTTTTCAAGTTTTTATTTGGGTGAATATGTCTTCAATTATATGTAACACAATTCTGTTAATTATTTTGCTCTATAATATTTTTTCTTGTGATGTAGGATATCTGTATATATTATTAATGAAGTGAACATTAAGAAAACATTTCTAATTTACAGTCATATTTCTTCAGAAGATTCAGAGCTTATAAAAGCATGCTTTGGATGTCAGAAAGAACCTGAATATGTCTTTCAGCATCTCTTCCATGAAAGCACTAAGTGGGATCTGAAAAGGCTGTGTGGGATTCTGGAAGAGTGGCACATATATCAGAGAAACTGATGAAAGGATTGATCTGCTGGCTGGCTTGTCCTGATGGGCTGGCACCAGCAATGTGCCAAAGGTCTCTGAACACATCTATCATATTTGACCTTTTAATCACTGAGGTGGATTAAATATTTGAAATATGCTTTTTCATGTTTTCAAATGGCACAGGCCTAGAAGGGTAACAAATCTCTAATGGAGGTTAACCATTCAGATTTTGAAAGAATTTGGTAGACAAAATGATGAATCCAAATGAACATTATCACATTAAATGTCAGTGATATAAACACCAATGTCTTTGATTGTAAGCCAACATTTCATGCAAATACCTATAGATATACAATCAGACACAGGCCCATATGCAGTGAGATGTGCCTGCATTTCAATTCTCACCTGTCATTGGCTGGGTGTAATTCAGACAGGTTAATTAACCTCTCCTACTGTGCTTTGCTCTTGTACTCTGTACTTCACAGGTTTTTTTTAATAAGCATTGATATTTATAAGCATTGAGTAATCTATTCTTGAGGGCATCAACATCTCCAACCCCACCACTTCGTAAGCGTTACAATGCATTGCACCAGCTCCACTTTCTACATCATTGACTGTTTATCACATACACTCTCAAGTTTGCCCAAATTACAACATAAATATTATAGTTTAATTTTTAACTTTGTAGGTTAGTAAGTAGAAGACAACTTCACATGAAGCTAGAGATGTGTCTTTATTACAATTAGCTCTTTACACACAGAGCACGTTGTCAAAATTTAAGAGAAGGTCGCTTATTTTAATTTCTAATTGGCTTTGATTCTACTATGTGTTATTCTACTACTTCCATGTGTAGGGAAGTTAAAATACTGTTGAGTATATAGCCAATTTACAGCCTTGTCATCCATTCTCCTAAGTGTCATCCATTCTTTAAACATAAAACATTGTTAAAAAGTGTCAGAAAAACATACAAGGAAAAAAAGACACCAGCTTTTATTAAGTGGTGGTCAAAGTGGAAGATAGAAGTATTGAAATCACTTTTATTTCCCTCTAACCCCTACTATTTACAATTGCTGTAATCTCGAGCAAGGAACTATCTATCTATTGGCTTCTTTTCCTAAAAGCATGTAACACAGATGGTGATACCTGCTTCACACACATGTTAGATATGATGAGTGGAATATCATATTTTAAATGTATCACATCAATGTGAGTTCCTTTCCCCAGCTACCACGAGAAGCTGTATAAAACTATCACAGCATTGTAAAGAGAATTAAAGAATTCAGAGTATAAATATTTCACATAGCGATAAATCCTTTATGACTGGCTGGAAATGATGAGTGGTGTGACAAAATCTGTGCAGTAGGAAAGAGGGGTGTGGCAGGTGCCATGGCAGGCCTGGAAAATAAGTGCAAGTTCTCATCCCAATTAGAAGAGTGTGAAGATCAGAAGGTTTGCAAGGCTGTTCCTCACAACCTCAATCCAGGAAAACCGTCAGAATCCTTGACCCCACACTCTTGTGTAACTCAGAATAGTCACACTGAAGAACACAAAAGAGATAGAGACACTTCAAGGAGTATTTCCAAAGAGGAAGACATAACCCACAATAGGAACAAATGTTTATATGAGTGCAAAGATTGTGTTATTATCACCAACACTGTGGTCTCACCCCAAAGAATGGTCTGTCTTTGTTAGGTTCCTGGCCAACAGTGAAAATCCCAGAGCAACTGTCCCAGCACCACCCCACATGTCTAGTACTTGAGTTGTATTGCACTTGAGACGCCTGGTATTAAAGCCATATGCCAGCCAAGCACATCACATGGAATCCAAAGCCCAGCCTACATCAACATCTGTTAAGACTCTAAAGTCTTTTTCTGGCCGTACCTCCACTCCTCGGAGTCTCTCTCCCTGTCTTTTCCTATAAGAAAGTCACCTTTCATTCTTCCTCCCCACAGACTGATGGAATCAGAGATTGTCAGTTTGTTTTCATTTCTTTCAGATCCCTGCTCTACAAATTCTCTTTCCACAGTTTTTGTAATTATTCATGAATGTATACTGTAACACCTTAGTAGTTGTGTATATACATGTGTGTGTCCATAAGAGCACACACACATATATAAGTGTTTCTATGCACACATGGGAGAACACTTTGGTCCGATGGGATAAAACATCAGTTAAATATAAGGTGTTTGAGGTAAGACAAAGAATTCATGAGTATTTCTATATTTATAATGATTATTCTGAAGACCAGTCAGTTCTGGAGGATCAGAGTAGATAGCTGCTCCTTCATGGACATAGAGAGGCACCTGTGATACAGGTGTGAGGCGCTGTGCATCAGCAGCCTCTCTTTTCCCCTGGCTCCAAGAACTGATCGAGCTCTTTTGTGGATTAATAAGAACTGGGTATTACCATGGGGTAACAGAGATGGACCAAATTATTCTAAGTTCCTTAAGGGAAGATTTCTTTTTCACTACCATTTCTAGCACTGCTAAAAACACAGTGGGATTCCTAGATTGAATAAGCCAGAATTTCCTTTACTGAGAGAGTGATATTTTCACACCACAGCATTCACATGGCATCTTCAACCCTGAAAGACTTCAACTCTGAAATGCCTTATAAGGCCTGTGGTTTGGGGCTTTATAATTATGATTTGGGTCATTAATCATGTAGCCTCCCTTTTTTATTATCGCTGAGATTGAGACAGAGTTTTTGTTACAGATTGCTAGCCTGTAGCAGCCAGTTGGGGAGATGAGACATTTCTGAGACAGATAACAAAGAAAAATGAGTAGCAAATTGGAATAGATTAGGTAGTTCTATAGTACTATATTAAACAAGCCCTTCTGAGTACAGCTGTCAGATCTCCCATAGTACTTTCCTTCCATTTTTCTATCAGCCACCATGACTTAGCTGTTAAGGGACTGTGTGTTTGTTATGTATATGTATGTGTTATAGGTGTGCATCTGTCAATCTGTCACTATCTCTCTCTCTCTCTCTCTCTCTCTCTCTCTCTCTCTTTTCCCTCCCTTGCTCTCATTAACTTTATATCTCCAAGTCCTAACACTTAAAGTACAAACAACCCATAGTTAATGAATACACATTAATTCTAAAAGGCTACTGTAAGCCTGCGGAAGGAAAATGTGATTTTAGAATTGATGGAGGTTAAAAGAAAATGAACCAGGAATCATTATAATAAGTAATATGCCTAAAATGTCTTGATGGGGAATGTTGTTTATAAAATCACCTTTCAACTTCATATACAATAGTTCATATACATATTTGAAATTCAAGGGTAATATATTAATAATACATGAAAATTTGATTCCATCCACAAGCTATTTCAGTGGCCTTTCTTAGTGTTATAATGCTAGATAGCTAGATAGACCTGGAAATTAAATTAATATTTATAGAAAAAAAGACAAGTGATTTTTTCAAGGTACTGATGATACACTTATGATATTCTATTATAGACTATTTAAGAATAATTATAAACTAATTATCTGTTATTAGGTTCAGGTTTTTTTCTTTTTTCCAAAATGAAACTTTGGCTTTGTAGTTATTTGGAAGAAAGTATCAAAATAATCCCCAGCTAATGTGTGAATGAAGAAGTCACAGCTTAGATGCCTTCTAATTTCACTGTGAGACTAAAAGAGAATGGTTCCAGGCATTGTAATTCTCACGGAAACTTCAAAGGAACATACTACTGCAGAGTGGAAGGATTATAACAGAGAAGCATCACAATTTTACCATGCATGATTTAACACAGGAATACATGCTCCAAGCTCCAAACACTCAACCAAATTAACCAAGTATCTAAATAGAACTACAAGCAAGAAGAAAACATTATTATACATAAAGGAGAAATGAACATCACAAGACGTTGAAACAGACATAGAAAATCAAGCCTTATCTCACATAATAACTGGTTAATGATGGGACCAGTGCAAATATTGCAGTTTAATGGGCTTTAGCAGTCAGAGACACCATCCACAGGTAAGGCTGTTAATTGAGACGATGATCTGAGACTTACTCAAGGTCACTTAAAAGATAAATTATCTGGAGTTAGAATAAGATGGCTGGGGACCTTGTGAAAGTCTGTGATGTATGTGATGAGTGAGATGACAAGGACAAGAAGAACGATGCAGCATCTGAACTTCATGAGCATTAGAAATGTGTCCCTGTCAACACCATTCTCCATCCCAATAACTAATGTGATTATATAATTATATAAGATTGAATGATATAACTTAATATTAATATTTCCCAATGAACTAAAATAGGCAGATCCCTGTTGACTACAACCACAGTGGTATTTACACATTGGTCGTGCCAGTACAAATAAACAGCAATATTTCTAATCAGATATATTAGATTTAATGAAACTGAGAAATATAAAAGTGATGATTACCAGAGTTACCTTACTTTAAAATCATTTGTATTTATTAAAGTAGTTTTTTCTTATAAAATCATATTTTTTACGCCTGAAAATACACACTGTCATATAATTTCAAGCCTAGTTTAATGCTGTATTCTACTTCTTATTAAAGACTTTGAATTAATTGTATATAAAACATTTCTAAACAAAAATACTAGATTAATAACTGAGTGGTACTCCATTGTGTAAATGTACCACAATTTCTTTATTCATTCTTCAGTTGAGGGACATCTAGGTTGTCTTCAGATTATAGCTATCATGAATAAAGCTGCTATGAACATAATTGAGCAAATGTCCTTGTTCTATGGTGAAGCATTTTTGGGTATATGCCCAGGAGTGGTATAGCTGGGTCTTGAGCTTGTAGTATTCCCGGTTTTCTGAGATAACACCAGATTGATTTCCAAAGTGATTGTTGGAATGAAGGAATGTTCCCCTTTCTCCATATCCTTACCAGAGGAAACAGGAGCTCAACAAGAAGACTAAGAGAGGCAACTAACCTGGGCCCATGGGGGCTCACAGAGACATGTGCACCAACAAAGGACCATGAAGGAACTTTACACACACTAGCCAGTGAGTAGCTTAGCCTCCATCTGGGTCCCCTAGAAATGGATGAAAGGGCTGTGTCTGACACAGACTCTCAATCACAATCACTTCTCCCTGGCAGGGCTGCCTTGCCAGGCAGCTGTGGAAGATGTACTCAGTCTTCATGGTACTTGGTGTACTGGTGTTGACTGGTGGTGGTGGGGTGTCCCTTATCTCAGTAGTAGACAAGGGGGAACAGGGCGAGAGGAGAAGGAGGGGACAGGGAGAAGAGGAGGGACAAGTCCTACTTTGAAATCAAAGTTCAATAAATAATAAATCACTAAGAAGTAGGAAAATAAGAGTGCCAGATCGGAGGACCTACTTTTGAGATGGATTTTCTTTTGTGCATTTTTTATTCATTCCTGTTATTTCTTTTATATATTTCCTTTACTTGTATTTTAAATAGAACTTTAAGAGAAATGTCACTGCATAATTTCCTCTCCATTTTTCTTCCCGACTTAAAAAGAACACCTACAACTGGCAAAAAGAATCACCCCTAAATAGAACGTAATTTGTTCTTCCCAGGCATGAGAATTAAATAAGAGGTGCGTAGCGCTCCTAACAATAATCTATGTTCAAAGCTCTGTTAGTAGGTTAGCAGCTTGGTCTCCTTTTTCAGCTCCACCCAGGTCCCTGTAGAGAAAGGACCCTTTCTGTCTGCACTCTCCCAGGTAGTCTCTCCCCACCATCTCTGAAGAGAGTGGATTAGAGACAGGTCAACAAATGGGAAAATAAGAGAGGGAAGGCATGTGCGTAACTTTCAAAGTGTCACTGAAAGGGGGCTACTCCAATGTCCTCAGGTAAAGTTTCAGGTTATTCGTAAGAGGAAATGAGGAAACAGCCAGAAAGATCTGGAAGTACTACTACATTATGACGTTGAACTTGAAGGTACATTCAATGGAAAAAGACGAGCACGCAGACAGTAATTAAGCCTGAGATGAACGGGTGCAGAGAGGGGCAGAAGCAGTAGTTCACACACTCTACACAAACCAAAGGAATGCAAGAGGGTAACAGTGGAGTCAGTGTAGCTGTCATCCGATTCACACCGCGGCTTGTAAACCCCAAATAGGTTTGATCTACAGTCTGTGCTTCTTTTTAAAAGAAAATCAAATTCGTGTTCCTTGACAAGTTTTTTAGTTCTTAATATCTAATTTAAGTCATGATCACTCTTTTGCTTTATAGGAATTTTCCTTGGGTTTTTGTTGTTGCTGCTTTGTTTTTTGTTTCTGTTTTGCTTTGTTTTGTTTCCTTTTTTGAGATGGTAATTTATTTAGGTATGTATTTGTTGATTTATTTTTTTGAGAGTGTAATTTAATTACAGCTGTTCTCCTTTCCATTCCCCCCCCATTTACCCCTCCCCACCTTCCTTCAAATTCATGGCCTCTCTTTCCATCAATTGTTATGACATGCATCTATGTATCGTACCCTGTTGAGTCCATGTAGAATTACTTGTATGCATGTTTTCGCATCTGGCTACTTAGCAATGCACCACCAATTGGTGTGATCTTCCCTGGGGAGGACTTTAATCACCTCTCCTGCTCTCAGCTTTAATCAGCTGCCTGTAGTAATTTGTGTAGGAAATGTAACTGTTTCTATTAACCTATTATTTCTGGTTCTAATCTTAATTCTTCCAGAGTATCTTGATATTCACAAATATAAGAACAAATATCAAATAATCTTTCTGTAGGGAAAAAAATTCTAAATAATGGAACATCACAAAAAATTTACTGTTAATTAATTCAGCCATTATTATTTGTTTAATATTTTGGCATTCTAAGATTTGAAAATTAATTTAAAAGTCAATAACAGCATTCCTTTAGGTAGGAGAATCACAAGCTTCAGGTTAACATGGCCTATAAGATCCTGATTCAAAACAAAAAATACAAACAAAATTTTATATTAAAAGATAACAAATTATACCTAATGTGTAATGTTAAAGGAAATATAAATACAAAGTTCAAATAAATATTTACTCTGGGTTTATGCTCCATAAGATGATTTTATAATCAGATTCCAGCATAGGAATTTTATAAAAATCCACTGCTACCTAAATCTGCCTTCAAATCAACAAAGGAACTTTGGCAACAGAAGGCCATTATTATACTTATTTTTAAAGGAAAAATCAAAGTATTGAGTTTGTTATGAAATGCACAGAGGACAGAAAAAATGTCTGTCATTCTCTATTTTCTTAAACTCATTACTACAGCTTAAATCACATATTCACTTCCTGCACTGATAGCAGGAGACTTCAATACCCAACTCACCCCAGTGGACAGGTCATTCAGACAAAAATTAACATTTTAAGTTTTATAATAATTGCAACAAATAAATAATATCAATCCACAGAAATACTGAAGATAGCAGACATTATAAACCAAATGAACCTAACACATATTTACAGAACATTTGTAGCTAGATTCTTACTGCTATAAGGGATATATTATGAACCTAATTTGAATACAGTAGCTTGAATAATAATCATGAGCAGAGTTTTATTTCAGCAAGTATAGAGAACAAAATGTGAAAATGATTTATTGTATCCATTTTCCACTTTAGGACAACCTCCACATTTCACCCAAACAGAAAACAATACACCTTCTTCTCACCACCTCATGAAATTTCTTCCTAACTATCCACATACTTTGACACAAAGAAAGTCTGGACAGATAAAAGAAAATTAAATAACTTCCTGCAGTTTATCAGACCATGATATAAACCTGGATATCATGAGCAACAGAAAGCTTACAAACTCATAGAAACTGAATAACACTTTACTGAATGAAAAATGTGGCAAAACATAAAGAAAGAAATTAAATACTTTCTACAAAATAGTGAAAATGAATACACAGCATACCAATACTTATGGGAGACAGTTAAAGCACTGATAAGAGGAAATTCATAGTAATAAGCGCCAACTAGAAGAAGGAGGAGGAGGAGGAGAAGAAGAAGAAAGAAGAAGACAAGTCTTATATTTTTACATCAGAAACATAGCACACCTGGGAGCTCTAGAAGAATAAAGAAGTAAACATACCTAAGAGAAATAGAAGGCAAGAAATAAAGTGAGGGCTAACGTCAATAAAACAGTAACAAAAAGAACAATGAAAAAAAATCAGTTATTCAAAGAGCTGTTTCCTAGAGAAAAGCAACAATATAAGGAAACCCTTATTCAAACTAACTAAATGATACAGAGAAACTATCTAAAGTAATAAAATTAGACACAAAAAGGATAACATAAGAACAGACACTGAGGAAGTCCCTAGAATCATAAAGACACATTTTAAAAACTTCTACTTCACATCAGGGGAGCTGTGGCTGAGCTGAGCTGGCGCCTCAGGTGGAACTGAATGAAGACAATACAGGTGGTAAACTTTAAACCCCTACCCAGATCTAGCCAATGGTCAGAACATTCTCCACAGTTGAGTGGAGAGTGGGATATTATTTTCTCACGTACTCTGGTGCCTCACATTTGACCATGTTCCCTGGAGGGGGAGACCTGGTGGCACGCAGAGGAAGGATAGCAGGTTACCAAGAAGAGACTTGATACCCTATGAGCATATAAAGGGGGAGGTAATCCCCCTCAGGAACAGTCATAGGGGAGGGGAATAAGGGGAAAATGGGAGAGAGGGAAGAATGGGAGGATACAAGGGATGGGATAACCATTGAGATGTAACAAGAATAAATTAATAAATTTTTTTAAATTGGAAAATCTAAAGAAATTTAGAGATTTGGTATTTTATATATTCATGTATGTATATATAATGTGTATGTGTAGCATTCTATAACAAATAGCATTTGAACCATGACAAATATGGACTTTTAGATGAGATAACTAAGGCCTCCACTACATTATGAAGAACAAATTTCTCTGTTCTGGCCCCCAAAGTGAATTTAAGAACTGCTTAGAAATAAATTACCTCTTTCTAGGTTCAGAAATTATTTACACTTCTTTCACTTCATACACTTATTTCTTTGCAAGTTTTTCTCAAAAAGTTGATTAAGAAGTTATATTTGTCACTATGGTCAATGTACTTTGGAGTCAAGGAAAAAAAGCAAGAGGACACCTACAGGTGTGTTGAGCTTAGGCTTCATCATGGCCACAAAGAAGAGGTAACACTGAGAGTGCGCTGACCTGGGACCCTCTACTTGTGGACATAAAGACAAACACCTTCACAGATTCAGGATCTCACTTCATTTAATTATTAATTATCATTATTACTTACATAATTTGAGGTTCATTTAGCTTTAACTAACTTTTACACTTTACTGGAACTTATGAAGATTGATAGTGATATATATATATATATATATATAGAATAAAGATTCTATATAATAAAAGGGAATGTCTGTCATATTTGACCAACTAGACTTCCAATGGGATCTGTCTCTTTAGGGAAGCTTTGCCCAGAACACAGGAAAGTACTTTAAGCTCTAACACGAAGATGGACATTTTCTCCAACATTTTTAATCTTTTATATTTTCTTCTTATTTTTTACTATTTTTGAGTATTAGTTACTATTTTTAAACATAGTCTCATATCCCCTCTCTCTTTTCTTTCTCTTTACCTTTATTGATAATAGATTCAATTCTCATGTAATATATCCTGGTTGTGGTTTTCCTTCTCTCTACTCTTCCTATGCGGTTTCTCCCTATCTTGAATCCCATCTGTAGCCACTCCTTTTCTGTGTCTCAGTAGAAAAGTTAGGCTTCTATAAGATAAGAGAGCCCCAAGTGGCCATCCTTGTCTCCAGATGAAGCGTCCAGTACTTGACTTGGGTTACACCTAACTGTGTTGTTGGCCAAAGGGTTCCACAAGAACTCCAAACAACCCAGGCTGTTGGAAAGATAAGAAGTTGTTTCCCACAAACTCATAGCACCCACATAACTACTTGAACATGGCGAAGTTCAGTTGGTGTCTACATAGATCCTTCACCTTTGCATACTAGGACCTTTGATGCAGGAAGACGGGTGCTTTGCATGCTACCAAAGCAGAAACATAAAGACCAAGCTAGCCTCAAGTCCTGTGTCTATAATGGTGTACTGTCTGCAAGGTATGTTAGAACTACAGAAGAAATAATTTTGCTGGAATAACCAACCAATACATGATCTGACTTACGGCCCATCAACAAGATGGAATTCATATAAGATATCAATTCTGTGATCAAAACCAAGAGACTAGATAGCCCAGGAACCTAAGGTAAACCAAATACTACTGGTCTCAAAAAAAAAAAAGTAGTGGTAAAATGACACCTAATGATATTCTGCTATACTCATAGATATGTCCCAGTTATCATCAGACAGCTTCATCTGCAGCAGATGAGAGACAAAGACCTCCACTCATACAGTATGAAGAGAGACAAAACTTGAAACACTCAGCCCTAAACAGAATGTGGCTATCATATATATATATACTTTCTCTCGAGGCTCTGGAAACCACATAGAAGAGGAGGCAAAAAACAAACAAACAAACAAACAAACAAAAAACCTAAGAATCAGAGGAGATGAAGGTCACAAAGAAAACAAGGTCCTCTAAATCAACATGATCAAAGCTCATATGGTCTCACAGAGATGAGGCAGCAAGCACAGGGCCTGCATGGGCCTGCCCCAAGTCCTCTGTGTACATACATATTATTGCTTAAAGCATAGCAATTTAATAGGATTCTTTAATGCGTGAATTAGTTGGCCTTTAATCCTTAGCCCTTCTCTTGGGCTCATTTTCTTCCATTCGTTTGTCTTGTCCAACTTCAGTGTGGTAGCTTTATTGAAATAAATCTTCTTTATATTTTATTTTGAAGCACTTTACTATTATTTCAGGACTGCACTTTCTAATTGATAGAAGGGCTAACACTTGGCGTCAATGTAGTCTACTGTGACACATGTTCTTAGATTGTATGTTAGTTCTGTCCATTATTATTTTGTTAAGGAAAAAGTGGGGAAGAGTCTGGAACACATAGGCACAGGGGAAAACTTCCTGAACAGAACACCAACAGCCCAGGCCTTAACATCAACAATTAATAAATGGGACCTCATGAGGCTGAGAAGCTTCTGTAAAGCAGGTGACACTGTCAAGAGAACAAAGCGACAGACTACAGACTGGGAAAAGATCTTCACCAACCCTTCATCTGACAAAGGTCTAATATCCAAAATATATAAAGAACTCAAGAAATTAAATACCACCAAACCAAATAACCCAATAGAGAAATGAGGCGCAGAACTAAACAGAGAATTCTCAACAGAAGAATATCAAATGGCTGAGAATCACTTAAAGAAATGCTCGACCTCCTTAGTCATCAGAGAAATGCAAATCAAAACGACACTGAGATTCCATCTTACACCCATCAGAATGGCTAAGATCAGTAACTCAACTGACACCACATGCTGGCGAGGGTGTGGAGAAAGAGGAACACTCCTGCATTGCTGGTGGGAATGCAAACTAGTACAACCACTTTGGAAAGCTATCTGGCGCTTTCTCAGAAAAATGGGAATAGGGCTTCCTCAAGACACAGCTATTCCACTCCTTGGAATATACCCAGAAGATGCACTACCACGCAACAGGGACATATGCTCAACCATGTTCATAGCTGCCTTATTCATAATAGCCAGAACTTGGAAACAACCTACGTGTCCCTCAGTAGAAGAATGGATAAAGAAACTGTGGTACATCTACACTATGGAATACTACTCAGCTATTAAAAACAAGGAATTTCCAAAATTTGTGGACAAATGGATTGAACTAGAAATTGTCATGATGAGTGAGTTCACACAGAAGCAAAAAGAGCTAAATGGTATATACTCACTTGTATCTAGACACTAGTCCAAGGTGTACGTCCCCATGAAAAACTGTACCTACCAGGAAAGTGGGTAAGAGGGGAGGACATCCTATTGAGACTCTAGGTGTGAGAAGCCTGGGAGATTGAGGCAATAGAAGGATCCAGCGGGTCCTGGAAAACTACAGGCGAGTCTGGGCCCTGGGGTCCCCTGCAAATTATGGCAACAGCCAAGGAAAATATAGGCAGTAAACCTCGAACCCCTACCCAGACTAGCCGATGGACAGGACATTCTCCACTGTTGAGTGGAGAAGGAGATCTGACTTTCACACAAACTCTGGTGCCCCATATTTGAACATGTCCCTTGGATGGAGATGCCTGGTGGCACTCAGAGGAAGAATAATAGGTCATCAAGGAGAGACTTGATACCCTATGAGCATATACAGGGGGAGGAGGTCCCCCTCAGTCACAGACATAGGGGAGGGGAGTAGGGGCAAAGTGGGAGGAAGGGAGGAATGGGAGGATACAAGGGATGGGCTAACAACTGAGATGTAATATGAATTAAAAAAAAGAATGTTGTATACTCAAATTACAAAACAGTATTTAGAGATTTAAAAACATTTTATAACATGAAATTTATGATAAATTTATTTTACAGTAGGCTATTTTATATAAAATTCTATATTTTATACAGAAAAAATCATTTTTAGAAGGCTATGTCTTGGATTCACATGAATTAACTTATACTTTCCGATGTGTTTTACATTTTCCCATAATTTACACTCTGACTCTAAAATATTTCAAAAATCATGTAACTTGATTGCATGTATGAATTTTCATAAATTGCATCTGTCTATACTTGTCTTGATTGCATTTTAACTGTACACCAAAGTCCAACATTAAAATACTATCTCTATTTCATATAAATATTGTAATATCTAAGGTGTAACAAGAGTAATATTGTAATAAATCTAGTTCAGTTTTATTTTCAGACTTGCTCTCTCCTAGCTCAAGATACTTATTTCATGAGACACACGTTTAATGTTGGAAGAAAGTTCAATTATTGAACCCTTATTAAGGTGTATGGGATTCAATAAAATGGAAAAACACCAGAAATTAAAGCTGTTTGAACATCTTATTTAGAGAAATGATTAGTTAAGGAATTCTGTCTAGGAAGGTGATCCTACATACATACTTGTCAATTTCCCATTCCAATTCTGTCATAAGCTGGTATTTAGTTCTGGAAAACAATTTAGATATATGATACATCTTGTAGGGTTGCATCATTTTAAGTTGCTTTAATAGTTATAATAGGTCTTTTCTTTACATTTCAATTATGTATCAAATGAATGTCATCAAAGAACATATTTCTCTCTAAAATAATTTCCATATTTTTATTATGAACTCATGAAATAAAAAATATGGGGAGACCTGGTGGCACTCAGAGGAAGGATAGCAGACTACCAAGAAGAGACTTGATACCCTATGAGCATATACAGGGGGAGGAGGTCCCCCTCAGTCACAGTCATAGGGGAGGGGAGTAGGGGGAAAATGGGAGGGAGGGAGGAATAGGAGGATACGAGGGAGGGGATAACCATTGAGATGTAATATGAATAAATTAATAAAAATATGTAAGGAAATATTTTACAGACTCATTTTAGTAATAATTTTTAGGGAGGGGTCAGAATTGTTTTAACTATGCTTGAAGTTTTGATACAAAGTTTGGATTTTTATTTATTGAATAGAGGCCTAATCATTGATCTGAGTTGCATGAGACTGATTGATTGCTTTTGGTAAGATGGCTGTTTTTATTAGATGCTTTCTACCAATTCATGAGCATGGGAGTTGTTCTTTTTTTTTTTTTTTTTATTCCTTTGGTATCTTCCTAATTATATTTTTTGAGTTCTTAGTTTCTATTGAACATGATAGTCTTGTTTCTATGTTTATGAATGGAATCTGTCTCTGCTTTACTTTTCAGTATGGCTGTCATTGGTTTATATGAAAATCGGTGACTTTATCTTTTAATTCTCTATCTTTCTACTCTCCTGAAAATATTCATCAGCTCTAGGAACCTTTAGATCTTGCCTGAAACAAGGATACTATTTTATCACTAGCATATCCTTTTATTTCCTTCTTTCGTCTTATCTCTAGGACTATAAGCACTTTTTTGAATTATTAAATAAAAATAAAAAGGGTCTTTGTCCTAGTCCTGATATTGGTGGAAATGCTTTGAGTTTTCCCACGTTTAGCATAATGTTGTCCCTGGTTTCATCATTTACATACTTTATTATGTTGAGGTAGATTCCCTCTACCACTAGTCCCTCCATGTCTTTTACTAGGAAGGGATATTGGATTTTATCGCATGTCTTTTCTACAGTTAATATCAGGATCTTTGATTTGTCTTTGAGATTACGTATGACATGGACAACTTTGTCGATTTACACCTGGTGAACCATTCCTTCCTTTCAGGAATCAAATGTAAGGAAGAACAAATCACTTGTAATATTGTCCTAATGAATACCTTCAAGCATGACTGAAACTTCCTATGTCCAGCTGAAGAAGAAGGGAATTACGTATAAGCTAGAAAACCTAGTTCATAAACCTGGAAAACAGGCATAAATTTACTGAACATAGTAAGCCACCCAGTTTTTGTTTACGGTTATTCACAATGGCAGAGTATTGGGGTACAGTTGACTTAGCGTAAGTATTGGTAGGCTGGTAACAAGAAAAGCCACTAAGCTCTTAGGCCTAAATGGGATGCATCAGATCATGTGAGAGCATATTTAGAAGCTTTTGAACATGAGGGGATATATTCTTCCTTATTATTAATTTTCTCTTAAAATTATTTTCTTCAATAACAAATATTAATCAAACTATATAATCACATATTAATTATAAATGACAGAAACCACAGATTATATCCATATTACATTTCCAGTACCTATTATCCTTTGAGCCCAAGGAATGGCTCAATTGTGTCTGATTGTATTATATGAGAGAGCAATCTAGTTCTGGCAAAAAATTTAAATTACAATTTATTCATTTAATTATTCTTAACTATGATGAAAAATCATAAAATTCAATGTTTTAATTTCATATTTCAGTGGCACTGGGTATACTCTCACAACTATTTTATCTAATAAAACTTCAGTTATGAGCAAACTAAAAAGCAGGCCCCCACTTTTCTCCTTAGGCTATCTATTTGATTTTTTTTTCAAATATTACCATTGCAAGTGCAAGTTATCAATGGATTTACTTTTCTGTGAATTTTTTTCCGTTAGTACATAAAAAGTATAGGAAACTAATATTTAAATAATAGTTAATTCATTATTTCTGGATCTAATATCAGAAAGTGGATGGGATGGCTTACCATCTGGATCTGTGTAAGTAGTAACATTTTGGAGAACAATCAAACAATGGTTAATCATTAAAGGACATTGACTATTACCCCATTTTTTACTTTTCAGATGCAGTTTTTATTTTTTGCATCTGAAAATTTTGCATGCAGGACAAAAAAGTGTAGCCATAGTTGCTTAATTATAGGCACAATCATCCAAATTAACCCCCCAAAACGAGCAGAACAAAGCCATACCGTGTGTGAATGAAAACAAACCCCACAGACATTTTCGGCTTCAAACTCTGTTAAAGGGGTGGGCAGATATCGCTCTGGCTCTGGCTCCGACTTTATTCTTACCTGATCTCATTTATGCCTTAAAGCATAGTCATTCTGAGAATCTATAACTCCTGCCTTACATAATACACCCATAGTATAAGCCACCTGGACATAGTACCCATTTCTAAACCACATCTTTTCCATTGTTAGCACAAGCAGATTCAAAAGGAAAATAAAAACTTGCACATGAAATTTTACCTTGTAGGTAACTTGAAAACTACAAAGACAGAATCTCATACAAATTTCTGTTTAAATATGACAAGAAAATTATGTTAGTCTACTTTCACAAAAAAATAGTTTTAGCCTTTTATTAAAAACACAGCTGTCAGTTTTGATCAAATACATTCATATTTCCCCATTATGTTATTAAGGCCATCATGAAATTTAATAATTGTCCCTTGGAGTTTGATTTCCCATAAAAGCGTCATAACACAATCAGCACTACTGCAAATAATTATGGAAGTATGTGGAGACAGTTATGATTTCAGGTGGGAAATACATAATAATAGATGAGAAATTTAAAACCCCAGTTAATACTTGATAAAGATTCAGTTCTCATACAAATGCCAGTAATAATAAATGTGTGACAACAAAGCCTGCTTTATAAAAATGAAAGATTCCATACCAAGTCATTGCAGAGGGTTTAATGATAGTTCAGCATCTATTTGCTTATCATTTCATCATATTAAACACTATTAATCTGGTAAATCCTCCCAGGTACAAATAGTATGATACATTTAAAATATAAATAACTCAGTAGCTTATTTCTGATTAAAACCTAAGATGGTGAAAGTGCTTCTTGTATATGAAGTCTGTAATGACTCACATGATATTATTGAGCGTTGTAATAAAATATTACCAATAGGACATTAGAAATAAGTCAAGGTTTGAGAATTCTAAGAGAGAATACCTAAAAGAATGATGCTGGTTAACAATTTGCTGTATGACATATAAATGAAGGAAGAAACTACTAAGATTTTTGATGGATTCAGATGTGAAAAGATCATTAGTACATGCTGTACTAGATGGTCACTATACCAGAGGGTAGAAGAATATTTTAAGACATCACAGACAGTGATGTTGGTTGTTGAGATGGGTTCATCAGGTACATGTTTGACCTCAAGTTTGATGACCTGATTTTAAGCCCCAGGCACTATATGTTGGAAAAAGATGATCAATTCCCACAAATTGTCCCCTGATCTCCATGCATGAACAAAACATACATGTAAAGAGAAACCCACACAAATAAATAAATAAATAAATAAATAAATGTAAAATAAATGATAGTATATAATGCTACTCACATCCAGAGCTCCCATTTGTTGACACCAGAGTCATGTTGGAAGGCCATGGGTTTCGGACAATATCCTGCCAGTGTATGGTGTCAGCATAGCACAGGAATTTGTTCTGGTCTACGTAGACTCCACCATTTAGAATTTCTGTATTGGAAACAAAACCAACCATTGTTGTTTATTTAAGATGTTAGACATCAGAAAGGCATTATTCAATTTATTTTTAATGTTAGACACACAATTGGAGCCAGGATGCTTCTAAAATATTTTCAATGGTCCACCTACCTTGATTTCCATACTTCAAAAGGCTGAAAAACACAGACCATAACTATAAATAACTCTATTATAGATAAAAACCCTCAATATTTAGATAGACCTATTTTTATTTTCTGTAACTTTACCATAAATCATGTAACATTTCATATGCTGCTACTTTGTCTTAATATTACACTATAAGGATTGAATGATAATTATTATTTTATTCCATTAACAATATTATAATACACCAGAGTGTGAACTATTTAGTGTTATTTAATGAAACTCTTATTATTTTGTTTTTCTTTGGTTAGTCAGTAAATTTCCAAAACTGTCATTCCACATCCACAGACTGTGAAAAGTCCGAAGATTTTTGATACACATTCTCAAAAGTGCCTTTTTTTAGTACTAATTCAATATGATGTTGACTAGGGTTCATACATAAGGGAATTAGTGTAAAGTAAAAAATGAAATTAACAATTCTAATACAAAATATTCTCTGCCGTCTAGTTATCAAAAGATTGGTCACTCGTTAAGAATACCACAAAACAAGACACTATTTCATTCCAGTTTGACACTGAAACCTGGACATGATATAAAAAAAAATCCATGAAAGGTAATTTTTACTCAATTTTCTACCACTGAGCAAATACTGATTAGCTAAAGTATTTCCCACCCACAGTGTGTGTTCACACATGCGGAGAGTCCATCAGCTGTCTTTCAGGCTATCCATAACATTTAAAAGAGTTCCTCTGAAATTATTGTTTTGAATAAATTAATTAGACATACACATCACATCTTCCTCCATATTATCTACTGCGGTTTCCCTCTGTAGTCCAGGCTATAATCTTAGAACCATTATATGATAATTTGGAAAGTTTTTCATTTCAACTCTTAAATCAGAAAAACAAGTACCAGCCTTAAAACAAATGAACAACAACAACAAAAAGTACGACACATATTCAGGGTTGGATCAGCTGCTGTACAGAGCCAGTCTGCTGTCTTATGGCTTTCTATGTGCCTTCTTTATGTCATCTAAGACAAACGTTGTGATGTGAAAGCAAAATAAGCCAGCAGAGAAAATAGAAGACTCTCTCTGCTGAATGCCAAGAGATGAATGGATAAAGAAAATATATTGTATAAACAATTGTATTGTATAAACAAAATGGCATATTGTTCAACTATGAAGAATAAAATCATGGCATTTGCATGAAGTACTACTATAGACAGTGATATTCTATGATATTTATAATGTAAGAAGATAAATATAAAACATTTTCTCTCATTTGTGAAGCTTAAATATTATATAGGAACACAAGAGGAGATATGGGGACAAATTATATTAATACGAGGTGGGCGGAGACTAGGGGAGAATGAAAATAACGATAATCAAAGTACATGATGCACTTGAATAAAATATTTGTGATATCCATAATTGTGCATAATGAATATGTGCCATTAAAGTTTACTACAAACAAAATCTTAAATAGTAACTGTATTTCATTGTTCAAAGAATAACCACACTACAATACACAGACCTAAAGAAACTCAAATACAAGGAGGACCCTAGAAACAATGCTTACATTTTATTCAGAAGGGCAAATAGAATAGATCTCCACCTCTTGCAGCAGTTGAAGAGAAGGAACAGGAAGGGAGCCTACCATAGATGTCCTCTGAAGGACTCCACCCAGCAGGAGATCCAAGCAGATAATGAGACTCACAGCCAAACTCCGGGGTGGAACCCCAGGTAGTCTTATGGAAGAGTTGGGTATTAGAGGAACCTGGAGGGTTTAGAAGCTCCACAAATATCAATGGTGCCAGTAAATCTGGGCATAGGAAGCGGGTGCTGCAGGGACTGACGCACCAACCAAGGACCATGCACGGGGAGGACCTAGACCCTCTTCTCAGATGTAGTAGATAGGCAGCAGAGTCTCCTTCCGGGCCCCATAATATCCGGTGTAGGGACTACTTCTGACATGGACTCTGTCCCCCACTCGTTGATCACTTCCCCGTGGCATGGCGTTCTTGCCAGGTCTCAGAGGAAGAGGATACAGGCAATCCAGATTTGATAGGGTTAGGTCAGATGTTAGGGTAGGAGGGCTCCCCTTTCTGAGGACTAGGAGAGGGAGGGAGAGAAAGGGTATGAGGGTTGGAGGGTGGCATCAGGAGGTGACAAGGGGTCAGGATGTAAAGTGAACAAATTAACAATAAAAAATAAATAAATAAAAATCTTCCATAGGTTCACATGAAAGCCTGATGAAACAACAGCTTAAGCACATACAGCTACCCAATACATACCAAAAAGTTAGTGTGTGCTAGTGTGGAAAGCAAGGCATGTTCCTTAGTAGACTTGAAAATAATCTTCCTGGTACCGTTCTTCAAACTATTTTTAATCTTGTTACTCTCTTGCTTCTGTATGCCTTGTCCAAGCTAAATATTTAAAAGCTTTCATAAACCAGTGTGAATCGAATGAATAAAGGAATAAGTAACTGCACAGTAGTATTTGTGGATAAAAATTGGTGGCACATCCAAAGAACCTTTGCATGTATAAAATTCTCAAGATTAATTTGCATTTTTCAAAGAGTTCCACTTTCAAACTCAGTCCCGTTCTTCTCATCAATCATTTCACTGCCTGTTGGTTTCACTTCTTGGGAGAGGAGGAAAAAAGAATAAAAGGGAAATTAGATCATCTTTCGTCTTCTAAAACCTAGTTCATTATTTTTCATGACTTAACCATCCAACCTTCATCAGAACAGATGGGAGATCCAAGAAGGATTATAAAATAATTTTTTGTAACCATGTTTGGCATTAGGTTTCTATGTGAAAATGTTTGCAGGTCTTATACTAATAGCTTTCTCACGAGACACTGGGTGATACACTTCAGCTCCAGGAATAATTCTTCATTAGGGGAAAAGATAGGAAATGAAAGTTATTTTTCAGTCTCCATTTGGAATAGTTCTACTGCCAAAAAATGCAAAGAGTGAGGCAATAGCTCAAACATTATGAAAAGAAACTTTTTCTTCATGGGTTATATTTTAATTCAAATTGTTCACATGGAAGAAACATCTGAATATTCTCAAATAGAATCAGATTGCATCATGATGAATTATAATCTCACTAAACCGCTTTCTTCAGCAGAATTAATCTACTATTATTATTGACATCTGTTTCATAGAAATATTACATTTCAGAGCTTGGCTTCTTAGAAAAGCAATACAGGAAGAAAGACAATCATAATTCTGAGAGCTTAGAGATTAAAATTTCAAATTTAATCTGAATGATACTTTTGTCACAAGAGATCCCCAAACCAGCATCTTCTAGCAAGTCTCATCAGGAGGGTTATGCATTTCTGGCTTCGAATACTGAATAATTTCTTTGTTTTAGAAAATAAGCTTTTTACCATTATGATTTAAACTTTTCTCTTCTTTCGAATATCAGAATACCACAGTAAGAGAAGATAGACATTGGCATAGTCATTGACATGTATAGGAATGTACCTATGAACATATATCACATTTTAAAAACTTGTCTACCAAAATAATTTCAGGAAATAAGTGTTTTTAAATATGCTTTAAAGTTTTGTTTGGTTTTATAATTGTATGAAAATATAAAATATTAGCCTGGCATTGCTTGTGAGCATCAAATAAACACTGATGCTTAAAGGAATCTCATTCCGCTGTACTCACAATGTGTTGAAAAAATAGATCAAAATAAATTAAGCAAGACACAAATAGATTCTTGGTAATTATTCAATTGTCAGCAGAAAGGCTTCTTGAGCTTTTCTTTTTTATTATTTTTATTATTTTTCTTTATATATATTTATATTATTACACATATATAATAAAGTACCTACAGCAAGAAGAACCATGAACCAATAAAGAATTATAGAAATGTTACATTCACAGTGTTTTGGCTATTTGTATTTGGCAACCTTGGAGAAAACATCTTTCCTATACTGGAGAGTCTAAAATTCTGAATGTGAATCAATATCTATCATATCTCATCTTTATTAACTTAAAACATCTATTTAGACCTAAAAACATCTTAGCCCCTAAATGACTAAGCTTAATTGTAAAACTAAATTATCTGGTCTTTAACCCCATCAGAAACTTGAGAAAAAATAAAATTTAATTACCTGAATAGACAGGAAGTGCATGTGAGCAACTTCCAATATGAGAAAATGACAGAGACAGTTTGCTGTCTGAGCAGTTCTTGAGCTTTCTTAATAAATTGTATGAAAATATTTCCAGCAATTTCACAAAACAGAACTATTAATACATATTAATATCAACATGCATTCAGTAAAAATAAAAGTATCACTCATAACTGAAAACTTCAACTAAACATTTAAACATGTTTCTGTCTCAATCATTTCTTACTAAATGCATAGAGCTGAAGTAAAAGGCAGAATAAATTTTTTTTATACTTAGTGTAAGTAAATAGTAATCTACACTATGCTGTGATATAGAATTTAACAAGGCACATATATAACATTATTTGAACTTGCATATAACTAGACCAAAGTTCATGAAGTTAAGAAGCATGCTTGAAAACTGTCTTTTCAGTATTTATCACTGGGTAGTCTTCACCCAAAGGAAACTTTCGTTTATATGGACAAATATGAGTCATGTAATTTCATGCAAACATTAGTTAGTTAACTGCTGTAGCTTCTATTTTGTTGTTGTTTGTTGTTTTGTTTATTTTTGTTTGTTTCAGTTTTTTAAATCAGGTTTCTCTGTGTGCCTTGGCTGTCTTAGACTTGCTTTGTAAACCAGGCTGGCCTGGAATTTAGAGTGAGCCCCCTGCCTCTGTCTCCCTGAGTTCTGGGATTAAAAGTGTGAGCCATCATGCCTGGTTTGTAGCATCTTCTTGAATTTGCATTGTGATTAATTAAAATTAATGATGAAAGCTATCTTTTTCCATAAACAACTTATATGTCATTTTATCTGAACCTGTGATTAAGTCAGAAACTACTTTTATTTGCTTGATAAAATTGTATGCCAGTATCTGGTATTAATATAAGGAGATATACAGTAGACATTTACAAAATTAGAAATCTGTAGCTAGTAGTATATATTGCGTGTAAACTATATATACACATATATAATGTTAATATATATTCTTATATTAGACTTATTGTTAATAGAAATAAAATTAATAATATTTTACAAAATCACCAACAAAATACAAAATACAAAATTACTGTAGGTGATATGCTTGATATATTAGGTACTAATTTAGCTTTTATGATATTAATTAGTTGTTAGTTATTTAAACATTTTGTGGTATTAAAAAAGCCTATTTTATCCAGCAAGGTCAGTTATTGGTTACTATGTAAATAATTATGACTGAGTTATTCTCGTTGGCCCAAATTTCCTTGAACTTACACAAATACCCTAACATATACTATGCCAAAGCTTAAAATTATGCTATAATACTCATTTGTGAGCTTACCTGATAAAGCTTCTGAAATAATTTTTAGGAATTTACAAAGTGCTGTTATGACAATTGAAAGACAAGATAAGCAACTTACATCTTCGAATCCTAAGACACTGTCTATTTGACTGTTCTTTTCACTTAAATATGTTTTCTTGAGTCAGAGGAAGGTAATGTTTTTGTTATTCAAATAACTTCTTTTGTTATCTACTCTCCCCAAGACTAGTTATTATAGTGAATTACCAGATAGTGTCTTTTAATAGAATCACTGACATTTTACAAATATAGTCTTTCTAAAATATATGTGCTAAAATAATTGTAGTTTGTCTCTGACCTATACAAAATAGCCTAATTGTGATGTGACATCCTTACTAAAAATACAGATCAATGTGACCACCTGGTAGTTTTAGGAAGCTGAAAGTATTTGTCTGGCCCAATGTACTATTTCTAATTACTACATAAAAAGTGACTCTAACTCTCTTTTTTTCATAACGGCTATTATAATTATAAATATAACTACTCATATGACACTTTGGTCTCTACACTGACATGGGTAGTAAATATCTCTCAAAGAACCATTAACCCCAATGATATAATAAAAATCTAATAAACAGGAATGAAATAGTTTACATCAATCTCTGCCTGTGCATCTAAATGTCTCACTTTGTAGGGGTTGATCATATCGGTCAACCATAGAATGGGAATACAGGTTAAAAGCATCACACGTGTCTAGTTACAGTGCCGACATCTAAATAATGTGTATATTAGACTTATATTACCTAGCCAAGGTAAAGTATACAAGCCGAGAAGTCAAAATTCAAAGCCACACAAAGGCCATTTTCAAAATGAGGCTGCACAAGCATTTATGGGACTTCTCAGCAACAAAGCAATACATCTTTCTCACTGTCATCACCTTAAGCCACACAAGTCTGTTGGCAGATAATGATACAGAAGTAATATAGATCCCATCATCCACCTGTGATACTTAATACATCATCTCTGGAGTGGACTTGGTCTGTGGATTCTTGTATCACTCCCAAACCCAGACCTTTCAGCTGGGAGCACAATGAATTGCTGCTACCCCACTGGGTCAGCCCTCAAGGGTCATTATTAATAAGCTGAGACTCTAAAGGCTAATGAGAACCGGGTGCTCGAGGAGACAATGGCTCATTCATCATCAATCAAGCTTTGAAGTTTTTATACAGATGATTTAAGGCGAGTTGAAGTGTGCAAAATTGAAATGTCACATTTGTATTGGGAGGGGGGTGGAGGGTGATAATGCAAATGAGTGATGTAACCCTCTATCTCTCCGCTTGGCGATCAGAGTCAAGAGCTCGTGGGTGCGAGTGCCGAATGTGAGGAAGGAACACTGGACAGTTTTTCAACCAGAGCGAGGCAATTTAAAGAGGAAAATTATTAGGCCCATTGGCTGAAAATCAAATTATAATAGAAAAAAAGCAAAACCACCTTGATTTCAGCTGGACAGAGCTCGTTTATGTTGCCACGGTGTTCTCACTTACTCATAATGCTTCATGACTTATGACAATTCTGAGCTTTCAAAGTTTCAAGTTAGTACAGGCTCTTTTAGTGGCGCGCTGTGAATAACTAGTTTGGTAGAGGTTAGCCATCTTTTATAGCACTCCGTCAACCATCACCCGACGCAGAGTACATGCTTTCACACCTTATCAATTATTTTTGGTTACTTCCCTTGTCTTCCCTATATTGCAGTGCGCTCTTCAAGAATAAGAGCCACGAGACCAGCAGTGAGTCCCTGCATGTGTCCCTATCCTGCACAGAGTGGAGATTCTGAGAGGAAATCTATGTTGCGCTATCCACTTATAAGTGAGTATATACCATGCATGACTTTCTGGGTCTGGGTTATCGCCACAAACTGCTATACCAACCAAAGATAATGAATGCATTAAGCCTAGATGTCCTGTCAAGATCTAGCCAATGGACAGTTCATTCTCCACTGTTGTAGGGAGAACAAGGACTACCTCTGACATGAATTCTGCCCCCCCCTAAGTTTGATCACTTTTCCTTTTGGGGGTGGTCTGGTGGCACTCAGAGGAAGGAGAAGCAGGCTGTCCAGACAAGACTTGATAGGCTGTGGTCTTCTGGTAGGGGAGGAGGTCCCCTTCTGTCAGAGGTCTAGGGGAGAGGAATAGGGGGAAGGAAGGGGAAATGGGAAGATACGTGTGAAGGGACAACAATTGGGATGTAATCTAAATAAATTATAAAACAAAAGAATAAGAAACATGAAGCACACCATTCTATGTTCATAATTCCTAAGAAAATGACCAGAATGTGAAATTCTGGATTAGCAATCTAAGTCAGTAGGAAAAGGTGTTTACTGTCAAGATGTGTGACCTCTGAGTTCATGCCCGGATCCCTAAAACCCTCATGTTGGAAAGAGAAAATTGATTCCTGTAAATTGTCCTCTGATCTCATACCCTCACACACTAAAGAAATTTAGATCTATCAATAGTGACTTCATTTCTTCATATTTAATTAATCATTATGTCCTGATGGAAGTCACTTATAGTTTTCAGTTTATATACACGTTTTAAACTCAGATTTTATCATCTCATAACACTTGCTATATGAATCATTCTTGCATATTAAAATAATAATATATGAATTGAAGAAAGAGCGTCTACAGTGTAGATGGGTTAGGAGGTAGATATATAGATAGATGAAAAAACAAATAGCTACTTCTTCCCATATCAAGATTTAAGGTATAAAGGAAGGAAAAATACTGAATAGAGTTAATGAGGTAAACCAAACCTTAAAATGTAATTTTAACTGGCTAGCTGTAGGAACTTTTTCACTATTTCAAGGGACAACCCTAACCTTTATAATTGGGTTTCTGGGGTCGTAGTACCAATCAAACACAGATTCTGTTTTCATCTCGACAATTATTTAAACAGCAGTTTCCCTATTAGAATAAGCAAGGCTTTTGTTTTTATATACTTATATTAATATTCTGTTACTAGGTGGTATATTGCAGAGCACATTAAATGAGATAGTTTTGTTTTATTTTATATATTCTTCTGTTTAGGTGTCTCAAGAATATAACGTAGTATACAATAATCAGGGTGCTAGATTTCAGTCCATATTGTTTCCTTACTACTGTATTAAAAATATTCTGCTATACTTGCAGACAGAATTGTCCTCAAAGGGTCTCCACCCAACAGCTGTTAGAAACAGACGCTGAGACTCACAGCCAAACATTGGATGAAGCACAGGAATTCTAGCGGAAAAATCAGGGGGAAGGATAAAAGGACCTTGAGGTAACAAGAGCTCCACGAAAAGACCAACAAAGCCAACAACTAACGAGGATCCAGAGGGGCCTGTGGAATCTGAAGCACCAACGAAGGACCATGCACGGACTGTACTATGTCCTGTACATTGCTATAGCCTATGGGCAGCTCATTATTCATGTGGGTCCTCTAGTAAGGAAAGCAGGGACTGTCTCTTTTCTGAGGAATAGGGGAGGAGGAGGGAGGGTAAGACTAACAGGAAAGGAGGGAAGGGCCTACCTACAATGAGGATGTAAAGTGAATAAACAAAATAAAATCATTAAAAGGAAAGAAAGATAAAAAGGCTAAAATTAAATGCTCAAGACTGAAATAATCATGAAACCATGAGTGTATGTTGCCTCTTAATGACTCTAAGGAACCTTCAATAAACAATTATTTTCTGTTGATCTGAATTAAGTCACAAAGTCATATCCAGTACTAGGGAACCACGTTTCTTCCATGACTGTCACATGATCAATTACGTATTGTATTTAAAAGTTCCAAGTGGTAATAGTAATAGGGAGACGAAGAGCTGTCATACACAAATAGTCTACATATCATTTTAACATCCTTGGGGAGTTCATTTGTTTTGCTGCCTGTTTTGTTGTTCAACATCAAATCTGGAAATTTCATCTCCCATGCTCACATTTGTTGACGCATGATATCCTAGTGTCTCCAGTTCTGCACTGATGGGCAATGCACACCTTTCTCATTTAGGTTACTGTGAGTGGTACTGCTGTGCTATCCTGGAATCCATCTTTCATGCAAAGCTATAGGCAAAACTATGTCATGTACATATTTGGATATGAAATGTGTAGAATAAAGTGGTTAAGTTTTCAAAGCAGTCTTACCAGATTTTATTCTCATGACTCTACAGAAACTTGTTTCAGAGCCATAACTATCTTTGTGTTTTGTATACTTTTTATATAATTTTCTAATTGTCTATCTGGTTAGTACTAACATTTTCAATTTTCACTATTCCTCAAAATTAACTTACATGAACCTCTTAAATATCATATTTGAAATATAATTTTGAGGAATAAGAGGATCCATTTCTATTTTTACAAAAAATGGTTAGAGTGTGTAATAAAGAACTGAAAATTTTGACATCTAGATGACATTATTAGCAAACAACTTGGTAAGTAATGCCTCATATGCCATTCACAACTGTTCTTTTGAGAGAGGGTTCGGGGATAAAATTTTAACAACTATACCTTAAGATATCTTAAAAGTATATTAAACTATATTGACAATTATAAAAATAAAAATATGTGTATTTGATGATACATGCCCATGATTGCAATACATAAACACTGCCATGATAACAGACACAGGCACAATTGAAGGTACTGAGGTACATAAACAAAAAACACGGAATATTTAGTGACTTCCTGATATTGAAATAAAATACTCCCTTACATAAAGCTCAAACATTTTTTTCTGTTCCATCCAGCAGATATATCTCATTACAGACAACAATCCTCTTTAGAAATTGTCCCAAGTTTCTAGGAAATGTAATTGCTTTAGTAGAAAAAAATCAGCAAAGTTCAATGTTTTCATTTACAATAAAGGAGGAAGTCCTATTATACCAGAAATGATTTGTCTCTTTTATTTACAAGCTTTAATACAATAAGCCTGGGATATACACAAGGTCATTTTCAAATATCTCACCTACTGTATTAGTTTGTATCGCTTTAATAAGTCTTCTTACAATGTGTGATTTCTTCACTTCCTTAGAACTTTTATAAAAGATCACTTTCCTAGATGACAGTAATAACAACAGCAATGTATACGTTTGTTTCTGGCAAGATAAAACTTGCAAATAAAAGATAAACCAAGAAAAAGAAGAATAATTTAGTCATGTAAAATGATTATTGGGTTCTCAAATATATGGAAGTTGTTAAGCTTTTACAATACAATATTAAGTATATAAGTATGTGAATTTTGGGTGTAGGTGATTCAGAAAAAGTGCTGTAAAGCAAATGTTGAAAAACAATAACAAAAAATATTAAAATAAGAGATAAAAAACTTCATGAAACCTTATAATATATATAAATTAGTTCTTAAATGCTACAAAATATCACAATGAGCTGAGATATTTAATTACATTTTGTATTTTTTAAACCTTATTATAATAAAAAAACTTATAAATACAAAGGAAGCTGCTAACCTGCACTTCTTGTTTTCTCAGGTAATTAATTTTATTGCTTAAGTGTCTGATGTGTTTGAAGACTGGATAGTTTAATTTTACAGTTAAGCATAGTTGTTTAGGGTTAAGATGTTTTTAGGTCTAGATTGATGTTTTAAGTTGATAATGACAAGATGTGATAGATATTGATCTACACTCCGAATTTTAGATAGGAAAGAGGTTTTCTTCAATGTTGCCAAGTACAAATAGCCAAAACACTATGAATAAAACATCATATAATTCCTAAGTGTTTTGCGGTTCTTTTTGCTGTAGTTAGTATATTGTATATATGTTTAAAATATAAAAGTATATGTAAAAATAGTAAAAAAAAAATAGAAAAGATATTATCTATCAAAATAACAAGTCGCAAAGTCTATACAACTCAATGAACATTTGTACACCTAGAAAAGCCACTGTAGAGCTCCACATCGAATTTTAATAAAATACATTATATACATCTTTGAAGAAAACCAAGAAGGAATAGATATTTGAAAAACAGTAATGGTTCTTAAAAAAAAAAAAAGTAATGGCTCTGTGAACATTTTTTGTTTTCAAAGCATTAAATATCAGTTACATGTATGACAAAACAAAGATAAATATCTTTGTATTTCATGTAAAAATTAGTTAATATGCATGCAGAATATCCACATGATGGTTATTTTTAAACTTCAGATTAGGTTGTCTTGTTTGTTGACTTCATATTTATTGACTCAACTAGTATATATTCCTTTTATTGCCTTCTACTACTTTTAAACGATGCTGAGATGTGTTCAAGAGTTTTTCCTAGCAAGTCGCCTGAGGACTGCCTGCATACTCTTCCTCTGTGGCATGACTTAATAGGCTGCGGTCAGTTGGTAGGGGAGAAGGGCTCCCCATCTGTGAGGACTAGAGGAGATTAATAGGGGGAAGAGAGGGAGAATGGGACTGAGAGGAGAGATGTGGCAACATTTGTGTCGTACAGTGAATACATTTTAAAAAATAAATTTAATTTTTTTTCTATATTAATTTTTTTTCATTTACCTGGACTCTCTGCAGCTTGCTACTTCACTGTTGATTACAGGTAAATAGTTCCAGTTTCTTTTCTATCACCTATGAAATATTAATATTCACTCTTGCATTGCCATGAGAATTAAAGATTATATATCTAAACCACCTTGATGATTGAAGGCAGCAGGCATTTCAAAACAGGTTATTAGGAGACTCTTGTGTCTAAAGACTAGTTATTCAGAGGACCAGATGATTGACTCTGCAACAGTTGACCACTCCTGAATTGCATGCCTACTGGACTATGTCTCTGAGGTATTTCTTATCATTTCTGTGGCCACATCCTGTGACATTTTAAGCTCCCTCCCTCACATTAGTTTGGTCCTTAGTTCACAGGTCACAAGGTCCCCAGCTAACAGGCTCCTTGTGACCTTTACCTCCATGCTTCACTATAACCAAGGTCAATTGCAAAGGCCCAGGATGAATAACCAGAGTTCTTTCAACGGCCAGGATCTGTCCAGTCTCCAGCTGGGTTCATTAGGAAATGCAGAAGAATGCTAGGGTATCTAGGAGTTCAGGGCAGTGGAATGTGAGTTTTAACACTGCTTAACTTATTAAGATTTTATTTTGTCAATGAAAGAGACAAGAAATAGTAGACGTGTAATAAGCATTCTGAATAATACTGCCAGCTGATCGTGGAAAGTTGTTGACACCTATATAATAATTCAGAACTCAGTTTGTTCAGAGAATGGGCTCAAATACTTCAACTTACATACACATGTTACTTGAAAAACAAACTCATTAATAATGTTTAAAGATCTGCTTAGTAGATCCGTATATTTTATGATTGGAGCACTACAAATCTCATTTTCCTCAACTGAAAAATTATTTTCATATTGTTAATATGCTTTGCCATAGCAGACGAGGCCATAACAAGCAGTAATAGGTCCCTGTCTTCAAAATTAAGTAAAATATACCCTTCATTTTAGAATGGTTCATATTTCCCAGATTTAATAGGCATCATTAAATGTTATTTTAGTTAATATAGATGTTTTGTAAGATTAGATATATGGAAATACCAAGTACTGAAATGCCTAACAAGATGGCATGGTTGAGGCAACTCAGAATTCATCGATGCAAAAAAAAAAAAAATCACTCCTGACATGTGGTCCCTTCCTGGGATATAGAAACAGGTGGGTAGCCATGATCCTAATTTGGAACCTGTTAACAGTAAGATGTAGCATAACTTATCTTACCATTTTCTTGTTCCACTCATCCACATAATGAAGATACTAACAGAAACAAACTCACCGGATGATCATAAAACTCACATTAGTTAAGCTGGAAATGCTCACTGCATTGTTGACACACAGCAAATGTCAGGCTGGTGTGCTATTTTTACTAAGAGGTAGTAGGAACAGACATCCAATGAGCATATATTTTTCAATTCTGCCCAGTCACTTCCTCTTATCCCTCTAATAAGCATCCTTTTGGAAACAAATTCTGGCCCAATTATTTTAAGTTAGAATATGTGAGTTTGTTCACTTGTTCATCAGAAAAAAAATAAAACATATTTGTGATGTATATTGTACTTTTTGTCATTATGAAAATTTTTTTCAAGGTTGCGATGGTAAATTCAAAATTAATCACTTTACAAGCTCCTTAAAAAATACCAAGAGTCAAATTGCCCATAGAAATAAAACAACTATAAAACCTCATGGATCTGAAAAGCAAGGCAGTTAGACTTTTTAACCTACTTATCTGAGCTTCAAATTTTCTTTCAGAGACACGTTATAGGTTCTGAGCACTCATAAAATTACTTGAGTCTTGAAATCAGCATTTTTTAGGGGGTGGGAATCTGGTCCTCAAAAGGCCCATCAGGCAAGAGACGATGATCAAGCAAGATGCCAAATGCCTCACACACAGACCTCTTGTGAGGATTCCAGGGTCAGGCTAAGTAGCCATTGTGGATATCAAAGTAATAGCCCCTCATTAATGCTAGCTGTACTTGAATATGCATAATGCTGCATTTCCCTTAATTAAGAAAATTATGCCGAGTATTTTTAATAGTCTCCTGTTACAGTTGATAAACATAACATTTAGAGTGCTAAATAACTGACCAAAAGTGTTCTGGACAACTGAGAGTGCAACTCAACTCAAGTGCTGAGTTGGGACCGCAGTGTCAAACTTTTATTCTACATTCCTTCCACTACAGGAAGGGATAGAAGAGAAACATAAAGAAAACACAGCATAAGCAGACTTGAGGCATGCTCTGTCTTCTGCAGTCTACTTCCAAGCACAATTAAGAACTCAGCAATTTCCCTGAAGCGCTTTCCGAAAATATTTTATTGAGTTGAAAGGTAAAATTATGCTTTTAAGGGATTATTTCTACATGAGAAGCCCTGCATTTAAACTCTTGGCTCTGCTAAAGTGTCTGGACCGCATCCCACCCTCATCACTGAAGGTGGATTCCTTTTGCCTCTGTCAAAAGTAGGCACAGAGGAAAAGGCAGCACAATAAAACTTGAATTCAGCCTACTTAAGGAAAAGTCTTCTATTCAATAAAGAGATTGAGGATTCTAAAGGCAATTTTATTATTTTCAAGTACTGTGGGAACTCTACATTGAGTCCTTGGAGTTCTGGCTCAATGAATAAGAGAAAAAGGTTTTTAATTACTATACCCAATGTCAGAGGCCTGGAAGAATCTATCTCCATGTCCCTTGCAATCTCATTTCCAAGAATAGGAAAATTAGGTAGCTCAAATGAATCAAGGTATCGGTTTGCCCATAAATCCAAATTTTAAGTATTTCAATCACATTCATAGTTGTTGACTAATGCATAAAAAGTATATAGAGGAGAAATAAACTATGAATTAATAAGTTCAAATTACCGACATTTTAAAGATAAGCCTCATATTTTAATCAATTAAAAACAGAATAAAGAAGAGCTTAAGTGCTGGAAGAAAAAGATATTCAAAATTAAAAGTAATGAATCTGATCCTAAGTGTCTACCGTGTAGACAATCTTACTCTATTCTATACTTAAAGATGCTAGGAGAACAACACTGTCCCTGGGACTCACAATTTAGATATTATCATTTCATAACAATTACTGACATAATTCCTTCATTGGCTATGTTTATTACTTTGATTATTTATTTGAGTAAAGGGAAGTGATTTGATCTGAAAGCTTGAAGAATTTATTCATTATATTTGTATAAACTCCATGAATGTCCTGTACAGAGGCTAAAGTGCAGAGACCTTATTATTCTACTACTAGAAAAATTAACACACACACACACACACACAGAGTTATCTTTTAAAATAGTAAGGCTTGACTACCTCACATACAAAGTAACAAAGTGTATCAAAGACATACTTTCAATATCTTATGAAACTGAATTCTTCATTTTAAATCCAATAAGATATAAACCAAATATTTTATTATGAACTCATAAAAACTAATATTCTAAAATTATTTTATATATACTCATCTTATGGTTAATTTGATTTTATATACTTGTATTTATCTATAGTTGGTGATATTTAAAATAATACTGCATTAAAATTAAACTTCAATGAACATTTCCACATACCTACCATGAGTTGAAATTTAAACCTGTAGGAATGACTGGGTTAGTTTAACAGTGTGGAACACCATGTACATATTACGGTATAAATCAGGGTTCTCTAGCACTACAGTTTATTTTCAATATTGCTACCTAGGTACTCTTACATCAAATTAAACAACATCTCAAACAACAAAATATAACTTACTGGAAAGCTACAATATTCTGAGAATTTCCCCTAACATATCCAGTCCTCTGTTTTTATTTCAGCTTCGTGCTCAGAACAATCGTATGGCAACATCTGGCCAGTATCATTCCAAACTCAAAGCAAACAGAAACGGCTTGAAAATGTGTGTACTGAGATCAGGAAGAGCTGATGATTTCATACCTGAAAGTACTACGTTTGAACAATTTTAAAAGTTGTTTCCCCCACCCCCTTTGTAGTCATGTAATATTTCCTTTGTCTAGGGCTTAAAGGGTTATAATCTAAATTGCCGCTGAAGGAGGCTAGCTGATAGGCACCTAGCTATTTCCATGCTTGAAAGCCCTTACGACCATCTGTTTGTTGGCAGGTGTAATTAATTAGCTAAGTGGAAACGATGCTTCCTTTTAGAGTGAATAGGAGGGGAGGAGGGACAACTTTGAGAAAGCCCTGTCCTTGCAGACCCATGAGCTGGGTGCCTCCGGGCATATTTCCTATGCTGAAAACTCATTGAATTTAATGGTTCTTAATTTCACAAGATTTCTAATTACAGCTAGGATAATAAGATGTGATCCAAAAGTTGGGGAAAAAAAAAAAGAGTTGGCATATATTCAAGGAAAATCCTTCTACACAAAGTAGACATCCTAATGTATGGAGGTTCATTTATTGATACAGTTTAACTATTTATTCACTCAACTTTGCTAATAAAAATTTTACTTTATATGACTGACAGATGACACATGAATATTAATAATTATATATTGCATCACGTTAAAATGTGTATTTAGAATATTTCATATGGATGAAAAACTCCACTCAAAGTGTATCATATTAACATAACAGATTTAAAATAAACTATATTCTATGAAAATAAATAAAAATGAAAATAAGAAGATTCCTGATAATTTTTGCTATTGTATACTGCATTTAGTTATTATTGAAGCATTCATGTAACAATACGTACTCCAATTATCCAAAGTGACCAAAAAGGTTCTTTTGAAAACGCCAACATTTCCCAATGCTAGGTCTTAAATGGTTGTGGTTATGGGAATATAAAGAGTAGAGAGCAGGTGGATTTCTTGAAGATAATTGCCACAGCTAACAGTAGTCACTGAATTACTCTGGAGGAGAGCCGTTGGGAGCCGAGGTAAGTTCAGTCTTCTTAGAACAACCAGAAATCTAGAATCTAATGGTAAATACCCTCAGTGAAGGCAAAACATATCTGCAGTCTACTGAACAGATTTGGTTTCTTTAATGGGTACATTTCTTAATAATGACTATGATAGTGATCAGTAACTACATGAGCTACTTATTTCAGCTTGCAGACCCAGGAAAGAGAAAACCAGGCAATCATATTCTAAGTGTGAGACTGAGATATGCCAGATACCCTAGAGTTACACTGACCATAACACCAATGGATTCTTTCACATGATCAGTCATTGAAATGAAGGTAGAAAAAAGCCCCTTTTGGTAAGGACTGGAAATGTGTGCTGCTGAAATGTAACTGAAAATATGTCACCCTCACACCATGGAAGTCACATTCACAGGTCAAATAGATAAAGACTTACAAGGTTTCTGGGAGATAACAGGCTGTCATATTTACATGGATTTGTGGATATCATTAGGTCATTAATTAGACTACACAAATAAAATAAAAATAGTTTAAAGGATGTAGAACCTTAAGTTATACTTCAGAAAAAAAGTAAGATGGGAAAAAAAAGCTGTATTTAAGAGCTATTCCAAGGAGCTGTGGATATAACACTACTAATGAAGTGCCTGTTTTGCAAATATAAAGATTTCCAATACTACATAAAAAGCTAGTCATGGGAGAACAGGTCTGTAGTACCAGCACTGTTGGGAAGAAGATAGGCAAGTTGTTTGTGCTTGCTGGCAAGCCAGGTTAGCCAATCAGGAACTCTAAGCTCATTGAGAGTCCCTGTCTAAAACTAAATGGTGGAAAGAGATATAGGAGAATCCTAGACATAGACCTTTAACATACATAGACTATACTACACACACACACACACACACACACACACACACACACACACACCTCCTCACGTAATGAGATAGGGTGGGGTGGAGCAGATTACTAGATAGATTAGCTTTGCACTTTGGCATAAATAAATCAAGTGAGAAGTACTTGATCTTAGATGCTTAGAAATGTCTTTTTAATAATTTCAGCTAGTATATTCCTTGATTCTGAAGAGAGTATTATTAAACAAGCTGTAATACACACATGCGCACTGGACCAACTAAGACTGAGTTGTTTTTCAGGTCCTTAGTAGCCCTAACACCAAAGTCCAAGAAAACCACAAGGGTTTCATTTCATTATTCATAATTGCAAAAAAAAAAAAAAAAACTAAAATGAGATAATATCTCAAAAATTGACATGAAACAATTATGGTGTCCTCCCTTGTCAAAGAGGAACAGGTATCAGAAATATATGATGACCAGTGTTTTTAACTTCTACTCCATTTATTATGTTTCACTAACCAACAGGAAGATCTGTAGGGTCTTATAATTAGCACACAAGACTGTTAAGAAACCTATGCTCTCCTGCAGCACCGTCTCTCATGGTGCTTGTCACGGTAGTTTCCCCCTCTCTTACCTGTCAATGTTGGAATGGTTAGCTTATGTTCACGATTCCTGAGTCAGCTCTGCATTTGTGAAAGTGAGTATTTTCCTGATTCCTGGGAGCAAATTAGACCTTTATTTAAAGCAGTGGTTCCTACCCTGTGTTTTGCAACCGCTGTGGGGAATCAAAGGACCCTTCAGAGAGCTCACCTAAGACCATGAGAAAACACAGATATTTATGTCATAATTCTTGCTATCTTGCCTACAATTAGATAAGAACTTGGTTTGTGATAATTAAATATATATATATATATATAATTATATATACCTATATATAACTATGAAGATTTAGAAGAGAACAAAGCAATAACTGATATACTACCTGAAAGTACAATGTTTTTTGTTTGTTTACAGGCTTGTATGACCTTATTAAGCTTCTGTTTTCATAATCTCTCTCTCTCTCTCTCTCTCTCTCTCTCTCTCTCTCTCTCTCACACACACACACACACACACACACACACACCTACACACAAAAGCATCCTGATACATTCTCTCCCTCCACCCTTTCCTTATCAAACCTATGAATTCAGTTCTTCCTTACCCAATATATATATATATATATACAATATATATATTGATCCAATATATATATATATATACAATAAACTACCTACAGGAAGAAGAACCATGACACAATCAGGAATTATATAAATGATACATTCTTAGTGTTTTGGCTATATGTATTTGACCGCCTTGAAGAAAACATCTTTCCTATTTTGGTGCGTCTAAAACTCTGAATGTAAATGAATCTCCATCACATCATGTTATTATCAACTTAAAACATCTATTTAAACTTAAAACATGGATTTTAATTAAGAATAGATGATAGACAAATACTGAGCTTTGCAGCATAGACCTGAAGTCTCAGCATTTGGCTGGAAAAGAGCAGGTTGACTGCCATAATTTTGAGGCCATTCTGGTTATATTGTGAGTTCCGTGACAACCTTGACTACAGAATGAGAAGCTATAACAAACAATAGTCAAAGAAATAAAACAAAATTGTATTAGTTTTGTTTCCATTGCTATAAAAAATACGTATGACAAAAATGTAACAGAGAGGAGCAAGTATATTTGGCTTACATTCCATGTTATATTCCAGCATTGGGAGGAAGTCACTGCATATTTACAGCTAAGAGCAGAGGGAAACAAAGGCATGCCTTCTTGCGTGTTCGCTTGGTCTCAGCTCAATTGTTTCACTCTTACCAAGTCCAGGAACCTATTTCTAGGGATTATTGACACCCATATCAGACTGAGTTTCCCCATATCATTTAACTTAATTTAAAAACCAGTCTCCATATACATGTTCCCATGCCAACCCAATGACAACAATCCCTCTTTGATAGTCTCTTCCAAGTTAATTCTAGATTGTGGTTAATTTGGCAATCAAAGGTGCTGTCAGTGATGTTACAGGGAGTCTATAAGAGCCAGAGAAGGAACCAAAGGGACCGAAAACTTCCAGGTTTCTCACAGGGACAATGTTTTTTTAAGGTAGATGTCAAATACTGAATAATTTTTTTGGCTCTCACTGGAAACACAGCCAAGTCTTTCATTAAAATTATACATCTACTTTGAACAGCACAGAAACATTTTTAGACACAGTGAGTTTACTCTTCACAGTGTTTCTGTTACATGTTTTTAGGTAGAGGTAGTGATTTACAAAGATCTCAATTAAAAAATAAATAATAAAGCAATAAAAATAGAGAAATCCAGGCTTCTTGGATCCTGTCTGTGGTCCCTGCACTCTGGGAGGCAGCAGCAGGAGGGTCCCTGTGAGTTCAAAGCCAGCCTGGGCTACAGGGTGAGTCTAGGACAGCCAAGGCTACATAGAAAAACTTAATAATAATAATAATAATAATAATAATAATAATAATAATAATAATAATAATAATAATAATTAAAAATAAGAAGACAGCAGAAGATATGTTCTACAGGATGCAATATATCATGTCAGTAAAGAAGCAGCATACGGTCAGCTACAGAGGGAAACTAACAAAGCAATTTAAAACATAGCCAGCTGTTACAACAAAATGGCTTTCGAGACTAGGGGGAAGTCACAGAATGAACAATTGCAGTAATAATTTATTAATAATGGGACTATGATCAAAATAAACTTGTCAAGAAAAAAACTTTGCAAGAGTATAAATAAGAGGTTTTTGAAGACCTTGTTTACCTATTTTGCGTTATCTTTCTATAGTCTCCTCGTTTGGGAAGCTGCTAACCGGCACTCCCTGTATACACAGGTCAACAATTTTATTCTGTCTCTGATGGGACTGAAGACCAGATAGTTTAGTTGTGCAATTAAGCTTAGTTGTTTGGGGTTAAGATATTTTTAGGTCTACATAGATGTTTATGTTGATAGTGATGCGATATGATAGATATTGATTCACATTCAGAATTTTAGACTCACCAAGATAGGAAAGATGTTTTCTTTAAGGATGCCAAATACAAATAGCCAAAACACTATGTATGTAACATTTATATAATTCTGCATTGTTTTGTGGTTCTTCTTTCTGTAGGTAATTTATTGTATATAATATAAATGCATATATAAAAAGTATTTAATAAAAAATAATATTATACTATAGAATTTTGTCTGTCGTGAGTTATTTTTAAAACCATACTAATAAAAATTAAATGAATTTATTTACAAAATTCTGGTAAAAACTTAATTATTAAATAAAATTATTAAAAAAAATGTTGATCGTGTGCTCACTAGATATTGCCCACAACTGATCAATAAAAATGAATAATGTGAAGCATAGATCAAGCAGCAGTATACAGTGGCTTTTTGTTTTGTTTTGCTTCCTTAATCACAGATATATAATTGTTGTTTAAAGTGCATAGAGGGGAAATAAGTCTGAAACAAGATAGCAATGGCCTCTACAATGGGTCTTTGAAGTTCATGCTAATATGCTGCAAAATTTCACAGTGTCAGAGTCTGACATTGTGGCACTGTGTGGCTTTAACACTTCTGACACAATTAATCTGGAAAACTAATAAGAAAGGAATCCCCTCTGGCCTGGTTCTACCACACTTTGCACTTGCCTCAGCCTGTACATGAGAAATCCAATGTCCTTTCGATTGCACGCACTGCCTGCACTCACTGCACATTTGTGTGCCTCCATTGCTATCCCATTTACCTTTGAACTCAGTGGATGATTTTTAATAAAATCAACATTTTAAATAAGATTTTTATCTTTAAAACCCATTCTTTTGACATTTGTTTATCATCATCCCTTTTCCAAAACTGACAAATGCAGGATTTGCAGATGTGAATGGATAAATTTTAAGAGGCCAGATGAGGGAGGGCAGGTGAGAACAGGAAGATAAGAGTGAGGGGGTAACATCTGGGATGAAATGTGATAAATTATAATAAGTAAATATTTTTTTTAATTTCAAGAATGATAAGACAATGAACAAAACTTCTTTAATTCCTTTTAAAATATTGCCACTTGATTCTCTCAACTATTTTGATCGTATTTATTTAGGTCAACTAATTCATAATTGTTTAAACTCTCAAAATTGAACAAAGGCAGATTTAACCTAAAAATCAGTAGCCACCATTTTATACCAGAGAATTAAAAACAAAAGTCATATAAATACATATTCATAAGACTACATGATACAAATGCAAATTATGGGAAACTTGAAAAATGTTTAGCCCTAATGGACTAAATATTTAAATGTGGTACATACATATGCTAAGTACCATGTCACAGTTATAAATGTTTCAAATTTTTTAAAAAATATACAAGCAAAATTTTATGAATACAAAAGCAGAGAAAAGTAGAGCACAGAAGTCTAAAAACAAATGAGAACATAATTAAAATAAATAAATCTCAGGCATGTGTACTTAACAATGCAGTGGAAGTGCAGTGGAAGGAATGTTCTATTTGTCCCCTGGATGATGTAAGCACTGACCTTCACATTAACTGAGAAGAGAAAGTGTGTAGTGTGCTATAAGAGAAAAACTAAGTCCACACTCTTGAAAGCATCAAGATCCCTGGTAAGAGGAAGCGGGGTGTGTGTGTGTGTGTGTGTGTGTGTGTGTGTGTGTGTGTGTGTGTGTGTGTGTTTACCACAAGCATATGATATAATATTACAAGTAACAGTGTTACAGCATCTGCAATTCATTCAGAATATTGAAGAGAAAGCATGACAATCAAATCTTCAAACCCACAGGTAATTACACAGAAAGTAAGTGGGATAATATAGAGATATCGAGCTCAAAAAGTTAAGTCAATAATGTTTAACTTGCCAAAGCAATCAAGGTGCCAGTAGAGTCTTGTTAAGGCACTGACTCAGTTTCACTGGCGCGGAACCAGTTGGTCATCATAGTGAAGCAGCTAAGAAAGAAACATATGAGGGAAAGACAAAGAAAACCGCCTTCCTCTTAGCCTCTCTTGAAGAAATCTTAAATCATGAGGAAACTCACTCGTGTGGCCAATCACAGACCACCAGTCAGAAAGGGAACTTCTCTGACGTGAGAAATAAAGAAACAGATCTGAAGGTGTCTCGGAAAAGCCCTCACAGTTCGTGCCTCTTGTAGCAGCTCCGAGTTACTCTGGCGCCAGGCTTCCATCAGTTGCCCATCTTCACACTCGAATACGCAGCTGCAAACCGCGATGAACACACCACGGGTAGTGAGGACACACATCTGATTTCCATGGCACACTCGGCTACTTGAACCATACGAATCACGCACAATGCCTTTTCCCCTCCCGTTAGGCTTCTAAGAAAAGTATTTGTAAACTTCACCCATTAGAAATATGTAGAGAATTTGGAAAATCATTTTGTGAATAGTTTTTGCAAACAGAAATGCCCACGTCAGAGCTGACATGCTTTAATTTTTTAAAGTGCTCTTTAAGAAATGTGGGTGACAGTGGGTGAGAACAATGGGGGAGGGTCTGTAGGCTTCTTTGCCTAATATACACCAAATTATAAAAGCGTGAAGTGTTTTAGTCATTTACCATGGTATTTTGATCACTGATAATATACTTTTAATAAAAATAACTTTAGTACAGAAAGAAAAAATATTTGACTCTCCTCAGGTGTTATACTGTCTTAGTTGCAAGAAAATTCAATAGTTTGCTTATGCTCCAGAGAGAAAGGGTAAAAGCAATATATCAAATCTGTAGACATTGTCACAAACTACAAAGAAATCGTTTGAAGAAAAGGATTTTTTTTTCTCTTTAGGAATTTCATACCTTCAGACAGCCTATTTTCAAAAGATTCCATTATTGTGTCAGAGTTTACCAAGATATAGTTAATTCACTGCATATAGATAAATTTATTTATTTAATTGTAGTATAAAATTCTGATAAGAATTGTATGTAATTTTACTCATTTTTCATAAATACTCCATTTTTATTTATACATGTTTTTACATGTTTTACTAACGCATAAAAATTGCAAACATTTGAAATTCAAAAAGTTTGATAGGATTTTGAGGGATTTAAAAATGTTTATGATATTAAAATTATCTCATTTTCATCCAATTGTTAAAAAAGTAGTTATATGAAATTAATTAATTAGTATCAAACAAAATTATCACCACCACTATCCAAAGGGACTGCACAGCTCTTTTAAACAAATTACTAAGATGTGATTACATGTGTGTATGTGTGTGTCAGAGAGAGAGAGAGAGAGAGAGAGAGAGAGAGAGAGAGAGAGAAGTATATAATATATTTATTATATATAACAGTATGTATAAACTATATGAATGTATATGTTTGTATATATATATATATGTCTCATAATTCAGCACTTATTATTTATTTTCCTGGTCTGTGGAACAGTTTTCAGTAGCTATTAAGTAGCAGACCTGGAAGTGTCAAGCTCTCAGAGGTACTATTTCCTGATGAGATTCAATACTCCAGCCTTGACCCTAAGTGGCCATTGGAAATCCCAAATCACTTTTCAAGAATCTACAATGCTTGCCTCACTGTCCTGGGTTTCTTCCCACTAACTAATTACCCTCGGCCTGCCTGCTTAGCTGCAGACTGTTTTAATGTGAGGATGTACTTCCCTTGTTTGCTTATTATGTCTAGACCTTGCATTGAAATGTTGTTCCTCACATAGGTTCACAGCGATGCTCATGGACCAAACAAGAGGATGAGGGGCTGCTTAGTATCTGCCTGAGATAAATGACGCGGGTCCTGAAACTGAACTGGTGCTAGGAAAAAGGGAGGCCTTGAACATGTACAGGGTGACTGGTCAGAGTTGAAGAGACATAGAAAATCTGTACAATTAGGGTCCCCAGGAGGACAGTGCATTTTCTGATGGTGCCTTGGGTGGGGGGGGGAGGTGATTAGAATACATCCAGTGAATTTGTTTCTGGTGTACTTAAAAAACCTGGATTGTTCCTTCACTAAAGCAAGTGGAAAATATATAAATCAAGGTCTATAGGTTGTCAGCACCTACTTTCCTCTAGTCATAATTTAGGGCAGATATCAAAATACCACTTTTGCCTTCTAATCCTGCGATGGGGAATACTATCCCTCTAAAGCCTGCCTATTCTATTCTTGGGAATCAACACACAATTATATTAGTCTTTGCTAAACATACATTTAAAACTGAAGATTTTATTTCCCAGTATGCCTTGCGCCTAGGTCTTGTTGGATGTGATATCATCATGAAGCAAGTGACATCATTGATTGATACTGTCTTTACAAGCTATATGGTCTGTTCCCTTTTCCTTCTTCCTCATGGAACCATGGCACAGAAGCACCTTCAATTACTCACAAGAAAGCAAGATTTAAGAGGACAGGGAGCCACAAGGTGGACAGGACTTTGGCAGTGAAACTGTGGAAGCCGTGCTAGCTGTGGATTGGTTTTGTCTGCTGTTTCTGATGTGTATGCTGGAGTTCAGTGTGAAGTTTTATGGAGTCAGTTCTCTCTACCATGTGCATTTTCTAAAATTCATAACTAGCTTCTTTGCTTTTTCTAATTCTTTATATTTAAACCAACTGGAAATGGAAACCTTCATAAGTCTTCCCATATGCTTAGACATAATGATTAATCTGTTTTGGGTTTACATGTATCTTTTAAACAATCCATATTACTATCCTACTATTAGGATATTGTTATTATCAACATATTTGCGCATGATAAACAAGGTTATGAGTATCAGTTAGGGTCTGAGACACTGACTCAAGAGGTTTGTCTGTGCTGCCACAAACAATATATGCCAGCAGTGTCTTGGCAGGGAATGCTATCAGAAAGAGATAGCAAGCGTATGCGGCAAACTGGAGGTCATATTTCTTAGCTCAGTGCCAAAATTGTTTCACGTCTGGACACCTTTAAGGAATGCAGACATAAGGTTTACTCCCACATTCTTTTTTCCTAAGAGTGTCTATAAATCTCTGTAATTATTAAAACATTTTTTAAATGTCAGGAGACACTTTACCACATATTATTGTGACCTATCAGTGAACTTGCAGTGTGTTCCAGATACAATAAAAGTGCCATCCTGTCTATGTAATGATACACTGAGATACTCATGGTCAGGGATAAAACAGGATGCCCTTAGCACAGAACGGAGTGCTGTTTTCACATTGCAGTCTTCACCTACCAGCTGATATCTAGGATGAGTTTAGATTTCTTTGAATTTTCTAGTCAGATAAATGTGAAGGTGAGGATAGAAGGATATTGCAGAAAATAACCATTTTCTCTAGCAATGGAAATCTTTTCTCCTATTTTCATCTACTCTAAAGGGAGTAGATAATAAAGAGTATAATTCGTTTAATATAGAGTGATGCGCATACGGTTAAACTTTTTCAAGCTACGAGGTCAGTTGGTAGTTCTTAGAATGAATAGAGATTTAAGCGGACATTTCTGTCAACTCGAATGTTGGATGCTTAGCCACTCAAGAAACGAAAGCAAGGAAGGCTTTTAAGAGATTTCTCTGAAGGACAGAATGAGGAAAGATGCTATGCTCAGTACTCCCTGCGTACATGCGGGAGGAGCAAAAGCATGAGTGAGAGTGGGTTTTTTTTTTCTTCACCTGAATATGTGTTATATCTATCCAATACATGTCTACTCTAAAATAAATGTCATAGGATTGGATTGATAAAGGAAACACGTAAAAATATACTTTTTTGTGTTATCATTGTTTGAAATATAGCCAATAAGTATAGAATAATACTATCCATTTTCTGATAGCTTAAGTTCGTTATGTATCTAAATTGCACAAGATAAAAAATTCAAATAATGTCGTTTCAATCTTACCTTAAAACTTTGTTATTTTTCATGCGTCAGTCTAAATATATGCACGGTTATTTAGAGGAAAAGTCACATTTGTTCTTGTATTCATTATTATTCATCAATTTGAAATTCAGGGATCATTTTATGATTATGCACAAGGTGACAGACCAGGTGTTATAATATAAAAAATGAAGTGACATGATTTCCTATCGCAGGGAAAATGTTATCCAGATAATTTATCGCTGGAGTGCAATGGAAGAATAAAAAGCTACTCATATCTGCTGATGGGATTTATGGGGGAAAAAAGATTAATTCTCAAACTTAAAAAACTAGTAGAGTCCTAAGGGAAATATTAGTATTTACAAAAAATGGAGGGTTTCCAGAGGAATTATAGGTGGTAATTTTTAGGAGTTCTGTGGCTATAGGGGCCATAAGGCATGAACGGATGGGAGAGAGCCTACAAGCAAGAGGCTTTCCATGATGGCATCCTCTGTTTTTCTGGGTACCATGTGGGGATGAGAACACACTGAAAGTAGAGATCAAGGTATCACACAAACCACACATTTCCTTTTGGCTACATTGTGAACATGCTTCACCTTAGATGATTTTCTTTTGCTGATCCCACTAAACATTTCCACGTGTGATATAAGGTGATTTCTTTTAAAAAAAAAAAAAAAAACAACACTTCAATATCTTCACCTCAGTGTGAGGAATTGTGGAACCTTAAATATCTTTCTCTGACTCAGAATATTTCCTCTGTGATACTATTGCGACCCCAGTGGTAATACACAACTCTTATTAAAGGCTTTATCAGAAGCATATTGCAATAATTTAGCAGTCTAAGAATATCACTGGTCATTGATCAGGCAGTTTATAGTTACTCAGGGTTTATGTTCATAGGGAAGTACAACATGGAAATGCCATAATGTAAAAACTGTATATAACAGACTCTACGGCACAAATGGCAACGTGAATGTTAGTTATTGTGGCTAAGGCTACGTTCATTCAGAGTTGTAAGTTAGTCTCTGCTATCTCCTGGTCCAATTCATATCTGGCACACTCTCACCAAGTCTGTGTACTGTACGTCAGCCAGCCAGAAGGTTCATATGGCTCTCTACCTACCAATAACCCTTCAGTGATGCATTTTACAAGCACTGCTTAAAATTCTCCACTTTATTGGTTTATTTTATCCTCACCTTTAAAGTTTAAGCAACCCTAACTCTCAATCCTTCTCAGCTATTTGATTTAGAAAAACAGCACCCAGAGACTAAGTCACCATAAAGGGAGTTTGAATCTGATCTCTAGCATAACAATATGCAACAGTTCTTAGCTGCCTTCACTCATGTGTGATTAGTGCAATTTCTGCAATTGTTTTATGTTGAATCTGTGGCTACATGGGAAGCCACGGTAGGAGCTAATTTAGGAAAACAATATTTTATAACACTTTCAAATTATATTATTTAGACTTTTGCCTGCTTCATTTAACATGATCTGCCTGGCATCAAATTATTTTCCTTTAATTTAAAAACATAATATATGATATTAAGTTGGTTTTTTTTTCCTGGAAAAAGTGACATCACACACCAAACAACTGTTCTAAGTAATATTTTCACAAAAAAAGTGTCATGATTATTAGGATACACATTCCTAGTAGAAAAGTAAAATTTGACAATGATTATTTGATGAAGAAAATATGCTTTAAGAATGAAAAAAAATGAAACTATCTATCACAATATGTCTTTGGTACAGTTATACATTGTTTCCATTACTTAACAAGTTTTCTTTCTTTTATGTGTGGGTGGTATACATATGTGTATACATTTATATGTTTGTATGACATGCAGTATGCATGTGGATGCATATGAAGGTAGAGGCAGATCTGTATCAGTGTCTTCTTCAGCCATTATCTCTCTTATAATTTGAGACAGGGTTTCTACTGGATCTCACTGAATCAAATTGAAGGGCGATCAAAGCAGCTTCATGAGTCTTCCTATCCCACTAACCTCTAACCCCAACTCCATGCTCTCCTTCTGGTCTGGAATTATAGATCCATGCTAGCATGCCTGGCTCTTTTTTTAAAATATTTTTTTATTATTTTGTTCATATTACATCTTGATTGTTAGCCCCTCCTCTGTTTCCTCCCATTCTTCCCTCCCTCCCACTTCCCCCTTCTCCCCTCCCCTATGTCTGTGATTGAGGGAGACCTCCTCCCCCTATATATGCTCTAAGAATATCGAGTCTCTTCTTGGTAACTTGCTATTCTTCCTCTGAGTGCCGCCAGGCCTCCCCATCCAGGGGACGTGGTCAGAAAAGGGGCACTAGAGTTCATGTGAGAGCCAGATCTCACTCTCCCATGCACAAAACTCAAGTCCAAGTGGATTAAAGACCTCAACTTAAAACCAGAGACATTAATTCAGTTAGAGGAAAAAGTGGGGAAGAGCCTGGGACACATAGGCACAGGAAACAACTTCCTGAACAGTACACCAACAGCCCAGGCCTTAATGTCAACAATTAATAAATGGGACCTCATGAGGCTGAGAAGCTTCTGTAAGGCAGGAGACACTGTCAAGAGAACAAAGCGACAGCCTACAGGCTGGGAAAAGATCTTCACCAACCCTTCATCTGACAAAGGTTTAATATCCAAAATATATAAAGAACTCAAGAAATTAAACACCACAAAACCAAACAACCCAATTGCGAAATGGGGCTTGGAACTTAACAGAGAATTCTCAACAGAGGAATATCAAATGGCCGAGAAACACTTAAAGAAATGCTCATCCTCGTTAGTCATCAGAGAAATGCCTGGCTCTTATATGGATGTTCAGTACTTAAATTTGGTTCTTATGCTTGATGATCAAACCTCTTTCTGACTGAACTATCACTCCAGCCCTCTTGCTGTCCTAATTATAATATTTCCTGAAAAAACAGGACAAGAGTTTAATGTCACTTTCAGTCAAAATTTGAAGCAGGACTAAATCATTTAAAACGTTAATAATGAACTGTAATGAGTTTCCTTCATGGCATGTACTTGTGTTTATCTGTATTAGCATCCCTATACCTTACTCTAAGGCACAGTCCAGTTTCTGTGTCTGACCAGCCATGTGCTAATGTTGTATTCAGAAGGAAGATAACTACACTATGAATGACCAATTTAAACAGCTGAAAAAAAACACAAAGAGACCAAATCATTGCAAGATTCTAAATCGTATATGTTTTTCCTGTAAGGAAGAAATTTGAAAAGCTATTCTTTGATATCCCAAATCACTATGTTTTTAAAAAATAAAGTATGCTTTAAAATTTTAATTTACTCAACAGTTTAAATAGAATTAATATGTCAATCTATCATCACCATAATAATGTGTAGTTAAGCATAATAAATGTACACTTGTTTCTAAAGCTTTTATGAGACTATACAATTGAGAACAAATACTTAGGAGTCATTATTATTTCCTTAATCGGGCAACTCTGAATAGGCTCAATGAAAAAAGTAAAATATGATATTATATAAATAGCAAAATGAATCCAATCTTTTATCATTATCTTTCTGCCTCTTCTGGGTTCAGTAACTTAGCAACAACCAACTGAATTTTGGGTATTTTTGAAGTGCTGTTATAAATTTTCCTATTTAACAAAACATGCTTTATCCTCAGTTGATGATGTCTTGTTTGTAGCATTTAGCTCTTCATTCAACTGTATCAAATCCCACTGTGTAAAGTCTGAAGACAACAGTGAGTCCAGTTTTGATTGGCAGGAGGTTTAAGTCTAGTGGGCGGAGGTGTTTCTAAAAGGTTTTCTAAAACCAAAGATGAGTATATTATCTACAGAAGATTCAAGATACCAAGACCACAGTATCATAGATTTATTTAATTCGCAAGTAAACATCATGTTTACAGAGTGTTCAGTATTACAAAATTATCCCTTAAATCTTTTTAGGTTGGAGCTCCCAAGTCAAATTGAAATTATAGATATTGAACCATCTGCATCTAACTTTCCTATCAGCCACTCCCAGAATGAACAGAAATCACTTTATGATGACATTTTCAGCTCACATACAAATCAAGAATATGCACCAATATGCGTTTAACAGAAATGAGCTCTGACTTTAACACTTCAATTTTTTCACAGTATTTTTAAATGAAGTGTTGTGATGTCCTCATCTGAGGCATTCAGAAACAAAATTAGATTAATACTAATATTGGCTTGTGAAGCATTCTTACCTTGGGGCAGTGCATATACTTAATTTTCCTGCAGTGATTAGTTATTTTAAACAATGAAGTAAATACCCGTTAATACAGAATGTACAAAATGGTAGCATCTTGGTTAAACCTAAATATTAAATTGCTACTACTCCAGTCCTGTGTTTTCTCCATTTGGATTCTATGTATGTATGTATGTATGTATGTATGTATGTATGTATGTATGTATGTATATGCTTGTATAGTATTTTAGTTTTTAAATATTATTTAAGAATTGCTTTCATGTAGTCTTTTAGACACCATGCTATGTATTATCAAGGGGCTCCTCACAGCCTTATTTCATTACTTTTCATTCATTAAAGTTACTCATTAAAGTTCACTTAGTAAAGTCGAGCATGTGTGTTCCATTATATTATATATTTGCCTATTAATGACTTGCTGACTTGGTATGTTATCACTCTAATCATTTTTTTTTCATGTGACAGACTGATAGCTAATTTCATTTTCAGCTAATTTGTAGCTGATTTTATTTCCTTTTTAACTTATTTTCTATCGCTACTGGACTATTGATTTTAGTCAGAAATTTGTGCAGCCTGGCATGTGCTGAAATCTGGTATGTAGATAAAGATGACCTTGAGTTTCTGATACTCCCACCTCTCTCTCACAAAGTCCTGGGGTGCAGGGATGCACTGCCATGCTTTATTTCTACAGTTTGCTGTGGATTTACACCAGGAGTTTTGGCAATGCTCGGTACCGTCCTACCAACTGAGCTATTTTCAGGCCCCAGAAAGCTCTTTTATAAGGAGAAATGTTTATTATTTTGTTCATCACAATATTTCAACACACAAATTTTAAATATAATATAAACAAGTGAATGAATTATTGACTCTAAACACATAAATACCTTGTATTTCTCTAATATATCTAATCGGCTCTTATCTTGTTGGTTACATGTTCTTCAACACCTATGGCACATTTAACTCTGTGAATTTTAAGCACCCTGAAACCTGTATGCTTCTCTTTTCCCGCTGGCCTACTCAGACATTCATGAAGGAAAATATGTCACTCCAATGAAGGCACTTAACTAAAATTTCCAAATGAGAAGAAAAATATGTAAAACCTTCCATGCACTAAGAAACCAGCTAGTAGCAACAAGTATTATGTCCCTTTGTAACAGTGACTAGTTTCCGTGACATGAAGACAGCCACCATATATGTGGGTACAGTTTTTATGCATGATACCCACTCAGATATCACGTCTTAGCAAAACTCACAGAAACTTCCTCCTCATCTTCTCCCTCAGCCTGCAACAGAGCTGTGAGCTCTCCCGTAGGAAAAATGACCAGAGTCATGAATGAATCATTAGCTTTCTTCCTCTGCCATACTCCGGACACACCGTTGAATGACTAATCTACACTATTGTCACCGTAAGCCACTTAAGATTTGATGTATTTTCCTCTTCTGTACGCTAACTTCACAAATAAGAAACTTTAACAAGGTTCCAAGTCTGAGGAAAAATAATGGAGTATTTTTATTTATTTTATTTTTATTTATTTATTTATTTTTGGTAAGAAGCCCTTTCTTTCTCATGGCCCTTGTATTTCACACCAAGTCTCCTTAATGTTTTGAATTATATATTTACTTACTTATCAGCCTTGAATTAGTTTCCATTTCTTTGATCTTTTGAATACCCCCTACTAATATTATATTCCCAAACAAGAATCAGAAACTAGATAGCCCAATAACCTATGGTAAAACCAAATATTACAGGTCTTAAAAAAAATCCAAGTAGTTGATAAAATGATTTTTAATGATAATATTCTTTATTCATAAATCAGTACCTTGTTCAGCCGTCATCAAAGAAGCTCCCTCTTGCAGCAGATGGGACCAAATACAGAGACCCACAGACTGAGGGTACAGAGGGAGGGCCTTGGAACACAAACTTCTAAATGGGATGTCTCCATAAAATGCCTCCCTTCAGAAATCAGAGGACCTCATGCAAGAAGACATGGAAAGCGTTTAAGAGCAGAGGGCGTGGAGGATACCAGGAGACAAGGGCACTGTAAGCAACTGAGTAAAGCTCATAAGAACTCACAGAGACTGCAGCAAGCACAGGGCCTGCACAGGTCTGCACCAGGTCTTTGGTGTATATGCTATTGATTTCAATGTAGTGGGTTTTTTAATTCATTATAATTTTTTATTAATTCATTCATATTACATCTCAATTGTTATCCCATCTCGTGTATCCTTTCACTCCTCCCTCCCTGCCTTCCTCCCACATTCACCCTGTTCCCCTCCCCTATGAAGCTTTTTAAGGGATTCCTATGTGTGGGAATGAGAGGGTTTCTGACTCTTGTGCCTTCTCTTGGGCTACGTTCATTCTGTTGGTTTGCTTTGTCCAACTTTTAAAAAATACCTAGTTATATTTTATTTTGTTATATATTACTGTTGTGTCTTAAAAGCCAATTCATTTCTAATGACAGCCAGAAAGTAAGGGGATCTGGATGGGAGAGGAGGTAGTGAGGAACAGGTAGAAATGGAGGAAAGGGAAACAAATCTGTGATACGGACATATTGTATAAAACAGGAATCTATTTTCAATAAAAGAGAGGGGAGATTCTAATATAATACAAATACACAAATGAATATAATCCCAATTAATTGTGCAATTGCTTCTAAGTATGAATGATAATTAATATTGAAGAGTTTAAAAGTCATAAGGATGAACCCTAACTAAAATTAGTTTTCTATGAACATGTGTATTTTATATTCATGTATAAAAATCAATGCAACAAAGATGTTTTAATATTTAAGCATGTCAAATGAAAATACAATGTGATATCGTTACCAGCAATATTCACACATAAAGTTAAATGAGATTTTTATTTCAGCGCATTTTTATTCATGATGAGCCATAAGTTGATAAGGTGGGAATACAGTGCAAACACAGACTGCAATTGATACTTTGATATAGCTCCAAAAAGATGAGGTTATAAGAAAGGTGTACAGCTATTTGATGAAACATACCTAAATTAAAATGAAATAGATCTTAAAAGAGATTAGGAAATAAACATTTTATAAAAGGTTACATGCTAAACAATTCGTTGGGAATAGATCAAAAGTTACTACATAACACTTACAAAAGAAAAAATATAAGCAAGTGACCAAAAATTAAGAATTAAGATACTTATTTGGACTTAATTTTAATGTTTCAGTGATTAATATTTTAAGAAAATCCAAATTGGTATTAATTAAGCATTAAAAGCTCCAATTGAGGGGAATTAAGTGACAGGTAGAACAGTATTTATGATACAGTGACAATAAAAAGGATCTGCCAGGTAGGCAACAATACCCTCTGTGTCTACTTCAAATAAGTTCAGTCTAATATCGAAAGAGATTGTTTCACCTCAGGAAGGATCACAGTGTTTGCTGTTCTCTGGGTTTTCTATATCAGTTGGGAAATGCTTGGTGTTTTTCGGAGCCTTGTTAAAATATTTAGGTCTGGGGCTGCACTCCAGCTCTGCTCTAGCAGCTTGTCTGGCATGCACGATGCCATTGTTTTGATCCCTAGCACAAGGGAAGAATCAAAATTCTTGTTGTTACCCTATTTTATTACCAATACTTTCCAAACCACAAATCAGCCTTTATCCAAGGAGTAGTCTCATATCTCAGGAAAAAAATCTTTCTTATTGACTCACTAATAGGACTGTTACCTAAGAGAGCCGGGAGACCTCATTGGAATTCCATGCATCTCTTTGTAAGCATTAAATAAAGACTTAGTTAATTTAAATTATAGTAATGTTTTCACTGTGTTTAGGAAAAGAAAAAAAAGTCCACTTGTGTTTCTTTATAATAAGATACACTAATCCTGCCACCTTTCAGTCGCAGGACAAATGTGGTGTCGAGCCAAAGTGACACATTCATTTTTGTTCTTCCCAAGAACGTCTTCAGTTGTCTGCACTTGAAAATGGCTAAAGGTAAATAAATAACTATTTGAATACAAATACTCACATTGCTACACGGCTTTCACAACTCTCATGTCACAGTATTCGAATTAGTTTTCAGTAAATATTAACCACAATGTCTCATCTGCAGATAGCATCTCCACAGACTTACATAAAAGTCACAGATCTGAAAGGAGGGTTGATTATTGTAAGTGATGAAAGCACCAGGGCAGTCTATCATTACTGAGGATTTTTATACATTACAAATTAATATAACATGTTTAGGGCAAAGCTCCATTTCCACAAAACACATTATTAAAACTATAAAAGTTATACAGTTCCTTTTAAGAAATGCCAGAAATGAAATATGATACTATTTCTGTGTTACTCTTTCTATCACTGATAATCAGACTTATTTCGAACTATTTTATATATAATGAATTGCAGATAAATTCATCATTATAAAACACTGAAATAAACGATTTTCTTAAAAGAGAGATAATTAAAAGTAGAGCAGATTTCCTCATGAGGGATTAGATTCCAGTGATATCAGTTTTAATCTGATACTGGGATTTGAGGCCAGAATGATATCTCTGCTGTTATAGAGCAAGCCTCACACTTCAGAAGTGGCGCATTACACAGAATGGAAATGGTGTGAGGCTTTCTAGTAAGATAGGGGGGAACAAAGTAGGAAAAGGACTGACTAAGCCATGAAAACCTTTGATATTAAAATAGACGCATGCCCTAGAAAGACTAAAGAATAATGACATCTCAATGATAAAATCCTGGGTTCACATTTCAGGTTTGTATCCATGGAGTCTTCAGAAATGCATCATACCTTTTAATGCTAACACTTAGAGAAATAATGAATAAGATTTGAGATGTTGCTGGTGCAGTACCTGAAAACTTGCAGGTTTATAGCTTTCCCCTTATCCCTTGTGTGTCAGCCTATCATTTAGAAAGACCAGTATAACAGTACCTAAGCATCTTGTGGCTTTCAAAAGGAAGTATATATACATTGCATAGAAATAAGGCTGTTCCATGGAAGGTTAAAGAGTGGCTTTCAAAGGGCCCAGTTTCCAGGTTCTCCGATTCTGTTCTCCATTTTTCTCATTGACTGGCTGGAGAAAGGCAAGTTTACTATGGTCCCTTCATAGCAGAGAGGATATTGTTTCTTCTGGATTCTCTCAGCAGAAAAAATTAAACAACTCTTATGCTAGGTCATAAAACAGTCACGTGTTCTAAACAAGGTATGTGAGGGGACATTTGTATACGGTCCGATGGTGAGATTTTAGCTATTGACCATTTCTCTAAGGCCACGAAGAAACTTTAAAGAGCACAAGATAGCAACCAAATGAATGTGTTCATGCTGTGCCCTGTAAATACAATTTTATTCAGCAATTTGTGATTAGCATAACTACTTGAGTGAAAGAGACATTCTTGGCTAATGTGGTTCATGTTTTGATTTTGAATTATTCTAAGTGGTTGCTGGATTGAACTAGTCTACTTTAAACTGTATTGCTTGAGAGAATATATGTCAAAACTTTATGTATTCAGAGGAATTCCTATTTTAGATGAAAATAGATATTCTTAAGTGAACTGAAATAGATCACCTGGTCCTGAGTAGCACATACCACCTTTAAACACACACTCAGGAAATATACTGTGAAACTACTAGAATGTTCCTTCACAGTCCCTTTCAGCCCTTCAATTTGACATCCATTAAATTATTAGATTCTCACATAGTAACATAGGTTACCTCATCAGTTTGCCCTAAGATGCCTTTTATGGGCAGTGTCTGTATGTCAGAGAGATACCTAAGCATGCAATACATAACCTATTGCTGAGGTAGCCTACAATTTCCTAGTATCAAATCAGCTCAGTCTTTTCACATACAGCTCACTGCTAGTAGAACACTAAATTACAAGGGATTTTAGAGGACTTAATTGTCACTGCATGCTCTGCCATATAAATCTTTTCTGCATGACTTCTCATGACTCAAGATCTGTAAGAGTTTTTGAAAATGAAATACAGACCAACACAGAGATTAATGATAGGTAGATGATATTTATTCATAGATAGATGATAGGTAGATAGATGATAGATAGATAGATAGATGATAGATAGATAGATGATAGATGATAGATAGATAGATAGATAGATAGATAGATAGATAGATAGATAGATAGATAATACTGATGGAGTAAATCACCCAGGCAGAAATGCTGGCTCCAATATGATTATGCAGATTTCTATGACAGAATGTGTCTGATCTTGGTATGGACTTTACAAAAAAGACACTATCTAAAATCATGTAAGTCATATTAATCATAAACAAAAATATAACATGCCATAGAGAAATATGCACTTTATTTTATAATTTTAGTTGGGTTAAAAAATGCAGCATGTGACATTCTTGACTAATTTTCTGTTCTGATTGTTTTAGAGGAAAGATAGCAGGTTACCAAAAAGAGACTTGATACCCTATGAGCATATACAGGGGGAGAAAATCTCCCTCAGGAACAGTCATAGGGGAGGGGAATAAGGGGAAAATGGGAGGGAGGGAAGAATGGGAGGATACAAGGGATGGGATAACCATTGAGATGTAACAAGAATAAATTAATAAAAAATTAAAAAAATTTTATCTCATGGTGTATATTAAATAAAGCCATATTTAGCAAGTGGACTCATCACTAAATTGAAATAATTTTTATTCATTTGTTCATTTGTTCAAATTCCCATGTACATAAATTGACCCTATTGCTTTTTTCTCCATTTTGACAAAGAGAAGGCAATTGCCTACAGATATTTAAGCTACCATGCAATTAAAGGAAAATTCAGTAGCATGGAATAACTTGTAATCATACTATGTGAGAATAAAAGAAAACATTATTTTTAAATGGAAGAAGAGTAAAAATACAAAAGCATGAATATGAGGTGGAACTGCATGTGTTATGGAGTGAGTTCGTTAGGGCTTCACATCTTGGTGAATCTACAATAAATCGGAATTGCAAATAACACAAAACATGTATAATATTACATATGTATAGTGCTTCTTTGTAAAAAGTTTACTTATATATACATGTGAATATGCATGTGTGCGTGTGTGTGTTCACACATGTTTGTGTGTGTCTTTGAAGGCTAGAAGAAGGTGTTAGAACCCTAGGAGCTAGAATTCTAGGCAGTCTCAACAATTCACCGTGGTGCTGGAAAATGGTTTCTGGTGATCTGCAAAATTAGCAAGCACTCTTAACCACTAAGCCATCTCTGCAGCCTTCTACACTGCTTCTAAATGCACTAGAAAAATGTTAAGCATATATATAATACACCCAACAAAATTATTCTAGCTCTTTATTGTTTTATTTTTGGTTTATTTGCATTTTATTTTTACTTTTTGTTGATTTTTTTATATAGAATTACAACACTTCTTCACTCTTCCTTTGTCCTCTTTTCTTTACTCAGATACCCTGCCTCAGATCCTTCCCACACATTCTCCTTTTGGTGGGGGGGTTATATTTGTTACACATACACAGAGACAGTATGCAAATATATATTTCAGTAGAACCTGCTGAGTCTGTTTTTGGAGCCCATCTCATAAAATCATAACTGAACAAAATAAAGTGATTAGTGAATTGCAAGGAGTTCAGCCCTAGCTGATACATCTACACCACAGCTCTTGTATCTATGGCTCAGGGAACACTGTGTGAAGGAGGTGGCAGAAAGATCTTCTGAGCTAGAAGTCAGCTGTGAGGTAGAGTTACCAGATGTAGTTGAACAAACAAGGCTGGAAAAATAGAAGTATCAGTGGACAGGTTAATGTGAAAGGGGAAATATTTGTGAGTTCCCACCCTTTGACAAGGAACCATAGGCAACCTTTAACTTCTAGGAGAAGTAGAATTCGCCTTTCCTTAGGACGAGGCCACTGTGCAGTACAGAGTGGTTAGCCTTGAAACCATATGCACGGAAGTAGAAAAATCAATTGATCATAAATAGGCTATATTCCTCATATTTTACATTCATGCTCATAATCTTGATGACACAGAGTTAATTAATAGGAGCATTTGATGCATAACGGCAGTGGTGTTTGGAAGAGAACTTCCCACATAGGTTCATATATCTTAATACTTGTCTCTAGTTGGAGGCACTGTTCAAGGAATTCATGTAGATTTTTAGGAGGCAGAGCCTTGTTGGAGGAAGTGTATCACCAGAGGGGAAGGGGGTAGGCAAGGATTTGAGAATTCCTAGTCTCTCCTGACTTCCAGACTGTTCTGTTTTCTTAATGCTGCTGGAAATGTGTTTTCTCATCTTCCTGCTTCAGCTGCCTGCCATGCCTTCCCCACTTTTGTGGACTCTTCTGTTTTATCAATGGATAAAACCATAAAACTATATAATTCTATATCACAGACCAATCAGCAACTGCATTTGCAGATAAGAGCTTCTGCAGACAGAAATCTGTGTCCAGACATGGGTCTGCTTGCCACTGTGGCTCTTGATTCGTGCCTGGAAGTTTAGATATCAATTACACTGCTAACTCTCTTCATTTGGTAAGCACAGTACAGTGGAAACAAAAGACAATGTATCTTTCCTCTAAATTGGAATGCCGTTTTTCACAACACAAGAAGAGCTGAGCCAACCTCCTATCATTCTGATTGCAATTAGGCACTCAACAATTAATTACATATTCTCTGAATTTTTGACAACTCTTTGCGTTCCATAATCAGTACTGAGCACCACCTCACAATAGCTTATGCCTTGGACTTTTTCATCACAAGGAGATAACTCTAAAATTGTTAAATGTAGGATATGACATAGCAAGTTCACCTGTGTATCAATATGCATATATAGTTGTGATACCCCCTTTTTTTTAATTTGAGGAGATGGAAGTTTCTCCCAGAGCCAAAGACCACATAACAAGAACCCCATTTCCAGATATGAGAAACCCACTTAATGAGTCGTTAGCCAGGGCTTTCAAGAAGACTCCTCAAATATTCAGCCTATTGCCATTCACCTTAGTCACCCCCCAGTGAACCAGTGAAGGAAGGTATGTGTCTATTTTTGAAGATGCTATGTACTTCAGAAACAGAACCCAGAGTCCTAGGAGCTGGAATTGACTTATTGCTCTCTCCTCAAGGACTATATTTCATAGTTTCATGTAAACTTCCAAAGAACATGGGCAAACAGAAGTCCTACCCAACTATGATGTCTATGAGATATATCAACAACCAGCATGGCATTACAACAATAAGGAGGCAGAGGCGATACACATACCTTGTGCACTCTATTTTACTCAGGGCTTGCACAACAACAGGGGTACCACGCCTGCTACTGGAAATCAAGCTAACTATTTAGTGTTAATGAAATCATTTTATTAAAGGAGAATATACAACCACTAATTTATCAAGTTAGCAGGTACATCTATAACACAGAAAACAGTTGCTATGGGATAAAACTTTCTTAAAAGTAAAGGGTATGTTAGTGACTGAGATTTTATTTATTTGAAATGATTTATCCAAAGCTTCTCAGAGGACAGCATAATTTGTCAGCCACACAACAAACAACAACATATAGAGCAAATTCTTCTTTAAAAAAAGGAAAGGACTGTTGAGATAACCAGAGGAGAGAGATGGAGAAGAACTTTCACAATTTACAAAAGCATGCACAGACAGTTGTAATCAAGCTTGAGAAAGTATGGCCTGGCATCAATTAGATTGCTGCAGGTAATTTGACATTACAGATTTACAGTGTTCTGGAAGACACAGCTGGCTATCTACCCTGGTCCTCAGACACACATCTGAAGATGTGATCCTGTTTCCGACAGTTGAGATTAAGGGTAAGGTATACTGACTTGATTTTCAGTCAATTTTTTAAACTACCATACAAATGGAAGAATTTCATTGCGGCCCTTCATGCATGTGCCACTAAATGTAACCTATTTTTCAGTCAATGGTTTTTCTCCCTCCTTACTTCTACCCAGAAAACCAACCTAAAATTTTTTTCTTGGGAGTTTACAGAAACACTTAAGTGAATATATCCAAAATGTATCACTATGCAGTTAGTATCAAATCAGGTGTAAAGAAAGGTCACTATTCCTGAAGTGATCTTACTGATGGCCACTTTACTATTAGAAAATAGGCTTGCGAAGAGCAAATGGTCTGAGAAACATGCCAGTGGACCTGTGGTTCTGCTGGGAGATGCAATGAAGTTCAGTTACTGTTTTAAGAGTTGGTATAGACTAAATCACCTTCACACATGTTGGCTAGAACTGAAACTAGTGCACTCTGATTTTTCACCCAAGACAAAGCTATTTTCTAAGCATTGTACTGTGAAATTTGCTTACCAAAGGTAAAAGAAAAGCAGAAATGATTTACCAACTGAGTAAGCCAAAACAATTTTATTGCGTGTGTATTCCTATCGCTTAGTCGTACAAAGACCACCTCTCTGCTTGGAGTTAAGGATGTCACTTTACATAATGTGTTCCTGTGAACTAAGAAACAAAATCTGGAAAGAAACAAAAAAGGAAGCCCAATCAGGACTTTTCACTCATATATCTTCTCTGAGCCTTGAGCTCTAGTTCACTTAAAAAAAATAGCTTTTAGTGGTGAACGGAAAAATCAAGGTATAATAGAAACAAAACTTGACATTTCAGGGATATAGAAGGCTTATGTGATGAATATAGAGAAAGCTGTGTTGCATGTATTAGGGTGAAATATATTCAGACTCTATTCTAGCTGGTTCCCAAAACAATTCTTATCAGATTTTTTTCCAGATGTATATAATTATTTCACATAGTACAGTGGATCCACATCACAAAGTATAATCACTGATCATTACTCTTCTTCTTCTTCTTCTTCTTCTTCTTCTTCTTCTTCTTCTTCTTCTTCTTCTTCTTCTTCTTCATCATCATCATCATCTCACAACAATAAAAATAATGGAAATATTTTCTGCACTAAATCTCTGATACTAATGTCTAAGATATGCCTATTACTCTAAATATAATGACCTTCTTCAATGTGTGAGAAAGCCAAGGAAAAGAAACTGTTTTAAACATTGAGTGTCAGTATTTACTACTCATATCCAAGGTAGATTTTTAAAGTGAGGTTTTCTAAAGCAGAGGCTACACTGCTCTATGGACAAAGGTAAACATATATAAGGGTAATCAATTCTGACACAAAGTTGACAGAAAAAATGACAGTATCAAACAAATGTTGCAATATGTATTTATACCCAATGTTGTTACTGTGATTAATTGCCAATCTTGACTCAGCAATGTTTTGTATTTGATAAATTACTTAATCATAGACATACATTTATGCAATATATAAATACGCTATTTTTTCTAAAGCAGTGACTGCAACTTATAATTTGGAGACCACTGAATAGAAATAAAAAAGGGTGTTGACTCTTGAGCTTTCCTCCCCCTGCCCCCCGCCCCCTGCCCCCAAGCTGGAATACTGATTGCTTTGCCCTGGTGTGGGTCTAACACAGGCAACCATAGCTGCCATGTCCAGAAGACACCATTTTACTCCAGTCCTCCTTGGTAGCTGGCTATTATGGTCTTTCTGCCCCCTTTTCTGAGATGTCCCCTGAGCCTGGGGGAGGGCTATGACACAGATGCCCTGAGCCTGGGGGAGGGCCATGACACAGATGCCCCATCGGCAGGCATGTAATCTCCAGGCAGCGACTTGTGAACAGTAGTGTATGACCCTGATGTGTTTACTCTTGACTATATGAGCAACACAGATTGGACTAGGTGGGTTTGGAAGGAGAGTGAGGGAGAAGGAAATGGATCTGGGAGACTTCCGTGGTGCAGGGGCGGGGAGTAGAAGGGTGAATCTGACCAAAATACATTGTATCTATGAAATTCTCAAAAAACTAAATAAAACATTGTACTTTTAAAAAAAAGTGTGTTGAATTAAAAGAAACATTTTTAGTTATGAGAAGTTCCAAAATTTATTTTCTGCGCATTTCCTAAACTGATACCTTGAAAGAATTGCTTACATAGGCCAATGCCATTATAGCAAAAAAAAAAAAAAAAAAATTGTATTCCAAATGTATTGGAGTAATTTTTTATTATCTGAGAATTCCAAACACATTGATGATGGTATATGATCATATCAGCCCTTCTACCCAGCCTCTCCAACTGCTCTCAAATCCTTAGTCCTCCTCCCTCTCCGACTCCCTGTAGCAGCTAATATCACCTGCCAGTGCTCCCTGGTTAGTTGTGGGTGTGGGGCTCTTGTGATCCCCCCACATTTGTAACAGGATGGTAACTGGATTAATTTTGTGTAACCCTTTATGCTGGTATGAGCAGTAAGGATGTATAAAAATAAAATATTAATTTTATTTGTGAAGGAAAATAATGTTCTGAAATAAAACATAAAATATATTAAAAATTTTAAGGTGACAAGCTGAAGTAGGTTCTCTTTAGGTGAGTGAACATGTAAGTCTAGCTCACATTGCTATTTTAATATTGTCAATTACAATCCAAATTAATGTCAATAACTATAATAATACCAAACAAACCTAAGTGATTGTTCTATGAAAGCTTTAAAATATTGAATCTAAGAAGGTTGCTAATTAGCTGTGCTAAAATGATCTGAAGAAACCAACATGAGCTTCAGAAACATGGCGTTATTGGATTAGCAGGCCACATCCTTCAAACGTTTTTGGTGTTTGTATGTTTATGTTCCTTTATGTTATGGTCCTGAGGGTAGAGTTGGAGCTTATAGCACAAGGTCTCGATGACTGAGTACATTTTCAGTACTTGAAGTATTAAAAAGGAAACTGAGAAAATAAAAGATTATTTTAAAGCAACATACCACAATTTCATATACTTTGGCATTTTAAAGATAATTTTACATATTCTGTAATACATATATAATATGTATTATATTCAATAATCTATGATAATTTCATATATCATTTTATTTAATTAATTTATATAGAGTCATTGAGTTATGTTTAACATTCTATTGTGCGATACTTTTGTAATTCTCAAGTATCAGCCACTCTCATAATTTCTGAATCAGACTGACTGGCTCTATGCAACTTCATTAAAATTAAAAATTTTCATCACCTTTTGGGCAGTTTATCTGAACAAATAATAAAAAGTTCGTCAGGGAGTGGGAAAAGTGCTCAGACATTAAGAGCAAGAACTGTTCTGGAGGAACTAAATGAAGTTTCAGCACTAAAATCAGGTTCCTGTAACTCTCTCCCAGGATCTACCATCTTCTGACATCCTCAGGCACTTTGCTTACATCACAAACAAGCATATGCTCTCACTCATATATACACAATGTTTAAAAATTAGATAATTAATGAGAAAGTTGGCCACAGATAATTTGGAAGTTAAAATTATATATGAAGTAATTTTTCTTTCGTTTTTTTAAAAATAATGGTTAAACTTTAAGTCGCCATATAAAGCAATAGGTTTCCTTATATACATGAACATTTTTCTGAGAATTTAAACTAGATTGACTCAAATGTATTTCAGAGTTACACTTATCAAAAAACATGTACAGTACTTATAATACTACCACAAACTTCTTAAAGACATCTCTCTTCCTTAAGCCAAAATGGTAGAAAACAGAACTTTATTAATTTTTTAGCAATACTAACAGAATTTTCTTCATATTCATCATTTAAACTATGTTAAAAACATGATTTGTGCTAATGAAGTGTGTGTGTGTGTGCGTGTGCACGCATGCGTGAGCACATGTGCGCACACATGAAAGGCGTACACATGCACACGCATGTATGTGCACATGTTTATCTATAGGCACCTGCAGAGGTCATAGGAGGGCATCGGATACCTTGGAGGTGCAGTTACAGGCAGTTTTGGACTACCAAATGTGGATGCAGGGAACTGAACTCCTGCAAGGACCCCCACACCAGAGTGTCCAAGTGTAGTAGTTCTGCAAACTGGCTCCTGGTCACTGTGTACCATCACCTGAAAAGAAATCTATTGTCTTAAAATCCTGAATGATGAAGAAGACAAAACTTGAAAACAGTGGCTATGCTTCTAAACTCACCGATGGATAACTACAGTGGCGGTAAGAGTATTTTTACTAGACATTGTCATACTTGTTTTATAGCCTAGTTATCTCAAAGCTAGTCTTATATTATTTAATTTAGTTTTGTTCTGTGTTCACTTTTACTAATATGTAGAGTCTTAATCATCATAAAATTAATTTAATGGGGCTAAATACATTATATTAAAATGACTACTTTCTATGCAAATAAATCAGCTATGAATTAGTCTATCATTTAAGTGTATATTTCATTGGTACATGATGACTCATGAATATGTAAAATTCAAAACAGGTTTGACAGCATTTCTAAGGAAATATATATTAATAATCTGTTTAATTTAATGGCATTACCAGATTCATAAGTCTTAAATAAAATACCAATTTTCCATGGGAAGTAAAAGATGATGTGGGATTTGATCTCAGTATGTTAAAGGAACATCTGTTTCGTTCTTTTGAGAGATACTGTCTCACCATTACATATTTTTATCAAACAAAGTTCCTGAACAAATATAACTAAATTTTAAGATCTATGTAAGTTTGATACATAAAATATTTAACAGATGAATGTATATACTTAAAATATTTATTATATGTCTGTATATATTCACCATCAGTTTTTGAACTAAAAACATGATGAAAGGCAAAGTTTTAAAAATAAGTTAAAAAATTTTAAGGGCCAAGCATGATGGTGTTTGCCTTGTATCAGAGCAGAAGCAAGTTAACTACTTGGGAAAGTGCTGATATAGTTTGATTACTCAATACAGAGACAGCACATTCCATACACACAGCCTTTATGAAGCACTATGTATATTTTTCTGATCTTCATAAACATTAAATATGGTCTTAATTTAAAATTAATAGAAAGGGAATACATTTATTTTCAGAGTAATCAAATAATTTTCCAAATATTCCCAAGTCCGTTAAACATCAGACACATGTCTGTAGATGAAAAGTCTTATGAATCTTTTTTGAATTACTGATTCCTAAGAGTGTAGGCTGAGAATCCCTCAGAGTTTATGATTCTGTAACTGTACTGTGTGAAAGAAGCTTTATATATTTCTACGAATGTCACAATAAATCTTGCAATTCAAAACTCTTAAGAACTACCAATGACAAGCTCATCAAAATAATTTAATAGCCCCTGACATTTTTTATGAATGTTTACTTAATTTGGGTATAGTCACAGTAGCGATTAGCATATGACTATTATTTAATACATATTCCAGATCAACTATACATTTTGAATACAATCTGAAGACTTCTCAAGACTCAGTTGATCTCCATTAATCTTAGATTTCCAATACCCTAAGCTTCTCTAGTACCAGACACCAGCTACACATGATTTGTAGGATGATTCATCCTTGGGGTACTCTTACTAAGATTCCTTGGGAGTAGTCTGGCAGAGAGATGGCATTTCTTTGGGGGAAAGTAATTACCTCTCAGCAGAATCAATGATAGTGTTATTGTCAGTCCTTGTGTTGTATCACAGGGTGTTTCTCTGTGGCAAAAAAAGTGTTGTCCAGTTCCCCTTGCACAGTAGGTACCTGGTTGAAAACTCTTCTCAAAGAATATTGCAGGCAATCTCCAGAACATGCAGCAGCAGTTAACCTCACACATACCAATGCCCTACACAGACTAAGCCAGATCCATTCCTGGTCTTTCTATATCAGAAAAACCCCAAGTTCTATTTCCTCGTATGTACAGATGAATCTTATGGGCACTCATGGGTAAGCACCACTGATACAAAACTACGTTTAGGAAAGCTAGAGAGTCTCATGGGAGGTCAGAAACACACAGAGAGAACCAGCCCAGAACAGTTCCCAAATAAGAATTTTCAAAAGCCTTAAGTTGATAATGATATGATAGATATTGATTTACAAGATAGGAAAGATGTTTTCTTCAAGGCTGCCAAATACAAACAGCAAAAACACTAAGAATGTACTACAAAACTACTAAGAATGTACTGCAAAAACACTACATTATATAAATGTAACATTTATATAATTCCTGATTGTGTCATGCTGTAGGTAGTTTATTGTATATGTGTGCAATAATATAAATGTACATGTAAAAAATAAAAAATAATAATAAAACAAAGCCTTTGTTTCTCCACCATAGTTTCAGGTGCCAGCCACCTGCCGGTCTCCCAGAGAATCTGGAATGCTCTCAGTCTCTTACCAGATTGACTTGATCATAGGTGGCAGTGCCACAATCAGGAATTTAAGATATATGTTAGCTCTTTTGTAAATGGCAATTACTATTGGGTTTCAACATTTTCAACTGTTATAAATATTTTAGGAATATTTTTTTCTGAACAAAAGTGAGAATCCTGTATTTTATGTTGCGCTATTTGTTTAAAATAGTAGATATCCTAGAAAAACAAACCAATGGATTACAAATTTGCCCCACTTTATCTGTTTTACACTGGAGAGAAAGTTTCTCCGATATGGAGGAAAGGCTATGCGAATTCCTTAGCCCTTTCATAGACTACTAATCAAAAGCCATGAATGACACTTAGGATTTGAGAGCATGCAAATTACTTTTTTATCTTTATGTCTTATCTGAACCATTAACTAGCCTTAAAAACAAAAAGAAAGGAAATGTATCATTGCCATTGAATGGATATAGGTGTTAAATGATTTTTTTCAACTGCACTATTATTGTTTTCCTCCAGTTACGGTGAATAATCATTAATGTTGTCCACTATAAAAATTCATCTCCAAGGCGTTTTCCTCTAACTATTAAGAGTTTTAGCCATATCATTCACTGTAACAGAGGAGACTAATGCAGCTTTTCAGCCATATTTAAGCAAGAATATTCAGATGCCTTAGCAGCTGCCCGGCTTCTTAAGAACTCACTAATCCTTTAATCTCCAGACACTTTTTTTTCAAAAAGGATTCATAAGCAAAACAAATGCAACATGGATCAAAAAATTTAATCAGAATGCTTAAAATGCAATTACATTCATCAGGGTGTTCTGTTAGTCTGGGTATTAAATCTGGACTTTATTCAATATCCTCCTCTTATTATAAAGCAATATTTTTCCACTCTGTAAACCATCTGATCCTTAGGCTAATGCCCTCTCCTAAATAATACAAAAAAAGAGGACCATGAAAAATGGGATTCAGTTATTTCAATGGGAAAACTTGAAATCGACTCTGACTGAAATTTTTTTTTATTCATAGGTGATCACGTGATTGGACCGCCTCAGAATTTTCAAATTAAGCCTTCAAATAGTAGTACAGGATCATTATGCCAGCCTAAATGTCAGACGTATATCCTCCTACACACCTGCTCAATTGAGTAAAAAATGACGGCAATTTGAACTTAGAAATAATAGGCTATTGTTCCTGATTCAGTATTTGCAAAGTTTAAAGGCAATGCCGGTTTCATCATGCAAGCGGAGTAACCTCCGAGTTAAGAGAAAAAAATCCATCTTGGTTTTATTTCTCCAACTCTCCGTCTCACATCTAACAGCATTCAACTGTAACAACAGCTTTGAAATAAAGAGCTGTCCAGCACAGCATGATTTGAAACAGTTGGGTGCTTCTTTTAAGTCTATACCCTAGCTATGGCACAGCAGTTGGAATTTTGTAAGACATATGGAAGTTAAGTGAAGCAGAGGAGGAAGTCCAGGGATTGCCAGTGACAAATGCCGTGCTCAGAGTAAGGCAGATGCACTGAGGCCTTAAGCTTTGGTTAATATTTAATCTACCGTTTGTAAAATTCATAAATTGCCGAATTATGGACAAGGCCAATTTGCCTTATTTTTTTTTCCACCTAAAATGAAATTGAGTTGATGAAAAAAAAAAAAAACCAGAAGTTTCTCGATTCTAAATTTTTCACAATCAATAAAAACGCAGGCAACCTAGCCATTCAGTATCCCTCTCCTATGGTCATCTTTCAACTGAGTATTAAAAGTTTGTAGAATATAAGACACGTAACACAGCAGGCCCCTTGCTGTGCTGCCAACTGAACCCACAGGAAGCCCCAGTAAGGATAAGCCAGGAGAATCATGGATACAAATGGCCAAATGCACAACCATCTGTACATTTCTCTATAAATCTGTCTACCTGTGCTCTGTGGTGTGCATATGCCCTAGGACAGCTAGAGATATGGCCCAACACAAAAATCATAAGCTAATTTAAATGTATTTTAAAATTATTTTTGAGACTTGACTGTATGGGTCTCAAACTCGAACTTTGAAGATGGCAACACCATATGATAAACCCAGAATATAGAACAATCTAGAAGTTTGAAAATGGACACAGACAAAGGTGAGTTGGTATTAGTGAGTGTCCTACTAGGGATGTCTCTTTCACAAGACCAAATATATCAACTTAACAAATTGCATAAAACCTTATAGTGTTCATTATACATAGTAGAAGGTGCTTATCTGGGCCCCTTTTGCCTAAGCTTAACATCTGTAATTAAAACAGCACTCATATTACTGATGAGAAAACTAAGCCCTAGAAACAGTTACATTTTATCCCTGATAAAAGCCACATAGCTAAAAGGGAAACAAAACTGATAACAGCCATCCAAATTCAGCCAATACCTTGGCTTATTTCTGGGTCTAAACTGATTTTACTATGGTATTCTAAAGCACAGAGGCTAAGCTAGTGTAATCCTCACCTTATGCTCTATACTATAACATGTGAAAAACCTTTAAGTGGTAAAAGTGGATCTAGTTGGGGGTATGGAAGCACTGTGTTATCTCAGAAAATCATTGGTACATGGTACATCTTGTATGACATGGAAGGAATATAACACAAATGGTCTTCTATTAGTAAGAGAAAACAAAACTTTCCTCATGTTGATATTGAGAGTGAACTTTGGTTTGTGGTCATTCAAATCACCTCATGCAGCAAGATGCTTTGGGGTCTCCAAGGTGATTTTTCAGTGCCTGACTTTCGGAATAGATCAAATTACAAGAGGCTTGCCTATTTATTAATTGAGAACCAATTATGGAGCATCAGATACTAATCTGTAAGCCTGTCTATAAAATACAAACCAAAGATATCACGTTGGAGCTGTTTGAAGTTAGGTGTCTTTTTAAACTCTGAAATTGATTTTGCTGTTATAGTTAAACAAAGTATATAGTGAAACGTTCAGGGCGCTATAGATTGGGAACCTGGAATTCTCCAAAGGCAGAGCAGTAGTATGTCCTGAGTCCTCTCTGGAGATCCGTAATATAAGGAACAGCAGAAGATGAACGAGTAACATCAGCAACAACAAACAACAATAATAACACAGCAAAAGTAAAGCAGCTGTCAAGCCAATAGTTAAAACTTTAACCTGTCGCTTGCCACATTTTTGAATTTATTAAACATGAATTACATCCAAATATGGAAAGGTGCTATTAGGCAAACTCCATAGGAAATAGTTTTTCTCAACATGTAATTGTATGCTCACTGTGATGATTCTCATGTACCTCCATGTAAAAATTCTCTGCTAGTTCTCAGATCATGGAAAACTAATTGGCATATATTTAACCAGTAAGTACTGAGCTTTTATACACAGGAATATAAAAGCTGTTAATTGTTGCTTATAGATATCAAAGTGGCTAGATATTTCTACTTTGTAAATACTATGCACATGGCGTTTAAATTTCAATTTGGGATAATTGCCATGGTGAAAGCAACTTTAGTAATGTTGGAAAGATACCAGTAACTATTCTAAGCAAGTGGAGAGGTATGGGTGCCATATATAATAATACATAAGAGAATTTTAGGTTATGATTGTTCCTGACATAAAGTTTAAGACATGGTGTTAAATTTTGTATTTGATGTGTAGAGGTTATTTCAATAAGACAGTAAACTTATTTCATTGTTACAGAAATAGTAATGAATAATTATTTTTGTTCAATCCTAATCATATACCTGGCACTTATATTGAAATTTTATGTTTTAAATATAATATATAAAAGATAAATATGAAGTTATTTATAACTTTTTGATTCTCAGATAATGTTGCCCTAATTATTGTGCTTTAGCTTTAAAATCATCTTAGTTTAGTTTTCATACTCAATATGTAATTACAAAATAAGGGTATACATAACCATCAAATGAGTCATCTTTCTACACTGACATCCCAAAGGAAAAAAATCAAAATACAGAATATTTTGGCATGGGAACATTTAAGCATAATAACAATAGAAATCCAGTATATTTTATAGGCAAATACTATACACTGCCCTGTTTTTACAGACCTCTGGGGGAAAAAAAAACCAAGCAATATTCCAATGAATGTTTTGCCATTTATTTCAGCTGATTCCTTAATATCTTACTAAGTATATAATACTGTATCTACTTGGTAGCCTGCCTATCTTTCTTCTGAGTGCCACCAGACCTCCTCATCCAAAGGGACGTGGTTGATACCCTTGAGCATATACAGGGGAAGGAGGTCCTGCTATGTCACAGTCATAGGGCATGGGTGTAAGGGGAGAATGGGAGGGAGGGAGGAATGGGAGGATACAAGGGATGATATAACAATATAGATGTAATATGATTAAATTAATAAAATATATTTAACAAATAATATGTTTTGTAGAGTTAGGCAAGTTATTCCAAAATCCTTCCTCATAACAGTGATAATTATATTACAGACTTTTCATTATAAGTTCTATTGAAATTGCTAAACTTTATGCAACATCATATATGCTTACATGGATAGTTTTCAGGTTTTAACAATCTTTCCTTCCACGTATACTACTGTTATAAACAGTCTCTAGTTATGTTTGCCACAAAACTCTGAGCATTCACAAAAATAACTTCATTGCACTGAAATTTTGTTCATGGTGATTTGAGGTTTGGAGTTCTTTCACTATAGGTTCACATTAATCAATTATCAAAGCATCTATTCACCTTCCATGGGCACTAACTTATCCAACACAAATGATAAATTATACAAAGGATTACAGTTAATACTCACAATATGCTTTATTCTTGTGCCGAGCAAACATACATTGGAGCAGAGAACAACAGTACTGAGAAAATTTCAAACATTAAGAATAACAGAAAACAAAGTTTTAGTTTTCTATAAGCAGTCAGAAAAGAAAAGGATTTCTTAAAGGACTCATAAGAAGCCTATCTGTCAGAGAACAGTCAGAAACAGAAAAAAAAAAATGATAGAAAGGTTTTCCTTGAATGGTGGAGCTGTCATCATAGAGGAGGCGGAGTGCAAGGCATTTGGGTAATAGAATTGATTTGGACAGATGGAAGTTATTTTATGTGGAAAGAAGAGTACAAAATGAGGCTATTAGGACGTAGAATGTCTCATTAGTTGAAAAATCCAGTATGATCTGAAGACTACGAGGTCAATACTATCTATAATTATTTTTGTTTGTGATAGATATCTAATACCAGGTAATATCATAGTTATTTAGGGACACAGGAGAGCTCAGATTCTTGTGTGTATAATTATATCTATTAGCCCTAAGGCAGGACATTTGGACCTTGACAGCCATCTCAAAGGTTGTGTTGACCCTGCTCTGCCTGTTAGTTAACACAATTAAAGAACTGCAGCTTGTCTTACGTAGTTTCAAGAGCTATTCAAAGTAAATATGACATTCAGTAAAAGTAGTACAGGATAAATGAGGACATCTTTTGAATAAGAATTTATAGATGGTAAGATCTCATCTTATAAAATCAGACTGTTATAAAATAAAAGCTGTTAAAAATAACAAATAGCAAGAGATATCAGGTGATATGAAATAGTCATTCAAATCATTGGAGGATCTGCGAGGGAAGTGGTCTATATAAAAGTTAATTTTCAAAGAATGAGGTCTAAAAGAAAAAATGCATATTACAAATATGTTAAGGAATTAAATTGCCTTACCTTATTAAATCGGGATATTCTTAATTGCTATGTTTAAATAGTAGAAAGAATGGGTTGATGGACAGAAATGATACTTTTCAATTATCACAATCTCCATCTGCGTCAACCTAGAAGCCCTTGTTTCTTACTTAATTAAGCACAAGCTCTAAAATATGGTGACAAATTCATGTGAGTTGAATCATGTAGCTGCCATGAAAACAAATAATCTGGATTATTGTACATGTGTTGAGTCAAAATGGGGACAGTGTGTGCATAAAACAGTCTATGTTTTCAAGGTGAATTAAGGATTGTTTTTGAAGGGTTATTTTTCATCAAAGAATGTGCTGATATTCAGAGGCTGGAGATTTTGTATTTGTTTTATATTAAGTATCTTATAGGAGTTTTAATCAAGATTATTAAGCTCTAACTTGATATTTTATGCCATAATGACAGTTTTTTAAAACTACACACTCATTTAGTATTAGAAGGCTAATTATTCCCAATCACATTCATTTAGTACTACCAGGCTAATTATCCCCGAACAATAATTTCTATATAGTGTCCAAAGCTGATGTAAAGGAGAGCTCTCTGACTTCAGTCAAAGAATGGACAGTGTTAAATTTATTCAAGTCTTATTTTATCAGAGTCAGCATTATCTATTTCAATCAATATGAACAACTTGTGATCTATATTGATGGTGGTCTTACTAAAGAACACTGCTCTACATAAGGCCTGTGACATCATTTTATTTGGGGTGGGGTGAGGTCCTAAGTTTTTGTCTTATTTTACTACAGGTCATTTGCCAGTATTACAGGATCACCTTACTCCTAAATGGTAAAACCTTTTTACATCTAGGCTCACATTTATTTAGTGTGTTTTGACTAATGGATAACAGAAGTGTTTTGTTCTTTAGTTATGGGGCTCCAATGATTGAGGAAAGATATATGGCTTTTATGCAGTTCAAAGCTATCTAAGGAAATTGGAAATTACAGGACATCTTCTTTGATATTATATAGCAAGGAGGAATCTAGGGCATTTCATCATAAAACCAAAATGAGTGAATAAATCAATTAATAAAAAAAAATGCACCTGCCCCAGTCTATGTACCATGCTAATTGCTCCTTTTACATCACCAAATCTGGGGATAGTGGGGGCTCTTCAGAGGACAGAAAGCCTGCCAAGAAGAGAGAAACTACGAGCAGTGACAAGGTGGAGACCGAAGTCAGGGTAGGCTTCTGTGAGAGTGTGAGGGGGACTCTAGTAGAAACTTCTAGCGGCAGGGATCATAGAGACTGAAGAGGACATTCTCTAGCTACACAAGTCACCTAGTAGAGGGAGGGAAACACTAACCCATCCCAAAACTTTAGTTCCAAAACTCACCCTGCCGAGAAGATGTACAGGGATAAAGATAGATCAAATAGATTAGAGATAGAGGGAATTTACAACCAATGCCTGGCCTAACCCAAGACACACCCCAAGGGAGAGAATCAACCCCTAACACTATAAAGGATACTGTGCTATGCTTGCAAACAGGAGCCTAGTGGAGTTATCTTCTGTGAGGATCCACCCAACAACTGTTCAAAACTGATGCTGAAACACACAGCCAAACCTTGGGCTAAGCATAGGGAGTCTTGTGGAAAAGTGGGGGGAAAGAGAAAAGGACTTAGAGGAGCTCTACAAGAAGAACAAAGGAGCCATCTAACCAGGGTCTACAGGGACTTGTGGAGAATGAAGCACCAATCAAGGTCTATCCATGGACTGGACCTATGTCCTACACAGATGTAACCGCTGGGCAGCTCAGGTTTCATGTGGGTCCTCTAGTAAGGAGAGCAGGGGCTGTCTCTCACCTGGACTCTGTTGCCTGCTTTTTGATCATTTCCCTTTGGTGGGACTGTCTTGCCAGGTCACAGGGATAGAGGACATGTTCAGTCCTGATAGGACTCGATGCGTTGGGGTAGTGGTAGGGGAGCTCTTTTTTTTTTTTCAGAGGAATAGGAGACGGGTGATGGGAAAAGAGGGAGGGAGTGATGGAATAAATAAATAATAAATAATTAATTAATTAAAATCTCACTGATGTGCCTAGTAATATCAAGGCCTATCAAGCGTTTCCTATCATCTCTTACTCTGCTTAGAATAACAAAGGAATCACATTGGAAAGAGTTATCAAATAGTACTCAACAAATATTGCGTATGAGTCCAATATTTTAGGCAGATAAATTTTCAGCAAAGACTGATTCACCCATATACCATCCTCTTTTTTCCTTCATAACTATACTTCATCAATGAGTTGATAATTCAGGATGAACAATTTTTTCCCAACCCCGAATTAAGACTCTCTTATGTCACATTATAGGTCAACATCTTTATTCTAAACCTGAAAGACATCTTAGGTCTACATGAATATTTCATATTTTCTGTTAAGATTAATATTTTGTCTGATGATTGAAGTCCTTGTTTCATGTAAGTATATTTTATCACCACTTTCCCAGATATAAAGAGATAATAATAAAATGTTGAAAATAAACTGAAATGAAAAAGAAAATTCTGTGTTGGAACTTGTCCCTGGGGGAAAAAAATCTTGTATAGGATATCTATTCCAACTCTTTATCTCTGAACATATATACATATAAGCAATTATAAGTGGACTGAGTAGGTTATAAGGTGATACACACACACACACACACACACACACACACACACACACACATAACCCTTATAGGCTTGTATATTTGAATGCTTAGTCTCCAGGGAGTGTCACTGTTTGAAAGAATTAAAATCTGTGGTCTTTTGAAAGCAAGTATGTCCCTGAGGGTGGATTTCAAGTTTTCAAAAGCCCATGACCAGTTCTATGTGCCTCTCCAGGCCTGAGAACCAGGATGTAGCTATTGCTTCATCACTATGCATACTGCCATGCTCCCCACAATGATGATAATGGACTAAAGTCTCTGAAAGTGTAAGCGAGCCCCTTATTAAGTGTTTTCTTTCATAATATTTGTCTTCGTCATGGTGTGTCCTCACAGCAATGGAATAGTGACTAAAGAAAAACTTCATAATGTGATATATATAGAGAGACATATGTATGAATATATATATATAAGCCTAATTAATTCAACTATTAAGATAAATGCTTATTTCATTAAAAATTCTATTCTGGTTTAATTTAATATTATAGATCCTTGATATGAATAATTTCAAACTATATTCTGAAATAATTTCAAAGTATACAGTTATATCTTCCTTTGAGAGAAAATTCACACTATACTCCTGAGTTCTAGCAAAAAAAATGTTGCTTGACTTTAACATTTTAATATTTCCAGGGTCAGGATTTGCCTTGCACTTTTGAACTGTCTTGCTTATGATCTTATGTTGGATGTTAGGCCAAGAATATGCAAATAGCAAATGTAATCAAAAGCAGTTGAATGTGTTATTAGGAGTCAGGTGCAGAATAAGCAGAGACAATTGTCATAATCCATCAGAAATGCAAAGAAAACCAATCTATTAGTTTTTTCCTATTTTGGTAGATAAATCACAAATTAGTTATTTATTTCAGACATACTGTGAGCAGTAAAACAAAGTTGCTAACACAAAAATTAAGTTTATCTTATTATCTTCTATAGCTGTACTAAAAACCTAAATGTACATAAATGTATACATAAATGTATACAGTAAATTTTTTTTAAACTAAAAGTTTTGCTGACGCTCATTATGAATATTTCTCAAAATCAATTTAATTCTTTTGGTCTCTGTGACAAAAGTTAGATACCATTTGTAAGTGTAAGTCACAAATTTGTCTAGAGAGATTTAATGAATAATAGAAATGCTCATGATTGTATACTACTGGCCAGAGAAAATATATTTCCTTTAAATAATTGTAATTTGGCCCATTTTTGCTCTTTTTAATTATTCAAATTATTTTTCTAAGTAGCTCAAGCTAATTCTGATTAACTTCTAGCTCCTAGATCTTCAAAAGACTGTCAGAAGTCTACCTCTTTTAAATTGCTCTTCTCTTTGTTTTAGCAACCACCAAGAAACTAATAAGACAAGTTTATTCATGTCAAAATTTAGATTAGAAGCAGATTGCTCCTTTTATGTGATAACAGTGAAGAAGGGTGAAGTCCCCTCAATTATCATTGTCCATGGGTTTCACTTTGCACAGCCCTATAGATGAACAATCATGTGGGCCTTCCAGCTCACGTGGGCTTCACACATGTAAAGCTTGTCATCTTGTCAATTCCTGTCTCTTTGTTAGCACAATAAAAGATTCTCAATAGCAAATGTTGTCATTTTTTATTCTATCCAAAGGGACACTTGGTGAAGCAGAGAGCTCATTTCTTAAAATCTATGCTAGCCAAATAAATGTGTTATTTAAATTTTAAACAAGAGTGATACCCATTACCTCATTATCACTAGCATATTATAATACTCAAATGCTAAGATCTATAATATTGAACCTGTAGTGTTAACATGACAAAGATTATACTATTATTTAACCCAACTTATTTTGATGAACAGGAGACACAACTGAAGTTGGAGTAAAATCAAAGAATCATTTACAGAACACAGAAGTAATTTCAGTATTAGCATTGATAAAAATTAAGAAAAACTACCAGTGTTAGCACTTAATGAATATATTTTTATAATTACCAACTATTATAGTTCACATACTTGTAATCATAAGTGTTTATGTCTATGTGTGTAATTTTTATTGTACATACTTACATCTTAAAGGAACAATGATGCCATATACTGATAATGTATATGTAGAAATAAATGCTTCTGGAAAGAAATCAATGTGCTATTTATTTCCAGTATAAACATTTATAGAGCACTTAACTGTTCTGCTTTATGTGGTTTCTATAGTAGATATAAATTACTGATGTGTAAGCTTACACATGTAGGGTCATTTCACCTTACTGAAATCATCTTGCACGTGTATGGTTACCTAGGATTTGCTGCTGTGGCTGGAGGGCTCTAATGAGATACATAAACAAAAACGTGACCTGAATTTTAAGAAGAAACTAAAGGAAATAAATAAAAGGTCGGCCAGGATTTCTTCCTAAAGACTTGTTTCTTTTTTTACTGGATGGGCATGAGTCTTTTGATTGTATGTATTTACATCATGTGTGTGCCTCATGCCCACAGAGTCAAAGCCAGGATACCTTTAAGGATTAAAAAGTAAAAATATCAAAGGAAACGTGTTACCATAGAAGACGCTTGGAAAAGCTACGGAACGCTTCCACAAACCATGTGTGTGTGTGCAGTGAGTCTGTGATCAGTAGCAGCAAGTAAGCAGGCAACCTGGAGCGGACCAATTGAGCTATAAAATGAAATTTTAGCTTCCTACTACTGCCGAAGTGAACTTTACATTAAAGTAAAACCAGGGAAATACATGACATACAGATTACCGGTAAATCCTCTTATTTTACTACATGGGCCTCCCAAGGCACAAGGATCAAAACAGCAGAGGGGTAGAACAATGGTAAGAATCAGAGGCTGTTGATGAGTCCAAGGGAAGTGTCCTCAGACACATAGGACAGATGCATATACCAACTCCCAACACCTGTGACATCATGCACACGACCTATAGACAAAGTCAGAGAATGGAGGGTTGAGATGGGCATGAAGTGACACCCTCCCTGCCCCGACTCTCTACATCCCAATTGCCCCGCTCCCTAGAGTGATGGATTATTGGCAGCTGATAGCTGCTGGGTTATGGAAAGTTAGTTTTCTTTAAGGGTATGGCCGCTACTCCGTCAAACAGTGAGTTCAAAGTCAGCCAGGTCTAGATAGTGAAACCATATCAAAAGGAAGAGAGAGAGATAGGGGGGTTGGGGTGGGGCGGGATGGAGGAAGGGAGAGACAGAGACAGAGATGACACAGAGACACAGAGTAAGGAAAGCATTCAGGAAGAAGAGATGGTAATCAATGGGTCTATAAACAAAAGACACTAAGTTAGTTAGATATGGAGTGAGGAGGACGGTCTGGGAGACTTTGAGGATGCGGTGGGTGACTATAATACACATTACACATGTTAAATTCCCAAAGAATTAATTAAATATTTAAAATAAGATGAAGCATTAATCCAGGAGTGGTTCCTTTCAAATTAGATGACCAAATATTTACAAACCATGTGAACTCTCCTACTTTATATTTGCCATATGTGGAGTTAAGCATAGTGATAATTTCAAGTTCACATGATCATAAATGATAAACACCACAGCTAGTAATGTTTTAAAGATAAATTAATAACTTGTATTTCTTTCCACTCCCTTTTCTTTTTCTACCTTTACTTATGCATATAGGAGCACATCCATGCCCCAGTGTGCTTGTGTGACAATCAGGCCAACATGAAAGGGTTGGTTCTCTCCTTCTACAATTTGGGTTGCGGGGACTGATCTTGAGTTCTCAGGATTAGCATCCGGCTCATTCATCTGCTGAGCTATCTTTCATGGTATGCTTTCAATTTATTTCAATGTATTACTTTACTAATATTCTTTTATTTTGCTTCTGTAGGGAAAAACCAGCAGCCTCTCAGAAATATCTTTTTTTGTCTTCATGTTTTCTAATGATACATACTGTTTATTGATGAGCATGAAAGTATCAATTTCTAAGAGATTTCATTATAACAGGATTATGTTTCTAGCTAGTGACAAAAATTTTAAATCCTTGGAATACAACATTTGGTTAGTTTTTGTGATGATCTAAGTCAATTCTCAAACAAATACACAAAAATACATAAATGGATGTGTACACATGCATGTACACAGGCATACTTTAAAAAGCTTTTTCTTTGAAAAATAATATGTAATATATATATATATATATATATATATATATATATATATATGCATCAGAAGATAATCAACAAAGTGTAAATGTTAATACCATGGGAATACCAGAGAAATATCTTCTCAAACATAACATGGCAGAGAAATCCTCCGTCCCAGAAATACAAGTGCCTTTTGTTTCTCTCTCTCTCTCTCTCTCTCTCTCTCTCTCTCTCTCTCTCTCTCTCTCTCTCTCTCTGTATGTGTGTATCTCTCTGTCTCTGTTTCTGTCTCTGTCTGTCTGTCTCTCTGTCTCTGTCTCTGTCTCTGTCTCTCTCTCTCTCCCCCGACCCCCGCCCCATATGCTAGCTTTGAAGTTTTACATTTCTGCATTTATGTTAGGAGTACTTGCAGAGACGAGGGAACCCTCAGAAAGCAATGGGGTAGTAAAATACATGATATATGAGAGTAGGTGACATAGAATCCTTGGCATGGAAGGGTTCAAAAAGGGTTGGGGGTGAGTGGAGTTGAGAAACGGTAAAGGCAGGAATAATGAGAACTTATCTAAAGGCCATATTGACACCTATTACTTTAAGCTAAGAGAAAAAGAATTAAATCAGAATTGCTTGAATCGAGGTGACCTACATGGATTGATAATGCTGCTCACTAAAATCAGAGTTTTAAAAATTAGTTATTCGTTTCCATGTTATGCTCATTTAGCCAACATGCATGCTAGTGTACCATGTGCATGCAGTGATGATGGAAGCCAGAAAAGGGTATCTTCCCCTCGACTGGATTTATAGACACTTGTAAGCCACCATGTAGATGCAGGAAATCAAACATGACATCAGTGTTCTTAGTGACTCTGCCATCTCTCTAGGCCTGAATTCATAGCTTTTTAAGCAATATCGCCTTGCTGGGGACAACACTTCTCTATATGCTGTTAGCTAGAGATGCCCCATAAGTTCTTGAAAAGTGCAGGCTATCACCTTTCCTCTAACTAAATATGTATTAGCTTTATGCTGAAGACTACATACACTTTAAATAAAAAACAGAGATAAATCAAGCTGGATCTATATATGTACATACAAACATACATATATGCTACATAAGTGTCTATATGCACATATTCATCCCTGTCTGGAATTTTACATGCATTGACAGTGTCTTGTTTATTTCCAAAGTTCTGTGGGCTCTCTAAACTTTTTCACTCTTTTTATATAATCCATTTAGGGCTGTTCCTGATGTGGTCTCCTCCATCACTTAGGTCTTACCCTCAACTCTCAGACGCTACCTCTTCCCTGTCATCTCTCTCCAGAGGCAGGTAGATACCATAAATGGACCTTTTGGATTTTACTGGTATGGCTATCCTACTCAGGGGCTCCTTTAGTTTTACCCAGGAGCACTGCTGCTGGAAGCACTCAATACAGGTCACATATTTATTCACAATCTGCTGGTTCTCATCCATGAACTCTTCACCTCACTTAAGTCTCTGTGTCACACTGATGGCACGGTACTGAGAACGTAGGAAGTGGCAGTAAAAGGCTCTATACAGAACAGTGACTCACAATGTTAATAGCCACCTACATTACCAGACAATGCAAATAACTCAGACTGCAGATAGTTACTTAATGACATTTATTTCCTTCTTAACTTCTCGATCCCACAAATTGCAAGTGCAAACTCACTTAGTTGAGAGATATCTTTGTTTAATCTATTACAGGAGATGCTATTTGGTACCTAGCTAGCTAGAAGTGATCAAGTTTGAATATTATGAATTGCTCCCTCATAGTTAACTTCAGATCCCATCTCCCAAGTCCTAGTAACATAAATATTTTCATTTTAATAATAGGGAAATTATCACAACAGTCCTTCCTTAAAATTTAAAATATATGATATTTTGGAAGCTAAAGGGAACATAGAATAGCTTTCTTTTAACTGGCTAAGCATGGTTATTATAAGTTATTTTTAAATTTTTCTTTCATTATTTTAAATATATATTGTTACATGATTTTTGGTCATATGAAATAGATATAAGTTGTATCTTGGAGTTGGCTCTAGGGTAAAGAATAAATGCACAACATTGGTCTGTTCCTAGAGAGTTCATCGAAATGGGACTAAGAGTCACTTGGACCAGAATCTATTCCATCAGAAATTCATCTCTTTTAGAAACTTTAAGGAACAATATAAAGTCTACTTCAATATGTAGGGCCAGCATAGTGATGTTTTTCCTAGTGTCACTCTAATGGATGGTGGAAACTGGGACAGAGGGGAGGACATCCTATTGAGACACTAGATGAGAGAAGCATGGGAGAATTGCAAAGTTGAAGGATCCAGAGGGTCCTAGAAACCTACAAGAACATTATGACAGGCAGATTTGGGCCCAGGGGTCCTGCTCAAACTATGGCACCAGCCGAGGACAATAAAGGCTGTAAACTTCAAACCTCTACCCAGATCTAGCCAATGGACAGGACATTCTCCACAACTGAGTGGAGAATGGGGTCTGACTTTCACACGTACTCTGGTGCCTCATATTTGACCATGTCCCCTGAATAGGGAGACCTGGTGGCACTCAGAGGAAGGATAGCAGGCTACCAAGAAGAGACTTGATACCGTATGAGCATATAAAGGGGGAGGAAGTCCCCCTCAGTCACAGTCATAGGGGAGGGGAGTAAGGGGAAAATGGGAGGGAGGGAGGAATGGGATTTTACATTGTGTGGAATAAGATCTCTATGTATGAATCTGGGTTAACTGAGGTGGAAAAAGCCATTCTTTGTGTGAGGGGGCCGTTGCAGGGCTTGCTATAGGACAGGAAGGAGAAAGTAAGCTGAGTCCCAGTGTTCATCCCCCTCAATTCACTGACCGCACATGCAATATAAGCAACTGCAGCAGGTTGCTTCCTGCAGTTCATGTCAGAATTAATTCTTAAACTCTGAACCCTGGTATGTCTCTCCTTAAGTAATTAATGCAACTAACATACATTTTTATGATTTCATTCCAGAGTAAATCTTTAAGGAGAAGAAAAAAAACCTGTCTATTTCTGACTACATGGAGATCTCTTACACAAAAGGAAACACCACACTGCCTAAACACATTTCTCATTTAGCTTTAATGTTATTGAATGGCATTTCCATTCACATGCTAATTCAGAACAAACATTCAGAAGTCAGTCACTTCCATTACCATGCTCTTGACGGTCTTATCTACAAAATACGTTATGACATAACCACAGTATTTCCACGTCTGTTGGTATTTTACTCACTAGGAAAGGAGTGAGCACCTCTTAACTCTTTCTAAAATAGGAAATAAATAGCAGTATGCTCTCTGTGCTCTGCAATTGCTTCCTCTTATAATGAGAATTAAAAGAAAACTCATATTGTGGTTTATTCAGTGATCACACCCCAGGGCTCCTCTCTGAACTTTTTGCTGCTACTCCCCTTTCTTTGTCATCCTTTGGGCTGTTTTCTCTTTCATGAACATGACTAGCTTATTTCTGCCCGAGAACATCTGCACCATGACTGCCTCAATAAATATTTTATAGAATCTTGTATTAGAAAAACAAGAAGTCATGCCTGGAGATTCCTGATTGTTTGATCAGAGCTCAGTCACATTATACTTCTGTGGATGTATAAGCACAGGCCTCCATAGTCGCTAGAGGCTGACAGCAAAGCAGAATTTCATGATACTACAAACACTGTTCAGATGAGAGTTCGGAGCTGGAAGTTTGTACACAGTTGTTTTCTTGAAACCAAGAATGCTTATTTAAATCAAGAAGCAACTGCGTGGGGTTTTACAGATATTAATGAGTGGGCCAGAAAAGCGGCATTCATCATTCTCTAGAGAATATTTATCACAGATTACTGGAAAGTATTATTCAAGCTCATCTCCCTATAAAAATTGACAATCATTTCCTAATGAAAGCAAATTTTAACCAGTGTGCCAATATCCCTAAGATGAAAATCACAATGATCTAATTATCTAGAAATTTCATTTTTAATTGAAAATAGCTTCTTCTCTCTCTTTTTTTACTTTTCCTTTTTTAACACATACATTTATATTATTACACATATATACATTAAATTAGATATGGCTAGAAGAACCACAAAACAATCAGGAATTATATAAATGTTGCCTTCATGGTGTTTTCCCTTTTTGTATTTGGCAACTTTGAAGGAAACATCTTCTCTTAAATAATACATCCTGATCACAGTTTCTGCTTCCTCTCCTTCCCCCCTTCCCCTCCTGCCTCTTCTCCCCTCTCCCTCCCACAGGTCTACTCCCCCTCCATTTCTCCTCACATAAGAAGGGGCCTCCAATTTGTCTTTGCAAGTGGTCAAAAGCTCCAGCGTGTTGTGAAGAATCTCAATACTCTAAATTATCAACAATCATGAAATATGAAAATTAACAAAATATACTATGTTTATGTATTTGTTATTTTTAAAATATTTATATGTTTGTTAACTTTGTCCAATTTGTATAGAGAACTAGATGGTAGGGCCAGTGAGAGCTTGCAACTATACATGGCAACCTGAGTTCCCTCAATGGAACTCAAACCGAGGGCCTAACTTACAGAAATTGTCTTTTAATCTCCACATGTGTGCTCAGGGTTACCTGTACCAAATGCATACTCACATACACACATAAAATAAAGAATAAAAAGGTGTAAAAAGCAATTAATAAGAGTGAGACTGTAATGTTATTTTGTCAGTCATTTAGATTATTCTTTTGTTTTTATTTAGCTACAATCCATACAGAAAATTAGAACCAATCTTAAAATAACTTGTAACAATGGAAGATGTGTGCAAATATATAGGTGTACATAAGAAAAAATCTTAATGGTAAGAACAAATATATTCAACTTTTATGGAAGAAAAAAATGAGAAAATAGAAAATGTTAAAAATTCTCAACATTTAAAATTGTAAATGACAGCCATGGATATCAACATTGTCAACCCTTCAATATATATAGAAAAAGTTACTTCAAAGTATACATTTGTATATGTCTAGGATTATAACACTCATGATATGAAGTCAGTTATAGAAATGAATCTTTATATAGCAATGAAATTGATTTATTTTAACAAAATCATTATAAATTTTCGTCTTAAATTTCTGTTTTCCCCTCTTAGCAGTAAAGTAGTAATCCAACCTGTAATAATTAATCTCTGTGACTGAGATTTCAACTGTTTCTTCTGGAGATTGTGTACACTTAAAGCGCTCCTTTTTTATTTGTTTGGTTTTGGTTTTTGTTGTTGTTGTTGTTTTTAAATACAGGGTTTCTAGCCTTTGCTGTCCTGGAACTCACTTTGTAGACCAGGCTGGTCTCAAACTCATAGTGATCCACCTGCCTCTGCCTTTCCAAGTGCTGGGATTACAGGTGTGTGACGCCACTGCACCTGGCACACTTGAAGCGTCCTTTATAGCTACTGCACTACGCAAGAAGTGGAAATGATGCATAGAGTTCCTTAAAAGTATCAGATGATATTTTGAGGCCCAGATTTAAGATCCCATGGTTTAGACGGGTTTTAGCTTGTCTAAATTACTTTTTTTTTTTTAATTGCTGAAATGAGACACCATGAACAAGGCAACCTATAGATGAGAAGTTTTTCAAGGGCTTAGAGTTTCACAGAATGAGTCCGTGGCCATCATGACCATGGGCACAGCAGCAAGAAGGCAACTATGGCACAGCAGCTGTATGTGAGAACACTCATCTTGAGATAGTAACCAGGAGGCAAAGAGAGAGAGAGAGACTGCAAGCAGTATTCACTTTTGAAAACTCAAATCCCAACCCCAGACTCACGTGTCTTCCAATGACCTCATCAAACTAAAATAATTTTACCAACCGGATACCAAGTATGCAAGCGTATTTATCTGAGGTGGCCATTCTCACTCAAACAAGCACACAGCTGTCCCTCTGATTTCTGTCCACCCCTATGGATCTTATTTAATTTTTTTAGATAGGGAAGAATCTAACTATCCTACCTTACCTTTCTATAGAACCATGCCACACCTAAGATGTATATTCCTGTGATAAAAATGGGCCACCATGTGACATGAACATGATCTTACAGCTGATAATCAACTTGTATAACTTATTTATCTAAACAGACTGCAATAGCACTTTCAAAGTATTAGAAATGAACCTTGTATTAGACTTGAGTTATACGGGTACAATACCTCATATTAGAGTGTGTGTGTGTGTGTGTGTGTGTGTGTGTGTGTGTGTGTGTGTGTGTGTGTGTAAGGATAAACTTACATTTGAGTTCTATACCACTGTATTGAGAATTAAATTTATTTTGCATATATATAGAAAATGACTGAAGGTACCCAACTGTAGAGTGCCGCTTCAGACACAAAGATCTCAGTCAATGAGGAAGAGCTAGTATATTTAGAAATTGAGAAAGCTTAATCTCACATGATATTTATATTTAAATCAATAAGAACTGGCAAGTTAATGAAGCTCTCTTGGCCTTATTTATGCCTCTGCTTTCAGATATTACTTAGGAAGTACTTTTGTGTCCATGAATGAACTTCACCTAACATAGGTTCATGGCTATATCCCAAGATCTTTCTGGTATGTCTTACTTCCTAAAATGAACATAAATGTTTCCAATGTGTTTCTTAGTCTAGATTATACAGTGGAATTAAGCTCATCTGAGCATGTTTAGGGTGAATAAAAATGCAGACTTTTCTTTATAATCTAGTGGATAACATAAATGATTTTATTTATCATTTACTACAGGTATAGATAATGTATTTTCTGAAATGAAACAAGCCTCAGAATATTCCTGCTTGCTTTCATATGATATTACTATTCTATACTATGGTGTTTCATGCTGGCTATTTACAATACCCTAAATGAGTAAAGGATGCTCATAAGGATTTTGTGCCATGCTTCATGTGCCTTACATTCTACCTCAGTTAATTTTACTTAAAATTTCATGAATATGAAGTTATGGTTCAAATATTATTTTTACAATATCTAGATTTTATTTTTCTCAGTGCCTAACACAACTGTTGTAACACCCATTCATCCTTGATGCTTATTTTTCTGTTTTTCTTCTAAAATATAAGCACCATTATGTAGTTCTTTACCTAACAATATTTGGTCATTTATCATTTCTTAAGATAATGCCTGAATAAGCACTGTTTTGATTTTCCTAAAAACAATGTTAGATAACGTTGATCAGTCCTAACACTAATCTTATGTTCCTTTCATGCTGTTTTTTAAAACATATATTTCACTATCATGAAATACAACACAGCGTAGTGGCAAAAAGTCCAAAACCTGCAGGTGAGCTATGTACAGACATACATAGACATAAGTGTTGCTAGAACAAGTCTGGCTATTAAAGTGCATTGCTATTTGTCTTCCTGAGTGGGCTTGACCTTTCTTCCCTTTGTCCCACATATTCACTCATCCCTAGAAAATTTATATTAAATGTAACTCTTCTATCATGATCACTTCCACTCTTCCCACACTTTATTCTTGTAAATGTGAACAAATCTTTCCAATATCATTTTATCACCTTGTGTAATTATGGTCTGTGGACATTCTATCTCTCCTGTTATAAGAATGAGTTATTAGACTACTCATTAGACACTACAGAGGCCAATTGGGTGTTTTAGTAACCTTAATACCCACTATATTGACTCGTATACATTAATGTTTTCTTTACTTAGTTTTATTATCTATCTATCTATCTATCTATCTATCTATCTATCTATCTGTCTATCTATCGTCTATCTACCTACCTTTGTATTTATTTATAAATATAGTTTCATATGTCCCAGACCAGCTTTAAAATCATTACTTACCAAGTGTAACCATAAATTTCTGATCCTTCTGCCCCTGCCTCCCAAATGCTGATGATATGAGAGAGGTATCATGAGCCGTGCCTGTTGTGTGTGCTATGAAGATGGAACTCAGGACTTCAGTCATGGAAGAGGAGCACTTATTTCAACTGAGAAATGTCCACAACTCACACTTTGTTAGCCAAATATCTATGAGTGTAACAGTAATATAATTCCCGTTTGTTTTGTAGTTCATCCTACTGTATGTAGTTTATTTTACTCATGTGTAATAATATAAATGTACATGTTAAAAAAGAAATATAATAAGAAAAATGTTTAATGACTTTAGTTGGGCTGTTCAGGCATGGTAATGTAAGAGTTAGACAAATTGCTTAAAATACAGCATGAAAAATAGCTCAGGTATAAAATGCAACTGAGAACCATTCACAGGTTGTTCCAGGTCTGCTATTGCATGTCTTATGTATATTTTAAAAGTATGACATAGCCTAATCTACAAAGGGAGTCCAGGGCAACCAGTGCTATACAGAGAAACCCTGTCTAGAAAAACCAAATAAATAAATACATAAAAGTATTACATAATAGACTTTTCTGTAATTTTTAACTCCCTGTTGAATCCATTCTTTTAAAAGACTAAGCTAAGGACCTTCAATGTTACAAATATCCTTCCAGGAATGAAAACGACTTATTGTGGTAGACTGCTGGTCATGAAGACTCAGTAACAGAGAAATTTCCTAAAACTCATAAATAGGAAGAATTCACTTTCCTTTCTTAAAATCTGATTTTTTTAAAAAAAATCTAATAAATATTCACCATCCTTCCTTTACTTTCTCTGAAAAGGTTCCTTTCTGTTTTTATAGTATGTGTTTATGCAAATAAAGATGTTTTCTAAAACTTTAAGTAAAGCTTATTCCATTTAACATTTGGGGTCTTCATGTTTATGCTGTGTTATGATTCACATATAACTGCAATATGTTTGGAATGTTTTAAGCGTGAATGGGCTGATTAAATCAGCTAAAAATTATTGAAAGGCAATTAAAATCTACTCATGTCCTCTGCTGAATTTATTTAAGACATTAACAAAAGAAATGATATGTTATAAAATATTCTTTTTTATTAATTTATTCTTGTTACATCTTAATGGTTATCCCATCCCTTGTATCCTCCCATTCTTCTCTGCTTCCCATTTTCCCCTTACTCCCCTCCCTTATGACTGTGCCTGAGGGGGACGTTCTTCCCCTTTATATGCTCATAGGGTATCAATATTCTTATGTAGAGTACAATACATTGGTGCTTATATTTTAGTTAAGAAAACTGACACCAAGGATAGAATGCTTTTGCAATAATGGTGTTGGGCACTGAAAAAAATGGGGAACAACGCTTTCGGAATATGCCATTATCCATGAAATTATTTAATCTCTACGGCAAACCTGCATTCTGCCTCCTAAACCAAGGATACAGACTTCTAATATAAATAGTTTTCAAAATTATTTTTGAAACAGTTGCATTATGATGCGCAACGTCACCTAACAGCTACGACTATTATTTATTATTGATATGTACAGTTCAAGCTCCAGTTAGGAGAGTTGTGAGACTATGTGTTCACTGCTTTAAATGTGTACAAACAGTGGCAGATAAAAAAAGAAGGGAGAAATATCAGGAAGAGCATAAGAGAGAAAAATGAAGCATAAAAATGTATCAGAAAGTGCAGAGCATATAAGCCAATGGGGTATAGGTGTGTCACAGGCTACATCTACTCTTAGCTCTTCTCAAATTCTTCAACTGATTTGCATAGGGGTAGCACAAATTTATAATTTATTGTAAAAAAAAATTTAAAAAAGCACAGAGAGTACACTGAGGAGTAATACATATAAAATTCATCAAATTAAACAAGCCCACATTTTAGTAGTATGCTTTCCAATGTTAGACATACATTTTAATAATTGCTCCTAGTGATGATTATTCATGAATGAATTATTAATTGCATTTCCTAACTAAAAATATCATCGCATTCTAACAAAAATATTCTCTCAAATGAGTATATATGTATATATGTATATGTATATGTATACATGTACACACACACGCGCGCGCGCACACACACACACGCACACAGTCTCCTTTCTCATCATTAGTAGCATCTGCTGTAAAGTCAGTATTTGATCTTGTTGTAATTAATACTCAGTATCTGAGCACATTTGAACATCACAAATTACAACATTCAGGTTTATGGATTATTGTGGTATACAAAGAAAATATTGTCAGATAATTATTTTTCAATGCGCCAGATAATGCAATTATTTATGAACCTATATTTGGCTTTGTATTGAAAGTCAGTGGGGAAAAGGGTTTCCTTCAGAATGTCTCTAGAGAGCACTAATCATGAATTATTCTAAAAATCTGGGTTACTGTTCAGATGTTCTAAGCTGGGACTATAAAAGTCCTTTGACTTGCAGAGACAACAATGTCAAATGATGAGAAAACTTACTTTTAATGCTAGTGTTCAGTGAGAAATAAATATGGAATCCTGCTAGACTATATTCAAGACCAAGTTAATATATTTAGCGGTAAGCATATTGAGACATCTCCCTCCTTCACTTGAAAAAATCAAATCTTAATTGCTTAAGCCATTTAGAAACAAAATCTGGGCATTTATTTTCTATCAGTTTCATTTTATAAACTAATTTTTTGTATGTGAAAATATTATTTATTGCATTAATTCCCTGGGCTTTGCAGGTGTGTGTATGCTGGTAAACCTTATAAAGTAGAAGGAACGCTCTATCTGCTTTCATGATGGGCTTACAATATAGAAAAATATTCCTTGGTTTGATAACAAAATGAAACATACAAATGGTTTATGAGAGACCATGTTAGAAATTATATTGTAAGAGATATATTCCTGAAAATTTAGTGTCTTCTTAATGCTGTCCCATGGATGTAATGGGACAGGAAAGTGTGAGTCACAGAAGGGCAAAAGATTGAAATTCCTGTATTACAACTGGAATGCCATAGGCAAGGCAGGTCTTTGTATTTATATTTCTATTTTATGTAGAAAGCTTTTATATCTTCTCTCCAGGTCCTCAGCATCATAGATTCTTAGAACTTGAAGGATCTAAGAGAAAATAATGCATCAAATGTCTTGAGGGCAGGGTAAACAAGTGGTCATATTCCTTTTCAAGAAATAGTGACAAAACCAACAGACCTTGCAGTATCAAGACATTCTCTTGGGGAAAAGTGAATTGTATGAGACACCAAGATATACTTCTCTGTATTTTCTTTACATCTTGAAAATATGTGCATAAATGCCTATTGTGGAAAATATTGCCAGTATTTCACTCCTAAGAGATTATCAAGTAAATTTCCCTAAAGTAATGTTATACATCTTCTGCAAATATCTTTATTTATTGTATCCTGTAGGAAACTGTTAACTTAGCGATGCAACTAGGTAATTATAATGTAACACTGTAATATTAAAAAGTGTAATAATTTTTGTTATTCAAATGCTTATAGATGGGCCACAACCCACATTAGCTTTACAGTCCCACTGCACACCAATCTGGTGCATTTGGGACGTGGAGAGCAAAGAGGCAGAACTGAGTATGGCATGGGTCACAAGCCACATTAGCTGCCATTCCAAGAAGGCCTGTGGGACACCTAAGCAGCTTTGGGGTTGGATCTTACCACCACCCATTGCTTACCAGCCTGGCCCATCTGGGGCACAGAGAGCAAATAGGCAGAGCTGAATCAGGTGCAAGCCAATACACATGGTAGCTGCTATCCGGAAGAGGCCTTTGGGACACTGGAGCAGCTTAGGGCTTGGATCTCTCTCTTCCCACTGCTTCATGGCCTGGCCCACCTGGGTCACAGAAAGTGACCTAGTAGAGATGAGTTGGGCTCTGGACACAACACACATTATCCACCATACCAATGAGGCCTGAGGGGTACCCAAGCAGCTTTTAGCTTGAAGCTCCTCTCTTGCATGACACAAATGGAACATAGACAGAAAACTCAGTGGAGCGGAGCTGGATGCAGGCTACAACACCCATTGTCCACCATCCTAAGAAGGCCTCTGGGGAGCTCTGGCAAACAGCCTTCTGCTTGGAGCTTTCTTTGCCCTGTTCCTGACCTGCCTCACTCATGTGGGACAGACAAACAGTGACACCACTGGAGGAACATCCAGGCCTGCTCAGCCCAAGGACAACGAAAAGCAGCAAAACTCAGAGCCATATGACACCACCAGAAATACATAATCTTAAAACAGCAAGCCCTGGAGATATTAACACCCACGAAGCACAAGAAGAGGATTTTAAATCTGAGGTTCTTGACACCAAACATCCAAGAAATCTGGGACACTATAAAAAGACAAACACTAAGAATAATAGGAATAAAAGAAGAAGATTCCAAACTCCAAAGCCCAGAATACATTTTCAATAATTCAAATGTTTATATAGGTATGAGTTATTCCAAAATTCTCATTATAATCCAAACCAATATATCTCTCATGAATATTGTTTTCAGTAGGATTTCACACAATAAATACACAGGGATAAGATAACTTATATAAGATTGTATTTTTAAAATATTTACCAATGCAATATCTGAAGTATTATAGCAACTATAACTTTAACTACATAAGTAGTAAGCATATGGGTATTCACAATGATCTTCTAGCCACACATTTGGTTAGAATTTTGACCATATATTAGCAGAATTTGTGTCATAGTTTGATAATAAAATGAACGAAAAGGCACATATGTTTAAGGTTTGTTTTTATGAATAAGTGACGGGATACTGAAGACCCTAACTTTAGGGGTTCATAAATTGCTTGATGTAATTATAATTTGATGATATTATTGGGAGATGGAGGAAAGTTGTAGGTACTAGTCACTTTGGCAAATAGGTTATTTTGGCATAATCTAGAAATTTATATATGTTTGCCAGCCTTCCTCCTTTCTGCTTTCTGACTGCTGTGGTGCGAGGCACTGTGTTGCCTCACCTTGTGATTACTGCCGTGATGTTCTCCTTCACAGTGTCTGAATGTAAACAACAGAGATGAGCACCAGGGATCTAAACTTCTGACTCATGGGCACAATAAATCCTCTCCTCATATGTGGTCTTCTCAGAAAAACGGCAAGGGATCGAAGGCTACCACAGTGTTGTAACAACAATCCAATTCTGTTAAAAAAAAATCTAGTTATTCTATACCAATAAAAGTATTTTTAGTAATCTTCTTAACGCATCAAAGTCTATTAACCCGATTTAGCTGCACATTCCTCTTTCTTCTTCTTCTACTCTGTCTAGACTCAGTCACTCACTATACTTAATTCTAGAGTTTTGAATTTCTTTTAAATTAAGATGTGAGAGTATTTATGAGAGACTTTGAAAATAGGTCATGTAATTCTTACAGTTAATCAAAATGCCTTCACGATGATAGTTTTAATAAGCTAAAGAAAAGTGAGAGTTTGGCAGTGTATAGCTCTTTACCATCCAGATTCAGTACAAAGTTTCTAGAAAATCCTTTCACAGACATCAAGTCTTTGCCATACTAGATTGACAGTTTAAAAGCAACGAAATATTTCTCTTTATGGATGTAGACTTGGCTTTCTGCTGCTTATGTTCTGTCCTACAATACTATAGAAATTAGTCTCTTTAGCAGGTTAGCCATCCCCTTTAATAAGAAGAGGTGTTTGCTTACCAATTAGCAGAAAAGTCACCCAGATTTATGTTGGGATAAAATTATAAATTCGCCTCTTTTTCTATATAATAATATTTTAGTACCTAAATGCATCAAATTAATAAAAATAAAAAGTTTTAAACTAAATTTCATATATGTCTTATATGTATTCACAAAAGATACTCTCTACTACAGAATACACATACATATTTAGAAACAGATATAAGTGAAAAATAAATAAAATGTTTAACTTGGAATGTGATGCAGGTCACGTTTTTTTCTACAGCAGACATATCTGAATTTCTTTAGTTGTTAGTTATTAATATTTCATTAATTTTCAAGATAGTGCAAATTCCCCTTGAGATATCATTAATAAAATACTATCCAAATCAGTGAGATTATAATCAAAATAGCCAAACCACATAGCCTGTTTAATTACTGAGGAATTTTAAGACTGCTAAGCACTTGCTTTAATTTAAAGGACAAAATAACCTGATGCTTTGATGATTACAAAGAGTCTTGCTTTCTCTGTTGTAGGTATTTTAATTATTTCTCATACTTCCCCTACTTAGATGCATTCTTTTATTTGCCCTTTTAGAATAATAATGAGTAATTTTATTATTACAGAATAATAAAATTGGGAAGGAATAGAAGTGAATAAACAAATAACCTCTGAAGTAATTTTAAGAATAGACAAATATATAAGTTCTTAGCATGAAATATCAATCTTTTCCTCCTCACTCTCCAGAGTGGCATATAAAATTTTGATCAAGGAAAACGATTAACTAATTAATGGTACTAAATATTGCAAAAAGATTCAAGTTTCTTGAAATCCTCAAATCCTCTACACATCCTAAGAATACAAATGTTTCTCATTCAGAGCATCTCTCCGCACACAAACAGGTATTTTAGAACTGAGTTTCAAAAGTGAGCACACATTTCTTTATTCCACATCCCATTTCAAAAGGGCAAGGCAGCAGAAGCATATGATATGCCTTTTTCCCATTTCAAGGGTATATTTACATTGCTTTCTTAGAAATTACAACTGAAGACTTATAGAAATTATGTTTTATTATTCTTAATTATTTTTTTTTCTCTTGTTGTGTTTCTAGATACTGTCGAGCAACCAATACCAAAAGTGTACTTATGTCAGTTGCATTACATGACAGTTAGGAGTAATAATGTGCCTGTGAAGAGAGACCTCACTGGGACTCTCTCCTAACCTTTGGCTGGGAGGAGGCACATAGGACTGTTGATGAGCATGGGAGTACTTTATGTTTTCACTTACACATGGACGTATGACACTGTGATACTTACATAAAGATGGGTTCACTTTTTCTGTGTTAGATAAGTCAGTTTTGAAAATGTTGAGTTTTTGACGATAATCTAAGTCTATTAAAATCTAAATACAGGTAAAAAAATTCAGGTCTCACTTCCTCCACAGCTATAAAAATTGATTTGCACTGCAGTGACACAAGGACTCATAGTTTATTTTCTGTTGTATGATAACAGGGGATTAAGTGTGAACAATAGAGTGTTTACTGGTATACTATGTACAACTTTTAGAAGGATCATAATTGAGGAAAAATTTACAGCATTTATATTTCCTTCCTTCTTATATTAATAGAGTTAGGACCTTGAGGGCTATGTGGAATACAACAGAACTATATGCTGAGGATGGAAAAAAACATCTTGATAGAGCACTGGGGTTCTTAAATTCACAAAGCCAAATCAGTTCTGAAATCATCAGTGAAGGTTTAGTACTTCTAATTGAGAGATAAAATGTATTTTATTAACTTTCCATAACTTTTGTCACTATGATATAAGTGAATAAATAAAATGAATTATAAATTGATATTTCTTCACTAGCCCTTTCTTATTTTATCTGTCAATCATCCCACTGCGATTTTGCAAAGAACATGTTGGACTGCAGTCCTTCCTCTATTATTCCACTCCAGGGACCGGGATATTATTCTATGCATAATTATCTGGCTTAACAGAAGAAACATAATACAAAAAACCTGCAAAATCTATACTTTTAAATAAAAACTCCACATTTTCAAGTAACAACAGGTTTTTTTTTAAACTAGGAAATAGATACCTGAAGATATCCACCAAAACAAAATGATTTATTACTCTTAAGTATTGGACAATATGTTGAATTGTGGTTTTTGCAGATTTACTAAAGCTTTGACAATTGTGAAGTGACAATTAAGACAAAATATGAATTAGTACTAGCAACTTTTCAGAATCAAATTAAAATCTGTATGATCCTATAATATGCGAACAGTTCGTAAGTGAAATCCTGAAGGCAGTTCACACTCAAGCTCAGGATGTACGGAAACTTCCAACTCTCATTATATACATTCCTCATGGTTCAGGAAGACTCAGGTGCTGAAACGATGGCAGCAAAAATGCAACGAAAAAACAAAAACTAACTGTAATGACATGCTTTATAGATGAGCTGTCACAAAGCACTTGATACATTAATTAAATGTGTTTAAGGACAACATGTTTATGCCGTATGAAATGGCATGCATTTATAAATAAGCATTCTTGTACCACACCAAGCATCTGATTCCTAAAAGTTGCATTAATAAAAGATATGCATATTGATGGGTTTCCTGAGAAATATTAAACTGACAGAAAAATAATGAATAATTTATTAATGACAGAGATAATCCCTTTTCTACTTTAGAATGCAACCTAAGCTTGTCTCACCTCAAAAAAAAACATGCAAAATTAATTTTTATTTTAACATTTTTTTTTGTTGTTTTTGAGACAGAGGTTCTTTGTGTAGCCTGGGATGCCCTAGAACTCACTCTGTAGACAAGGCTGACCATGAACTCAAAGATATGCCTGCCTCTTCCTTCCAAGTGCTGGGATCAAATACACAACCACAACCACAACCACAGCTTTATTTCAACTTTTAAAGTGTTGTTTATTGATAAATAAAGTTACTTTTAATTTACTTCATAAACTCTTATCATTAGGGAGTAATAACATTTCAAATCTTAATGACATAGCCATAAAAATAAATAAAAGTTATTTTGGTCTTAATCATAATCAAACACAACCCTACTCTGAGCTTTTAAAAACAGATTATATTGGCCAATGTGAAAATGGCTGGTATGGCTCTTTTGCCAGCATGTGGTGACACAGATTCTCTCATGATCTTCAATAAGAGGCCAGATTAGAAAAGTTGTAATTCAGGCATCATGTAAAATGCTCCATGTTCGAAATAGCAGGGTTCTTGGGGAACTGGCTACTATTGAAGAGGACCTGAATTCAATTTGCAGTTGCCATACCCATCTTTAATTGTCCACAACTATCTGTGACTCGGTTCCTGGTTATCTGAAACTCTCTCTTGACCTCTGTGGACATCAGACAAAAATTTACACACATACAATAAGAACAAATATACCTAATAATGTTTAAAGTGTTTAGATCAATTGAGAAATATAAAACTCCTAGTTGACGACTGAACTTTGCAGTTTTATACGTGTAATAATGTAATATTATAGATAACCTATGTATATATCTCTAAAGGTTTGAATAAGCACATTAAATCAAATCTTCGTAATTCAGTGTCAGTTGATAATAAATATTAGATAAATAAACTTACAAACAGTAAGGTTTGAAGATAAATTTGCCCTTGGCAAATTATTCACTAAAAAATTAGTTTACACTATTGACTGAATGGTTCTATTTACAGATTTACTTTTGAAAGCTGAGAAATAATTACCCAAAATTTCACAAAGTTGCTCAGAGTGGGGTAGGGTAGTTAGTGAGGGGCGGGGAAGGGAAAGAAGGAGGGGTTATCAAGAGGACTTAAGGTTTCATTACATGTGACTGCTTTGTGCTTTTACAAACAGGTACAAAACTCACCTACATTACAGAAATAATAAAAGCATTTTAACTGAAAGTCAAAATGAATATAAGTTCCTTGCATTTCTAGAGCATTATTTTCTTCTTGGTCTTCATTACTCACTAGTTACATGTAACCCTCAGGGGTTCTTCAGCAGAATACTCAGTTTGGATAAAGAATTTCATCTTTGTTGAAATGTGTTTCTTTCCAAGTGTGTTATGCTTTCTAATTTTACATATCAACTGATTTTCATTGAATTGCTTAAAAACTATATAATATCTATCTCATCTATCTTTCTATCATCCCTCAATCCGTCTCTCTATCATCTATCAACCTAGCATCTCTCTCTCTTTAAGCATCTATTAATCCAGCATCTATCTATCAATTGATCATCTACATATTATCTGTCTGTCTACATAGCTCTGATTCCCTGAATAAATGCACTCAGTACTATGGCAACAGCATTATCCTCTTATGGAAACATATTATTGCTAAAATTGTGCTCACAAAGATGAGCTTGCGAATCTGAAGTTCTTAAATACCTTCAACTGAAGTTCCTGGCACCGATCTGAGCTCACAGTAGTGGTTACACTCAGGTAGAAGTACTAACAGAAACGACAGGCAGTGAACTCCAAGTTCACCGTTATGCGACTTTCCATCACCACCACCACAAGAACAAATCTATTAATATGGTTTCTAACAACTGCTGGAATCATCCTTTCCATTTCTCTACCAAGAGAAGTGCTAATTTCTTTAAAATATTATAAAATTTGAATTTGGTTTCTCTTATACACTCTAGTTGTGTCATACTATTGGTAATTATGTTGGTTTCTGAAATGCTATGAATGAGGAATGCATTCCCTGTGAAGATTCTATTTCAAATTCTGTATAGTAAAATAAAGAAAATAATATCTATACAAAAACTTATCCCTGATTCAATCATTTCTGCCCATTGGCTTTATATTCCAGCTTCTGCAATAACGGAATGCAATGGCTTCTTGGTATGACAGGTGAGTTTATTTAATATCCCCAGTTCCTTTCCACACCATTAGTTCCTTAATGCCACAGAACCAAAGGATAGACTTCTGATCTCTGGAAGCTGCACTTTTCTCTGCTCTCACTTGCTTGCTGCTTGATTTTATTTCTAAAACCACGAGGTAGGTTGCTCTGTCCTTATCACCAATTTCCCTTATGTTCTGGAGTTTTAATATATGGCAAATGTAAACTCGGATGAATGACATACAGGGCTTGTTTCCATCAAGCTTTTATGGGAAACGTGGCTTAGAGACTCTGGAAATCTAAAAAGTCTAAAAAATAATCCACTTCTGTTGTTTTTATTACTGTATTTACATTTCTCAGGTTTTGTTTTTCTGTCCAATCTAACAATGTAAACCTTAAATCCAGATTATAAACCTGGTGTCTTCCTCCAAGCAGACTGAACTACACAAGAAGAAATCCTCGCATACTGAATAATGCCCTATAGCTATATTTTCCTAAAATCTGTTTATAACATGTATCATATTTCTACATCTCTACTACTTTATATTATTTGTTCCTTCTACTTAACAATGGCCTGAAGATTTCTCAGTACCATGTCAATATTCTACTTAGGAAAACAGTATCCATTCTTGAGCTGGCCTGTATAAAATTTTTATTTGAAATCATCAGGTAATATCAAAATGCTAGAATTTTAGCTGGATTAGTTTGAAAAAACTTATTCATAACCCTGTATCTGATATATTTTTCTGTAGCAGAAAACAAAGTCTTATCTATAAATGAAATTATAATAAAATTGAAGTAACAACATAATTATTATTGCATTTATTCTTTTCTGAATAAAAGCATTCATCTGGAGAAAGAATCAAGGGACAGATTAATTCTAATTTATAAATATTATCTTTGGTACTGGGTTATATAGATGCATAGATACTATATAAATGTTTAAGCTGATGTACTTTAAAATTTAATCATCTGTAATTAATCCTTTAAACATGAACACTGTGTTTTGCTCTCCCTTGGAAGAGTTACTTATAATGCAGACTCCTTCAAAGGTAATGAGGTTGGAAAGGTCTCTTCAACTTCAGTCTAGCTGTACTTATCCAAGGAAGCCTTACCCCAGTTACTATTTGTTATAGGGAATAAAAGAAAAATGAATTTTATGTTTTTACCTGAGAGGGGGCCAAAAGGTTAGCATTACCTCTCTTAGGACTGAAAGAAAGTCAATAAATGAATCTGTGATGCCCTCCCCAGAAAACATGGGCCTTTCAGCGATAGGAAAGAAAATGTATTTGGAAATTGTACCACTTTAAAAAAAGGAAAATTAGCCGGGCATGGTGGCGCACGCCTTTAGTCCCAGCACTCGGGAGGCAGAGGCAGGTGGATCACTGTAAGTTCGAGGCCAGCCTGGTCTACAAAGTGAGTCCAGAACAGCCAAGGCTACACAGAGAGACCCTGTCTCGAAAAACCAAAAAAAAAAAAAAAAAAAAAAATTGATGGAAATTTTGCAAAGAAAAAAATTAATTGTAAATAAACTTCTTAATTCCAACTTGAAAGCAATCGTTTGAGAATGGTTCCTTAAGAAATGAGTTTTAAAGATTCATGTTCTTCTTTAATATATGAAACTTTTATATCAGTATTTCAGAAAATATTCAAAAGAGATAAGGTGTACATATATCAGTTCAAAGACTCTGATTATTTTGAGAAGTGATTCCTTCAGATACATTTTCCAATATGCTAAATTTTTAAACTAATTCAAGTTATGTGAATGTTATGCTTCAAGTAAATTTTTTAGAAAAGGCAATAACTTTATTTTAGATAATATTTTCCTGGGCATTTGTTTGTTTGTTTGTTTTTTCTCTTCTCTCCTTTTGGGCTTTGTTCTCATGAGTGTCTTCTAGGCTTCTCTTGATTTTCTTAGGTCTTACCAAATTTTAATTATAATTAGACTTCTATTAATCCTCTAAATAATTGCAATTAATACCATACCATTAGTTACTGTGCACCATAATGCTGTCTAACTTCTTACGTCTGTCTTGTCACCCAAATTCTCCACTAGAGGAGAGAGGGGTTTTGTCCACTATTTATGAACTCAAAACCAGTAAAAAATTATGCACACCAACAAAAGGTATTAAGCGAATTTGTTGAAATATAAATGAATAAGAAAGGGAATTTGGAAAATAGTACACTACACGTGTACTTCACCATTCTAAACAGAAATTTAAGAACCTCAAAGTAAATGTACATGTGCCCGTTGATTTTGTTCAAAGGCTAAAAAGGTTAGAAAACATGGGAATGAAAACATTAACATAGTAACAGAGAAAAAAATATCAAGAGGAATCCTGTCAGTTTATTATGGCACTGTGGGAAAGATTGTGCTGCAATTAAATTTTATTAGGGCATAAAAACCTTTGTAGGAAGAGATTTAGCACTAAATTCCAAGCTCCAAACTTCACCCATACTCTTCCCTCTCTTCTCTGCATCACATTCTCCTTTATACAACTAGACTATATGGCCCTACAAGCTTCCAGTGCCTGCCAAACTATGAAACCAGAGGCAGCTGAACTGATAACTCACTCAAAAGCTGACATTGTGAGTTGCCAAGTTGGTAATGTCTTCTGGGTAAAGATTCTTGCTACAATGCCAGATGATCTGAATCCCAACCATGGGACCCGCAAGGTAGATGACAAGCTAGGAACCCACAAGTTGTTTTTTTGACTGTCACATGTTGCCTTATGGAGTAAACAATGAAAAGAAATATTGAAATAAATATTTTAAAGATGTTAGAGTTCAATTAGACACTTAACCTTGATATTTGAAACTACAAACTTCATTTCTTTCCTTTCTACCATGTCTATGAATACTTTTACTGGGAGCCAATTGGCTTTGTGTCTTCATATTTTCTTTGGGTATCACTGATTTGGGGGTCTGTAATTCCTTAGTAGGTTGTAATGTAGCCTATACAAACTTGCACCGCTTTGTTGTGCCTTGGACTAATATCACTCCTCCAAGCTTAGCTTCCTGAAACAGCTGGAAGCCTACTGCAGTGGAAATCAAAAGGCAACCAGGAGTCATATTGCATAAGTACTCATGAATGAACATGAAACAATTATGAATTTAACATTCTCTCTCTCTCTCTCTCTCTCTCTCTCTCTCTCTCTCTCTCTCTCTCTCTCTCTCTTTCCAGCTGTAGAAATAAAACTTGTTAAATTAATATTTTCAGATATTTATAAGCTACTGATAATTTTTTAAAGGTGCCATATGACTTCTTCATATAAAAGTACATTGAGTAATTAGGAAAAATTATATACAATGATATTTTTATGAAAATACACTGAAAATTATTAAAGCCAATACAGTATCACCAATGGCCATAGTTTGAAATTAACAAAATATAGAGTTAGCTATAAAGTTAAGGATAATTTGTTGTAGTAATAAAAATAGTAAATACATAGGCTAAAAGAAGGGATCAATGCAAGTGGGAATGTGAAGCAAGATTAAATAAAAATGGGAAAAAATGAAGAAAAATTAATCAGTGGTAGAAAAAAAGAGAAATTAAAATCTAATTGTAGAATTAAAAATGTGAAAATAAAATTTGGTAAATTAAAGAGGAATGAAAAATAAAAACAGAAGTTTTAACAGCATATTTAATAATTATAGATTTTCTAAATATGCTAAATTATCATACACAAATATCATGTACAAATATCCTATATCAACAAAATAAAGCTTAAATTGGCTGAAAGTAAACTGATATGTAGTTCAGTATAGAAAATAATGTTGTGTTGAAGCATTTTTTTTATATAATATTTCTACTTTTTTTAGCTCCTCTCCCTTCAGAGCCACTTCATTTTGTCTCTCATTAGAAGGATCCAGCGGGTCCTGGAAAACTACAGGCAAGTCTGGGCCCTGGGGTCCTCCACAAACTATGGCAACAGCCAAGGAAAATATAGGCAGTAAACCTCGAACCCCTACCCAGACTAGCCGATGGACAGGACATTCTCCACTGTTGAGTGGAGAAGGAGATCTGACTTTCACACAAACTCTGGTGCCACATATTTGAACATGTCCCTTGGATGGAGATGCCTGGTGGCACTCAGAGGAAGGACAATAGGTCACCAAGGAGAGAGTTGATACCCTATGAGCATATACATGGGGAGGAGGTCCCCTTCAGACACAGACATAAGGGGGGGAGTAGGGGGGAAGTGGGAGGAAGGGAGGAATGGGAGGATACAAGGGATGGGCTAACAACTGAGATGTAATATGAATAAATTAATAAAAAATAAAAAAAAGAAAACAAGGAGGTTTTTTTTTTTAAGGGGAATGCTGGGTCCAATAAGGAAAAAGGAACTCTAGCTCATTTCTCTTAAAGTGCCACAGAGACAAAAAGAAAAATCCTCTTGTTTAACTTTCAGGAAAAAATACAATATCATCAGTATTATTCTTTGTTCATCATCTTCATTTATAAAATTATAAGTAATATTTAACCCTGGATTTTAAAATTTTCAAGACCTGTTTCTTAGAGTCAGAGGAATAATCCATATACATATCACTAAAAGTAAAGGAAAGATAACCATTCTCTTTATATTCAAGTCTGCCTATGTAACTGTGAACCTCTAGCATCTGTGAATAATTCATTTTAGAACACCTTAACATGAAATAACTATTGTCCTCTTTCATGAAAAATTATGAACTTTGACAGATTTGGAGGCATACATATGCACCCAAGACTATAAAAGAATTCACTGTAAAACTACGAATAGATACATTCATTTAGGTTTTCATTTTACTTTCTTAGAACAAACATGTTTTTTTTTCACAATACAGGAACTTCAAGCACGGATAATGTTGTTCAGAATATTTTGCTTGTGTACTATTTACTATAAGTTTTACAATATTAAGAATATTGTTACAGATGGAATATATATTAGCAAGAATGATTATTGCAAAGTAGTCTTGTAGCAAGTTAGCCATCTGATTAGAGAAGACTAGGACAAATCAATTGATATATATGCTATATATTGAAAGTGTAATACAAATAAGGTGTTTTGTTGCCAGGCTATTCATGTTGAAAAACAGCTTTCAAAGATTTGAAAGAATAGATAGGTCCGTAGCTCTTTTCAAGTAAATACCATTACTACATTCTTTTTCCACACTTTGAAAAAGTATATCACATACACACACACACAAACACACACACACACACACACAGAGAGAGAGAGAGAGAGAGAGAGAGAGAGAGAGAGAGAGAGAGAGAGAGAGAGAGAAGGTAGTAATATTCATTTGTCATTTTGAAAAGAGCCACTTGAACCTGATAGGCTGTGGGCATGCTGGGAAGGAGGCCTCCTTCTGTCCTGCGTCTAGGGGCGGGGAGTAGGACAAGAGAGGGATAGAGGGTGGGAACAGGAATATACAAGTGAGGGAATAACAATTGGGATGTACTCTGAATAAATTATAATTAAAAAGAACCATTTGATCTTCTTGTAGGTTTCTAGGATCCTTTGGATCCATCTATTTCCCTATCTCCTATATTTCTCTCACCTTAGGATGTCCTCACCACTATCACATTTTCCTGGTAAGTGAAGACTTTCATGAGACATGCCTCTTGGCCTAGTGTCCAGATATAAGTGAGTATACACTATTTGAGTCTCTCTGCTTCTGGGTTAGTTCACTCATTATGATCATTTCTAGTTCAATCCATTCGTCCAACAATTTCAGAAGTTCCTTGTTTTTAATAGCTGAGTAGTATTCCATAGTATAAATGTACCACAGTTTCTTTATCCATTCTTCTACTGAGGGACATTTAAGCTGTTTCCATGTTTAACCTCAAAAATAGAATACTTAATATGACCTTATTGGCTGCTATATGGATAATGGACTCTTGAGAAGAAGAAGAAGAAGAAGAAGAAGAAGAAGAAGAAGAAGAAGAAGAAGAAGAAGAAGAAGAGGAGGAGGAGGAGGAGGAGGAGGAGGAGGAGGAGGAAGAAGAAGAAGAAGAAGAAAAAAAGAACACCCAGAGCCGTTGGAAGCTTAAAACAGGTAATGAGGCCCAAGGACATTTCAGACCAGAACAAGAGCCCTGGGGGTGCCTTCAAAACTGAGATATGAGTGGTAAGCTTTTGCTGAGAGAACAGATGTGGTGTGGGGAAGAAAGTGGGACTCAACTGGGATTCAAAGCCAAAGATGTCTAGAGAGTTGATAAAAAAAAATAAAGGGTCAGTGCCAGGCTTTATAAGGTTGAGAAGGCTACTGGGTTCCATTCCAATGGAACTTTGTATATCCTTAGGCATGAGGAGGATGTAGGGCTAAAAGCTATGGGTTTGTTCGGAATGTATAGGTCGTGAGTGCGGGCAAAGGAAGAGAGAAAGGATCCAGTTGTTAAACTGACATATACCATCCATGCAGTGTGGAGGTCAGAAAAGGAGTGCAGGTTAAATGCCTAGTGGAATGTGTCTGAGAAGACCGAAGAGTGAGAGTACTATCTGTTTTCATTTTTAAACTATGTGAAGAGTGAACAAAAGAAACAAGACTACTGCTCTTGGGAAAGCAAAGGTGAAACCAAAAGGAAAACACACACACACACACAAAAACCCAAAACCATAGACTCATCCAACAATGTATAGTTCAATTATTACCTGGAAATCACTTCTATTTGACTGGAATAAAAACAAATAACTCAGAAGAGAGGGTCTTGTACCTCTCCTGGGCACCACATAAGAGCTGACACTGGTGGAGGGGGCACAGGTAAGCTGGGCCCAAGGGAGAGAGCAAGGGACTTCTTGCTTCCCCATTGGTTTGCCATGAGGTGAATTGGGTCGGGGATGATGCTCTGGTCTTCATCTCCCCTCACCACCAAGGTAGGGGAAGATCTGATCCTGAGGTCCGGAGAGAGAGAGAGCCAGTGCTGTCTTTCACTGGCTATAGTACTTGGTAGAATAGGCTCCACCCCTCACCTTGGCAGCACAGTGGAGCTGGCTTGGGAGGCCTGAGTGTCAGCAAGCAGCCCCAGGACATAAGAGCAACCCTGCGTCCTGCCTATGGCAGCATTGGGTGGCCTAGCTAGTGCCATGCTGGACTGCTTGTCCTGGTGGTCGGATAAGGGAGAGCCAGCAGGTTGGCATGCTCAGATACCACCCACGCCCAGATCCAGGGCTTTTATTTGGCCCACCCCAAAATCTACTTCATCTGTGAACCAGGAAGCATGTCAAACAAAAAATCAAGGAAACCTTTTTTTAAAGCCACTTAGGAGAAATAAAGGGATCCAGAAGAGTTATTCACCACTGCAGAAAGTTAGATAAGGGAATTATTCCCTGTATAAAAAGAACAGAGAGATTTATAAAAATATGGAGACATATTTAGGGTCTCAGATGTGAATATATTAATGGGGGAGATTTTATTCAATCTATATTCTGATGTGTAACAGTCCATGGGAAAGTATCGTGTGGTAGTCTAAGAAGTAAAAGAGCATTATGTGGTGTTATCATAAAGAAAAAGGCTATTAAATTCCACAAAAAACAAACTTAGGGGCCAGTCTGTCATTTTCACTTCATATGCAATCTTCTAACCTTACTCACTTCCCTACTAAATTACTACAGACACTGGGCAATGTAATCTATTTAGGTTCAGCGGAAAAGAGAAATGAGTTTGGCTGTCACGTCATATCATTTTTCTCTACTGAGAACAAATAAGCCCTCTTGTTCTTCATGATTTCAAAATAATAATTCCTTAATATCTAACTAAGAAATTAGCCTATTAAAGCTGGTACTAATTGAATAATTTTGAAGAAAATTATATTGGATGCTAGCAATTGCTACTTTATCTCTCTTTGAATGAGTCATTATATTTCACTTCCAATTTATCTGAAAGTTTTTCCCCTTCCTGTTTAAAATCATAAATGTAAGTTTTATTTAATATTGCCAGGCTTCCTTAATACTGTATAAATGTATTGGAATCACTTCCAAAATTTTGACTCCCACTGAATACTGTCATCAGTCATGTCAAGAAACTGAAACTCCTTTAGCGGTTTTTTTTTTTCAACTTTTGTATTACATCTCCTTGGTGGTTTATGAAATGAATTTAGTGAATTATTCCTGCATAAATGGAATAAAGAGAAGGGAATAATAACAAATGATTGCATGTGGTATTATCCCATTTAGATTTAGGGGATATTCATATAGTTATATATACATATAAATAAGTATTATACATTAATATATACAAACATGCAAAAGATAGCTAACCTCAAACATTTCATATATATATATATATATATATATATATATATATATATATGCCTTTGAAAGCATTAATTTTCATTAAAAGACTACACAAGATGGCAAAAGAAGACATTGTAATACTTATATAAGGTAATATAAAATATTATTTTCATTATATTAATGTCCTAACCAGATTTGTATTTCATAAAATATCATTACTGAGAAACTCTGTTGTCCTGGAACACTAGAGGTAATTTTTAGTTAAAAGATTGTAGTAATGTTGAGTAAAAATACTGAGAAGTACTTTAAGGGAGACACATTGGAGATTTAAAAAATGAAAAAAAAGGAAACCATTCTGATCCACTTTGGAAAATAAAATATAAGAAAATTTTCCAATGAGAAATATTTTCCAGTTGTTTAGGCCATGTCAAGAAACAAAAAAATAACAAATCATAAATTTCATAAATATATAGAGTAGTAAGATAATAAGTAGTAAACAAAAAATCATTACTATGAATAGATGAACTTTTCTGGATTAACAAGTTCATGAGACAATAGTCAATAAATATATAGAAAACAACTCTGTTCTGAAACTACAGAATGACTACCTGTCTAGAATTTGGGAGGAACACATATGCACTTGAAGAAATAAGGGGTAAATGTGTAATGAAAGCAGCATTAGAAAAACAGCTGAAACCAGCCAAGGACAATGCATGCAATAAACTTCAAACATCTACCCAGCTCTAGCCAACGGACAGGACATTCTCCACAGTTGAGTGGAGAGTGGGGTCTGACTTTCACACATACTCTGGTGCCTCATATTTGACCACGTCCCCTGGATGGGGAGACCTAGTGGCACTCAGAGGAAGGATAGCAGGCTACCAAGAAGAGACGTAATACCCTATGAGCATATACAGGGGGAGGAAATCCCCCTCAGGAACAGTCATAGGGGAGGGGAGTAGGGGGAAAATGGGAGGGAGGGAGGAATGGGAGGATACAAGAGATGGGATAACCATTGAGATGTAATATGAATAAATTAATAAAATTAAATTAAAAAAAGAAAAACAGCTGAAAGTGTGAAAGGGAAAAATGCACATTTTTGCCGTTAGTAATGTAGTAGCTACTGTTGAACTTCTAGAAAGCAGAGGTAGAGAGTCAAATCTAGCACTTTTAGAGGTTCTAGGTAATGATACTACAGGCTTAAAATTCAACCCCAGCACATGTTGGATCCAGGCACTCATCTACAAGAAAAAGGACTCATTCACAAAACACAGCTTGCTTTCCTTCCTGCTGTTGTTTCTCTCATTTCTTGATGGTTGTATTTTGTGTGAGCATTAGGTGTGTATTTTCACGAAAATATCATTGTATATAATTTTTCCTAATTACTCAATGTACCTCTATATGGAGAGGTCATATGGACGCCTTTGAAGAATTATCAGTAGCTTATAACCATCTGAAAATATTGATTTGACAAGTTTTATTTCTATTTTCTTTTCACCAAATAAGGCATTATCTATTAAACAAACTTAAATCATTATTTTGATAATGTGGTACTGGTGGTTATCTCATTTCTGAATTAAAGTTTTATAAAGTATAATATAATCATTTAAATAAGCCACTGCATAAAGATAATGCCTAATAAGTGGATTAAACATGCTATAACTTCAGTATTTCCTTTATGCACAGAACTATCAGACATTACCTGGAGTTCACTGCCAAAAGACAGCAGCACAGAGACACAGCAGATACAAAAGTTTTTCAAGTGTCTGTACATCATTAATGTAAGTTACTATGTATCTGACAAAAGTAATCTGGACAAATGTATTTCTAAAGCTGTTTACCTGACATCTATTCAAAGGACATTTTCTGTACTTAAATTGAAATGACCACGGAAATGACCATGGCATTGTGGCTTTAAGTTCATTGCTTGCTTTAAAAAATATATGTATTAGTGGACTCTTTTGTGATTCTAAAACCAAGCAGCTACATAGAGTTCTTAGGATCATTAAATAAAAAATAAGAAGAAAAGACAATCCTTAACTAGTTTATAGTTCTCTTTTAATGTGAATAGAATTGCTATTGGCTTTTGTTGTTGTAACATCCTCTCGTCAGTCACTTATATCCAATCAACATTCTGGTCATTCAACGTATGGCACCCACTGACCTTAGAATAGATTACAACCATTCAGGATTGTATTTATAGACCAGTATCAGCCTGATTTTCTACTTTGACATTCTTATGCTTTAGTGACACTTTCTCTTCTTACACATTTCAACCACAGTCCAGCCAGGTGTGAAATATCATCCAAAGAACCTTCACTAAACTCACACACACATCATTTTGGGCATTTGGAAAGAGATGAGAATTAAGGTTGTAGAGTGTACCTTCATGATTTTTGTTTAGCAATCTTGATAATTATAAACACAAATAATTTATTCGTTTGCATTTCAATGTGGTGTTCTTGTAAAAAGTGATTGTAGAAGCTGTGGTCTAAATTTTGTAGAGCCAGCTTTACTTTTCCTCTTTCCTTGATAACATTAGAGACTTATGAAAGTAGCATCTATTATGTTTTGGTTTCAAAATTATCTTTCAAGTTCAGATAATATATCTATCAGTAATATTGTACAACACATTTATTATGTCTTTCTAATAACAGATACTGTAAAGAGAACATTAACAGACATTATGAAGCTAACTTTTAGCCAATTTTAGAATTTCAAAATTATACTTTTTGCCAGAGAGGCTTATAAAATTACGCAACTTTGTCTTTTGCATTATTTAATTATTTGAGTTATTTATGTTTTATTCATGTGAGTTATTGTAGTTTATAATGTAGTAATCAATCAAAATCTAATTTGACTTAAGGCTCATTTTCACAAGATGCAACTGGTACTTGGCACTCCCTTGGTAACCAAGAGCCAGAGACTGGATAGCCCAGGGACCTAGAGTAAAATGAAATACTGCTGCTCCCTCACCCCCAAAATGACTTCTAATACCATTCTGCTGCACTCCTAGATCATTTCCTTGCTACACCATCTTCAGAGAAGCTTCCTCCTGCAGCAGATGGGAGCAAAAACTGAGACTCACAGACATTATGAAGAAAACACGAGACACTGGAACACTTAGCCCACAGTGTGTTATCTCCATCAAATCCATCATTCCCTTGGAACTCAGGAAACCCTGAGGAAGAGGAGGCAGTAAAAGCCATAGAATATGAAATCAAGGAAACAGGGCCCTCTAAATCAACCTTATCAAAGCTTATATGCACTCACAGAGACTGAGGAGGCATGTCCAGGGTCTGCAAGGTCCTAGACCACGTTCTCTGCATGTATATTATGGCTTCTAGTTCAGTGTTTTTATGAGATTCCTGAGTGCTGCAACAAGCAAGTCTCTGATCGTTGTACCTTCTCTTAGAAAAGAATTTTAAGGAAGATTACACCACCATATATCTTTATCACTCTAGTTTCTCAATAAACCATGAACAGAGGAAACCAACTATTGCCAATCCAATACATTTCTCTTGATTGAAAAGTTACGTTTTATATGGCTGGCAAAAGCTTACTGAGCAGAAGTGATTTGAAGTTGATTTCAGCTAAGCGTGTTTGAGTATCCAGTTACACCCAAAATCCACTTCCCATAGTACAACTGCTTCATGAGCACACGAGATGTTTTTTTACACACCTGTTCTCACAGAAAGACCAGCCGTGTGCATAGTAAGCCAAGGCCACAGGTTCCCATCACACGCACTGTTCCAAATATAAACACCCATGAGTGTCCTCAACTGTAAAGTGATCCTATTTGAAAAGGAGAACTTCAAAAACAGTAAACGGCTCTTGTGTTCTCTGCTGGGAATTCTCCTCGTGCTAGCTGGGGTTTCTGAGAACGCCAGCACACACTACAGCTGTTCTCATCTCTTAAAATAGCACAGATCGAACATTCAATCTTTCTGTTGCCCACTTAGACTTTGATTACTCGTTTATGTTCACACACGTGCATGTGAACACACACACACACACACACACACACACACACACACACACACAAATGAGAGAAAGATTTTAATCAGTCTGAATTTCTCATAATGTAATACAAATCATATGAACACAAAAGAAACTCAATCCTTTTACAGGGAGAAACCTAGAAGGGAAAAAAAAGTGTTGTAGGTATTAAGAATAACAGTATCAGATCAGTCAAATTAAAAACAGTATTGTATTTAAAATATGGCCCTTCAAAGTAACTCTATTTTAAGTAGATACGCTTTAGAAAAGAATATAGTGACTATTCATGTTGAGGGGTAATTAGATTTCTAATTCTGGTGTTATATTTAGCCATTTACTGAGGCTCTGTAGAGGACATGAACTCAACACTTAGAATAACCGTGGCTCACTTAGAATAACCGTGGCTCCCCAAGAGCTGTCACATGCTCAGTGTTTGTAAGTAACCTACTTTATTTACTAGATACGGGCAGTGTCTCCTCTCATATGTAAAAATATTCCTCTGCTGAGTTAGGGCAGCAGGGTGCTCTACACCCAGAGGAAATGCATGGTCCGTTGTCTTCCTTCCCTATATATTAGGAAAATCATCGAGGAATATTTTCAAGCTATAATTTCCAAATCTAAACCAGAATGGCTACAAAATTAACATACTTTATGCTTAGCAGGTCCCTATTTAACCCTTTTACTGTGTTTAAAGTGAAGAAAATCACATATTAATAAGCTCAGTTTGATTTTGTATGTTTCCACAAAATAACATGCTTCATCTTGAAATCAATTTGGGTTTGCTTGTCTGCCATCTAAGCAAGCCTGTGGATGTGATGATGAACAACAGCAAAGCATATTCTAACAGAGTAGAGGGGCTAAGCTTATCCTCTATAATCCCCTTATTTCCCTTCTGCCAGGGTTGAAAACCATCAGTAAGTCACTTAGCCATTGGGAAACTCATTTTTTCACCTGTGTTGGGATTTGCTGTCCTTTAACACAGACCCTGCATTCAATGAGTACAGTGTGTGTTTGTGTGTGCGTGTGTGTCTGTGTGTCTGTGTGTATGAGAGAGAGAGAGAAAGAGAGAGAGAGAGAGAGAGAGAGAGAGAGAGAGAGAGAGAGAGAGAGAGAGAGGCAGACAGACAGATAAGATAGTCTGGTAACGGAATTCATCAGCTCCCTTCTAACAGCATGACAGATATGTGTGTGTGTGTGTGTGTGTGTGTGTGTGTGTGTGTGTGTGTGTATGTCTGTGTGTCTGTGTGTCTGTGTGTATGAGAGAGAGAGAGAGAGAGAGAGAGAGAGAGAGAGAGAGAGAGAGAGAGAAAGACAGACAGATAAGATAGTCTGGTAACGGAATTCATCAGCTCCCTTCTAACAGCATGACAGATGTGTGTGTGTGTGTGTGTGTGTGTGTGTGTGTGTGTGTGTGTGTGTGTGTGTGCCCGCGCGCGCGCACACGTGCGCACACGCACGCCTGTGCGTAGTGTTTCTCTGTGTGTGCATGCTGTGTGTGCATGCAGGAACTGTCAGAGACCTACTGCTTGGACCCTCAGAAGGAACCTGAGAGAGTGCTCCACATGCTTTTCTGTAATCACCATACTCCTGGGATAACTTCTTCTCTGAGGACAACTGAAAAATGACTCTGCCATGACTGTGCTTATCGCTGCTGCCTTCTCACAGCTCATTCCTGTTTGTCCCATTTCAGATGCCATCTGAAGAATTTTCCAACACCATCAACTCAGAGGCTGAAACATAACATAGAACTGAAGTATTTACTACTGTGTACACATCTGGCATTTTTGGAATTGTTAAAGGAAAATGGCAGTGTAATGATGTTTTCTTGCTTTTTATCATCCTTGATATTAGATCTCTATTTGACATAGGAACTTAGCGGTAAAGTAGATGTTGAATTCATGGGAGAGAAAACAGGGGATTTTGCTTTTATAACATTATAGAGAAAACACACAATTTATTGTATTTTTCTCTCTTTTACAGAAATTCAAATTTTATGAATGATTGTATAGGTATAAATTATTGTCTGGATCTGTTGCAAATGATGCAATATTTTATATTCATGGTTAATTACTTTTCTTATATTTGGGGATTGACTGTAATTAATGTGTATAAGTTCAGTCTTAGCTGCCAAACTTCACAATCTCCTTTATTCATATACAAGGCATGCTTCCTTCCTTGTCTGTGTTACTTTGCTTGTATCCTATGATTACTATAAATACCTGATGATTTCATTGTTATTAATGATTTTTAATGGTAGTGATTATAACCAGTTAATCACTCTGTTCCTAAAGTTACTGCAAAAACCAAAGGTAATTTTTTATTAAAATATAATTAATGTTTCTAATGGAAAACTTGAACACTACTTGAGAAAAATCCAATCTAAATGTAAATATTTAAATACATAAAATCATTAAGTATCTATTTTTACTTGTTATATTATAGTAGAAAGTTTCTCTCTATTTTATACAGTATAAAATTGTAAACTGCATTTATTGGCAGCAAATAATTAAAAGATACTAAAGTAGTAATAAAAATAATTTGAACATATTATCACATTAAGCTAAGTATCTACTTTTAATATACCGAAAAATGACTATCTAAATAAATCATATTTATAGCAAGTGTTTCAATTCCATTCCTCTTTCTTCTCCAAATATACTCTGTTCGGCTATTTTACTACTATATAGATATGAAGATATACTAATTATTAATTAGTCTCAAAAAAGAAATTATTCACATATAATATTATGTTTCTTCATACTATAAATGTCAGGAATTTATGGTCAGTGACATGGTTAAGCAGGTTGAAATATTGGTCAGGCTTTGTCCCCTAACGAGCTTACGCACACACACACACACACACACACACACACACACACACACACGGGGGGGGGGGATCTATATATGCATAGTAAAAATAATAGAGAAAATGTTATTCAAAACAGTTCAAAAATATTATTACCTAACATTTTTTTAAGAAACAGAAAATATTAAGCCAGTCAGGCCTGCTGTTTCTGTGTCCTCATTTCCTACCAAAAATTTTACTTTGGTAAAATTATTCAGTTGAACTTTTTACCATAGATTCTACACATGACTTCTATTTCACTGTCTTTTTTCTATCTTTACTCACTGTTCATGTCAATAAAGTAAAATAATATTTTCTGTCATACACTCCAAAATGTGTATTCTATTCACTGTTCAGTCAGAGTTTTGAGTTTTATAACAAATAAACAAACAAAAATTTTGTCATTCGTAGCTCAAAATATTACCACTTGGATAGTGAAATATACACATGTCCATATTTTGGTAATCCATAGCCCTGAACCTTGGGCCTCTCATATGCTAAGATAGAGCTTTACTACTGAGGTCCATACCAAGTCATCATAATTAGTTTTAATTATTCATATTTACTTTTATTCTCAATAGGTAACAGCCATGTGATTGACAAATATATTTGTATTATTTTAGAAAGAATGATGAAATATCACATGGATATACAATCTTATGTTTGTATTTAAGAAAATTTCATAGGTTTCAATTAATCCTTAGATGACAGAGTACAAAAGAAGAGTTAAATGAATGTGTTGCAACATAAATCTCACTATAAGAGAAAGACCAGTGGAGAATTATATATATTTTCTTAAAATTCTGTGTCTTAAGCTTATAAGTTGAGATGTACTTGGCTTGCTGAATTTCTTTCATGTACTCTAGTAAATCATTTAAATCATGGACATGGTCCTTATTGACACAGCAATTCAGGAAATATTGACTGTATTTCAAAAGAAAAGCTGAACAAGTAGTCATGATATTTAATCCCTTTGCTGCTATTATTTACTAAACAATATATCAACAATCAGATTCCTGTTAAATTCTGTTTGTACTTACTACACAAAATTGGCACTTTGATTTAAGGCCTGTTGTCCCTTATCAGCAACCAAAAGGCTGGAATGTTAAGTCCAAAAGAAACTCAGGACCAAGCCAGGCTTTGGTGGCCCATGCCTTTAATTCTGTATTCAGTAGACAGAGGAAAATGGATCTCTGAATTTGAGCCAGCCTGGTCTATTGAGTGAGTTTAGGACAGCCAGAACTACACTGAGAAATCCTGTCTCATAAAAAGAAAGAAAGAAAGAAAGAAAGAAAGAAAGAAAGAAAGAAAGAAAGAAAGAAAAGAAAAGAAAGAAAAAAGGAGACAGAGAGAGAGAGAGAGAGAGAGAGAGAGAGAGAGAGAGAGAGAGGAGAGAGAGAGAAATGACTAACTGGTCTAATCCTAACTAGCTAGCTAGCTAGCTAACTAACTAGCTAACTAAATGCTTATGCTGGCCTCCAGGCTCACTCAGCACCAGTGGCTCCCCTCAGCTCTTCTCACTCAGCGCCCCCCAACCCTAAACTTCTCCTCCTCCTCAGCTTCTCTTCCCCAGCTTTCCATTCCTGTACAGTCCTGCCACTTAGTCCTTGCTCCATCTTGGTCATCTTCATCTCTTTTATTACCTAGACTTCCTTTCTCGCTTTCCCCCCTCTCTCTCCTTCTCACCCCTCATCCCAGTCTACTGGCCATGTTTAGTCTATTCCTTATTCTCCTTACTCTGAACTCCTCTGAATGACCCTGATTAGTAATGGTAACCACTGCTACCACAGTCCAGGCTCATATTCCTGCAGGTTTTATTTCATTATCTCATACAGATTGCAAACTGCTTAAACTCAGTATGAGTTGAGAGAACAAAGTGGCAACACATCAAATTGTTTGCTACATATTGTATTCTACGAAGGCTGCTCTGATAAGAGATGGTCGTTAAAAGACAGAGGTCCATTAGAGTTAGCCAATAACATCAAAGGCCAGCCAGCTCTCTTCCAAATATCTCAGATATTGTGCACTAATGGTAAGATTTATTGGGACCCAGACTTGGACAGATGCGTGATTAACAGACACAAAAGCTACACACAAACCTACATGTTCCCATGTGGATGCTTCTACAGTGTGCAATATACACCAGATCTCTTGGAGAACAATCAGAGGGAAACTTGTAAGAGACACCTTACAGAGTAATGAGCTCATATAAATGCTTAAAGGCTAACTCTCTATCTCCCTGTCATTGTAGATTCTTAACCACCCAAGTGTGTAAGGAATAGATGAAGATATGTGAGGTGGAGAATCTAAAAGAAACTACTGTGTGCAAAATGTGTATAGAGAGTTGTTATCTAACAACTTATCTACTATTGTATGTTTTGTTTTTTTTATATACTGAAATACAAACACCACTTATAAAATAGATTTCTTCTAACACTGTGTATAAACATGACACAACAATGTATTCCTTAGCACAGAAACTGCTGCATTGTTAGTGTTAAATAAATGCTAATTACTCTTTTAATTTTCTATAGTTTATTGAAGACATATAAAACTGATTCATTTAATCACAGTTCACAGTTGAATTCTAAAGTGCATATTGTCTACTTTTTTTCTAGTTATTCATTACATTTGTTAACAAGGACTTCTTGACAGAGTTGTTGCCAAATTTTGTTCCAGAACCAAAAAAGTAATTTCCAATCCTAACTTTTCTACCTTAGGATAAAAGACTTGACAATAACCAAAATAGTTCCATTCCTTCTCAAAAATACAGCTCTCATTTATGGAAAGATGGATATCATTTTATGTTACACAAGATGAAATGACACAAGCTGCTGAATGATTGAAAATATTCCCAGACACTGTAGAAATCACTCAGGTCAACACCTTGTCTGTGTTCAGAGAATTTCTAAACAACATTAGGCTGTAAGTCTTCTATTAGGTTGTTATTGCTCTTGTAACAGACATCACAAAATTACCACAAACAAAAAGCATTGAAACAACACATATACATAATCTTTTAAAAATTTTTTATTATTATAATTTATTCACATTCCATCCCAATTGTAATCAACTCTCTCCTATCTTCCTGTTACCACCCTCCCTCCCTTTTCCATTCTTTTCCCCTCTCCATGATCTTTGACAGGTGGGCTCCTCCACTGTCTGACCACAGCAGGTCCTCTGTGTTCCCACAAGACCTCTCCACTAAGAGGCAGTAATTAATTGAGGACACCAGAGTTCATGTCAGAGGCAGTGGTACCCCACCCCCATATGGAGAATGAACTGGCCATTGGCTACATCTGATCAGGGGTTCTAAGTCCTCTGCTTGCCATGTCCTTGGTGAGTGCACTAGTTTGTGCATTCCCCCAATGTCCAGATCCACCAGCCTTGTTAGTCTTCTTGACAATCATGCCCCCCTACTCTTTCCATCCACCAACTCTTGCACACAATTCATAGCCATATATATATATATTCTGAAGATCACAATTCCTGAATGAGTCTCATTGGGTTACACAAAAATATCCTCAGGAATTATCCCTTATATTCCTATAGAGGATAGTTTAGTGACTTGCCTTTTCGAGTTGCCAGTATTTCTTGGCCCATAGCCACTTTACGCATCTTCAAACCAACAAGACTTGCCAGAACCCTCTCTTTCTCCCTTCTTTGTTCTTGTTGTTGGTGTCCCTCTCCACTCATAAGGTCCCTTCTTATAACTATTTGGCACATCCATGTACTCCAGAGATAGCTTGCTATTTTAAAGTTGGCTCTTTGGCAAACATTTCCATCTAAAATTTTAATTCTCCTCTGTCATGCCATGGGTCATAGATTCCAGTGACTGGAAGTAAATGCCTTGGGGAGACATTATTTTAACTAAACATTTTAAGTGGTTGTTTGGAGCAATGTTTATGTATTTTTTTCATATAAATTCATATACTTTAAAACTATACATATGTATTTTATGGAGAGTAACACATTAAGGAATATAGAGATGAAATTATTATATATTATAAATTAATATATTGATGTGTTTCATATTGAATTATGTTATATGATGATTATATGTTATATTTTGTATAGCATGTAAGGGTCAAAAAATAAAAACACAATATTGTGGTGTTCAAAAGCAATTTGAAAGACAAAAACAATGGAAACAGCAGTGTGAAGGTATTGAGCACAGGGAATCTGATGTTCTCAGGAAAAAGAGGAAGGATATTGTGTGAAAAGAATTGTACCATCATTGAATAGTAGCATTTGACTCCTCTGAGCAGAAGATATCATTGCAGGCAACAGCAAGATAGGATACAAATTTGAAGGCTATTTTGCTAATACAGGTGAGCAATAGTAGGAAGTGGGGCAAGAGTGCTGTGGCAGGATGGCTGAAGAGAGATGTGAAGTTCTAGACACTAAAAATAGAAAAAATTTTTCAAAAGATTATAACACTTTTTATCAAGAGTAAATGACATTATAGTTTACATTGCCATAAGTGAATTAAAATACAGACAAATCCTATAAAGAGGAGGTATCAAGATGTCCAGCTTTGGACATGTTAGACTACAGGTACATTTTGATGATGAGAGAACAGTAACTATTCTTAGGCACTACTCTTTTTGGTTTTATTTAATTGGCATGTTTCTTAACCTTTCTTGAAGCTTGGTGTGGCCATTTGACCAGTTATAGCTTCAGGAAGACAGAAGTCAGAGATGCTCCTGAGCCCAGTATGTACCCACAAGAGAATCAGATGGAGCTCTTCTGCACTGTATCTGACCTCTACATCTATATGTCTAGGACAACACAAGTGCCCGGCCATCCTTGATCAGACAAAAGATACAGAGTAACTGACACATGTTTACACCAGTATTGCTTGGAATGCTTGTTAAACAGCTTAGCTTGTGCCTTCACTAAAGATAACTCCTAACAGAAAGTTTTTTAATATACAGCTGACTCTGATCTGAGGTTTATCCAAAAGATAGCCTGGGAATTCTTGGCATTGACGTAGTAGTAGATGATTAAGGCTGGAGGGACTACATACGTCTGTGCATTTTCTTCAAATACAAATTAATTTTCTTCACATTCATGATCTCATGGTAATATATTAAATTGAATATTTTTTCTTTAAACTTTAATGAATAGAATCGTAATTTTAGGCTACATAAAAAAATGGAGGTATATCAAAGATCACATAGTAGAGAGCTGGAAAGAGTGTGATAATGTTGTTTGGTCCAACAATATATAGGTTTTAGGTCAAATTGTGTCTTTTTAAATTATTGGCTTAGCTCTAAGAATGTATAGAATCTCACAACTCTCCATGGTTTTATAAATCACTCAAACTCAGAAATGAAGTCACCTGTCATGTCTTATCATTATTGGTAGATTACGTTTAAGTATTCTTCCAGGCAGTTTTTTTTTTTTTTAATTCATGAAGTTGTACTTGGCGAGGTTTGTTTAGTACCTGTGCTGCATCCTCAGCAACTTTGTAAGGAGTTTTAAAATCTGAAGTATGTTCATCATCTCTTCTCGCTAGTTGTGGTTTTAAAGGAAGTTTTGCATACCTTCCTCAAATATTGGTGTCTCACATGCGTGATAAGGACAGTGTTACAGTTTGCCAGTCTTGCCATTGGGAATTTAATTCCCATGCCTCAGCAAGCCATCAGTGGTTAATGACAGCTTGGCTATTGACTACAGGAATAAACATTTCAGGAAATCATAATTACAATGACACTTTGCCTTAGAATTTATGTTATGCAATTAGTTAATTTTCTTGGTATCAGTGCATCTTTCAAAAAACCTGTTATCTTGGGACTATAAACAAGACATGTCCTTGGTTCATTTTCCTTCTGTGGCAACATGCCCCATAATGAAGAAATATTAAATAGATTTTCTCCTTGTTATTATACTTGGGATTTCAAATCTATTGAGGAATTTTTGCTCACCAAACCTTATTTAATAAAGACCTTCAATAATCCACTGTGGGGAGAATCAATATAATTAAATAAAATCAAAGATGTAGCTTATTGTATATCAACGTGTATGCACCAAATGCGTATGAATACACTTTATTGAGCCATGAATCTGAACATGAACAGAATCAGACTGTTCCCAGATCCGCCCGGCATTTTATGAAACCTATTATTCTTTTCTGACATCATTGCTGTATAACAGACCATAGTGACATTTGATTACATTCCGTTTTATTATTGCTTTGTAGCAAATTGTTCACACCAATAAGTGATAAAAATGCAGAGGCAATTGCAGCGCCATCACAATGTCCATTCATCTTTTGTTATGGTGGTAATGTCCTGAACCACACAGAAAACATTGGTCTGTTCTATTTATTCAGATCACAATGAAATGATTACAGGACAAGGAGATAATTAATGGATCATACAATTCAGGAAAGACTATGCTTCTAACCTAAAAATGCATGTCTTAACAACTTTCCTATATATAACCTAAAAACTACCCAAATATAAGATATTCAACAACAAATATAAGGTTTTTCTGATTCATAGTTTACTAAAAAACAAACATGTTTTTTTTATGTTGGACACTAATATTTGCACATGCCAATTATGTTACCATAGTTACCTGCAATAAATATGTACTCACTGTTTTCTTTTTTTTTGGGGGGGGTGGTTTTTCGAGACAGGGTTTCTCTGTGTAGCCTTGACTGCCCTGGACTCACTTTGTAGTCCAGGCTGGCCTCGAACTCACAGCGATCCGCCTGCCTCTGCCTCCCGAGTGCTGGGATTAAAGGCGTGCACCACCACGTCCGGCTGTACTCACTGTTTTCAAACTACAACTTTTCTACCAAATTTTAGTGCAGATTTTGCATAGACCATGGGAATTCAACATTTTTTGTCTCATGTGCAAAATTTCTCTAATATTTTTATTTTTGAAAGATTATCATTAAATTATATATGTTTACATGTGTGTAAGTGTGCCTATGTTTGCTTTAATATGTGTATTCCTTACTCCATTCTAATACTGTATAGCCAAAGAAAACAAAATGGTAAAGAAAATTAAATCTATTTCCTAATTAATATAACTTCTAAATTCTGGTTGAAGCTTTATATGAACTAATTATAGCAAATACAAAGAGTTTATTGGATGATGATTACCTTGCGTTTAAATCTACTTTTTCCATGAGTTTATAATTATTTTGTCCTTAAAAACGAGTTATGTCACAATATTGCAATTTCATATGTGTGATCAAATTTTCTCATTATTCATATATTAATAGTAACACTAACCACACATAACATATAAATTTAAAACCATTGCATGAGGGAGGGTCATCTTTATCTCATTCCATCTTCTTCTCAAAGGAAACTCCTTTGCCCCAAGTGATGTCACTGCACTATTTCATTTCACCATACATGGCAAAACCAAATAACACTATTCAAGTGGAATGATTCAATGGTAGTAACCATCAACCCTGTTTGGGAACACAACAGCTTGCAATTTTAGTGTTTATGCTACCAAAGTATATTTATTTTTCTATAACTTTTCAACTACTGTTTTTCAGTAGAAAACAGCTCTCTAATTTATATAGGTCAGGCAGACAGCTGTCTGTGATTCCCAAAGAGTACATTAATTAATAATTCAAAACAAAATTTTAATTTAAAGAACTTAATTTTTGTTCAAAACTAAGTTTAATTATCTCTGAAAGGATTAACATCTCCATGTGTCCACTGCTCATCATCTTATCAACGCTTCCCTAAGTGATTTTAAATATCAAACCTTATATAATTTTTATGGCTGCCAATGAAAATGGAAAGCAGCCTTGGGGGGGGGGGGGAGATAGGTAAGGACAATGACAGAAAAAAAAAAGGGTAAAGACAAAACGAGGCAATAGAAAACATTCTAAGATAATATTGAATTATTTCATTCTAACATCATGTGCAGTGACAACAGTAAAGCCAAACTGAGAACTATGCATGTGGTTGTTCCATGTTAGTGAAAAAACTGTTAGGAATTCAGGTGAAAATACTCATTGCTGGGTTAACTGACTGATGAGTTTAGCAGCCTGATGAGCCAATTGCCCCTCAGTTGTACTGCTAGCTCCAAACCATAATGTTGTCTTAGCTACTCTAAGCGGTGATTTGGTATTGCATCTCTCATATATGGGCTTTTTCCCTTCTGTGCGAAAATAAGAAAAATAAGCACAATAATTTTTAATATCACCAAGTGTATCAGTTAGGAAATATGATCAAAGACAGAATTTGCCTTGATATCAAACATTAAGTTAGAGCATCTTTAAATAACAGAGTAACTCAAATAAAATGATTACTGAGACATAATTTAACATAGAAAATAACAAAGATATTTCATCATGCAAATAAGTAAAATAAGTGAAACACATAAAATTAAGAAAAATAACCCATAGGTCAATGATTAAAAACAAAACAAAAAACAAAAACTTGCAGTAACTCTAAGAAAACCCAAACATTTTAAGAGGAGCCTGATAGTTGATGTTGAAAATCACTAATGACCACCATATCCAGAAAGGGAAAATAAACTGGGAGGTGGTGGCACATGCCTTTAATCCCAGCACTTGGGAGGCAGAGACAAGCGGATTGCTGTGAATTTGAGGCCAGACTGTTATACAAAGTGAGTCCAGGGTAGTCAAGGCTACACAGAGAAACCCTGTCTAAAGACAAAACAAAAACAAACAAACAAACAAAGAAACAAAAAACAGAAAAGGAAAACAGAAGCAAGTAATACACCAGAGAGTAAATCAAGGTAGAAATGTAAGCCACATGTAAAAATGCATGTTTGACCACATTTGCCATTAAATAAGTAAAAATCTGAGCTTGTTATCTCCATAAAAGAGGTATAATTTTCAAGATATGTATTCATATAAAACAGTAAAAAATAGCATATGTTCTAGTTTTTCGGGTATACATAACTATAATCACATATACAAAATAAAATGAACAAAATTTAAAATATTTCTTTATTTTAAATATTCTCATTTCTCATTTATAATATTGTCACAGCCATTTTGTATGAAGCTAAAATAGGAGATTTGATAAATGTGGGATTAATTTTTTGTAAAAGATAATGAATATGGGTCTCATTTCACTTTTCTGTATGTATTCCATCCTTTACTCCAAGCACCATTTCTTAAAGATAGTGTATTTTGATTTGCACTTCCTATGGACTAATTACCTTGAGCATTTCTTTAAGTGCTTCTCAACGATTCGAAATTCCCTGTTGAGAATTCTCGGTTTACCCATGTACTCCATTTTTAATCGGATTATTTGTTTTGTTTATGTTTTACTTTTTTTAGTTATTTTTATATTTTGGATTTTAGCCCTCTGTCTTATGTAGGGCTCGTGAAAAATCTTTTCCTAATCTGAAGGCTGCTGCTCTGTTCTATTGACAGTGTCCTTTGCGTTATCGAAATTTTTCAGTTTCGTGAAGTCCCATTCATTAACTCTGAGATTCCATCTAACACCCATCAGAAAGGCTTTAGTGACAGCACATGCTGGCAAGAATATAAAACAATGGGAACACTCATCCATTGCTGGTGGGAGTGCAAACTTGTATAACCACTTCGGAGATCAACCTGGTATTTTCTCAGAAAATTGGGAATAGGGCTACCTCCAGAACCATTTATACTTCTCCTGGGCATCTACCCAAAAATGTTCTACCATACCACAATGACATTTGCTCAACAAAGTTCACAGCAGATTTATTCATAACAGCCAGAAACTAGAAACAAGCTAGATGTCCCTCAACCACAGAATGGATTAAAACACACACACACACACACACACACACACACACACACACACACACACAATTACACAATGGAATACTACTCAGGTTTTAAAAACAAGGAAATCATGAAATTTGCAGGCAAATGGAACTAGAAGATATCATCCTGAGTAAGGTAACTGAGACCCAGAACGACACATATGTTATGTTATAAGTGGATATTAGCCATAGAGCACAGGATAACCATATTACAACCCACAGACCCAAAGAAGCTAAGTAACAAGAAATCCCTAAGGAGGGGTGCTTGAATTTCACGCAGAAGGGGTAATTAAAATAGACATTGGAAGTGGATGGAGAGGGAACTGGGTGGGAGACAGAGTGGAGGAATCAAAAATGGAGATCAGGTGTGGAAAGAGGGGGGATGGGAGCTGAGAGGGCTAGGACAGAGAGGGGGACACCAATGGGGGTCATCTCTGGGACAAGCTGACAACCTGCTCCTGGGAGGATATGGGTGATGCTCGCTGAGATTCCTAGCATCAGGGGTCATTGAGACTGAAGTGGCCCACCTCTAATATCCAGGCAGGAATTCCAGTAGGAGGAGGTGGTACCAACCCACCCCCAAATTCTTTGACCCACAATTTACCCTGCCTACAACATGCACATGGACAAAGATGGAGCAATGAATGACGGAGGGCCAACCAATGAGCGGCCCAACTTGAGCCACATCTCCCGTTAGAGAGCCAACCCCTGACAATATTAATGGCAACTCTGCTATGCTTTCAGAGAGGAGCATAGTGTTAATGACCCCTGAGCGGCTTCACCCAGCAGTGGATCAAAACAGAGGCTGAGATTCATGGCTAAACATTAGGAAGAACTCTAGGAATCTTGTGGAACACTTGGAGGAAGGAGGGATAGAGGGATCTGGAGGGGACAAGAACTCCACAAGAAGACCGATAGATTCAATAAACCTAAGCTCACAGAGACTAAAACCCCCAACCAAAGAGCATGCATGGACTGGAGCTCGGCTCCCTACACATATGTAGCTGACAGGCAGCTTGGTCTTTATGTGAGCCCCCTAGCAATTAGAGGGGAGCTGTCTCTGACATGGACTGTGTCACTGGCATTTGGATCCTTTCCCTCTGATGGGCTGCCTTGTCTTTCCTCAGTGGAAGAGGTTTCACTTCGTCCTGATGCAGCTCGATGTGTTTGGGTGGGTTGGTGTAAGGTTGTAAGGTGCGCTCTTTCAGGGAGAAGGGCAGAGGGAATGGGGGAAGAGGTAGGAAGGTGGGACTGGGAAGTGATGAGGGAAGGGGCTGCAGTCTGGATATACATATATATTTCCCCTCAAGATTATTTGGCTAATCTTCTTTGTCTACTGTCCTTATAAAGTTTTGTATGTTCTATTTTTTTTCAGTGAAAAATATTGTCGTGGTTATAATTGGTATTGCATTGAATGCTTTAATTGATTTTGTTAGACTAGTCACTATCACAACAATAAGCCTATCAGTGCATAATCATGGAGGGTCCCCACCCCCCACCCCCCATTTTCTAGGGTTTTCCTTAATCTTTCTTCTGAGATTTTGAGTTCTGGTGTGTGTATACTAAGTGTTGCTCAGCTCTCACTGTTCATCACAAAAGCTTCTCATTGCAGCATACACAGACCCCAAAACAGAAAAGCGGAACTGGTAAAAAAAAAATACAGGTCAGAAATGATTATCAGGTGCTTAGACTCATTGGCTACATCTACAACACAAGTCCTGCAGCCAAGCCATCAGAGGAGACGGAGCTGAAGAACATAAGGCATACCATAACAGGATGGCTTCCTCAACAAGACCGAAACAGTAGAGGCATAAATAGCCATGGTAACATAAAAAGACAAATCTCACTAGACTCCATCCCCCGTTTATGAGAACTTTACTCTTTCCACATAGATAACTAATGCACTGATATTACTATCAGTTTCTAAATTACTGACTTCTGATAATTGCATAAGAGTAGTCCTTAGACGGCTAATAATTTACTTTTCCAACTTAGATTACTTTATTTTCTTAGAGTAATTATTTATTACCCTCAACATCATTCTTAAAAATTCAAACTAACATTTTATTGTACATTAGATTAAGTTTTTGTTATTAAATAGCATATTCCAGATAAACTAACAGAAACTGGTGGTAGAGATTTATAGAAAATGTATTATTATTTAAGAACTTTCATCAAAAAATGCATATCCACAGAAATTTATCAATTATGTGTACATGTCTAAACTTCTGTGAATTTACTAATAGATTTTTGTCTATCTTAAGTAATAATCATAGAAATTACAGTAACTGTAACATGGAAATTCATTCTGCTATTTCAAAATATATTCTAAATTCCAAAACTTGCCTAGAGTATTTTGAAACATTCACTTATTAGCTTGCAATGCTCAAGGGTTTTTAAGCTAAAGTGTGAAGAAGTTATAAACAAGGTGTTAGTAGTAAACTAAATTCTTGACACATTATTTGATTATATGATTCCATTCATTAATTATTCAAATGCAATCAAATTATCATCTTAGAGAATCTTCACTAAATTTAAATGTCTTAGGTGAAAAGTTTCTCAATTAAAAAAATAAACAAGTTTTATGCCAGTGAATGAAAAAATAATCCTAAGGCTCACATTACTACTTTAATTTAGTCCACTGATTTTTATAAGAAGAAAACAAATGAAGAGCTTTGAAAATTATCTTATACAAAATAAACCCAACATGTTTTTTCCCCAGAAAGCAGCTAGTAGCAGTAGGGAGTAAATCAAATATTAGCAAAAGTACATAGCAAGGTAATTTTATTCAGAACTTGGATGCACATGAGTTTGTTTAACCAGTTTGTGGAGAAATATGGGAACATCGCTGATTATTTAAAACATCTATGCATCCGAGAAGCCTCACAGAATATTTGGCAGTAAGGAGATTGAAAGCACATATTCTTTTGTTGAAAGTACTGATAATAAGTTTATACTATGCTTCATAGATTTTATAAAATATATACTGATCAATGGAACCAAGATATATTTTATTTGTGTTTAATATTAAAGGAATGCCAAGCCCTGTTTGTAAAAAAACATGACACAGATTTAGAAGCATGGTTTTAGTTAGTGACTCTAAGGAAGAACATAAAATTGGGTAAGGCCTGGCCTTAACTGGCAGGAAAACTGTACATGCAAAAATCATCTCTAAATCTCCTTTTTGGACAGACCAAGATATAAGATTAATAAAATTGAGCTAAAGTATTCTCAGAGGATATGGTACTAATGGACGACTTTGTAAAATTAATCTATTTTCTGTGTATCTTCTCCTTTAAGAAGTTGGAATCACTATTAAGTCTGATATGAATATTTTTATAATAATAATACCAGAAAACAATTATTTCATATTATCTGCAAAATGGACATTATGTCTTCCTGTATGTATTACACAGAATACGCATGGTGGGCCAGGCTATAAGGATATAGATCTAGGCTAAATTTCCTTGGCATTGGAGAATTTATGCAGTAAGAAAGGGATAGAGTAGAAAAATATCCTTATATTGCTTGCACGTAGTGGGCACTGGAAGCGCTCTTGGAGATTTCTAACCTTTATGGCATTGACAACAGATGAAGAATCAGAGCTTTGTTGTCAGTATTTATTTCCTTTATGTCACTTCTAACAGAACCGAGGACTGAAATAAAGACAATATACCCTCCTATTCTGTCTTCTAAACCAGAACCACTCAAGAACGTCTAGCATTTTGGATATTATAACATGACACTGTAATCCGCAAGGTTCACAGTTGAAAGTTCTGTGATCTAGCTTTAAAAATCTCATAATGCTTTAAGTAATGTCACAATGCTGCTGTGCATAGAGCTTCCCCACAGCTCTCCTTGGACACACAAAGCCCACAAGCAATTTTCTGGGTATGTCTATAGGCCTTTTAATCGTAGCCATATTACTTTTTTTTTTTTTACCTTTTTAAAAATTATTATTGTTTATTCTTGTTACATCTCAATGGTTATCCCATCCCTTGTATCCTCCCATTCTTCCCTCCCTCCCATTTTCCCTATGGGCACAGGGTGAAAAATATGGACTGTGGAGTTGTCTCAGTGGATAAGTGCAGTTCTGAGTTCAGATTCCTAGTTCTCGCAGAAAAAGGTTTGTGTGGTCAGGACAATCTTGGGTCATAGAGAGGAAGAACAGCAGGCCTTGCTGACCGACTAGCCTAGTTGTAAAACAGTGAACTGCACATTTAATGAAAAATCCTGTGTGGAATAAGGTAAAAAAAAAACATATTTTAGGCTTTAACAGAAGAAAATACCTGCTATCCCCCTCTGAACTCACCAGGCATAGCCATGAGTGCTCACAATCCTCCATGTGGTGCACAGGTGCATTCACCATATACAACATACATGTGTCTAAACACACACAACCCAAAAATGGCCCCCAGTATACACAGAACTGGAACGAAGAAGTAAATATAAGAAATCTTCATAAGGAACAACAGATGCAAACTACCTGAATCTAATTTTAGACGGTATTTGATTGTGTTAAAGGCTTCTGAGTGGAAAACAAAGTACTACATATAATAAAACTGGGCTTTTGTTTAAGTTACACTGCAACAACGTGGCTGAGATGGGGACGTTATTACAGCCTAGAGAGGGAGAAATGCAAGCCTTTCCTTCCATGGGCCAACAGGGCATTTAAAAGAGAAAATAAGGCTCCATGGTCATGTGACAATGAAATAATTAGTGGAGAAACTGGTTTTTTGTTTGTTTTGTTTTGTTTTGTTTTGTTTTGTTTTGTTTTATGCTTTAACCTAGTGGGCCTGAGGATGTCATGATGAAATCTGCAGATGACTACAAGTGACACTGTCACCTCTCACTTGGAGGAGAGCATCATGCTCCAGCAGAGTGCATCGCATCCACTTCTGTGCACTCTTTCTCTTTGGATGAGCTGTACGCTCAACACATTTTTCTATATGGCTCCTGTCTTTGACAGCTTTCTATGGAGGCTTACCTACCTAACCACAAGTTCCTCCCAGAGTTGTCTCCCATCACCAGCCTGTAAGCAGGAAGATCTCTAGGTCTGACACAAGGAATGTATAATATGACAATTTGTAGAATAATGAATATGTTTAACAGTTTGCCTAGAATGGAGAGTCCTGATTCTCCTCTCATGAATTCCAAGTTCCCTCAGCCTTATGAAAAGAGGTACATGTGGGAGCAATCAGCTGATATATAATCACCCATGCTGACATGTCGGTGTGTCCTACTTAAATACACATCCCTCTGAGAAGAAAAAAAAATGAAATCCACTCATTTCCACTCGTCTATGTAATTTGTCTTCCATTCCTAATCTCCTATTGAAGAGCCTCAAGAAGAGATTCCAATGATAAAAACTCAATTTCTCATGGCAGTTTTATTATTCAGATAGTTCTAGCAAAATTTAGGTTGAGCATACAGTCACTCACAATTTAATAATGCCTCGGTTTAAAATCAGAACCAACCACAGCATGCTGGGCAATGGTGCCGAACCTCACTACAAGTCAAGATGCTTATTTGTAAAATGTAGCTGACCTGAAACGCCCCAAAATTTTAATGACTTCACAGTGGAATGTAAGTTCAAGTATACCTGTTGCAATGTGTGAAACTTAATGAGGTATTTTAGTTTACTAAATGAATTTTAAGTCAACACTAAAAAACATTTACATCCTATGAATACACTAGTTTTTAGTAGGCTTCAGTTTTTACACAAAAGTCAATAAAATAATCTCTCACAAATTATGGAATTTATATGGTATCTTCAAGGATAATTCCAAAATCAAGCCGGAGTAATAGAAACAGAATGGAGAGAAGAAATAGAAAATAACTCTAGCAAATGTCCATGAACACAGAGAGTCCTCACCTAATCTCATGCTATTTATCCTTTGAGGCTCATGAAATGGAATGGTTTAAAATGGTCACTGACCACAGAAAGATGATCACTTTTTGTTTTTTAATACAAATATTTAGTTTTAGGTTTAACCAGCATAATATAAAATAAATTTAGCTCTTTGGAGGTGAGAAGGATTTACTGGGCTCTATTTCCATGCATGATCTCCGGAAAACAGACACCAGTGAGGCCCTGGAGTAGGACCGAGTCAGGGAGCTCAAGATGTGGACATACTTTCATATGATGCGAAGAAGATGTCCATAAACAGTCAAATCAAATGGTCTCAGCCCAGGAAAACTACACTTATTCTGCAAAATCTTCCCAAAAAATACACAACATTTTAAATGTGCACTAGGCTTTTAATTACTGGGAATTGCATACGTAACTATGTCATTTCTCTTAAAAATTGAAGTGCATATGTGTTTAATTGATTAGAAATTTGTTTTAACCTTGATTCTAAATTAATCCACTGTGGTAGCATCTGGCAAAAGTTACTACTTTTAAAGAATTCAGTTGACGCAAGCAGAAACACAAACATGCCCGTTTTTGGAGTCACGTGATTGGCAATGAATACATTAAAAATGCAGTAAAATATATGCAGATCTGAACCAATCTACTTTGTTTGCTGTACATCTGAGGGCAAGTAGAGCTTGCACTCAACTCTCATACTGTTTTGTAGGTGATTTCCCTTCAGGTTTCTTTGCCAAGTACTGTTTTGCATTCATTACTAAAACTCTGCGTGTGGCATCCAGCCTAGGCACATGAAGACTATAAAGGAATTAATATTAGCATCTTGTTGTCCAATGGCATGCTGAGAGGCATCACATTTGGCTCTCAGGTCAGTATAGCTCAAAGTAAAATATAATCAATTCTTCTCATAGGAAAAAAATGTAAAATTCCCTTGCCTAACACATAAAAGCAATTTTTGTTACATATGCACCAAACTGTATACTTAAATGTGTATTTTAGGATAGAAATAATATAAAGGCAATTTTAAGATAACCAATATATCTTACTTCTATAGATGTAGGCATATATATATACATACATATATATATATATATATATATATATATATATATATATATATATATATATATATATATAGTGTGTGTGGGGGGGGGGTATAGCCATCTTCCTGGTCAATGCCATCTTTTCATTTTACCAGAATTAGTTCATTTCCTTTTGTAGTGACAAGTCATAAGACTAAGCATTTGTTGTATCCATAATTATTTTTCTTTATGCCCTTTATGTCTTATCATTAACCATAATAACTGTGGAGGAAATGGTCTTACTGGCTTGTATGTACCCTCTATTCCATAAAAGTAGCAACTTAGAGTGTAGACCTCAGTAATCTCAGGCACCCCAAGAGCATAAGCTGAGTGTAAGGACAGAATAAAGCTTATAAAGATGGGAACTAAACAGGAATGGGTTATAACAATGACAAAGCTATAGGTTGCCCAACTGTGTGAAAGTCACTAAATAGAATCAAAAGCCTCCTTTCCTTTATTTAGCCATCCTCTGAACCCACATAAGTGAGTGAGACAATGAACTTATTTTCTCCAAATGCATGTCCTTGGGGCAGGGGGAGGTGTTTAGATAAACACATTCTAAAAAAAAGTTATTCTTAATGAAAACAAAATCCCTATTAAAACACAAACACCTGACATTAGGCTTAGAAATAAAATAAAACAGGATACTTATACATAAACTGAAATTCACAGGGCATGAGGGTAGCACTACTATATTACACGCTGTAAGGAGATGGTTCTAAAATCATGACTTTTATCTTCCCAGATGTCTGATGAAAGACGTAGCCATACGTAGCTCTAGGAAGAGTGAGAAGATGAAAGGACAGTCACGGACTAGCTGAGACCTTACTGCACCTATTCTATCTTGAACAGTTTTTCATAGTTTAGAATCATGTAATTGGGACTCATGTTTAATTTTTGGTAGCTTAATGACAGTCATTAATTCATGGTAACTATCTGCATATTTCAGTAGAATCTTTTCACTTCTGATAACATAGGTGACCATATCAATGACAGGATTCCTTTGAGAAAAGAATAAATAAGATGACTACATGAAGAAATAAATTATAGTTAGTAGGATTTTGTGACAGGAAAACATTGCACTAATACAAGCAGTTAACATCAGTGAACAACCCCATTAATCTTACATAATGGCTGCCAAACGTGGAGAAAAATGGACCAGACAGCTGAGTGCCGTCTTCATAATAATCCACTTCCCCACACTTTGATGGCATAGAGAAGGGAACTACAGAGCAGAATGTGACCCAGGCTTAGATTATCTACAATGCTGGAAGTGTTATGAATACCTTAAGTATTCCATTCTCACCATTTTTGTATTTATTTCGTGGACAAGAACAAAGCATGAAAGTTACTGTATAAAGGGTTCTTATGAACGCTGGAGGTGCAGGAAAAAAATGTTGAGGGGTCTAAAAGGAATTTATTATAGTAAGGTGCCAAAATAAAGAAATAGTGCACATGAAGACAAAGGCCCACTTAAAATTTGTATGAGGAGATCACTGTTACTTCCAGGGATGTGCACCAATAAAGTGAAAAAGCAAGACATAATTTCCACATTTACCGAGCTTTACTCCAGAGTGGAGTGGAACTACCGTAACCAAGGAAATGAAATAAATCGGTAATTACAGGTTATGAGAATTACTAAGAAGACAACAAAATAGCAACTATGCAAGCTTGCTTAAGTGCATACTGGGGGCCTTGGGGTGATGATGAATCCTACTTAGATTATGAGTAGACACAGGGCCAGAGAAAGCTTGTTAGGGAAAATTCTTTACATTAAGGTTTAAAGAAATATCAGCCAGTATCAGGAAGAGCACTAGTTGGAGAGCATTTCAAAGAATGAAAAAAAAAAAAACACAGAAAAATAAATTACTTACTGTGTTCCTGTGTTAAAGAGAGTGAATGGTAAAAGAAGAGAGGAAAGATTGTTGTGAGAACTCATTGAGGAGTATCATGCATTGCAGACTCTGTGGGATGGAATTTTCTATGAGCTACGGAGTACATATACTATTGTATACAACATTGTGTTCATGTTGAAATTCCCTTTCCCATACCTAGACTTAGTATCTCCTGCCTAGGGGAGGGTGCTGGCCCCTGTTGGTCTGCTCACCTAGATTAGATCAAGTAGACCAAATCAACTATTAAAAATTAGCATAGTGGACCTAATGCCATCGAAGTTGATACTATGCCTGATGTTGAAAATCCCCACACCTTCTCCTCCCTTTTGCTTAGCGGCAGGTATTGTGGCAACGTATTTATATGTTAAAGATCTTTGCAACTACTTTCAGCACATACATATTCTGAACCCTGGGTTCACAAATGCAAATGTGCTCTCCACATTTACACAGGACAGTTCTTTTTTTTTTTTTTTCCTATCTTAACATCTTCAAATACAAAGTCTTGAATATCATTCTGACCTGCCAAAAAAAAAGGTCTCACTCTCCCATGATAAGTAGCTTAAAATAATTTTTCTTGAAAAGGGTAGGCAGTGAAAGGTAGATGTGTATTCTTTTCTGTACTAATGCATTTGGATCTGGCTTTCAGTATGTTTTCTGTAACCCAAGCTTTAAAGGGAGTAATTCAAGTTTCTCTCCCAAAAGAGAAGCTGTTTGTGTAGCAGCTTTTACTAAATAATATTAGATGGAAAAAACAGCTTGTCTTCATCAGTCGAATGAGAACAAGGAATCTTTGGCTTCCTGGTGGAGATGCCATAACACACATTAGACATTTTAAATAAATTAATACTTTTTGAGATTTTAATATAGCCATAGAAATTCTCCCTTTCCTTTCTTCCCTTCAATATAACAAATATATCCTGCCTTGTTCTTTTTCAAACTCATGGTCACGTTTTCTTTTTTTAATTTAATTTTATTTTTTTAACTTTTTCTTGTTAATCACTATAACATACATATATGTACATATACACATATATATAAAACACATTAAATACATAATTACAACATGCTCAGTGTGTATGTTGCTTATATATATCTAAGCCCTGGAATTATTGTGAAGGAGGAACAGGAGCAGTGCACAAGCAAGAGACAGAAGACATTTATTGTGAGATTGTGTCTTTTAAAATGTCAAGAGCTACACCCGTAGTCTTATCCCTATGACTACCTAAACACGAACTGAGAGCACTAGACCTTTGAAGAGGGTACTTTTGCAACCAGATCGTTTCCCAGGGACGGTGTGATAATAAAAAGCATCATAATCTTTTATTCAGAAAGAAGGTTATATTGCATCCTGTAAACATCAGCAAAATGTGTACACTGCAAAGCAGAAAGTCAGATATATATATATATATATATATATATATATATATATATATAAAATAAAAATGATTATTTAAACATCTTATATAACACTAGTTTCTTCAAGGATATTAGATACATATTAAATAAATTAGATGAATACGGTAATTAGCAATAGATCATACTCACAGAGGTAGCACAAGTGTCAATTTACAGGCCCTCTATAACACAGAACATTAACAGAAGTGTAGAAAACACTGTGTGTGTTAGCCAAAGTACCATCAGAAAAAGCGTTGATATTTTTTGAGTTACAACCAAATAGCTGAGTCATATATTTGTAGTTATAAAAAAAATATGGAATTCAGAGGAAGGAAAGCAGGCTACCAAGAAGAGACTTGATACCCTATGAGCATATCCAGGGGGAGGAGGTCCCCCTCAGTCACAGTCATAGGGGAGGGGAGTAAGGAGAAAATGGGAGGGAGGGAGGAATGGGAGGAGACAAGGGATGGGATAACAATTGAGATGTAATATGAATAATTAATAAAATATATTTAATAAAATAAAATAATACGGAACTAACTCTTTAGCTCTTTAATGTAGAAGAAAGGAAAGCAAATGTGAACAAGGCAGAGAGAGGCCAAAGATTCATTTGTATTATAAGCCATCCGTGTGCCTCTCCAAGCTCGGTTACCAGTGTTTTTAGTAATTTTGAAAATCTGTTTAGTTTTGCTTTCTTGAGAATACTTGGTGTCTGAATGAGTTTGAGAACGTGGCTAAAGAAATTTGGTAAATTTAAAAAAATGCTTAAGTATATAACAATGGATGTCATAAATTGCTGGGTTTATATTACGTAACAAAATTTTCAAAAGAAATAAGAGCCTTGAAATTCAGGAGAGTTTGGATTCAGTTTGATGTACACACAGTATGAATTACAGCTACCCGCTTGGTAGAAAAACACCTTGACTTTATATAAACTGGATTCGTTCCAGTGGCATGATTGCTGATGAGATTTTATAGGCAGATATGCCTTAGCAAGACTGAACATTTTTGTCAAAAGTGTAAACACAGCTAATGCTGCAGCCATTTCTCTTAAGAGAGGAAAGTGAAAAATACCACTGCTTTGTGAAATTCCATAAATGAATGAACACAGATATTTCACATTATATTATCATAGTGTGTTTTGTTTTGACAATATGTACTGACTGTGAGAATAAACATTGAAGGGGAAATAGGAAGGCATGCCCATGTCTTCCCTCTTTGATCCCTCAGTATTCATTTCAATGTAGAATGGAATACTTTTATTTTTAATTGAAGTGACTGATCTTGCAGTATTCTGCATTTAACCTTAAACTCCACTGTTTGCTCCAATTAAGTGAACCAGGTATAACCGACAAGTACAGAGGGACTCCAAGCATTACATGTAGCTGAAAAAGCAAAGGATGAAGAAAGTGAGATCTAATATGGAGGGAAAAACAGAAGAGCAGAGCAGAACTTCTGTGTCTGCAGTGTGACTGGCAATGCCTCCAGGCTATATTAACACCGGCCTTGGCCACACCATGCCTTAGTGCGTTGCTGCAGAGCAGAATACCCACAATCCACTTGGCTCACATTACCCTCCCTGCCCCCTTCACACCTTTAAAATGCTAGCCATCATACCAGTGATGACTACAAGCTCCTGGGCATCACTTAGAATCATGCTGAGTATTCCTAGGATTCACCTTTGTATACAGTTTATAATTTTTCATAGGGAATACATTGTAGTTTCACTTTAGAATCGAAAAAATCATTTTTCCTTTTGAGCATCAAATTGGATTTTACATAGCAAGTCCGTGTCATTTTCCTTTTACAATTTCAAACTAGCCAATATACATCGTTGAATTAATTCTTGTAATTAAATGCATCGATTGCCCAGCCTTTTGCTGTTGCTGCTGGTTTAATGTATTCTCCAAAGCCAGCTGGTCCTTGTAGCATGCTTCAAATAAAGCTGCTTGTTGGACGTAATAAAACTCACTAAAAAAGCAATGGAAATTTGAGCTCTTAGAGATCAGTTTTTATTTTGGTGATGCACTAAAAAACACAGCATCCCTAGAAGTACCCTTAGTGGATTTGCTTCTCCTCTTACACTCGTTAATCCTTGAAGTTTATGTACTTCAAACATTTCTAAGAAAATGGTAGGGAGGCCTGATGGCACTCAAAGAAGGAATAAGCAGGCTACCAAGTTGAGACTTGATAGCCTATGACCACATAGTGGGGGAGGAGGTCTCCCTCAGTCTTAGACCTAGGGGAGGGGAATAGGGTGAAAGAAGAAGGGAGGGAGGAATGGGAGGATACAAGAGATGGGATAACAATTGAATTGTAATCTGAGTAAATTAGTTAAATAAAAAAAAAAGAGGCACTAGAGTTTGTGTGAGTGTCATACCCCACTCTCCACTCAACTGTGGAGAATGTTCTGTCCATTGGCTAGATCTGGGTAGGGGTTTAAAGTTTACTGCCTGTATTGTCCTTGGCTGGTGCCTTGGTTTATTTGACCATGTCCCCTGGAGGGGGAGACCTGGTGGCACGCAGAGGAAGGACAGCAGGTTACCAAGAAGAGACTTGATACCCTATGAACATATACAGGGGGAGGTAATCCCCCTCAGGAACAGTCATAGGGGAGGGGAATAAGGGAAAAATGGGAAGGAGGGAAGAATGGGAGGATACAAGGGATGGGATAACCATTGAGATGTAACAATCTATAATTCTTAAGGCTAATGTTCATAAGACATGGGGGAATACATTTGAAAATGTTTGACAGACTAGGTTTAAAAACAAGACAATATCAAATCTCGTTATTTTATAGGATAAGACATATAAAACCATAATAAACGACAAAGGAGACTTGGGTGCTCCTAATCCTATCTACAGGAAGAAGTGGTGATGTGCTGGAGAATAATTTGTCACCTCTACCACATCTACTTTAAACCCTCCTTCTCTAATATGGTGAAAACTTAGCCAAGTCTGGCATTTGTTCAAACCTCAACTAGCATCTATGGTTATTAATATAATACCTTTCTACACCTTTTTATTTTCCATTATCAAAGTATATTATAACTGGAAATAAGTAGCAGTAGCAGTATTCTCCAGAGATGAGGCCCCTAAATGGTTGTCTGGTCAGCACTAAAAATACATACATGCATCACTCAGTGGACTCAGTAGATTGTATTTATATATCTATCCTCCCCTCTCTCTTTCTTTGTTTCCGTCTGTCACTCTCTCTTTTGCACACACACATGTGCACACACACACACACACACAGAGACAGAGACAGAGAGACAGAGAAAGAGAGACACAGAGACAGAGAGCGACACAGAGCCAGTGATAGAGAGAAATTAAAGAAAAGAAGCCTTGGATACAAGAAATAATAATGAGAAGATGTAATTATATTTTAAATAATTTAAAAAATAGAATTTGTCATTGAGTGCTACAAACCATGAACAGAGTCTCATACATGTTAACTGACTTCACATCAGTGACTGTTCTCAAAAGCACCTGTTGCTTATCATACCAAATAGACAACACAACTGCTTTTCTAAGCCTCAGCCTCATCACTCAGCTCACAGAAACACTTAAAATCTAAAAACCTAGAAACGTGCCTTTCTGTTTACACAATCCTTATGTATAAATCCCCATATGAAAACATTTCTTCAAACTCAATCCAGTGCCACTTGCAACACCTTTTTTACATCCTATTTTTCTATGAGGTCCTTTGTACACTATCCTATAATAACGTCTAACCTGGGTCTCCTTTCCTCATTCAGCAGTCAGGACATCTCCTAACTCTTTTCTTCTGGTCATATGAACTCATTATGTATCCATTCCGAGGAGCCCGCCCTATCCTGAGTTGCACTGAGCCATCATGATGCTAATATAAGTCATTGTTCGCTAGTCACAAAAAATATCCAAAGCTGGAGGAACTAGCATCCTAACATCACATAGTGAGAAAAATTCCTTAAGCCAAATGTGAGAAAACTGTGTGTGTGTATGTGTGTGTGTGTGTGTGTGTGTGTGTGTGTGTGTGTGTGTGTGTGTGTATGTGTGTGTGTGTGTGTGTGCTCTTAATATGAACATGGCCTTTAACTAACTTGATATAAATTTTTAATAAAGGTGATTTTTTGTTCTCTTATACAATTATAAATGAGTACATGACCTACTTAATTAAATGTCATTTTATAAGCACTGCAATTATGAATACATTTGGATTTTAGAAGACAGAATGAGGCAGGCAAGAAGATAATGACTATTGGCTAAAAATAATCTAAGTATAAAGAAAGTGAGTTACCTATATATACGGTATTCCTAAAAATTATAAATGGATGTGGTTAATGTAGAAATGTAAGTATAATGTGGATATGTTATTTCCATTTTAGAAGTATCTGCATCTGAATATAAACATTAATGTCTCTCCTGACTGCCTTAGTTAATAGGCACATGCTTTAGGATGTAACAGCAACAAAAGGAATGATGTGTATTTCCCTTGATTTGGGGATAAGAATGTTTCTTCCCTGCTCTATTTATGTAAATAATGAGATTCTGAAATAAACAGAGAGGATTTTCCGGCTGCACATCAACCGTGCCTGAAAGCAAAGCACCATGACAGGCACATAATCTTTAGACTCTAGTAAATACAGACGCAGAGGGTGGAAACCAAAAACAGCAGACAGAGTTAAAAGAATCTGGCTCTACCCAGGAAAGTCATTGTGCCCTCTATGACTCAATTTGTTGGCTATTTGGTTGACTTTCATCAGCTAAAAATTAAGGAAGTTTCCTCATTCTACATCTAAAATACTGTTCTTAGAAGGAATTATACCCACTTATTGTACTGTGGTCGGAACACAATAATATATACATGCCCTCCTTTGCAATTACCTCCACTTGAAAGTAATTTGACATTCTGTTTATAAAACATGCAGGGTTTCTTTTGTGACACTAGTGTTTAACATAATTCTAAGGGATTCAAACAGATATGACTGAGACAGTTAGGTGTTTCTACACTCTTCAAATTCAAGAAGTGTGTGTTTGAAACAACACTATTCAAAAGATTGCCCCACCCACAACAATCACACAATCCCAACTGTAGCAGGAGCAACTCAGAAGCAACCACTGACACTGGTGATTTGTGGCATCATGCAGAGACCTTTGAAGAAAATTTAAAAACTTATTAAATTTCATTCCCCAAACTTCATCACTCTATCTAGGATTACTTTTTTGAATTTTCTGAGAGTAATAATAGTTGTAACCTTTGTCAAGAGGCAATTTGTCCTCAGCAGAGCCAACCTTCTTTTCTCTGAACCCTCTCACCCCAGGGAACAGCTCTTGCTGCACACAGAAGACAGAGGTGGGAATATGGGAGGACTGCATCTTGTTTGTCACTGTTATCAAACGCCAGCCTGGGGGTTTCCCCAGCAAGATTTCTAAACCACAGAGCAGCATCAGCCTCTCCTGAAGAAACCTTTTGTGTGCAAGCCGAGGTTGAACAGCATGCTTTCTTTCTAGGAGAAAAATGAGTGTGTCCCTTCCATGTTGGTTGCAGCACAGAGCCATCCTTTGCAGCCTTGGCAGCATGGATACAGATATTCTGTCTTCCTCAGGTTGTCTGGATTTAATTGAGAAAACAAAATGTATCTTGCTCACTACAAGAAAACAATACTAACATCCATCGAAACTGAGTTGTACAGAATAAATTAAGCGCATCAGATGGACTCTTCATTGGTTCTTGCAAGATATTTTGAAAGTGCAAAATTTTTATACAAACATCAAAAATGTAACATTTTGCAGAATATGCTCTCCAAATGCAAAAAAAAAAAAATCTGAGAGAATGTTTTAGGGTATGAATGGTGATAGACCCAATACTTGAGTCCAGTTTCTAGTAATTTTGGTCAAAATTATGGGGGATTTATCAATATCTGTTTTTAATATAAAAACAATGTAAATGGCTTCATAGTTTAAAATTATTAAAAATACATTTATTGTGAGTAAGCAAATCAAATAAAAAATTAAATAAAATATGTGGCTGCAAAAGGTTCACATTTGCTTCAGTGTTATGTTTCTTAATTCTGAAAATCTTCTAATTCTAATATGTTTCTTCCCTTTGAATATTTTGTGATCTCCAGATCTGAATAAATGACTTTAAAACACTGACTTTAGCCATGGCAGATATGCTAAGAGATGAAATATAGAAGGTGACTATTTATATTGAAAATATGATTATATGGTTCATTTGTCATTTGCTGATTTACTCTTTGTCTCATTGAGGGAATTGTTCAGGAAAAAAAAGCCATGTGATTTTTTAAAAATTGAAAAGGAAAACCAAAGGAATTTCTTGCAAGACAGAGCCTAGAGCATTTGGCAACATCAAATAAAACCCCTGCAGCATGTTCTCCCCATGCTGTGCCTTTGTACACTCATTTCAGCCTGTGGGCACATTTCCCATGGCACACAAAAGGTTTCAGAGCCATGTTGATAGACATAAACACATATGGATTGCTCATTTGCCTTTCCATCTAAAAAGTCTCATACAAATTCCCATAAAGTTGATTTTATTTGAAAACAAATTCTCAGAAGTCAAATATTATTTTGACCAGACTGGGTTTTTGTTTTTGTTTTTGGTTTTTTTTTTGGTTTTTTTGTTTGTTTGTTTGTTTTTTTGGTTCCTTAGATAGAAGTCAATGACACAGTATGCTTGGTTAGTCATAATAATTAAAGACTAGTCACACACTTACATATATGAACACGTCAGCAGTTAGACATACAAATTTATCTATACACATGTCTATTTTTTACTATTTCCCTCTCTTCCTCTCTCTCTCTCTCTCTCTCTCTCTCTCTCTCTCTCTGTGTGTGTGTGTGTGTGTGTGTGTGCATATGTGCATGTGTGTCTGTGTGTGTGTGTGTATGTCTATGCATGTGGTGTATACATGTGCATACATGAAATGGATTTCAGGCATCTACCTCATTCACTATTTATTGATTTAGATAGATAGATTGATAGATTGATAGCAGAAAGTAACTGCTTGAGCTGGACTGTCTGGAAAGTCAACATCAGGGATCCACTTGTCTGTGAGACCCCCAGATTAGGACTACATTACCTGTCACTGCACTGTGCCAAGAATTTTACAAGGGAGCTGGGGACCTGACCTCAGGTCTTCATGCTTGCCTTGTGTGGTATTTTGAATGAGAAATGCTCCCCAGCCGCCCCCCCCCCCTTAGGCTCAGGCCTTTGCATCCACGTTGGTGTCACTGTGTGCAAGTTTATGTAATACTGCATGCTGGACAACTATGTCCCAGGGAATGGACTTCAGGATTTGTCATCTTTCAGCCACTTTTAGTTTATGTTTTTTGCTTCCTACTTGACTCTCAACTTGTGAGCTCTCGGCGTCCTGTCTCTCTACCATGTGGACTCTTGCTATCCTTCTCCACCAGCAATACAGGGATCTTATCCCTCAGGAACCATTACATCCAAGTTCTTTCTTCTTCAAGCTGCAGGTAAATGTTTTATCACAGCAACAGTAAAGGCACTAATATACATTACAAACAATTTATTGACAACCATTTCCCACCCCCATCTCTATTTTTAGATTTTCTTATTTTGTGTATCTTTAGCTTTCTTGTCTTTGGCTTAATTTAGATATATGAATGTATTTTTTTTTTCATTCCAGAATTTTAAGTTAATTAAAATAGGTTATTCTTATAGGTTCATCTGCATAATTACCACATATATATATATATACATACATATATATACATACACACACACATTCCAGTGTATAAGACAACTTTTTAATGCTGAAAAATCTGTGTCATGGTTGAGGGTCACCATTTTTTCTTTTTTATTTAAGTAATGTATTCAGATTACATCGAAGTTGTTTTCCCCTCACTTGTATCTTCCCATTTCCCTCCTCCCTCTTTCACCCTATTTCCTTCCCTTAGGTCTGTTACAGAGGGCCACTTCCTTCTCCACCATATGATCACAGCCCATCAGGTTTCATCCTGGTAGCCTTCTTACCCTTCCTCTGAGCATCACCAGACCTCCCCACCAAGGGGGAAGTGGTCATCTTATATGCCAGGAACTTACCTGCCTCTTGCTTCCCCTTGTTTCATATGTCTGGCACAGAGAGTGAGGGGTGCCATGATTCCCCAGTGAGTCCAGTGAGTACGAAGCAGGGAGGAGCAAGATGCACACATCTTCCTGTACCGTGAGGAGAAAACTGTGAGCGTGGATTGGCTCTCCACAAAAGCCTGCCCATTCGACTCAGAGGGCTCTGGTCTTTAGGTTGAGTGTGCCTCAAACGGGCAGTACAGGCTGGCACTCGCTGTCTGCTGGCATTTAATAAAGCGCCTGGCTGTGTGATACCGGACTACAAATAGACACACACACCCAAGTCGGCGGCTGCACAGGGTATGCAATGGAGGATGGGTAGTCTTATATTGCAAGTATATTCCAAACTCAATATTTTAACTGGAAAAGTTGAGGGGGTCATCTTATATGCCCAGTAGTCTTATATTTTGGAAATTTCAGTAGATTACAGAAATTAATGTAGTGTCCTAACATAAACAGTACTATTTCAGATACTACAACCTTTCTCCATGTCACATACATTCAACTATTTGAGGCAAGATACAGAAATTTTTAAATAATTTTATATATTTATTCATGTATCCTATAGGAGAGTCAGTCATTGTGGTTCTATATTAGAAAAAAAGTGGTCATGCATTAAAACTACAAAAAGTTATTTGAAAACTTTTATAATGGCTCTCTGCAATTAAAGTCTAATTCATCAATGATCTTTTTCATGAAACATGAAGCAAACCTAAGTATATCTGGGCTTCCCGTCATGAATATACCTTACCGACGCCTATATCTTTGGAGTAAATATTCTATTATTAAAAGGCTCACAGGTTTTGTGTTTTTACTGAGTGTAAACCAAGTGGATACTCCACAGGTGCCTCACTTCACTGCTGGTTTGACAGCACATATTTTATTTGTTTTTCCACACCCAACAGAGAGACCCAGCAGTGTTAGAGTAATTGAGTCACCAAAAAACAATGACTACTGATTTACCTTTATTTAGAAGTTCAAGTTCCCAAACAAACAATAATGCATGTTTTAAGTATTATCAGAAGCCCCCAAAATATGTGTATAAAAAATAAGATCTTTGTCATTTAAAATGAGTTGTTGAAATTTTAATGAAAGTCCATCTAATAAGGAGAAGCGAAATATATACTTTGTGCCATTTGTACCTACAGAGAGTAAAGAATCAAATCTAGGCCCTTACGTATAATTTTATATAATGTTTCGATGAAGGGAGCAATAATTAATGAGCTTCAAAAACAGTATAGAAGCAGACACCGCAGATACAAACTCTGAGCACAACTGGGAGCATTATTTGACAGCAGCATTTGAATTATTTGAGGGAAACTAAGAAATTATGAAATGAGCAATAAAAAAGGGCATTTTCCTTTTTAGTTTAAGAGTCAGCATTTTAAAATTTGTTCACTTTGCGTCCTAATTTTAGTCCGCTCCTTCATTGCCTCCTGATCCTGCCCTCCGTCCCTCATACCCTCTCCCTTCCTCCCGTAGTGATCAGAAAGATCAGAAAGGGGAGCCCTCCTCCCTTACTGTCTGACCTCAGCCTATCAAGTCTCATCTGGACTGTCTGTATCCTCTTCCTCTGTGGCCTGGCGAGGCTGCCCACTAGGGGGAAGTGATCAACAACATGTGGGGACCAGAGTCCATGTCAGAAGTAGTCCCCACTCCCCATAATAGCGGACCCATATGGAGACTGTGCTGCCTATCTACTATATCTAAGCAGAGGCTCTAAGTCCTCACTATGCATGGTCCTAGGTTGGTGTATCAGTCTCTGGAGCATGCCCCCCCCCTCCCCGGACAAATTTGTTGGCTCCATTGGTCTCCTTGTGGGGATCCTGACCTCTCCAGGTCCTTCTGTTCCCCAACTCTTCCATAAGACTCCATCAGCTCCATCCAGAAGTTTGGCTGTGAGCCTCAGCTTCTGCTTGGATCTCCTGCTGGGTGGAGTCTTGCAGAGGACCTCTATGGTAGGCTCCCTGCCTGTTCTTTCTCTTCAACTACTTCCTGTATCTATTCTATTTTTCCCTTGAGTAAGAATTAAGCATTTTTCCTAGTGTTCAAACTTGTACAACCACTTTGAAAATCAATCTGTCACTTTCTCAGAAAATGGGGAATAATTCTACCTCAAGACCCAGCCATACCACTCCTGGGCATATGCCTGAAAGATGGTCCACCACACAAGGACATTTGCTCAGTTATGTTCAAAGCAGCTTTATTCACAGTAGCCAGAATCTGGAAACAAGCTAGATGCCTGTCAACCAAAGCATGGATAAAGAAACTCTGGTACATTTATACAATGAAATACTACTCAGCTATTAAAAACAAAGAAATCTTGAGAAATTTGCAGACAAATGGATGGAACTAGAAAAGATGACTTGAGTGAGGTAACCCAGACCAAGAAGGACATACATTGCATATACTTATTTATAAGAAGATATTAACCACATAATACAGGTTAACCACACTACAAACAGAGATCTAAAGGGCATTTTCTTGACACCAAGGAGGCATTGGCTAAAACTCAGTTTTTGAAATCAACTAAAATGATTTTGTAGCCCCGTTCATGTTACTTATATTTCTCTCTAAAATCATTCAATATTCTTTGATTCTTTCCACCTGGTATTAATTAAAAGATAATTGTTCTATTTTTAATGTCATATTGCTGAATGTACACACACAGTTATTATTAGCATAGGAAATTATTACCTCTATGTGAAAGATCAAACTTTGACAGGGTTCCCTAGATGTGCACATAGAGCTAAATGTTTAATTAAGTGCCTGAAGTTCTTTTCTCAAGGGCTCAGGATGCAACATTACAGTACTATTCTCTGTTGAATTGTAAGGTGTAATGTCATGACCCCACTTCTAAGGGGGAGAAAGTGAACTCTAAAAGAATTCAGTCACATTGTACCTTAAAGTTTCCAGGAAGATAGGTAGGCAGTAATTAGGATCAAATAATCAAACAGAAGGGAAGGACTTAGACTTTTATTTTTTACTTTAGAAATGAGAACTAGGTGTCAAATTCCCTGAGGGGCACATGAGATGAAACTATGGTTTCTGTCATGGCTGTAACCTACTCAGCTCAACTGTATCCCTGAGAAGGTAGCAGTAAGGAGTACACCTTATACAGGTGTTGCAAGGGTTAACTACAAATTATCTCACATCTCACTACTCTTTTGAGAGCTGTATAAAGCTTGTAGTATCAAAAATGAAATTAATATGTACTTTATCCCAAGCACTGCGATAGACAGTTTTTTTTTACTATTTTCATTTATTTCCCATTTTTAGGTTGAGATATTGAGTCATAACACTTAAGTGATTTTAATTTTTCATTTGGGCTGAAATAAGAGTATTAAATTCTAATCATTCCAGCTGAAAAACTCACTATTACATGTTTTCTTGGTTGTAAAAGAGTATATTGAAAGCATATTTTCTATCCTACAGAAGTACATCTTTATCATTATAGACAAACAAGCTACTTAGCTAACGTTTTTCTGAAAAGATACTTAAAACATACTTTCAAAGAATCTCTGAAGACTGAATATCCATACGTAAAGGGTAATAACTAGATTCCTCCTCTTTTCACTCCAAAAAAGTTAATTGAAAATAGATCAAGGGCTTTAATATATGACTTGAAATTGTGAATGCCCAGGATGAAATGGTACAAGAAATACTCCCAGGCAGAAACATGACTTTCTGACTCCTAAAGCTCAGGAAACAATAGCAAGAATGGACAACTGGTGTTTTATGAAATTCAAAATCTGCATAGCAAAAGAAACAATCTGCACAGTAAGGAGATGGCTACTCATTAAAATTAACCCAGTCTTAACGCCAAGAATATATAAAAAAGCTCAAAGCTTGAACAGCAAACCACACGACTAATCCAGTCAACAGAGAGGCAAATGAATGGAACCCATAGGTCTCACAAGAAATGGAAATGGACAATAAATACGTGACAAAATGTTCAATACCCTGAGTCAGCAGGGAAGAGCAAATCAAAACTCAATTCCAATTCTATCTTAACCCAAACAGAATGGCTGTTTACAGAGAGAGCAAGCAACAGATTCTGAGGAAAATGCACACCTAAGAAAACCTCTTTCTATGGCTGATGGTAACGTAAGTTAATGCAGCCATGATAAAAAGTAGCATCAGGTCCCTCAAAAGCTAAAACACAACTGCTGTATGGTCCTGTGGTGCCAATGTTGTGTATATAGCTGAAGTCAGAATACAACAATATTATACATTGATATTTTAAGATATTTCTTCATAGCAAGTTATAAAAGCACCTGAGTATTTTGATAGAACAAAGGAAAAATGTATGTATGTATATTATTCAGGGTCAAAGATTATACCATTTGCAAAAAAACAGATAAAATCATCATTTAAGTGAAACAAAATTAAGAAAGAAAAACACTGAATGTTACCTAATTATATGTAAAAAATAGATTTTATTGTAATTAATTCAGATTGCATCCCAATTGTTTATCCCCTCACTTGTGTTTTCCCTTTCCCATCCTCTCTTCCTCTTTCTTTCATCCTACTCCTCTCCCCTAAACCTCTGATAGAAGGGGACCTCCTCCCCCACCACATGACCACAGCCGAGCTGGTCTCATCTGGACAGCCTGCTTCCCTTTCCCCTGCTGCTGGCTTGGCCTGTGCACCTAGGGGAAGTGATCAAACTGGATTTGGAGAGTAGAGGGATGGATGTAAGGTGGAGGAGTAAAAGAAGTGAGAGGGGCAATTGTCATAAAAGACTGCATATGAAATGTATACTTGTAGAAGATTCATAATGAAACATTTTTTATTCAATTAACATGTTAATAAAACTAAAGGATATTTCAACCATGTTATCAGTAAACTCTTTTACTATAACTTTGTCGTCCCATAAGATTTTACGTTTTGTTTTGTTTTTTTTTTTACAGAATCTAGGCTATGTCTTGATTAAAAAGATCCCTTGAGCCTACTTCCCTTTTTGCTTTGCATGGAAGAAGTCTTAACCACACACCTATAGCTGGCAGCATGTAAGGTGGCTCTGGCTTCTGAAACACTGCAGATACATACGCGTTTTCAGTTGTTTGTCTTTTGTATCTCACTAACTTTATGAATTGATTTTTTCCATAAGGTTTCTTACGGTTTACCAACTGGTTAGCTTAAGTTGTCATTTCTAATTATAAATAGAAATACTTTAAAAAAGAAAGTCATTTGAGACAATGATTGTATATTTAGGCCTACATATGATAGTGACATGTATACTATGATTTAGAACCTTTCATTCCATTTCTGTTAATGTTATAATTATATAATATTGGTTATTTTTCATTTCGGACTGATTGTGCAATTCACAGAGGTTTTTAGTATGTAAAGGAAGTAAAGAGTTACAGTAAAAGTGTCATCACTAAACTTACATTGGACACTAAATTGATATGAAACTGGCTCATCAATTACTATTGCTTTAATTTGTTTTTCCATATTTTATATTTAATGATCAATGAAATGTGGGAGAAGTAACCTTTCTCTCAACAATACTATTAAGTACATAAAACAATTGATGACTATTTAAATTATGCTCTGATGATCTTCAAATATCACAGAGGAACTGATATCTTATGAACTCAGGTACATTTTTAGTACGCATAATAATTAGGCTTTCTTAATTTCTAAAGGCACTTTAGCCAAACAACAATTCTTGTTCCAGCTCCTTTCCCTGAGCACCATAAAGCACCATTTGAAATATGATATACTTTTAATTAGAAAAATGTATCAATATGACATCTAATTTCTAAGAACAAGAAATGACAGTGTAGTGCACAGATAGTTGTCCAGCCACAGATTCTGTAAGTGAACACTGTTCTCAGGGACAAAGGTCACTGCCCTTGTGTGCTTTAGTTTTCTTCTTATGATGTATGAACAGCATAGCTGTAGGTATGTGAAACACTACTTCATTATCTCTTTCATCATTTCTTTGAAAGACAAAAGAAATGGTTTCCTCAGTAAGATTAACCAGCTACAACATAAAAATTTCATAATGTTTCATAGACATGTGGTGACCAGAGCTTATGATAGAGTTATACAGGAACACACTGATTTGCACAGACATTTGTATGTTCTGATTTCATTTCATTGATTAATAAGGATGTACATGTACAGTGAGTGCATGTTCTGTTAAAGAATGTTTTTTGTACTCCTTTCACTCTAATTTCTTGTCAAATCACATTTTAGAAGGAACACTTGAGTAATGGCATGGTAAAGCACAACTCATCTCTTGTGAATTATTTAACTTCTCTAGGGATCAATTTCAACAATATGGAGGAATAGGCAATCTTCAGAGTCCTCGGCGTTGCATCCTATAGTTCTCTGCAAGTTTGCTTTATGAGATGAATATGTAAAGGTCTTTATTGTTATGTAATCCCACTTATGTGCTGTATTTAAAGGAAGCCTATTGCTTGATTTTTAGATTTGCGACAGACATAATTGTTTTAATGAATAAGATGTGAACTCACAATAATATTATGTTTATCTTAAAATTTATGCAAAAACTGAACCGATTAGATTGTGACCATAGAAGATATTGCATAATTTAAAAATGATTTTAAAGAGTCCTGTCTTTTATCAAAAGTGACTCTCTCAAATATCATTTTTTTCCTTAAAGTGAATTAATTCCAATGATTATTGTAGCTAGAAGATGGGGCTGGAGAGATGGCCAGATATGTAAGTTGCTTTGCATATATGAAGCCCTTAGTTGAAATACCCAGTATACATGTACAGCCAGAGGTGGTGGCACACATCGGTGCTTCTATGGGAAACTTGGGGGTGAGGACAGGAGAACCCCTGGAAACTCAAGACGCTGGAGACCTGTGCAAACAGCAGCAAGTAAGATACATTAAGGCTAGAAGTGACACCTAGATGTCCTCTCTCTCTCTCTCTCTCTCTCTCTCTCTCTCTCTCTCTCTCTCTCTCACACACACACACACACACACACACACACACACACACACACACACGGAGAGAGAGAGAGGGAAAAAAACAGGGAGTCAGAAACAGAGGTAGAAAGACAGAGTGAAACAAAGACACAGAGATACAGAAACAGCCATAAGAGTTCATTCTTTGAACTCTTACATGGATACATACCATTAATATAATCATATATTTTAAGGAAGAAAAATTTACAGTTATAGTGACAGAAGACAGGAATAAGTAACTCATTTTTTATTTAAAATACATGACATAGAGTAACTAGGTTTGTCCTCTAAGATATTGGGCCTATTCTTTATCAGAACAGACTAAGACATGAATTTTGTTAGTGTAGTGGCATACATTTTAAAACTAAAACAGTGAGTGGAGCGTATATTTCTGTCACTAGTATATTAATTAAACTAATTAAAAGCAGCATTTTCCTGTTTCCTTCTAACAAGACAAACCATGATTTTTCAGTGACTGATAATTATAGTAATCTCACAGAGGTCTTTTTAAGTCTGCTACTTTTGTTTCATTTCACCCACGCCTTAAAAAAATATAGAGGTTACACTAGTAAGCTTTGCATGTTATACCTTCCCAGTGAAAGCATCAACAAAGAGCAAGTTCTCATCAGGACAAAACCCAGAAACTGCACTGAAGAAGGTAACGTCTGCCCCGTGTGAACAATTCCATGCACTCTTGCTTCCCCTCTTTGAAGTGCGTGTCAATTCAAATTACACTGGTTTAGGGAAGTGGGGCGCACACAGTAAGTTTTCCTCTCTGCTCCATGGCCTCACCAGCTAGCTATGAGAACTCATGTGGACAATGTGCCGAGACAGATGTTTTAAAATAACCAAATTCTATTTCCTCTTCTCAATGAGATTTAAGCATCCTCTCTTGAAGGACCTAGAGGTGACGGAAGGTCCACAGAAGGTCACCAGAGAGAACTAACCAGGGCCCAGAGGGGCTTGTGGAGAATAAAGCACCAACCAAGAACCATGCATGGACTCTACACAGGCCCCCTTCAAAGATATAGCCAATGGGAAGCTCCGGCTTCATGTGGGTCTCCTAGTAAGGAGAGCAAGGGCTGTCTCTGACATGGACTCTGTTGTCTATAGTTTGATCACGGATCCCTGCCAGGGCTGCAGCACCAGGCGACAGGGGAAGAGGTTGTACTCAGTCCTGATGCAATTTGATGAGCTGGGGTGGGTTGGGGGGACCTTCCCTTTTCTGAGCAATAGGGCAGGGGGTTGGGGAGAGTTGGAAGGGAGGGTGGGACCGGGAGGAGAGGAAGGAGGGGGCTATTGCTGGGATGTAAAGTGAATACGTAAATAAAAAAATTTTAAGTAAATAAATAAATACCTTAAAAATAAATAGAATAAAATTATCAAATTCAAGTTTCAGTTCTTTGCAGATTAGATCGAAAGCCAAAATAACTGATTTGGCAATCAATTTTTTTCTGAAGTAAAATCTAACCTTTAATTGACATCACAGAACAAATGAAGCAGAGCAAATATGTCTGGTTTTAGAAGTGAGTAAAGGTCACAATTAATTTTCCTTTACCTTTTCTATAAATATGCATCAAGATTCTTACTGTCACCAAAATGTCATAAGTCAAGCAAGATGATTCAACTTACAATTAAATTATATAATTTGTTTTATTAAACATATGGTAAAGACAGAATATGAATTATGGGTGAGAAAAGGAAGATGTGAGAGCTAGAACAACAGAGTTGTTGGTGTTATTACTTCTAAGCAATGCTGAGGAGAGGACAGAGGTTCTCTGTGGAATGATTGCCATCCTCAGAGTTCCATCCTAACTGATGTGAATTAATAAAAGAGCATACTGTAAGGGAGCTTTTAAATAAGTAATTACTTTATCTATTTGAACTATCCAATCATTTCTTTTGATTATAAATGAAATAAATCGGTTAGATCACATTAGAAAAAATAAAAATAACCGAAGTTTCCTGGTTTGTAACGTTTTTAGCTTTTAAAATGTTGTGCTTACAAATGTTCGTATCTGGTCAAGAGGAGTCTTCTGCCTTATTGTGTTTATGATTAAGTAAGGAGGATGTGAGAAAGGGACTCTCAGTAGATGCTAGGAATGCTTGCAGACACAGGCTGTTCCAGTTCCATTTCTGTTACGATGATAAAATGCCCTAGCCAAAACATCTAGACAAGGAAAAGCTTCGTTTGGCTTACATTTCTAAGTTAAAGTCCATCAATTCAGGAAGGTAAAGGGAGGAGGACCTTGGGCATCCAACCACATTCTTAGCTCTCTTCTCATGTGCTGATCAGGGCCTCCTGCCTTGGGAATGAAGGGCTGGGTCTTCTACATCAACTGAAATCAGGACAATTTCTCACAGACAAACCCACAGGGCAATCTGAAATAAATACATTCTCAATAAAGACTGTTTCAAGTAGACAGTTAATGCCAACCAACGGCAGACTAGACAACGCTTTTGAAGAAAGATCTCAATGGTTTTCAACATTATTTTGTCATAACACAAATTATAGTCCTGTTGTATTTTCTTGTCTCATCGAAGCTACCTAAGAAATATCAGGAGTCATCCAGATGGCACCCTGGGTAAAGACACTTGTCACCAATCCTGGTGATCTGAGTTCAACACCTTGACCCCAGGTCTCACATGGTGAAAAGTGTGAACTGACTCCTACAAGTGGTCTTCTGACCTCAACACATGTGTCATGTTATATGCTTCCCTCCTCTTCTCTCACTAAATAAATGTAATTAAAAATAGAAGCAAATCTTAGAGCTTGCTTTGACTAGATACCTATGCTAAAAGCTTAAGATCATAAGGACAGACATACTTAAAGATTCTCAATTTTTTTCAATATCACACGTGTCTAATAGAGAATATTTAGAATCACTTAGAAACTTTGAAGTATAAACTACATTTAGACCCTAAGTTCAAAAACACACTTGATTTTTTTATAGCATGGTGAGATAACCTTGAAATTTTTATTGTAAATAAACAAAGTGTTTCCATTTTGGTTCTTATCAAAAGCAAGATTTGATTAATAATAATAATAATAATAATAATAATAATAATAATAATAATAATGATAATAAGCAGCTTTTGTTAAGGACCAAAATAATAAATGAAACCCAAAAATTAACGTACTTTAATGTGTCAAAAAATGACAAAATGAGATCTTTTTGTGAAAACAAGGACTTCACTACTTAATACTAACAAAAATTAATGGGAAAAAAAGTCCATGAATTTGGAAAAGAGAAAAGACAGGTATATCTAAGGGCTTGAAGAAAGGAAAAGGAAAGGAGACATGAAGTAATTATTTTACAGTCTCAACCAATAAAAGAAATTATTTAAACATCGTATTAGCATGTAAGTGTTTTTTCTGAATATATGTGTTTGCATAGCCCTTGTGCCTGCCATAGTTGGCAGAAGACTACATTGTATCCTCCAGAATTAGGGTTATGGATAGGGATGAGCCTTCATGTAGGTGCTGGGAACTGAATTCGGGCCCTCGGTAAAAACAGTACATGGTCTTATCCCTGCAGTAATTTCTCCGACCCTTATGTATGTACTTTTAATTACATCGTTTACAAGCATGTGACAGCTTATGTAAGTTGTAGCCACTGAGACTTAAAAAGTAGAATAACTTTCCTCGGCAAAGGACTTGATGGGAGGAGTCACACCAAGAGCTATTCTCTCATCATCCAAGTTACTTTTTGTCAGTCTTTGCTCACTGCCTTGGTTAAATAAAGCATGTTATTCATGTGGTAATAAACTGGCTAATACTACTGGCATTTACCACACACAACTACTTAAAGTAACTATAATTTACATAAATTACAATTAATTTCATCAGTCATACTAGCCTTAATTTAGTAGATACATATGGCAACTGACATCTTGATTCTACAGGACAATGTGAATATTATTTCTTCATGGGGACTTCTCATGAGCAGGCATGCTAAAGAGAATAAAGCATATGAAAATGAAGGCTCCTTGTACTGCACACATGCTTGACTGCAAAAATCATATTAATCATAATATGGAAGAACACTTCCCTGTGCTTACACACTACAGCCAAAGGGTAAATATTTGCCAGAAACAAAATATTTACCAAGAGTAGACAGGTATATAGAGATAATTTAGAATAGCTCATATTTAGGGCAATGCTTTGAATATACAAGTAGAATAGACCAAATTAATGAATATTTTAACTGACATAACTTTTGAAAAGAATCTTGAACCTTTACCAGTAATGAATCAACTAATAAATGTTTGCAGATGACAGTTCACAAATAATATCCTTTATTTAAAAATATCTACAGTTGAATTGAGGGACGATAGAATGAGTTCATAGAGTTCTTTACATTTAAATCAAATTGGTACCTGCACTGCTGACATCCAGTTCATTTGCTTGTATTTCATTGCCAACTTATCATTAATCATATACTCAAACATTACAGAAATATCACAGCAAGAATTCTCCCTGAACTACAACCTTTAATATTGGATTATTTCTATTTACAAACAATTTAATATTTCCTTAACTATGATCTTGCTTGAGGACATGGTCTTAAGTAATTCTTGGAAATGAGAGAACACCAAGAAACAGATTCAGAGATTGTAGAACATGGTACACCCTATTCAGTTATAAGACTGTAGGCTGTATTTTCACAGATATAATCAAATTACAAGACAAACATGTGTTAGGTCATCATCATGGGACAACATATAAAATATAAGCAAAAGAAACAGTACATAGTTTTGTACCATATAAACTTCAGTATGAATATACAGCATACACATCGTAAGTAAAGTGGGAGAGGACAAGTTTTCATCTAAGTTCTGATAGTTCAGAGTAAGATTTAGGATATGTCAAGTATAGACTTCTTTCAGTAATAATGATTTTATAATAACAAATACATGCCAGTGATGGTATTCATTCTTTATAATGATACAGACGTGTTATCTAAGTAGTATTTATTCTCTTCTGATGGAGAATGAGAGGACCTGACTCTAGGTCTGCTATTCCTCCCATGTGTCTAAGACAAGAAACAAGATACAGTTGGATGTGTCACTTATTTACAGTTCAGGGGTACAAAAACCACAAGATGCTGTTATTCTGACCAGAGGAAGAAAGGGGCAGTGTACTGATATAAACACAGATTTCTGCATTTTGAAATCTCAGTGACTTAGTGAGAAGTAGCCAACGCTCCTACTGCTTGTAGGATCCTGAGGAACAAAGTTCCCCATTGTAGAAATACCCCAAACAAGCATGCTTGCTCCATTAATGAGTTTTAGCAACATTCTAACTTATACAGTACCTTTCCAGCATTGTAAGTTTTATGTATTCTCTTAGAAAAGTGGGGCGTGTAGATCTTATTTTACCGTAGAAGCAAGAAATGATACCTGAGGTTTAAAAGTTCTAAGCAGTGTATGGTTGTAAGAGGTAGTCATAATGCTTGAACACCCCAAAGATCCTCGGAAGGACACTACACACATCTATACGATTAAGATCCATGGATGCCAGAAAAGGGTATTAGATCCCCTGGACCGGGAATTACAGTGTTTTCATATGTAACAAGCCAAGGACAATACAGGCGGTAAACTTTAAACCCCTACCCAGATCTAGCCAATGGACAGAACATTCTCCACAGTTGAGTGGAGAGTGGGGTATGACTTTCACACAAACTCTGGTGCCTCATATTTGACCATGTCCCCTGGAGGGAGAGACCTGGTGGCACACAGAGGAAGGATAGCAGGTTACCAAGAAGAGACTTGATACCCTATGAGCATATACAGGGGGAGGAAATCCCTCTCAGGAACAGTCATAGGGGAGTGGAATAAGGGGAAAATGGGAGGGAGGAAAAAAATGGGAGGATACAAGGGATGGATGGGATAACCATTGAGATGTAACAAGAATAAATTAATAAAAAATTTTTTTAAAAAAAGGATAATGGAACCAAACCCCGGCCCTCTGAAAGAATAATAAATGTGCTGTAACTATGAGCCATCTCTGCTGCTCCACACCAGAGCAGACTATTTTACAAGGTATTAGCAAAACATGGACTAGCAGAGAAATTATGGGTCTGTCCCATGCAAAGGCTATCTGGCCATCCCCAACCCAACGTTCATTTCACCATAGTCCCTGCATCTCCTAAGTCATGGTAGAGATGAGGAGACATCCTCATTTCCCCCATTCAGTTCTTTAAATTCAGTCAGCAGTTGTCTAAACCTTTGGGATTAGGGGTGGAGAATGACTAAAATGACAGTCACAACTCTTTGATTCCATAATTAGCTTCCAGTTTTTAAATATATTACTATTTTCTCTCCAGATATAAATAGAACGTTATGCTTCTCCTCCTCGTCAATGCACACTGTCTGACGTGACAAGCAAACAGTATTTTATAAGAGCATTGATTGAAGCATCGTGTCTACAAATTACAGACTCTTCGCAAGGAACTGCCACTCTTTTGACTGCTTCTGTGCATCACAGGATGTTCACTACAAATTAGACTGGGTCTAATCATTTCCAAGCCGTCTATCTTTAAGCCGAGGGAATTGTTGTGATAGTCTTTCTCCAAACATTAGATTTGCTGAGTAGGTGTCCTAACACAGATGCGAGGGGCATCCTTTGTCAAGTCCTCTGTTCCAGTCAGAGTTCCTGAACTGGCCAGGGTGACCCTCACTTAAACAGCACGAAGACCTTTCACAGCGCAGCTGAAGGATGCTTGTCAACTCGAGTGTCAAACAGCTCAGAATGAGTATGTCTCTTGTTTAGGTCAAGACAAACATCAGGTCTGATGAGGGGGGGGAATGTGGGGATGGGATGTAAAATGAAGGGCCGAGTCAACATGCCTGTAGGAAGCTAGCACTGTCCATTAGAGAAGACTGTGTTAGCATGGAGAATAAACAAAGAAAAGCCTGGGGCTTCGCCCGCTCACGAAACATGTCTTGGGCAATAAACAGCTCCAAGGGAGTGTCAGAGGAGACAGTTACATTTAACAAGCTTCTGCTACTTCACCCAACACTGTGATGACTGAACTGGAGTCCATTAGAATATTTTAGAAGAGACAGAACAGTTTTGGCAGTGTCTAGATACAGTGGAAATCTAAATCTGAAGCCGTATAACAGGGCACCCAGGAAACTATGGCTTCATGAGTATCATATGTGTGAAAAGTGCTATAATTGACAGCTCTCCGCTTTCCTCCTTTAATGCCAGAGACAACACTGCAGCACAACATATTCTTCACAATTTTCATGGTAAAGGGTCAGTTTGTGAGACCCTGGGGCTGACAATAATAGCTAAGCATTACACCAGGAATTATGATTCTGTATGCTTGCTCTTTGACAGTCACAGAGAAAGCACAGGTAGTTTTCCCCGATATGACATTGGTGATTTCTGTAATCAATACTGATTAATGTAAAAGCTTTCAGTATTTTCAACACTAGAAGATAAATATTAAGTTCTCTTAATGGACTATTTTAATCAGTGATCTGAATGTATTTGGGACCTATGGTCCTTCAAAGGTAATATTTACAAATCCTGTCTTAAATTTACATCACTGAGATGTAAGGTTCCCTCCACTAAGTAGTTTATTTTATATTACTAGAACACAGAAAACTTAATGTGCCCTGTATATTATTGTTGAGCATTTCCAAAAATACCATCATAATATACTTTTCATTATATTTTGTTTGTTTACATCTCAAATAATTATCTAATTAAGATAATCCAGTACAAAGCTGGTCTAATGACTATATTATTCATTAATAGGAAGATACTTGAGGATCTTAATCCGAAATATTAATTGTACTGAAATATATTGTCCTCGATTTTGCCTACTCAAAAAGAGATATTCTCATCATTTATCAAATGAAAACTAATTAAAATATTTAAAGTTAAATTAAGTACAACAAACATACCAATATAGGTGTTTCACTTGTACCTAGCTTAGTATAAAAGAGAAGTTCATAATGAAAACACCTCAAATCTTAAGAATTTTTCAATGATTCTTTCATGCACATTAAAAAATAAAATTGACAATATAAAGGAGGTAGGTAATAAAATCTTCAACGCATAGGATTTGCTCTGTTTTCTGAAGCTGTGGTAAAATACTATTGTGAAAGTAGGTTGGGGAAAGGGGTGTGTCTGAGCTGAAAACTTGAGGTTAGAACAATCACAGAAGTGAAATAACAATAGCAGGAGTTTGAGGGAACTGGCTGCACTACATCCAAATCAAGTGCAAATGACAGTGAACTAATATGCCTGTATGCTAGTGCTCAACATGCTGTCTCAATTTTTCTTCAGTTCAAGTCTCATCCTGTGAAAAGCAGCTGCCTGTATTTGGGGTGGGATTTCTCATCTAAATAAACACAACTAAGAAAGATTATCACTCTCACTCTTACAGGCTAACTCAAGTCAGACAATTTCTCATTGAGATTCCATTTGCCACATTAAGAGTATCATAATGTGGAACAGTTTTTGGTGAGCATCAAGTTGAACAGAGCTCCTTAAGAGGTTAACTTACATTTAATCTATATAATCTCTTTTTCTCACACGGTTGCTTTTAATTCATTGTCATATAATTTTGTATATTGACGCAAAATAAATTTAACTTTGATACATTGGTATACAGTTCAAATTAAAGATTATTCTCCATACACATTATATGTATTTCTACTCTAATGTGAAGTATTGTACCCATTCAACTCAACTATAATACAAAGTTTACTTTTGATACTTTGAAAGTGCTTGCAGGATGCTTAGGATAAATAAATAATACAAGTTAACTGTTAGTTCATCAAATCATGGTCATGTCAATTACAAGCCTATTCTTATCACAACAATATACATCCTAGATGTAACAGATGGATATGATTCTACAGATAGACAAGGTAAAATACTCAGATGTGGTCTTCAAAAACCTCAAAGAAATATAGAATATGGCATTTAAAGATTTTTTTATTATTTTAAAGATTCTTTGAAAATAAGTCAGATTAACTCCTAGCAACACCCAGACCTCCTCAAAGAAGATGATGAGCATCAAAGAACCTCTTATAGAGATGGCTTCAAATGTGGCAAACAAGCCACTGGGCAAAATGTCCTTGTTTCTGCCACAGACAGAATTCTAAAACTGGGCAAGCTTGAATGCAGGCAGACTCTAAGGCCAAACTCTGCCTAGATAGGGCAAGCAAGTCCTCAATATTCCTGCCTCACAAATATGTCTGTCAGATATATTGGGCCAGAAGGCTGAATATGATGTTCCAATGTTATAGACAATTTTGTGTTCAGGCAGCAAACTGTCTCTGTCATGTTCTCATTTTGGAAGCTGTTAACTTGCACTTCCTCTCTACTCAGATAACTTAATTGTATTCCTTCTCAAGTCTCTGATGCGGTTGAAGACCAGATAGATTAGTTTTACAATTAATCTTAGTTGTTTAGGGGTTAAGATGTATATAGGTCTAGATAGATGTTTTTAAGTTGATAAAGATGAGATATGATAGATATTGCTTTACATTCAGAATTTTAGGCCCACCAAGATAGGAATGATGTTTTCTTCCAGACTACCAAATATAAATAGCTAAAGCACTATGAATGAAACATTTATATAATTCCTAATTGTTTTGTGTTTCTTCTTGCTGTAGGTAGTTTATTGTCTATATGTGTAATATTATAAATGTATATGTAAAAAATAAAAATAATAAAAAAGAAAAAACAAAATTTTAATTTATCATAATTTATTCAGAGTACATCCTATTGTTATCCCATTGCTTGTATCTTCCCATTCCCACCCTCCCTCCCTCTTCTGCTCTATTCCCCTCCCCTAGACCTCTGACAGAAGGGAACCTCTTCCCCCTCATATGACCAAAGCCTATCAGTCTTATCCAGACAGTTTGCCGGCCTCCCCACCAAGGGAAAATGATCAAATCAGGGGCACCAGAGTTCATGTCAGAGGCAGTCCCCACTCTACCCCAACCATGGAGAATGAATTGTTCATTGTCTAGATCTGAACAGGGGGTTTATTGCATGCATTGTCCTTGGTTGATACAACAGTTTGTACAAACTCCCCTTGGTCCAGATCCACTGAGCTTGATGGTCTCTTTTTAGGGCTCAAGTAACAGCTAAGCACTCACAACAATATCAGTGGTACTCAGGTATCCTAACATCTGGTTTGCACGAAAAAAATAAATTAATTTTCTGGAAGAAAATGTGATATTCTCAAGGAATATTTTTTCTAATGTCAACATATTGAAAACTATTTGATAAGAAATACATACTATAACCACACACAAAAGCCTTCAATTCTTATGTGTGTACATGTTTCTGTGTTTTTATGCACATGCACATGTGAGAATAGTCTATGAAGGTTAAGAAGCCAATCTCAGCAGCCATTCTTCAGGAGGTGCCCTTTTATTTCTCAGACAGCACCTCTCATAGGTTTGGAACTATCCAATTTAACTAGACTACCCAGCCATTGAAGACCTGGGATCCAGGCCTCACTCTGCTTCTACAGCATTTAGAGGATGAGCATGTATCACCACTCCCTGAAGTTTACATGGATTCTGGAGAGGAGAATCTGTTTCTCATACAGCGAGCAGACTAAGCCATCTTCCAAAGGACAAGGCTTGAAGTATGTATCTCAAATTCTTTTGTACGTCGAACAACTACTTCTTACCTTCCAAAGCACTATATGTTATTTTGTGTTATGCGTGCTTAAATAGAAACACGGTTAAGAAAATTCAGTATGAATTATTACAAATCTTTGCAAATGTTTCCTATGTTATAAGTTGATGCTAGACATTATAAAATAGAACATTTATCATAGCGTACTCTGTATCTCTAAAACTGTTTTCCTTTCTTTTTAAAGACGTGGTTTCTGTTATCCCAGGCTGGCTTCGTCTGTCTACGTACTTTAGAATAAACTTGAACTTCTGTAACTCTTCCCTAACTAACCTCTAGTGTGTGTCCTTGAGAGAATATACCAACATGCCACACTTTCTAAAAATCTTGGGACCAAAGACAGGGCTTTTTGCATATAAGGAAGGCATTATACCAATGGAGATACATCCTCAGCCATCTCGAACGTTTTACCCACATTTCTATCCAGGCTCCCTCTGTGCTTTTTTTATACTCTGAACCCAAGCTAGAATGTAATTGTTGGTGTGCAATAAAATAACATTTGTTTCTCATTCATTTCTTCTCATCTTCTCATAATGTGATAGATGAATGAAAATTACTTTTGGCAAAGAAGTGTAAAACGGTTAAGTAGACATTGTGCTATTGCATCTTGGTAAGATCACTTTAATTCATCTGGGCACTGGATGCAAATCCTCAGTAATCAGAATCATGTGAGGGTCATTAAAACACATGTTGCTAACCCACTCCCAGAGTTGCCATTCAGAACATCTCAGATGTTTATGATTTACAGTTAAGAAGCCCAATACATCATTGTTAAAAAGTCAAATACAGCATGATAGGGTAGCAAGATAGACTTTTAAATAACCTTATCATTTTATTAGATTATAATTAGGGCAAAGCTTATAGCTATGGTGTAGTATAATTTTAAAAACAACTTTTTTGTGAAACTATTAACTAACAACAACATAAAAGAAAAAAATTTTCGAAAGTGTAAGACCAGTCCTACTTAGACAAAATTGCAATATTTGCTCCTTATTTTTCCAGATCACTTAGAATATTTAGCTTTTCCAAAACGGAACAAACTTGCCCCCAAACTCTTCTTGATTCATTGTCTTCAGTCCTGCCTCAAACATCATCACACCCAAATGCAACAGTGTTTACTGTGCAGTGCATAATTGTCAGAATTCGAGCCTTTGCACCATACATGACACCTAATGTTCAGCCATTCTAGACACATTAAAAAAGATTTTGGCATAATTGTTAAGCTCCTAGTAAAGCAAATATCTGAAAAATGCCCACAGTGTCCAGAATTTCCATCTTACATTACATAGTTCTTTGAGTTACATGCTAAGAAATCAATAATATTACCTTTTAAATAAACCTATGTTTTCTAAGGAATCAACCATTAACCTTCTACAAATGTTCAGAAGAATCATAGTGCCATCCAAGTAATCAGGTACTTTTGAATGATAGTGTTAGACTTCTGTGTAACAACAACAAAAAAAATCAATTGTCATAATCATAGTTAATGCTGCAATGAATTCAGTGGCTAACACATATTTAAATGTAACATACTTTAATTTTAAAAACTTTGATTAATTTTTTAGAAGTATGAATGTTAAATTTGGAAATGAAGAAAATTTTAAAGAATTTTTATATAGGAAAAATAATTCATTTAACTCATTATGTATAATATTAAGAGGTTTATAATAGTATTAAGAATTCTGAAAATAAATTATTCCTTTATTCTTTAACATAATCAGAGAAAATTTATGAAAGATGCACAATGCTTCCTATGTAAGTTTGAAACTTCTAATAGTATTATCTTATTTGTAGATATCTATTTCCAATTATTCAGCTTTTTCCCCTAACTGCTATATTTTCAAAATTCCTTCTCCTGTCATTATTTATATTTTTAAGTGACAATTTAGTAAAAAAATTAATTGGTAGGAAAAATATCCTGGAAAAAGTTCTGAAGAAACAATAATGTGTAGGAGTTAATACGTCTTCCACAATAAGAATTTACTATAATTTCATCAACTGTACAACAACCATCCCATAAACGATTGACATTATCATTAATCCTTTCTGTGTCACAGATTTCCATATTTCAAGTCACATATCTGGATAATTATGAAATTAAAATTTCTACCTTTAAGCCTATATTCTCTATACACTGTGAATATTATTTTTAAAATCCCAGTAAGTTAACAAGGCCAATCGAATTTATGGCAAAGTCCCTGAAATATTTAATTTTTCGGGGTGCAGAAACTTCACTGAGCAAACACAAAATAAACATAAATACCTATAGATTTGATGTAATACATGCATATATGTTAGTGATTTCAAGTAAGCTACAGAATTCCAATGGAAGATTTGAATATTTTATTGGCACAATTGAACTATGGATATATTTGGTAAAATGCATGATTATATATAAAAAAGTACTCCCTTAGAGTCTGTATGAACTATCGCAAACATAAAGTGGGAAAAATGTCGCTGTATAATTTTCTTATCTGGATAAAAAGTCTAGTTGCTAGCATCATGTCTACAACGAGAAGAAAATATCATGGATCACACCAAAATATGCTGAGAACTTGTGACGGTGTTCGATGGGCTACTAAGTGGGAGAAATCGAAACTGAATAAATTAGAATGTTCCCCTACAGTCAGGTGATTCTGTAAAATCTAAGGATTAGTCAAACTAGTTGTAATAGCTTGGGCATTGCTAAGCTCTGACAGGCATGAGCACTGTGGTGTTATCGCAGACATTTGATGATCTGGTCCACCTGCGACCACCAAGCAGCATTCCTCAGCCTGCTTCCTATCTCTGTCTGCAGTCGCTGAGCATCGCCTCAGAGTGCACTTCTGTTCAGATGAGATACAGGATTCTGCTATCTTTCACAGAGCATTTAGAACATCTGTAAATGGAAGTGAGGGCGTCCCAGAGGCATCATTTCTCATGAAACGCGTGCGCACTTAGGTGATGCGGAAACTTCCACACATGCACACATGTGGACATTACATTATATTATGCACTCGTTTTCAAGTTTCTCTTACCAGTCAGGTTCTTTAATCCTAGTTCTTGAAGTCCAAAGTTTCCATCTTTCCTGTAGTTTAGGAAGATGGCTAAGGCATAGCGATCTTCATACAGTTTTGTCCCACGAATAATGCGTAAATTCTCCAGGGGCAGGTAACGAAACTGGTTCAGGGCCACCAGTACATAGCCGGTGACTTCTCGGATAGACTGGAAAAGAACAAACAGTCATCCATGTTAGATAAAACAGAAGTTGACAGAAGTTGACAGGATATACTATAGTATTTTAAATAAAAAGTTATTTAACTGTAATTTTCAGCTCCTAATTTACTAATTTCCATATTCATATTGGATTAATAATAGAGGATCACAAAGGGTTAGAACTTCATTGAATAGGTTTCTTTTTTTCAAAAAATCCTGAATGTAGCTATAATAAAACAATGTGTTTTGTTTTATGAGACATTCCTTGCACCTGAGGTGTGAATACTATGAAAGAGTAAAGGTCTCATTCACTGAAAAAAAAAACTACAATGATGTGACAAAGAACCATAAATCAGTCTACAGATGAGGATGCAGATTGACAGGTCTACCAAAGTAGAACCCGCCTGCCTTAGCTGTGGGTCTGGGAAACATTTTAATGCTATATGGCTATGTAGTGCTCTGTTCATCAAAGTGGAACTGCAGCTATTCCTGACTTCTCTTGGATCAAGACATCTTGGAATAAGAACATAGAACAAAGAGGAAAGGGTGTTAGCCTGTTGCACAGAGAAACCCTGTCTCATATAACGCAAAAGAAGGGGCTGTGACAGGAATGCAAACTGAATATTTTTTTATATTCCTTTTTTAACATATACATTTATATTGTTAGACATAAATAAAATAAACTACATACAGCAGGAAGAACTTGCTTAGTGGACCAGGTGTGGCCTCGAACTCACAGAGATCTGCCTGCCTCTGCCCCCGGAGTGCTGGGATTAAAAGCATGAGCCACCACACCGGATTGACATAGTTGTTTTCTAACAGGTAGAATAATTCTTTATGGATACAGGTATTTAAATTAATCTGTTGCTTCTTTTGGATTTAGTGTGCTTATTTTGTCTTGTTTGCTGGTGACACAATATGTTATGGAAATTAAAGCACTGAAATAATATTTTAAAAAAAGAATGGTGGACTGCCATAGGAACACCAATATTTAACATAGCACAACTCGAACTCATACCTGCCCCATAGAGTTAAGTCCTAGAACTCATTGATCCACCAATCACTCTTCCATTGACTGGTCTGTTAACCTCAAGTTCTTTAAAGATGGGTAAAGCAGGTTTTAGCACTGCATGATCTAAAATGTAATATTTCTTAATTAGGAATGAAAATGCATTTTAGCTGATAGATGGTCATAGTTAAGTGTTCTAGGCCACATTGAGCACTAAGGGGAATTTGGAGAGCATGCTGTGTGATCAACATTTTTCTGGATTATGTCACTGTGTTATCATTCTTCCTGGCATTCCTCCTATCACACTAAGGAGGGACTCTTCTTATGAAAAACAGCAACCACCCTTGTTTATTCCAACCAGGGCGAGTACATTAAAGTATTAGCAGGAAGACTACGGAAGCAGCAAACAGCGTAAAAACAAGGATTATGATCAAGAAGGGATGCTAGTAATTATATAGTGCTTACTAGAGAGAGAACTTCTTCTAGGTATTAATTGACAAAGATATGTCATTTGTTACAGAATTTTGAACCTCATAAACATTAAGAAGTTGCAGAAGTATTGTTAATAGTTAGGATTTTCTCTTATCCAGAGAATAAATTAATTAATTAAAACAGATTATTACAAATCTCTTAAATAAAAGCTTTAAAATAGTTTCTATCAAGAAAGCTTGATAAAAGCAACAAATATTTTTAAAATTATGAGAGATATTCTTCTAAATATAAAAATAATATATAGCACTTTTATTTTATGCCCTTATTTTTTCTAGTATTTACACTACTTATCCTCTATATGTTTTCAAATTGTTTGTGGAAAAATATTGAGATGGCAAAATCTTAATAACAAAAGGATTTCCTAATGCTTTAAAAGACTCAAAACATAGTTTAAGCTAATATTTGTCTATCTGGACAATGAAGATAGATATCAAAAGTGTAGATTAAGTCTTGAAATAGCTTATAGGGCCATATAATAATGTCAGTTCTTCATTGTATCAGTCTATAAGTTTTTAGAAAGAATCTCAGTAACATAACATATTTCTTGTTCCAGAAATTTATTATGTAAATGAATAAAATTTAATATATATGGGCTATTAGATACATATAAATATATTGTACCCAGGATAAACAACTACAATAGGAAAGCAGAACAGCAAGCATCGTAGGCTGACCCAACAGGCAAATCTGCCTTAAAAGTAGGCTTTGTCCTAAATAATTATATAAACTTGATGAAGCTTTTAAGTCTCAAGAGTTTTCATTCTTTTCAATTTTAGAAGTTTCATAACAACATGACTATTACAAAGCTGTTATAAGCACTGTAAGATACAGAAAAAGTTTAGAGAAAAGTGTGTTTAATAGATGTGAGCTATTGCAAATATTATGTTGGACAAATTGTCTCAGGAAAATTAGAAGATGAAATGTTTGTAATATCATAGCATAAGATCTACTGTTTTTAATCTCTCTATTATATAATCCTCAATACTCTTATATCTTAACTTTAAATTTTACATCTTATTTCTAAAATTCAGAAATGCCCCCTGCTTTTACTTCTATACATACATTTCAGCTCTCAGTACTGACCCTGGTGTTGAATAGACATTCAGTAATGGCTGCTTAATAGAGTAGAATTGAAATCTCGAGAGAAATGCTTTTAAGTCCTTGTAGCTATTACTTTCCACAGAAAATGATTTTTTTGAGAATGCTGCTCATAGAAAACATTGACAAATGAATTCATGTTTTGTGCCTATGGACCACTCTAAGAAATAGAAATCTCTAAAAAGACCATCAAAGAGAAAACCTTCACCATGGTTTTATCTGAAGAGGTTCAGGGCCAAATACTAAAGGGTATGGCCACCTAGAGATGATGCATCCTCCACATGGGGAGAACATCTGCTCAGTAAGACATATTGTCTTCTACTGTCGGCATCTGCTCTGCAGCAGCTTTGTTCAGAGAGTTCGTGAAACTGAAGACCATTAAGACCTGGAATGATTGAGAATCTCCTAACCAACGCGAATGCACCTTTACTCCTACAATAATGGAAGGATATTTGCAGAATATTCCAGGAAATCAGCCTTTATTATTTTCACATTTCTAACTTATTTCTCAGATCTTTAAAGGATTATTTTCTTAATTGACACAACTCTTGATTTATCCTTCCTTCCTGCCTATCTTCCTTCCAACCTTCCTTCTGGTCTTTTGTCTGTGCTTCATTCCTTCATGCGGTCCTTTTTCTCTTAACGTGACCACAGTAGAAATGAGTAATAGCTTCCCAAATGTGCCTTAGTCTACCTTAAGTTATATCCTCATTATATCTAGGCTTCTTGATTTAGTTTCATATAAGGGTCTCCTGGTGATCCCTGCCATTGCCTGTCTATTTATGTTTAAAAGCATTTCTTGCTCGTCAGAATAGTTCTGAGCCGTTTGACTGCTGTGCACTCAGACCTGATGAGAGATCACCTTAAACACCAACACGTACCATGAGTGAGGACATCCATAGGTATAACAGTGATTATTGTGCTAAGTACAGTAGAAGTTAAATGACTGTGATATCATGAAGAGTAGAAAACAGAAAACTCCAGTGACAGATAAGAAGATGGCTGAGAGGTAGACGGTTCCCTCTGTGGGTAATGAATGCAGAAATTATGCCTTCTCTGACGGTGACAAATGTAGTAGCAAATCGTAGCTTCTGTATCAGTAGGATTTTCTATTAACTTCCCTAAGGCAATTACTTTCTGTCCTGCCCCTCCTATCATGTCCGCGAATATCTACAGCAGACACATTCTTAGGGATGGCATCGTATTAAGAAGTTTACCAGAAGAAATTAATAAGCTAATAACAAGTACCGCGTATTCCTTCTGCTTGTGGAGATACTGTGGGTTTCTGCTTTCACTTTTCCACCGTTTGAACCTCAACCTTGTACTACTCTGAGGAGCTGGCACGCCATATCTGATATAATTTGATTTAAAAGAAACAGAGCATGTGAAATGCCACGTACCAAACTGCAGTGGCGAAGAATCTTGCCTACTGTACCCAACATGAGGTAACACTAAAGGGTCATAAAATACAATCCCAGTCAAGTCCAGCAAGACTGCACTCAGCCAGTCTTAGCCAGTTTCATGAGCTAAACCTGCCATGAGTCTAGGAGTCTGTGGGCTGCTCTCTCAGCATGGGCTACTTATCCCAGCACTAAACACACACACATGGCTTATTTTCAATACACCCCTTCACTCTGTTGTAAGCAGGAGTGATTCTCTCCTTCTCCAGAAATAACCACCTTTCCTGCGTCCTTTCTGTTGTCTCAAGCAGTGGGAATAGAACTTACTAGTTTTTATTCAGGTCTGTTTCCAGTTGTTCCTTCTTTTCCTGAATTCATATAGACTATATCTCCAATTTATTTAGAAGTGTTAAATTATATCTGTCTCTATAATGCCTCATCACTATAAATGTCTAAATAACAAACTGTAAAGATAAAGTGTGAACCAAACTAAAACTAAGAATGCATTCTTTAAAAAGTGGCAGAGTTGAAACATGTGATATCACATTTGTCCATATGATAGATCTTCTCACAAATAGGGAGCATGTAGAGTAGTAACTAACTCAAATCCTTTCTCTACATCATTTCCACTACCTGCCTGAAAACATCACCTTCCCGTTCGATGACTGAAGTTCTCTATGCATGACCACCTTCTGCAGATCCACTCATGAATTGCAAATTGTTTATTGTGTAAAATCTGTTCTTTTTAATTCGCCTAAAGATAACATTAATGGATTACACAAATAAAAATGTGGGGTGTAGATTTCTTTATATAATCGCACAAGTACCCCAATTTTGTAGTGTTTTTAGATTCATGGCATTACAAATGCCATCATCTATAATTAAATATGTATATGTAAATCAACTCTGTTATAATAAAGGTAAGCTTATATTTTAAAATCTCAATTTAAAATTCATATTTTAACTTTTTACAATTATGATTTTGATAAATTAATATTTTCATGTCAGATATATACATTAAGCTTCAGCTTACCAGAGAATCAAATGTTATCTGATAGGAAATATTGTATATGTGTGAATGCAGTAACATTAATTTGAAACAAACTTCACAGATAATAAAATTATAAAAATAGGTAGTGCATGCCTTTAATCTCGGCGCTCAGGATGCAAAGGCAGGCGGATCGCTGTGAGTTTGAAGCCAGTCTGGTCTACAAAGTGAGTCCATGACAGCCAAAGCTACACAGAGAAACCCTGATTGAAAACACACACACACACACACACACACACACACACACACTATATATATATATATTTTTTTTAATAAATCTTTGTTTAGATAAGCAAAAGGACAATGTTAGTTGTACGGACTTCCAAATACTTGAAGCTAAAATGAAACTCTGTTGTTAGCAAGTGATGGATATTCTCTTTCACAGGGGAATAAGGTAGTTGGATTAATGCACCTCACTGACTACATTTATTTGCTGTAACCTTACAGATTTTGACATTAGTCTTATCTTGTGAAGACATAAGAAGTCCAACAACAAGCCAGGAAGAGAGTTAGCAGAAGATATCAAGTTCTATTGACTTTTGATCATGTGTTTTTTTAGCCTCACCTACTTATATGATACTCTCCGAATAAAGTTGAAGCTGAGAAACACCCTGTGTGATGCCACAGAAATTAACACTAAGTTTGGATGAATCTTTCCACCCGTCTGTGGTTTAGATTCATCATTCATACCATGGAAATATTAAGTGCTAGAAATGCTAGAATTGCTGTGAGAAGTGAATCTCTGTATGTTGCCACTATGGCTGGGATTCAAATGCACCACTAAGGCTCATGTGTTGAAGTTGCGCCTCCGATGCAGCAGTGAACACTGTCTGGGATTTGGGGAGGTGGTTGAATAATGAGTTTTCTTATCTCATCAGTGGATTTATATAGTTACAGAAAAGATGGTAGAGACCTCAGGAGTTGGGGTTTGGTGAGAAGTCGTAATTGCGGTACCCCACTGATGGTTATTTTGTCCTGTGTCCTTCTCTTTCTCTTTACTCCTTGGCCACCTGGACTGAACAGCTTTGCTGTGTGATGTTCTATCTAGCCCAGCTTTCCCAGAGGTGTGGAAAAATGAGAATAAAACATGAAGAACTGAAGCCATAAGGCAAATTAAATAATCCCTTTGTTTTTATTATCTTATCACAGCCACAAGAAGCTGGCTGATATAGTTATTTAACAAACAGCTCAGCTTGTGGGATAGGACTTGTACAGAAGTAAAGAGCACTGACTGCTCTACCAGAGAACCCGGGTTCTATTCCTAAGTCTACATGGTGGCTCACAACCATCTGCAACTTCAGTCCCAGCAGATATGACAACTGCTTCTGGCCTTCTTTGGTACTGTATGGATGTTGGGCACAGACATACATGAAGGAAAAAAAAAGTCCTATATACATATACAAATAAATAAATACTATGTTTAAATATTTTAAATGAAAAACATTTTGCTCATACACAGCAGAACCACTTTGTGTTAGTGTTATTGTTTTCTGAACTCTCAAGCATAAATTTTCACCAGGAAACAGGTTCTATTGCTTACTTCTTATTGCTTATTTCATCGCTTTGGCAGAAAAGCCGAGAGAAGCAGAGGTAGGAGAGATATAGTTTTGCTCAAGGGGTAAGGAAGTACAATCATCATGATAGAGAAGATGTGGTGGCCACCTGTGGGTAGACGTGCTCAGAGTAACCTGTTACAAGTCTCGAATTGAGTCAGAAAGTGCAGGTCAGACTTAGGCAGACTCTCATCAGCTGAGCTCCACCTGCCAAGGCCCTACAACTTTCCAAAGCATGCTGCCAGCTGGAAAGCTAGTGTCCAAACTGATGAGCCCATGGGAACAGGCACATGTAAACCGTGACACGCTGACTGTACAAAACCTTTTTTTTTTCCTTCTATTTCTAAAGTAATAACTATGCATCTCCAATGTTTAGACAAGAAAACTGCTTGGTGCCATTTCAGTCTACAATTGAGAGTGACAGTTTCATGTCTGAGGTCTTTTTATAAATGTGATTTTCCCCACTCAGAATTTAAAGGAGGAAAATAGGCTTGCATGAAATGATGTCTGCCAACAGCTGCCGCTGCTGCAAAGCATATGGGAAATGGCCGCCAAGCAGCCAGAGCTAGAGGTGACTGCTTTCGAGACTCATCTGCTGTTGTTTTTAAATGAAAAGGGTGAGCAACTCCAGAAAGAGGACAAAGTATCAGGCTTGGATTTGACAAGATGCCAAGATACGTTTTTGTAGCTGTCTAAATATTTGGCCATGCAACACAAAACAAAAGGCTTAATTAATTTACAAGGAACAAATACTGCCTTTAATCTTCTTCAGTGAGAACAGGTTCTGATCTTGCTGATGAGGCTCCTGATTTTCAATACAAACATAGCAAATAGTTATTATTGATTTCCGTGGGACCAACCAAAACTACAACTATAACAACTGGTGGATTCGTAAAACAGAAATGAGAATTTTTTTCATACTATGTATTCTATGCACCATTATTTAATGTCCCTAATACTGGTATTAACTTGATTTTATTATATGTTCTCTAGGTGTAATATACTTTATGTGATTAATATCCACTTAGTATATCACAGCATAGTATTTATGTTTTTCATAAATAAAGAAAATTAAGTTGAAAATCTTTCAAAAATTCACATAGGTGAAAGTTAAGGAGAAAAATATTTTTAAAAAAATTCAACAGTCATAACCCCTTCTTAAAATCTATTCCTTTATGAACTCAAAATCTCCATTTCTCCCAAATATGGTGATGTTTACTCTCTAATTTGAAGCCACTCATGGGATGATTTAAATATATTTCTTTTTCTTTTTAAAAATATACGTTTATATTATTACACAAAAAATACAATATACCACCACAGCAAGAATAACCATGAAACAATCAGGAATTATAAATGTGACATCCATAGTGTTTTGGCTCTTTGTATTTGACAGCCTTGAAGAGAAAATCTTTCCTGATGAACAAACATTAGCTAAGCCAGAGTACACACCTTAGTTCTTGATCATGTCATACAGCTAAAGGAAAAAAAAATGCTAAAAACATATAAGAAGGTGAAAGCCTTCACATATCAAGTGGGAAAATCTTTCCCTAAAAGCCTTCCTGGAAGTCTTTGAATATGTATTTTACTGATGTTAGAAAGTAAAGCTCTCTGAAAGGAGATATTCGAAGTCAAATGAGTTTTTTTTTTCTGTATAAATTCATAATGGAAATGAAACCCTACCATCATGTTATAAAATTAGATCCTGATTACTATCAGACTAACCTAAAACGATGAAGGGAAGGCAATGACTTAAAGAGTTGCGTTTGCCTCCATGGCAATGTCATATTATTGGCATAACCTGAGCTTCTTCAATTAAACAAAGCTTAAGGGTTGGTCTTGTTTAATTTGGAAGACAGTATCTAAAAGCAGTGGGTACATTGTAGGCCATTACACACGCCTGTCTTCCTTTCCCACACATTTGCATCTTCTTCTTTCAGCTTCAGCTTTACTCTTCCATCCAATTGCTTATTTCCAAAAAGACCTCTTTTGTATTTACTATGCAAGGAATATTTTTTTCATGTTAGCGGATATTAATAAAGAAATCAACAAACAAGAACATCAGAGAACACTCATTCTCACAGTGGCTACGTCACCTCAAATGTTTTTCAGTGGAAGGTTAGCAGTAGGAACACATTGTTGAGTTGAAAAAGAGTTATGGTGGTTTGATTTTTGTATCTTTGTGTCTTTAAACATAAATCCTTTATTTCAAGGATTATTGTACAAACACCTGTGTATAAAGATATACTACACTCTGTCTGGGAAATCATTTGAAGTGTGTGTGTGTGTGTGTGTGTGTGTGTGTGTGTGTGTGTGTGTGTTTGTGTTTTGCTCCTCTCTTCAGTTAAAAGAAACTGTAGTGTTAATTTCCTTAATTTTTCCCTTATACTTATGTATTTAATTGCATTCTATTCTAAGATAACATGAAACTTATTTACAAGCCACAAAATACATTTATTCCAAACTATAATTTAAAATGACACTTTGGTCTTGTTTTGTTTCATTACTTTGCAGATGAATGAGCTTGTACTGTGAATAAATTAGGACTTATGCTTTAGGAAGAGGTAGGACCTATGAAAAATGACCAAGACCATTAATAGGTCACAATCACTATTGAAGTCATGGATTTGAGTGAAATCAATGTAGTAACGTGGTGTGGGGGCACTGACAGAAGTCACACAGAGTCTGAAGACTGGAAGAAGATGATAACCATGACGGGACACGGATAACGTTAAGTGGGATAAAGGATTGAAGTAGCGAGCAGCCCAGCCAACACTGATGCAGACAGAAATGATTGCCCAAGATCTGAGAGAGCATTATTTCCACAGCGTGCAGCATCCAGACTATTCTTTTGAAGTGTTCTTTCTTTTTCTCGTGGTAGCTACAACTTAATAAGCTAATAGACTAAAGGGAAGTTCTCAGTCTGTGAGTACTACCATTAAAGACTATCACAGGCAGCAGGGCATATGCACAAACTTTACTTCCTTAATTCTATTTCCTGGATAAAAACAAACAAACAACAAACAAAACCCAACAACAACAACAAAGACAAAACAAAGCAAAACTGTTCTCATATGATGTCTTCATGTAGCAATAAAGTCGTTAGTCTCATTCATAAGTGTGGTCCAGGTTTGAGCTATACCTCAGCTCAGCATGTCATGTGAGCATTAGGTTTCTACCTAGACAGTCCATGGGCACACTCACCTTCAGCATATATCACACAGCATGCCCTATCAAGTATGTGAAAATCTAAATGTTGAAACTATTAGAACAGCACTCATCACCATTTCATTAGTTGTGATAAATGTACTACAATAATAGAAAATAAATAACATGGGAAAAAGCGAAGTATAGAGGACTCTATATTTTGTTCAGAACTTGCAGATAAACCTAAAATACATTTGATATTTATTTTAAAAATTAGAACATTAGCATCATATATTTTCAAAAGAAAGAACAGGTTAGGGCATCAGCAAAAATGTAGCATAAGAATAATACATCACAATGTGTTGCATTGAGTAGCGTATTAAAGACAACCTCAAAGACACCAGAATGCATCCATATGAAGGAATAAAAGCAAATGTTTGGTGTTAAAAAATGTTACAAAACATGAAACCATTTTAAGATAATATATACATCCATAAATTATTATATAATTGTGAGGGAACATTTCACCTTCTTCCAGTCCTCTCATGATCATACATAATCATGATTAGTAAAACAAAAATTAGTAAACAACCAACTCCAACTTGGATATTTATGAGTCAAGCCCCAAGCATGGTGGTAAATTTTCTTTGCTGAGAAAAGTGTCAGAGGACACCATCCCAGGAAGGTATCAAAAGTAAAGTTAGATAGCAGGACAGAGAGAGGGTATGTACGTAAAATATTTTGGTGATGAAAATATACCATTCATGAGTGTCTGTCATTTGTACCAAGAGAAACTTAAATTATCATAATCTAGGGTTCAGGTTTACTGATATTGCATTATTAATAGAACCTATTTGCAATATATTCATTACTTAAAAATCTGAAGGTAATCATCACACTGCATATAGCATTTTACGTCCATATTTCATTGATATTAAGGTTTATTAATATTAGTCATTTAGAAATTGGGTACACTTTTTTTCTTTAATGATCCTCATTATGTAGAGCAAGATAAAGTCTAGGAGAGTAGTTAACAAATTTTATTAAATTTACATCTGAGCTACATAATTACCTTTAAACTACATTAATTATGCTTTGAAATTTCTATAATTATAAGAAATGTGGGTTGCTTTACATATCAGCAGGATGTCATAAAGTTCTCAAACTATTTTTAAGAATTATTTTCCTGAGTTTTCCCATTGAAACTGAAGGGACTTTTACCTTTTTTCTTAATGTCATAAACTTGTGACTCCACACTCCTTTAGGCATTACTGGTTGTTCAAGTGTCCAGCACGGCTTCAGTGATGAAACCGTACAGGGCTAAGCCATGAATGCTTTGAAAATACAGTTCATGATAACATTTTTTCTAATGCACTATAGTGAGGCCAGCAGCACATTTCTTTAAGATTTACTTTGCTGGCTTCATCTTTTTTACACAAGAAATATTAAGAACATCAGCTTTAACACAAATGCTTGACAAGACCATATAGACTATGATCACAATGGAGACATTTTTAATATTTCTTTTTCATAAAAACTAACTCCATAAAAGAAAATGGAGATCATTGCAGAATGAATAATTATTTTAAGAATCAGTGTAGAATATAAACTATCCAGCTTAGAGTTTATGTCAGGAGCACTTCACATCACCAATTTCTAAACCTTTGAGTTGATATTCTGTAATTAGTACGTTACAAATATAGCTTGGATATTGTTCTGCTATACGTTTGTCCATATTTCCTGAACATTCAAAGCATATGTTTAAAAGGACAGATGAAGTCGAATAAATTATGCATCAAAATAACAACCCAAGTACATAATCTAGTCTCTGTAGCCATTACTTTTTATTTCATCAGGATGCTTATTGGAAGAGCACATAAAATGGGATGAGTTATCTGTCTCACAATAAGGCACTCAATGACTCAATCACTATTATCTTCCTGTTTTTCAGGCTCAAATCTCGTTCCCTTACTGTCTCAACTAACATTGGTACCTCTTCTCAAAGAGGGATTCTGATCAAGCCCCAGATCTTGATCTGGAATTGAGCACAGGTAAGAGAGCAGCCAGAAGTCTCATGTGTCATCTTGGTGAGCACATGCCCTGTTTGGACATCGCGGAATGATCGGTACTGATCATCAGAGGAGCTCAGGAAATAATTTCCAGTACCATGGAGTCCGAGGCCTGTCACCACGCTCTCATAGGCCCGACCAACCTGTACACAAAAGGCATTTGGGACCATTGAAATCCTGATAGTGGTATTGGGGAACACAGAAAACACTAGTTCCTGAGAAGTATGGAATACCACACTGGTGACCTTCTTGGTATGGCCTTTCAGCGTGGCCAGGATCTGCCCAGTACTCGACATTTTTATTTGTCCCATCAGTTAGAATCTTGTTGGTGTCTCAGGGTCAGAGTGAGGATTCCAGGATTGCTAGCACTGTGTAGCCCCACAGGAGATGCCACTTGCCTGTATTTGGTGAGCTCTTCAGCTTTCACCAGCTCCTTGGGCACAATCTTTGCTCTCTTATGTTCCGTGCTCTGTAATTACGCCAGTGGAGTGTCTTGGAGCTTCTAGATAGTTTCATAGGTCTTTCCCACCAGCTAACCCCAATCCATGGGCTCTCCTGCACCCACAACACTGGGCTGCGAGCTTGGCACAGCCTGGGGTACACTAAGTCCAGCCTGTGGTTTCAGAGTAGCAGGAGCTTCTGGAGCAGCGGTGGCTTCCTTGGAGGGAGGGGCAACGAACGACACGGCAGGGAGCATCCTGCTAGTGCAGAGCATGGGACAGCTCCTGAAGGGTTGTCTGTAGTTGCCTGCAAAGAGTGGAGCTGTGCAGCTTGACTGCATCCTGGGAGACAGTAGGCCAGTGTGATGAGGGGGGCGGTGGGGCACATGGTGAAAGGAAGGAGGATGAGGAGGAGGGAGAGGCAGAGAACTTGGCCAGCCTCACTTATCCTGCAAGGCTTTCTGAATTGCTGAGATGCTAATGGTAGAGGAAGGCTTGGACATTATTGGGTAAGCAACTTTGATGTCGATGAGCTGCTCCTCTAAGAGAGGCTGGTTGTTGATAGGATCTGTACCATTCTCTGCAATGTGCTTCTCAATGAGTTGCCGTGCATACACATGGTTAGAGAGAGGGGACACACGTGGGTGATATGGCGATCTAGCAGATCAGGGACACTGAGCCATTGCAGCGCTGCCAGTTGGCTCACAATGGGCTCCTGGACTCATCCTCCACTTCCGGTCCCCTGACGTTTCTGGGGCTCTTAGAAGAGAGTAGACAGCTGCTGGGCCTCACAATTACTTCATGTGGGGAGGTGCCCCGTGCTTTGAGACTTCCATTTAAAACTGATTTCTGAATTAAGACATAGTAGAACGTATAATACAAACGTAGGGTTTATATTGCAGACATATAAAACTTTTGTATCAAGACAGAGACTCAGGAAAGTTCATATCATCTATTCACACAGAACACAGGAAGAAAAATGACTTGAAGCATTTATATCCTATTTAGGAAAAAAATGACTGACAAATAAAAAAATAAAGTAAAAACACCCAATTGCAAAGGATGCTGTGAAACAAAGGCAGACATCACACTGCATGCCACATTGGGTGCACAGAAGAGACTGGCAGTGCAGTAGAAAATATAATTAATTTCATTTCAGTTGATATTTCCTTGTCCAAAACTTGTTAAAAAAGCTTTTTAATAAGAAGATCCTGATACCACTAGGTATAGTTTATGCTTTATCCTACATAGGAATGGTTAAATTCTATTTGTAATTACGTATAACTTCTTCCACAGTCAATTGCATCTCTGTCAGTATAGCTGATACTTCACTGTATGTATAAAGTTAAGAACTATAGAAAAATACTGTATGTGGCTGAGGATGAATTATCTGAGCTGAATGCTAATGGCATTCTTCGCATTTTCCCAGTGAGGATGTGATTCCATGATAAAGTAAAAGATGGGCAAAAGAGGGAAGTGAAGAAGAATAAATTGAAGAATAAGAGACTATCAGGAAACAAAGTTGATATGGTTTTTCTGGGCCCTTAAGTTCATCCAAATTGTACCAACTAGTTATAGAATGCTGCACAAATTTCATCTAACCTTTTGCAGACTCCTATCTCCACAGGGAAGAAAATGGATCCACATCAAGCCGCCCAGATTTCATTCCATGCTAACATATATTTTCATTACAAATGCAAATGCAACAATGCAGTTTGGTCCTTGAAAGTATTTTATCATATAGCTTGTAAATATCCAATCAAATGTGTGTATATATATATATATATATATATATATATATATACATATATATATGTACATATATATATGTATATATATATATATATGTGTGTGTGTGTATATGTATATATTATACACCCACATATATACATATATGAGATCACAATAAAAAACAACATGAACAGCAATTCAAATTCCTACATATATTTAAAAGGGTCATAAACTTGAAGTCAAGAAAGATAAATTCCATATTTTAGTACTTGATATATACTTTAATGTTCACTTCTCTAGGACCTGACTTTTAGAGTATTAGAAGGACCCAGGTGGTAGGGACACATATCTTTAACCTCTGCAATCAGAAAGCAGAACAGATGGAGCTCTGTAAACTCATGTCAGCCCGGTCTACAAAGTGAGTCACAGGACTTCCAGGCTTACACAGAGAGACTGTCTCAAAAAACCAAAATCAAAACAAACAAACAAACAAACAAAAAAACCAAACAATAAGTGTTAGAAAAATAAGTGACTTAAAAAAGCTCAAAAGCCAATCTGGGAAGGAAAGTGTCTACATTACAAGTTATTGTTCTTTTTTTCTTGGCTAATGTCGTTTTTAGTCACATCTCATAATAAGCTGGTTAGCTTCCTAGTGAAGAGTGTATTGTTGCAGTGTGCATACAGATTAGAATGCCTTATGAAGTATATGTGCATTATTTCCAGTCCCTACATGTCTTGTACGTAACTTAAAGTACATTTTAAACAAATGAAGTCACAAGAAAAAATTTCCCTATAAATAAATGTAATGCACTTATTATTGTTGCCCCATGCCAGTCCAGAAAACAAAAGGTAAATATTTAGGACACATACATTCTAAAGAACTAAATTTTGAGGCACATATTCTATTAGAATTGTGCTTCCCTGAAGCCTCTGAGTATCCAGAACAAATAATGAAAAGTTATGAATGCAGAGACTCAAGGCATGAAGGGTAAGTGATAATTCAGTCTCTTTGTATATTGTCTACCCCCTGTAAGGTTTAGGGAACATCAGAAAAGAGGGACTAGAAAGAATGGAAGAACAAGAACATGTGGAAAAAGGTATCAAATGATATTTCCAGGACATGATACAGCCATTTCCAACAGCATCTCATAGCCGCTGCCGTTGCCTTCACTGGACCTGTCTTAGACTGAGCCTATCAGTAGTACATCACGGATCTTAGACAGGCTGATGGGATCCTTCTCCTTCCTGCTGAGCTATTGGCTACTAATGAACTCTTTGAGAGGCACAGTCTTTCTCTGAAGGTATGTACTCAACAGTGACACTCCAGTGATGCTTCCAAATTCACTGCCACATAAAAAACTAGAAGAAAAATGAATAATAGAAAGAAAGGCAGAACTATGGGGTAGAAAGGAGACAAGAGGCGGTGTAGGGTGAGACTAACAGAATGCCTTTTTATACAAAACTATCAAGGATGAGTTTTAGTCAATAATAAGTGAAGTGTTAACAAGACTCATCTCCATCCACGTGGAGAATTATTCTTTACTAATATTTTACTTAGTTTTATATTGAAAATATTTATGCACATCTATTATGGACATCTATTAATACTTTTTTTTTTCATTTATCTATTTGCTCAATTTACATACCAATTGTAACCCCACTCCATCTCCTCTACGGGTTACACTTTCCCACCCACTTCTCCCATAACGCCCCACTTCCACGTACCAACCAATCCCAGCACCTCAAGTCAAATCAGGACTAAGTGCCTCCTCTTTCACCCGAGGCCAGAAAAGGCAGCCCAGCAAGGGCGTGAGGGATCCAGAAAAAGATAACAGAGTCCAAGTCCGACACAGCCCCCACTCCACTGTGGGAAGAGCAGGGATGGGTGGTGGGTGGGCTGGGAGAGAGAAGGGGTATTGGGGATGGGACAGCTCTGGGATGCCTGAGATCGGGGAGGCTCCTGGTAAAATATGGTAGTGACCCTTGATGAGATGCCTAGAAGCAGGGAACACTGGGACTGAAGTGGCGCACTCTGTAAGCCAGTCAGGACTTCCAGTGGAGGGAGAGGCACCCCACCCCACCCACAAAACCCTCGACCAAAATCTGTCCTGCCTACAAGATGCGCAGGGAAAAAAGATGGAAGAGAGAATGAGGGTACGGCTACCCATGACTGGCCCAACTTGAGGCCGACCCCGTGGTCGAGACGACTAAACTCCTGACACTATTAGTGATATTCTGCTTTCGCTGCAGACAGGAGCCTAGCATAGCTGTCATCTGAGAGGCTTTATCCAGAAGATAACAGAAATCGACGCAGAGACCCACAGCCAAACATTAGGCAGAACTCAAATGAGTCTCGTGGAAGAGTTAGGGGAAGGACTGAGGAGACAGTTCAAGGACATCACAAGAAGACCTTCATAGCCAACTAATCTGGGCCCATGGTGGCTCATAGAGGCCCCAACCAAAAAGCATGCATGGACTCGTCCCAGGCTCCTACATACAGGAAGTTAATGGGCTGCTTGGTCCTCTGGTGGGTCCCCTAACTATGAATACTTTTTAATGACTCACCTGGCATGAGAAAATATCCTTAAGTACATGATTAATTATAGGCTTTCTTGTTCACTTTTACATTTTGTTCTCATCTGTTCAGAATACCCAGGTGAGCTATGTTTTCTTTTCTTGGAGAAGTTAAAGTCAATGCATGGGAAGTTTACCTATGATATTAATATATCCTTTGTATCAGCTGTTTCATCAAAGTTTTATAATGAAGCTGAATCAATTAAAACAAATAAATCTCTAATAAAGTTTAACACTCAACCAGAATTTCAGCATACCTTCTCTAGGGAATGAACAAAGATACCCAAGGCCACATTTACTTAATTGCTCCAGGATAAAGCTTTGTGTTTAATCATAGATTGCTTCTGTAAAAAAAAAAATCTCAGCTGTTTTAATTAATTGATTTCACTCCTTGTTCTTTCTCAGATTTGAAATATTTTACATACTTTATCAAAGCTGAAAACAGCATTCATTTTACTTTTTTTCATAAGATGCTGGATGTCATAGAAAACATGTCCTTATCATGAGGACTGAATTGAATTAAGATCCACAGCAGTTATTGCAAATGAATGAACCATTCCTAGCTCCATTGCCAAAAGTAATCAAAAGGAAATTAACTTTAGATCAATTAAATCTACTTCAATGATATGTGTGGTTCATGGCAGACATTTACTCTTTCTTATAATTATAAAGTTATATGTTAATCTCTAGGTAGATAACACATATCATAATAAAAATCGTATATGCAAAAATAATAAAGCCATTTGTCATCAGCAAATCAATGGCAACATCTAAAATGCTAGTTAAAGTAAAAGCTAAACCTTCATGTAAGTGTCTAAAATTTAATTATTTATCCATGACATGTATGTTCCCGGAAAAGACAATAATAGAGACTAAAGAGACTATTTTTTAGCTAGATTTTATGTAACAATACATTCCTTTAACCCAGCACTCAGCAAGTTCATGCCAGACAACCTCTAGTCCAGGGTTATTTTAGGACACAAAGTGAGACACTATGTCAAAGTATGTTAAGCATGCAATGCTATCCATTTCTATATTTAATACACATTAGAATGGCACTTTAATGAAAAAATAAATCTCTACCTATGAGGCATATATAGTCTTTTTGGCCTGAAAAGAAAACAGGATATAGAATAGACCACAGTGTCCATTCACATCATACTCCTGAATGTATGGGATTATGCCCTTGTGTGTGTATACATATTATAGTTTTGGGTATATAGAAATTAGGTCCCTATGTGTATACACATTAAAACCCTCAGGAAAGTAGGTCCTTGTATGTATACACCTTGTAGTTATATGTATATGGAAATTGAGTTTTTAAAATTTTAAAAAGCCATTTGATCAAACAAATTTATTGGATATTTTTATCCCAACTTCACAAAGTATCTTCTCTTTTTCTTTTTTTTTTTATGACTTTGTTAAGATATTGCCTCAAAAATTGATTTTGAAAAGAAGACTTAGTTTTCAATTACAAGACAGAACAGTGAGGATACACATAGTTTAGACTACTCCCAATATATCTATCCATTGTCAACTTCTACAATACAACCTCTTCTAAAGGGGAGTAAGGGGGAAATGGGAGGGAGGAAAAGGAGGATACAAGGGATGGGATAACAATTGAGATGTAATATGAATAAATTAATAAAATATATTTAAAAAGAGATTTTAAAAAGTCCCAGAGTCTGGCTTGTTAAACACCTTTCTTTTGGTTGGCAATATCTGCTTGAGATGCCAAAGTGACAAGAACATATCAATAAGGCACTGAGTTGTGTGTTGATACTTAGAACATTTTCTCCTGTTTATCCCTAGTGTTATGTCCATGAGCCACTGTTGACTGTGGGATATGTTAACACCCAAAATTGCTGAGCAAAACCGGTGTTACTCAGTTCCAGAGCAGATGCACCTGTCCACTTCTGTCATTAGCATCTAATTATTTAGTGAGAGACAAGTTTCAGCCCCCTGCCCTTCTTTGAGAAGTATGTTTTTCTCTTAAATTTAACTTCTAGCATCAGAGAAACAATCAAGTACTCAAGACATTACTAAGAAAATGTATCTAATTGAAAGACAATATGTGATTATAGACCTTAAAAGTACAGGTGAGGGTTTCAGAACGTCATGGGTTTTCATGATGGCAATAAAACAAATTTTTATGTTAGAAATTTTTATGTTTTTGAATCACACATTAGAGAGAGAGAGAGAGAGAGAGAGAGAGAGAGAGAGAGAGAGAGAGAGAGAGAGAGAGAGAGATTTGCACAAACCACTTCTCTCTACAATATGAGAGCACTATTGTTCATGGAATTATTAAATATAGAGACAGTGTAGAGGTTAGAAAGTTGGGGTGTATGAAAGTTTCATGACCTTAACTAAATAATTAGAAATGGTAAGATTTACAAAGATTAAAATGAACCTTTTTTGTATAGTAAACTATGTCATGTTTATTCATTTTGTTTGTTTTTAACCTCATTATTTCCTTACTAATAAGGTTAACCACTTTTCAATTGCATTACAAACTTTAATTCTTTATCCTTTCCCCTTTCACAAACCGATATCATGATATTTTTCTCTAAAAATAAAAATAGAAGAAAATAAAATTAACACTAAAAACATGGCGTCTGATTGATTGCTAACTGCTCGTCTCCCACCTGGCTGTGGTCCCTCTGAGCTGTAATAATTCCTTACATGCAAGATAGGAACACTGGTGAAATAGTGGCACAGAAGGTAGGAGATTAACAAAGCATCTTTTAAAGTTGGATGTAAGGCTCACTCCATAAAATCGAATCCATACCTGATATATTAATGAGGCCAAGACCATTAGACTAGATAAGCCATCAGCCTAGTGGAATCCCTACTATTGATATTCTGATAAATGAACATAACAACAAAATAGTTCCTAATGATAAACTGTTATGCCCACAGATCATAGAAGTTTCATCTTTGCAATATGTGGTAATTAACAAGACATAGAACTGAACAACATAAGGAGAGTGGGACCCTTTGGAGATTGCAAACCTGAATGTTACCTGTTTACCACACCCTTCTTCTCAAGCTCAGAGATGCATATGAAAGAGGGAACCAGAAAGACTGCAAGAGCCAGAGGTGGTGCATAATTGTTAAGGAAACCACAGTGTCTGGACCCAACAGGGTAAATGCACATATGAACTGACAGAAACTGTAACCTCAGGTGCAAGGCTAGCAAAAGCTCATGCCATAGAAAAAGTCCCCCATGGAGGAGAGAAATTCAATATGAAAACACAGCACTACTAAAGAAGCTAGTCACGGATGATTGGCTACTTGAACAGAGAAAATAAAATTAACTTCAATGGAGTGATGGATATTATCAACCACAGGCCAGGGCAAAGTGTAATTCTTGATTTTCATTTGGATAGACTGTTATAGTCGTTAGTCCTTTCATTACAAATTACTCTTTACATAATTGTGAAAATAATTTGTGAATGGGTTCACTTAGCTATATATTTATATATCACCATTATATTCTAACAAGTACGTGTATGTATGTAGTATATTTTTTTAAGAAGACATCTTTTTTTTAACTCATTTTTCTCTCAGGCAATTTTTTTTAGCTTAGATAGCAAAGAAGGCAGAAGTAGAAGGTAATGATTTGATAAACCTCCAATTCTAAACCCATTCACACCCTGCTATTTTATTGTTGTAAGTGAACTGTATAATCACTTGTTTACCTTTAAAATATGAGCTTCCTCTCGCAAAAAATATAAGGTTACAGGAAGTCATGATTACATGCCCCACTCTGATGCCTACTACCTATATCTGTAACTGACTCAACCTATATTTACTGGGTTACCAGATGAATCAGACAGTAGGTCACCCTCAATTAGCAACACAACTAGCATCCTTTGCTTCCTAATTATTCATATGCAATTAACTTTGTCTTATAAGTGTATTTAATATATCTACAAATATATTCTTAATTCCTGGCCAAACATAAAATAAACTTCATCTTATTAATAAATAAACAATGACAGAGAAAACTTACCAAAGAATACAACTAGTTGAAATATTTTCCTTAACAGTAAACTTTTTTTAAACACATTTTATTGAAAAATAAAATAATTCATATCACATCTCATTTTCTATCCCATCCTATGCATCCTCCCATTCCTCCTTCCCTCCCACTTTCACCCCAATCCCCTTCCCTATGACTGTGACCAAGGGGGACCTCCTCCCCATGAATATGGTGCTAGGGTATCAAGTCTCTTCTTGGTAGTCTGCTATCCTTCCTCCGAGTGCCATTGGGCCTCCCCAACAAAGGGACATGGCCAAATATGGGGCACCAGAGATCATGTGAAAGTCAGCTATTCCATTCCTTGGAATATACCCAGAAGATGCTCCAGCACACAACAAGAAAATTTGTTCAACCACATTCATTGCAGCCTTATTTATAATAGCCAGAACATGGAAACAGCCTAAGTGTCCCTCAGTAGAAGAATGAATAAGGAAACTGTGGTACATTTACACTACGAAATATTACGCAGCAATAAAAAACAATGAATTCCTGAAATTTGTGGACAAATGGATTGAACTAGAAATGATCATAATAAGTGAGTTAACCCACAAGCAGAGAGACTCAAATGGTATATACTCACTTATATCTGGACACTAGCCAAAGGGTCAGGTCCCATGAAAGTCTTCATGTACCATGAGGGTGGGATAGAGGTGAGGACATCCTATTGAGACTCTAGGTGAGAAAAATGTAGGGGATAGCGAAGTAGGTGGATCCAGAGGGTCCTAGAAACTTACAAGAGGAACATCATGATGGGTGGATCTGAGCCCAGGGGTTCTGCTTGATCTAAGGCACCAACCGAGAACAATACGTGCAGTCATCATCAAACCCCTACCCAGATCTAGCCAAGGGACAGAACATTCTCCACCGTTGTTAAGTGGAGACTTAACGTTAAACTTTTAAGCTCCGATGAACTGCTTCTCCCTAAATCATGGCACTTAATCAAAACCATTTACTTTATCACTTTTCTGGGCCCACAAAAGACAATATCTTTTTTTCGTTTTCTTTTTTGTCTTAAATAATGGATGTGTAAAGGAATTGCTTCCTAGATGAATACAACAGTGAGAGCTTCACAAAGCTGTCTACTTGATCACCTCATTTACTCAAATGACAAATATTTAAATTAGAAAAGCTTGAGAACAGATACTCTGCATTGTTCCTAGTGGTGTGTTACTGTTTTCCTTCTGGATTTTTGTGACAGAGATAGAGTAGGTGACAGCATTCCTTCCATAACGATGGTGGAATAGTAAATAGTAATAAAATTAAATGGCTGTTCTTATAAATATCAATAATAAATACAGGAATGTAGCTAAATCACAAATTATTATTGTTATGAAATTGCAAACTATCACTGAATTAAAAAATGAAAAAGACCTGGTTGATTTTGTATTCATTTTCTTATCATTTATTTTTACAAGTTAACGTTGTTCAACTTAACACCAACAGCCAACATTAGTCTTTGAAACCACACAAGCTCTAATCCTGTGCACTACCGAAAAATGCATATGGTATTATTTAGATAAAAATGATTATTATTTTTACTTCTAGTTCTCTTAAATAGAGCTGAGTAGAGTCTCTAACAGGAGAAATATAAGCATACTTTTATTTTTGAAAACATTTTTATTTGTGATTCAGTGCATTACTAAATAGCCAGACATGGTGTCACAGACTTTGAATCCCAGCACTTGGGGAGCCAGAGGCAGGCAGATCTCTGTGAGTTCGAGGCCAGCCTGTTCTACAAAGCAAATAAAGGACACCCAGGACTGTTACACAGAGAAATCTTGCCTGGAAAAACAAAATCAAACTGACAAACAAAAATGTTACTAAACAACCAGACCTATTGATTTAAAAAGCACATGCTTTCAGCACATGTGACATATAGTCTTAGCCTACTTGGAATATTATATCTTTATACCCATAACCTTTATACTCAAGCTGCTAATTGTTAAGTAACCTCACATGTAAATAGTGTACTAGAGCAATGGCTCAGTCACACAGGAAGAGCACTGGAGTTTGGATTCCAAGGTTCCAGGTCCATGCAGAGTGAGTGTGATGCCAACCTGTGTTTTTAGCCTCAAGGGAACACATAGGCTCCCTGCAGTCAACTGGATGGGGCAAGCTTTTTCCTTGACTGAGAATTTACCTTAGGGCTGATGAGAAGAATCTGCTATCAAGGATTAAGGCTCACAACCCAAAGGAACAGAATGTGGTTTGAATGAGACTATTTCTAAAAAAAAAAAAAAAAAAAAAAAAAAAAAAATAATAATAATAATAATAATAATAAACAAGGGAAAGAAACAATAGGAAAAGAACTGTGACTCCATATATCAGCCTCAGGCCTCCACATACCATACACAAATGCACTGCCCCCTACATACATGTGAACATACATGCATACCACACACCTACACATACACCTAAAACACTATGAATACTTACAACAGCAGTAAAGGCAGGTGGTAAATTTTGCGGAAATGTACATAATGTGTTTATTCTACTTAAGCTGACTGAGAACAGTAAGAATGAAAGCTGTGAAGAAAAACCAATCTAATGGTAAAGTAGAATATAAATACACATATATGTGTGTATGTAAATGTATGAAACTATAATTTGCATATAACATACTCCTCACTCTTATAGAACACTGTTATTGAAGAAATTTGAATAATGGTTGCTTTTCAGAATTATTCAATTCATTCCTTCATTAATAAATTCTAACAAAATACGACCATCTTCACTAATGGGTGCATTTTATTCACATGATTATATGTATATGCTGACCCTTTTATTTATCAGGCATATATAATTTTCTATGATATCAAAGTATATAGGACACATATTCCTAAAACAGCTATATATAGTAAGTTATACATACAGCCAACTACTTACACTACATGATGATAAGGATACATCGCAAAATGGAATGCCTGAATGAAAACTGAATACTTCATATATTGGAACTCTTTTACCTGTAAAATAGCTTTGGTGGGAAAACTTCCCTGGATTTTATTTTATGAATTTTAAATCAAATTTATTACTTCATTAATATATTGAAGGTTCAAAAATCTATTCAATATTTAATAAAAGTTGTTCCTACCCAACAAAAATATAATTGTTGATTATATATTAAGCTAAAGGGAAAATAAAATAAAAAAGCAATCCAATTCTAGTAAGAATTTCCTCTTTGTAGCAGATCACTTGAAAGACTCACTAGGTGATGTCCACTTTCTTAAAACCCACCCATATGAGAACAGTAAAAATATTTGGAGCATGCCTTTCTAATGTGCATTTTGGTTGTTAGTTTACATGTTTTATAGCTGTGTTGTTCTGTGAATATATAAAGCAATCTCAAAATAAACTTGCAAATACAGCCATGCCTAGTTTGATGTGTGAAACATTTGTGTATACTATTATATAACTTCAAACATTTCCATAAAGCTGCATGCACTTGTCTTTATTTTATAGGTGGTTTCTGTGAAAATATTAAGCAAAATTTGAAGTCCACATGCCTTCCTAGCTCATTTCTCAAAATGCATTATGCAGTGGTCTCAAAGTACATAATTAAAGCCAACAAAAATGAAATCTGTATTTCATCAGTGTTTTTAATCATTTCAGTTTCTTGCTGCATTCTTGTCAGGCTTGAATACATTATCAGTGCCATTTCACCTTTCCATGTACCTGAGAACACCCATGAGTTGATATACCTACTCAGGACTGCTTCCTTCCTGACTAGTGTATGTTACATCTATTCAGTTCAATGCCTTCTGAAAAAATTTTAAACTTCCTTTTTTTTTTGTAAAATAAAATTCAAAAAAACAAACTTGTAATATTGAGAAATAAACTGACATGAACCAATATGAGCAGACGTATGTCTGCCTAGATGTCCACATCCTGGGACCTCACTCTTGGTTAAAACGATAATTGCACAAAGAGAAAGGTACCAGCATTGACCATAGGCTTGGTGGGTTTACTCGTGTTTTGTTATTTCAAATTAAAAGATGCATAAACAAAAAATTTATTTAAAAAACTTCTAGAGTAAAACTTCTTCCTTTCAGTTTGTTTATTTATTTTTCTTTGGAATTGTTTTAAGGTCTCTGCCTGGCCTTGTAGTCACTGTGTAGCCAAAAGCATCCAAGGAGTTCTGACACTTCTGCTTCCTCCTTCTAAGAGTGATGACTACAGGTCTGGACCACACCCAGGCTTTTGGTGTGGGAGATTGGACTCAGCTGTGTATATGTTGGGCAAACACTCCATCAACTGAGATACCTGAGCTACCTCCCAGCCCAAACAGTGAATTCTGACATCTTGACTTTTCTTACAGGTTTATGTCCAAATTGTGCTATACAACACTCAGGTGAATTCCCCTCCGCCTCCGGCTGACACAGTAATTACAGGCTGTGCTGCGGCGACCCTTAACGGTTTCATTTCCCTAAAGCCCACCGTGCCCATGTTTTGCTTGTTTCCTTCCCTCTGTGTGAAAGTTCCTCTGGTTCCTTGAAGCAGCCACATCGTTGCAGAGTGTTTGCCTGTGGGCATCCTGCACACACCTGCACAGAGTAATCACACCTTGCAGTATCGCCACCATGCCCAGTTCTGAATTCCATGGGAGAACTCAGAGGTACATTTCCCAATCACTACACAGAAAAGGGGCATTTTGATACTTTTATTCTTGAACTCATACTTACTAAAACAATATAACCCTCAGTAGCTACTTATTAACTATAATTGTGTAGATGAAATTATGGCAGCCATCCCTTCATTTCACTTTGAATAAAGTGAAGCAAATTTTATAAAGCTGTCTGGTTAGTTTGGTTTATTATATACCCATAAACAAATTAATATATATATCTTAGTGAATGCTTATTATTGATGGTATAACTAGAAAAGGCTGTTACTTATCATTATTACATTTTAAAATGCCAACACACTCAAAGTAACAAAAAATATAGGTTTCAAAGTAACTTAATGAATTCATATTCTTAAGATGAATACATATTGAGCAACACATACATAATACTAGAGACTCATGACAGAAGAGACAGCCACTGACATTGTACACTCTCAAACCAATGGATCACTCACAATGTGACAAGGCATCTAAAATTTAGTAGGAATTGCCATGACCACAATCCAGGATACCCTGTGTATGCCAGAGCAAAATCTTAACATAACACAAAGTTCACACAGCCTGCCATGAGGAAATGATGTTTTAAACTCACAGGAAAACTGAGGAAACACACATATGTACACACACACACACACACACACACACCAGAAACCTTTATAAGTCCTAAGAACGGGAAAGATTTACTTGGGAAATACTTGAACATCAACTGCAGAAAGGGATACAGTGCATACTGTCTTTGAAGTACAGTTCTGAGAAACTTTGGAGAAAGGGGAACCACAAGTCTTTTCAGAAGTGTGTGATGTGTTCCTAAGGAGCCCTGAGGCTTTTTCATCCTGCAGATATGAGCGCCTTTCACTTTGGCTGTATTATTTTGGCAATTCTTGATGTCCAAGGTAAACTATGGGCTGCTAATAGAGGAATAAATGAGTCTTGCCAACAGAAATGCAAACAAAAAATTTTACAACAATTGCATTGATTTTTGTCCTGTAAAAATGTCACTCCAACCTTACATAGGCACAGGTAATAAAAACAAATAGCATCTCAGTATTTTTTTCCTACATATCTGTGTCTGGGCTATGAAAGGCTTGTGGCATCTAACTAAATAAAATCGCTCAACAGGCTTTGATTTATATTTCAATGTGAGTTGTAATTTTTGGCATGTAGTAAATTCTTTACTTGATAGTAAGGAATGTTTTATTTGTTTCAGAAATGAAAAGGAGAAGTAATTTAAGGCTGTCAAAGAAGGAATGCAGTGGTTAGTGGCTCAGGGCATAGATTGGGGCGAAAATGGAGAAAGTAGCTCTGAGGAGAGGAGAAGATCTACCAAGAGCCCAGCGAATGGCAACATACGGGTGATGGCAAACACAGTGGTTAGGGAGGAGAGAAGTGACGTAAGTGGTAGGATGGAAGAAGACTTAGAAATACCGCTGCATAACAAGTAGAGAAAACTGGAGCAAGACAGACCTAGTATGTCTGAAAACATCTGGAAAACAGGCACATCTGGAATTGGATAGATGACCGTTCCAATTACTAAAAGGAGAGAAGCCAAACCTCTTTGTTTTGAGTAGGAGATTGGCACGGCTATGGAGTTGGTTCAGTCAGCGTCAAAGGGTCATTTCTGTATGGCCAGTCAACTCTCATAGTTTATCAAGCTAATGCCGCAGAGAGTAATGCAGCTATTAAATACGGATGAGTGTTTTGTTCCATATACCAATCTGTGAGTTGACAGAGTCTGCAAGATGGATATTTTACAATCTTGACTGCAAAAATGAAAATATTGACATTTATTCACAGTGCTAGAGGTTTAGGTTAATTAAAAACTATAAACACAAGTGTTTAAGTCATTTATAATCAACAAACTGCTTCATTTATTTAAACATGTAAAATAATCAAGGATAAAATCTGCAGCAGAAATGAAAATCCACAGAGGCTATCAATACAGCTCTTTATACTAATTATCTGTAAGAGGCGGAAGATCCTAATTCCTATTGTGGAAAATATTGATATGCTATAGATTGGTAACACACACTGTTATAGAAAATGGCTTAGCTGTTTTCCAGTGCTATAATAAAATAACTTACACTGAGTGACTTATACACTATATGCATCTTTTGCTCAAGGCTTAGGGTCCAAAAAGCCCAGAAACATGAAACCTGATTTTGATATGTGGTTATGGAGTGTTCCTTTCTACAGGGCCTGGAGCTAAGGCCCTCCCTCGTTCACCTACTCGAAGTTACTAATTATGTCAGGCAGGGAGAGTAGTCAGATCTAACATTTCCCATTGGCCTCGGTTAGACTCATCACATCAACATAAGAATTAAATGAAATACTTGTATGCAGATTATACCAGTAGTAGAAATTATTAAAAATGTAAAAGTACCCTTAAAATAGCTGTCATGTTCTCTACATGACAAAGGGATATTGCACAACAATCTATTTTCATATATTTATTGGAAGGCTAAGATTACTTCTCAATTAGTAAGAGTACAATAACAAGAGTTACTATACTAGATATAGTGTCTTTGATTAAATTATGCATTACTGAAGGTACCCATTTTTGGCCCATATCTAATATAGTGTCCTCAATAACTAGCATTTAGATTGGATGGAGCATGAGCTTAATAAATGTTGACAAGAAAATGAAGAATTATGTACATAATATAAATTACATGCACATGTACATATTTAGTGTGTATATTTCTGTATAATTAGACAGAACAACTTTAAGCCACATGAACAAAATTGCCCTATCAGAGTAAGAGTGACACTGGTTTCACTGCAAATACAACTACATTTTGGGAAAGTTCTAGAACAGTACACAATCATACCACACCAATATACTCCCTAATAAACAATTAAATGTTAATGACAACAACAACAACAACAAAAGACTTGGCCAGTGTTAGAAAACAATTTAGAGGCTGGAGAGGTGGCTCAGCCATTAAAGGCTAAGCCCACATACAAAATTGCAATAAAACAGTTTGCCACGTTAATTCAGAATATGTGTGCCTTTTTATTTTCTCAGATTTGTGGACCGACAAGATTATGAGATTTGTCTAAAAAAGATTGAATGAAATATGGTAGAATAAAAGGAGGCGGAGGTGAGGGCTTTTGCGTCCTGACTTTATCCCTAAATGACTGAGTTTCAGGACTTTAATATTGTGGAGAGCACAGTATTCAAGTGTAAAAACAGAAAAAATGTCTAAAATTCCTTTCCAGGACGACTCTAGCAGACCAACTTCAAACACTGTGTCATGGATCAAATCAACAGGAACAAACAGAGCTCACAGGTGCACACATGGTGCTCACTGCATGGTGGCCAGAGGGACATTTATTCAGAGATACAACATTCTAAACATTAAGAAAGCAAAGTTAGTGCTCCAGCGCCATGGGACCAGAGCCCCATGTCTGCAGTGAAAGGAAGATAACTAAGAGGAAATCATTTCAAAGTGAATGTATTACATTTCATAATATGTAAACAAAAATCACCACAAATGACTCCATTTCAAGACTTAATATGGCCATAACCAACACTTGCTAGAGAGAAGTGTGAGTGCCAAAGTGATGCTCTCAAATCACACATTTGAAACATTTTACCCTAAAGAGATCTCTGAAACCATTTTGCATTTATTAGACTAAATAGCAACCCTGAAATTCATGTCCGCCCAGATACTAGAAACATAACCTTAACTGAATACCCAATTAGTTATGATTGACTCATCTTGAGTCACGGCAGGCCCCAATGCAGAGGTATGTATTCTCATTAAATAATAACACTGATACAAAAGAAAGTAATGAGTAGAGAAGGGAGTGATAAACCCACAAACCAAGGGATGCCAAGGATTTGCAGCTTCGGTAGATTCTGGGAGCGAGGCAGGGAGCAAGTAACCTAGGAACACTCAGAGGGAACGGGCCCTGCTCAGTGCCTGACTTCAGATTTCCAACCTCTAGAACTATGAGGCAAGGTATTTCTACCGCTTAAAGCTATGCATAGTGCAGTGCGTTCTTGAGGCCCTTATGCAATTAATAGACCAGCCAGGTCCTTTACTGTACAGAAAGTGATTTATTCCTGATCACATAACTAATTATCGTCAGAGTTAGTATTAGAAGCTCTTATACACCAAGTGCTTCTTTACTAGATTTATGATTAATTAAGACTCCTAGGAGCTTTGAGTACACTGAACGCCCACAAGAGGAAGCATTGCATTTGAATCCATTTCTTTACACATTTGTGTTAAATATTTTTAACTGAACATTGGAGAGGCCAATTAGCCAGTGATCAAGGTGAACCATGGGCCAGTGTTTTCTCAACTTAAAACTCTTCATTTCAGTATGCCTTTGGAAGTAAAAGTTCTACACAGCAGATATGGTGGCCATTAGATTAAATGAACCAACCCTTGTACACTTGCAGCATGATTCGTGTTGTGCGTGCTCAAAGGTTGTATGATCGCCTCTTGTTTCTGACTTTTTAAAAACTGGCTGCAGCTAAGCAAGCATTTCTGATTGCTGAAGCTTGGTCAAGCAAGTCTCCTTTGCCATCATACGGCCTGTGGTAGAACGGAAAAAGGATGATGCTTTACATCAAACTATTGATTCAATAAAGACTCGGGACAAGTCAATAATATTTTATGAATTATGGAACAAATACACCTGCTAAAACATGATGCTAGTTATGGGTATAGATGTAGAGAAAGTTATCATTCACGTCTGCTTTACCAAACTTAGGTTAATTACGCTTTGCTAGGTAATTTGAGACCTTTCAAACACAAACGGAAATTACACTTGGCTTCAAATACAACCAAAGTTTTCTAGTTTATTAAAATCATTTAAATTCAATATTCGTATGGAGGCTGCCTTTCTAATTTTTCCCTAATTGTACTTATCTACTTTTATCTTTCATGGTTATAGAAAATGAGACTGAGTCAGGCAGAAAATACATAACTCTCCCCAATTTATTTCCCATATTGAATAATTTATACTTACAAGATACATGACTGGCTTGGTGATCAGTATAAACTCACAAATAATTTAAAAGAGAGTCAATAAGAACTAACTCTTGAAATTGAGAATATATTTTAAGTAAGTATTTAATATCTTGAGCATTTATGCTTTTAATTAAAACAAATATTAATAGTTTACAATCTATTTCTGAAGTTGAAAATTTCAAGTGTCACGCCTTTATGTGCCCTCATATTTCTCAAATAACATTACACACTTCTTGATTTTATAACATTTAATATATAGCCATTATAGAAAATAATAATGTAACATTTTACTGTCTTTTGAAAATTTACTTTGGACTTCTTTTTATCTTTTTCTTTTTATACATATTTTATTTTAATTTATTTACATTACATCTCGATGCAATCCCCTTGCTCTCATCTTCCTGTTTCCACCCTTCCTCTTCTGCCCTATTCTCCTTCTCTAGACCTCTGACAAGTGTGGTCCTCCTATCCCACCTTCTGACCACAGCCTATCAGGTCTCACCTGGATAGCCTGCTTCCCCTTCTTCTGTGTGCCCACAGGGTCCCCCACCAAGGCACCAGAGTTCATGTCAGAGGCAATTACTTGGTGCTTTATTAACCTCAGGCTCAGTTAAAAGGTTAAATAGAGTAGGAGAAGTCATTGTGGAGGACAAATGTTCTTACTATTAATTATTGTCTGTTAGCTACAGGTTTTACAGATTAAAAGTTGTGTTTTGTACTTTTTTTTTTTTCAGTTTATTCGCATCACTTGATGAGTTTGGAATCTCGGATTTGTTACTTTCTCTCCAGGTCTCATTTTCATCATGAACTAGGTAGGAAAACAAACCCAGGCCATCTAGACACACTGTGAGGGATGAAATGATTCAAGCACAGAAGTAACCACAGGAGCTGTTATAGAGGACATATAGTAATGTATCAGTGATTTCTTTAGTTGTGACAGGCTAGGTTGTATCTTGAACCTTGGAAACTTAGCTTTCTCTTTTCCTTCAACAAGGCTGTTTGAGGCACACAATCAATAGTTCAGATTTTTTTTTTGGTGTTTTTGGTTTTTTTCTTTGTTGTTATTGTTGTTGTTGTTGTTTTTGTTTTTTTTTTTAATCCTAGACATATACCTGAAAGACGCTCCACTGTACAACAAAGACATTTGCCCAATGTTCATAGCAGCTTTATTCATAATAGCCAGAATCTGGGAACAATCTAGATGTCTCTCAACCAAAGAATGGATAAAGAAACTGTGGCAGTTTAGTTTTACAATTAAGTTTAGTTTTTTAGGAGTTAAAAAATTTTTAGGTCCAGGTAGATGTTTTAAGTTGAAAATGGCAAGATATGATAGATAATGATTTACATTCAGAATTTTAGATGCCCTAGGAAAGATGTTCTCTTCAAGGCTGCCAAATACAAATAGCCAAAACAGTATGAATGTTATATATATTACTTCATTGTTTCATGGTCCTTCTTGCTGTAGGTAGTCTATTGTAGATATGTATAATGACATCAATGTATATATAAAAGTAAAAAATATTTAACAAAAAATTTTAAACAGAAACCATGGTATGTTCACACAATGGAATTCTACTTAGCTATTAAAAACAAGGAAATCTTGAAAATTGCAGGCAAATGAATAGAACTGGAGACAATCATCCTGAGTGAGGTAACACGGATCAGGAAGGATACATGGTATATACTTACTTCTAATGGATATTAGCCACATAATACAAGATAAGCACACTACAATCTGCAGACCTAAAGAAATTAATAACGAGGAGGACCCTAGGGATGATGCTTAATTCTCATTTAGAAGGGCAAATAGAATTGACACTAGCAGCAGTTGAAGAGGAAGAACAGGAAGGTAGCCTACCATAGAGGTTCTCTGAATTTTTAGATCTTTGCTTACCACAGTAGATTGGTAGAAAGGATGCGTCTTCTTTTCTCTATTGACCCTTGCTAATGTAATATCATCTACACCTTTAGGGCTTGCATCTTCGTGTTCAGTTGTTTCTCATTTCATGCCACCTTTTCCTTTGTACCTTCCTTTTACATAGGAGCTCACTTTTATATGTCTTTCAATATTTTCTACAGCTGTTGTCATAGGTGGCTTGTTTTGGATATGTTCTTTGTTTCTCATTTACTTGTTTATAAATGACTTTTTATATATCTTTTTACAATAATTTTATTAGATCTGCTTTTAATTCAGCAAATATCATGTATCCAGGTTCAGTTGATCTACGGATTACTATGATCGCGTGTTGAAGTGATTTGGCGGATTCCAAACATAGTAGTATAAAATGAGACCCATGATGAACTTGACCAGCTCTTTCTTCTTCTATCAATGCGATTTATACAATAAATTGCTAATTCCCTTACAAAATGACTTGCCTTATATCCCCATTCCTATCTTTTTAAAAATGCAGCTATATCCATAACATATGTGCCTCCAGAATCTTAGTCACAAGAATTTGAGACAAATTCTAGGAAAGTGTTTTCATTCTGGAGTGTCTGTGAGTCTTTAGTGTATCTTCCTGCAAGAAGGACAAACCTAGTCCCTAATCTAGCAAATGTTATGGAGAACATCCCTCAGAAGACACTTTCTCTTTCACAATCAGCCCTATTTATACCACTTTTTAAAAATTCTAAAATCCAAAATCCTACTTATTGAATTTTACATCTATCAAAGTTTTAGACAATGATTTCCTGCAATTGCTACTTTTATAGATTAATTCTGTAATGTAATGAATGATTTGTTCTTTCCAAAATCCCTAAAATATGCCATGTTTATATAATATTCTTTCTATTTAAACAATTTAGTATAGTAAAATCTTTTATAATGATACATCATTAAATTATACTATACTCTGAAATTTTCCAACTACAATTATATTTTATGTATCCACTACCAGGAGGGACCAATTGCAGTATTCATGCAGCATGTGATAAACTATTTCCTTTAGACATACTAATTATTAAGGAAAGGGAGAATTTAATGGCATTCTTCTATGCTAAAAAAATTAATTTTATTCCTTTTGGGTGTGGTGTTGTGGGCTTGCAATACAGGAAGATCAGAAATTCCAGATCTCCCTTTGCTGCATAGCAAATTTCAGACCAGTCTAAGAAACAAAGAAAGATCCTGTCTCAAATATAAATATAAATGGATAAGTAAATAAATACAAAAATGAGCTTCATTGAGTGTGATTAATAGTATGATTTCAAAGGGGTATTGAACTTACTTTCTTAGCTGCACCCATGTTATATTTAAATGTCTCATTCAGAAAGAAATCTCCCATTCATTTCTTGATGTGAATTCATTGAATGAAACTATTACAAAATAGAATCATTCATCTGTAAGCTAGAATACCCTGCTATATTCATAATGACAATAATCCACAAGTAAATATAACCTCTGAAATTATGATGAAGAAAGAGATAAATGAAGATATGGAAAAATACTGGCATGAATTATCCTGAACCTCTTCTCCACTAATTCATTTACACTTAAAATAAATTCATCATATTATGTCCCATCAAGAAAAAAAAAAGAGTATGTCAACTACTAAACAACTTGTAGGAATTTGAATGAATGTTTAGTGAAAAATTGTAAAAATGTATTTTTGCATGGGCCACAAAGTATATAGGGCCTTTGAAATTTATATTGCATTTTGTAATAAAAATCCACTTAAAGATATTTCCTTGAAACTTACATGTCATGATACCAGAATTATCAGCAACCTCAATACATCTGTGTATATTGTCAGCATTCTAATTCTTCCCTTCTATTTATTTTTGCAAATAAAAACACTTTTTAAATTTTACATGGAGAAGATGCAAGCTTTAAATTAATATGTCATTATAACAGAAAAGCTAAATCCACTGTTGTGTTTACAAGCAAAAGCAATAGTAAATTTGAATGGAACCTGTCCATACTGATGGCATGGAATTGTTAGGGTTTAAGTCTTTTAGGATTTAGGTTTAAGTGTAAGTAGAGCCGGGTGATCTTGTAAAATTACCATGCTCTTTAGTTAGAATTTCCAGATTTTATTTTCAAATTTGGTTTTCTTTAAAGTACTCAGTTCCTGGATAAAACAACATTTGCAGGCATGTAACAATGGGCGGGTTGGTGGACTTGTTGATACCCTCCTGCAACAGTCTGATGAGGTTTACAACCTGCCACAAAGATCTGTGGCGGCCCTTTCTCTTATTTTCCACTTTATTTTTATAATGTTTTAAATTTTTTTATTTATTCACTTTACATCCATGTGAAAGCCCTACCCCTCCTCACTTCCCAGTCCCATTCACCCTCCCTCTCCCCTCATGTTTCCCTCCCCTACTCCTCAGAAGAGAGGAGCCCCCTTTCTCATCCACCCCAGCTCACCAAGTCAAAAGCATTAAGTTGAGCTTTCTTAGAGAGCTGTCTTAACACTCTGACAAGCTGAAATGACTGCATCTGCCATTAGTCCAACAAGAAGGTCTGTGTGCTTACTAAGCCAAAAACATTGTATAGAAATACAAAGAAAATAAATAAAACAAAAAAATGAAAATAATACAGAAATTGAATAATGAATGACAGAGCAGAAAGGAAGATACCTTTCTTGTGTTATTCCCAATATAGAACAATCCAGCTTCCATCAAGTGGTCCAATTTTTTCAGTTCTCAGATTTATTCTCATGGTATCAGGAGAGAAACAGAACACTGACAAACTCAGAACAAACACATTCTATCATTTTCTTTGGTATTCAAGCACAGTGAAAGTTGGGACATACAAGCCATGCCCTAGAGAAGCATCAATGGGGGTGTCAGGCATTGCTAGATTTAGATTTTACAAATATATGACACACGAAATGAAAGTAAGGTTCAGAACAAAATAAGAGTCAAGGTTTACTTTGTATTTAAAGGGTCATTTTGAGAAGGAGAGAAAGAGGACTCCCTCCCCCCAAAAAAAGTCACCAACAAATATAAGAAATAATGAGAGAAAGAGTGGGGAGGAGAAAGAAAAAAGTAGGAAGGGATGGGGAGATAGGGAGGGAGGAAAGGAAGGAAAGAAAAGGTTGAGAAGGAAAAAGTTATATAAAGGAGGGAGGAAGGGAGGGTGGGAGGGACAGAGGGAAGAAAGGAAAATCCTAGTGAGAAGCAGAAATACTCAATTACTATGTTATGTTAAAAATATTACATTCAGGCCTTGGTGGTGCACACCTTTAATCCCAGCACTCCGGAGGCAGAGGCAGGCAGATCGCTGTGAGTCTGAGGCCAGCCTGGTCTACAAACTGAGTCTAGGACAACCAAAGCAACGCAGAGAAAAACCTGTCTCCAAAAATTGAATCGAACAAACAAAAACAAAAGCCCAAAACAATCATCTCCAACAACATCAAAGAAACAAACAAAAACAAAAATTATTTTCAGTATGCTGTGTAAAATTACATTTTTATGACATTAGAGGCATATTCATTTCCATCTATTATTTTTAAGTATTAATAAGTGATGAACAAAGCTGGTAAGTTATAGGTGCATATTTTCTCAATATTTACATAGGAGTACATCACTGCATTAGTTTTTATATTGTCAAATATATCTATTTTTTTTACAGCTTAACATTTTCCAAATTTAGAAATGGTTATTAACTAAAAAGCAGTTCAATATGTATCTGTGTGGTCTTCAAGAATATACAGATTTTGATTTGGTATCTAAACCTTTGGTGGCATAAGGCATTCCCAATATTCTCTTATTCAAACAACTGTCTTGCTTCATTTTCAGTCATTATTTCTGAAGAAGCACACATAACCTGCTGTCAGTCTAGCAGTTTTTATCAATTCCCACCTTCTAGATGTAAATCTGCACCTATAACGCTTCCATAACTCAGAGCACATTCTAGATAGCAGCTTATATATCCCAGTGGACTGGAATTCAGCCAGAGAGTGAAACAGCAAACACAGAACAGAGAAGAAGGAATTGTCAGGAAGCAGAGAAATATTATGGTAAACATGATACACCTTTCCTATACCTCATAAGACTGTGCACAAAATTCAGGATATAGAAATCCCAGTGCCTAGCATGGGGTGCCAGCTTTTCAGCCAGACATTCTGAGAAATCTCTAACATGAGTATTGAAATCACTTATGGACCACAGCCAGTATCATAAAAGAGCATATGCGCAACATGGAACAGTATATCTGAGATCGGGTAATTAGGCATTTCTCTTATTCTCATGAGATCATTCATATTTTTTAGTGTTTTCTATAATCAGGGTCAGACCAGAACAAAATATTTTATATCAGCCTATGTAATTTTTAAAATGTGTTAAATATGTTTTATAATTAAGGGTATATACAGTTTATTAACATATATTAGATATACAATATGTATTTTATAATAAATATTAGACATATAAAATGTACATATAGAGGTCACAAATACACCTCAAACTTATGATCCTCCTGTGTCAGACTCTTAATACTGTAATTACATGTGTGTGCCACTATATTCAGCTACTAATATTTGATTTATAATTGTATGATCTCTCATTGAACTTTCATTCATTGTCCATTGGATATAAATTCTACTCAGTGGAGTCATTAGCTAAATCTAGCATATTTTAAAGGTGCTTTCATTTTTTTGTCTTTAACCCTAGATTCTGTCTTCCTCCAATCATGCAGAACTGTTGAGTTCCTGAAGTCATGAAGTGTGCTGTGCTTGTCCATGGCTGTTACAAAAGACTGCCTCCATCACAGAACGCTGGCATTAAAGCATCTTAAATGCCTTTCTGAGCCCAACTCCCTCACATCACAGTTGCAGTATGAATTCATCCAATTGCTGAGACTTGACTAATAGAAACTTCTAGGGACTATACAATAGCCAAAGCATGTGTGTGCAATTGGAGTGAATGAGTGCTGTGAAATCAGTGAGACAAAAATTAAGGAGAAATGTATTGTATATCCAGTTTGGTCAGTTAAGGTCAATACACATTAGAAGAATGTTCCGGCAGATCAACTATTCTGGATCTGTTATGTGGTTGGCCCAATATACTGCATAATATTCACCTTGTCATTCTAACAGTTGCTGTAGCTATGCTTGAATGGATCCTAAACATGAATGTTTAAAAAAAAACCACATTTTTATCTTTGGATAATATCAAGATATATTCTTCAGCAGCAGCAGCAGCAACAGCTGCTGCAGCATCTATCAATTTATTATTATCTTGAAAACTATCTTACTTTAAATGTATTTAAGTATAGCGTTCTCATTTTTTGTCATTAACACTTAAGATTCCGTATATTTTTATACATTTATAAATTGCTTAATTCAAAAATTTCATGCAGCTAAAACCTCATATTTTATTAATTTGTTTTAATATTTACCTGTATTTATTAGCTACTGGTACAGAATGGGTAGTCGTATTATATATTCCTCAAAATTTACCAAAAAAAAAAAAAATGGGTATGTCCCTGTCCCTCATTTAAAGCTGGAACATCAAAGTATTTATTTTATTCTCCTTTAATACGTATTGGTGTCCTGCCTTCATGCGTGCCTGTGCACCATAAAAACTACCACAGAAGCCGGAGGAAGGCAGGGTATCTTCTAGAACAAGAGTTATAGATGGATGTAAACCACCTTGTGGGTGTTGGGAATCAAACCTGGGTCCTCTGCAAGAACAGCAAATATTCTTAAGCTCTAAGTTATCTCTCCTAACCCATCACAAAATATTAATAAAAGCAAAAGAAGTTACCTATTCTTGCTGGCCATGCCTATTGGGATATATTACCATAACTTAATTAAGTAGGGAAATCCCATCGCGCACACTGAAAGCACCCACCGTTGAAGTCTAATTAAGACTTTCCCTAAGCCAGGAGCATAGTTTCCCAGTGAAAGAGGCATTACAATATTTGTTTAAGTGTATGGTGTGTTGACAAACACTTTACAGATGTCGGCCTTTTATGTTCAGTTCTAATTCAGGCCATGACTTTGCTGCCACTTTTGTATAGTAAAAGGTGGTTTTTTTTTTCCTTCACATGGTTGGCTTCACTTATCTGAGAGAGCTCCCGCAGTGTCCACGTGTACCGCAGTTTCCCTGGGGCCACCATTATGGTCATACTTGTTCAGTTTTAATTAATCACCATGAGAGGCATAAAGACCCCACTAAGACTAAGATGAACTTTGCATGCCAGAGGGACAAAAGGAGGACTCAGCTGCTTTTGTGTCACACGTGGTCACTCTTGATTAAGCAGCAGACATTACTCCAAGGGCTAAACATTTCTGCTTTCCCTCCAAATGTACCATCACTATCGGAAAGATGACAGCAGGAAGAGAAACAGAGTGTCTGGACCCAAAGCCTCATCAGCTAGAGAGGCGAGGGCAGGAGCACGCTCGTATATGTGTCTGAAATCTCAGCGTCCCTTCTTTGTGGTGTTAGCTGTCAGAGTGTAGAGGAGTGTCTTAGTCCCAGCAAGGGGAAGACAGACTTCTAATTAAACTCCTGAAAACTTGGTTCAAAGAATGAACATAAGTTGTTACGTGTTGCTGTATAGCGAAGTATATTTCTTGTTTGAATAGCAACTACATGCACTGGACACTTGCCATGATCTTAAGTCAATATATTCAATTGTATTTCCTCAAATGATTGCTTATTAATTACTAATGGCAATTTATTAGAAATAACATATTAATTTTATGGAAATTGTGCTAGCAAACATAGGAAAAATTAGGCATCTTCTTTTTGTAAACATAATATTTTATTGTTTATTTGGGGGTTTCACATAATGAACCCTAATCACATTCACCTCCAAATCTTCCCAGGTCCACTTCATACCCATGCCCTTGTGACTTCCCCCAATGAAAAGTAGAAAAGAAAAAATAAATAATATGAATACGGTTTTGATGCAGCGATCATATTGTCTATTCTAAGTCACTTTAAACTGCTTTATACATCTAATATATTTTGTATATTAGTAACTAATTTCATATCATATCACTCTTAGACCAAGTAAACAAAATTCAAACATATATTATACCAGAAATTGTAGTATCTTTATAACATCTAGGATTAGGAAAATAATTTATTTTAATATGTAATATTAAATTTAACAGTTAAATACAATAATGTATACTTATGTTGATATATCAAAGAAGGATAGTATATTAAGATACACATATCTAGAGCCAGGCTCAGTGATGCACACCTATAATCCCAGCACTTACGAGGCAGAGGCAGATGGGTCATTGTGAGTTCAAGGCCAGCCTGGGGTACAAAGTGAGTCTAGGACAGTCAAGGTGACACAGAGAAACCCTGTCTCAAAAACACACAAAAAACAAAACAAAACAAAACAAAACCAGACACACATATCTCCCAATGATGCATACACATGTAGGTTAAACGTTTATAGTATCCTCTCTCTTTATCTCTGTTATTCTCCTCCCCAGTGCTGTTTCTAGTTGCCTATTCCTTGAGACTCAAGGTAACAAATGTATTTATTGAGTGCCAGAAAAAAAACATACTATCTCCGTTGCTATGTTATCTATACTAAAACTTGCCATAATATCAGCAAACATTAACCTAATCCTATGACTTTCCAATATATACTGAGTAGTATATTGATTGTTTCACATAATACACAAAGTATAAGTCACATGATGCATCATCTCTTAAAGCAGAAAGTAGCAAGGGGGAGTTTCTAAGAATCTAAGTGTTGCAAATTTGGTTCTACTGGAAAACCTTCTTGACCTAAAATCAGTATAAATTTGGTGGATAGTTATGTATTTAGAATGTAAGAGAGAATTTGAATTACTTGTTCCAAGTGTGGTGCGGCACTCATCCTTGGAGATCTATAACAAACACTAATGATCAATGTCATATCACTATCATTACACTACTAGTAATTAATTTTTTGGGAAGCCTAGTATAATCATAATGCCTCAGGTACGTCCGTTGATCAAATGACATAAACATATTACTCTAATAGTGTAATATACTAAATGATTCATTATTATATATTAGAAAGAATTACAATTCACTGTTATGTCTATATTACTGTTATTTACTTAAAAGTTAGAAAAATCATAACAATTCAAGGTATGGGTAAAATGGCATGTATTCATTTAACAAGACACTTAATTTTTTTTAGTTTTATTTATTTAATTTTTATTTATTATTATTCTGTCTTGTGTGTATGCGTGCATGCCCGTAAATGCACATGATATATGTGTATGGGTGGGCACCCATGCCTCAGTACACATGTGAATATGAGAAGGCGACTTCATGGAGTCAGTTCTCCTTGGGCTTTCACATGGATGGTGGGAACTATACCATCTCCATGCTCATGGGATAAATGCCTTTACCCACTAAACCATGTTCCCAGGCCAACAATGAACATTTTTAGCAAGAATGTTTGGCCATCATCCATGAAATGCTTGCTACATTTTATTTCTATAAAAATTTTAATTGAACTACAATAAATCTTTCAATAACGGCATAATTAGATTTTTACCAGAATTTAATAACTGAGAGTTTATTCTGTTTTGACCTGTAGCAGATTTTATTAAATAGGAAAATTAGTTTTTCCTATATAACTTCATGCTTCCCATTTATCTGATTTTATCGACTGCCTTAATTAAAGTGACAGAATACGTAAGTAATTGATTTTGTGATAAAGTAAGTAATTGTAATTAATTAGTTTAAAAATCATTAGCATAAATCAATTTCCTATGAGTTGTCATTTTTAAATTCATCTCCTAAGGCCTGATATAAAGCACAATAATACAACATCCCTTAAACAGACAGGTATGCAGCCTATTTACTCTTTTCCACAAGTTTTTCAAGTGCTCTGATTGGGTCCTGGTTTTACTTATTTGCAGAGGCCACCAACAAGAGCATCCAAAGCTTTCTCTAAAGCACTAAGCTGGAAAAGGAAGTAAGTGAAAACAAATCCCTACAATTTGGGCATGAGCCCAGACCTAGCCCTGCTTAATAGCTTTGGAAATAATCATGCTAGTTTATGTGATAAATTGTAGCTGTGAATGGATGTCCATTAATATTTTGCATGGCTGATAGCTGTGCGAGCACATATAAGCTTGTGTGTTCATAAACATGGAAGTCTGAGAGCAACTTCAGAAATTCAGAAATCCAGTGAACTTACTAGAGAGTTTTCAAAAAAAGAAGTCCACAAATGACTAACAATTATTTTTAAAAGGATTAAACTTCTGTATCCATCACAACAATTAAGTGTAATAATTGTGTGATACCATATCACCCTTGTCAGATGGAAAAGGTTATCTAGAAAACTGACAGCAAACGTTGGAGAGGATGCAGACAAAGAAGAAGGGGTAAAATTAATGAATCTATTATGCTTATCAGTTAGAGTTTTCTTACAAGATTAAAAGTACTCCCCTGGGGATGAAGTGAGGTGGCAAGTGCTTTTAATCCCAGTACCTTGGGGACAGAGGGAGGCAGTTCTTTGAGATCCAGATCAGCCTGGTCTATAGAGTGAGTTCCAGGACAGCCAGGGTTATATAGAGAAACCCTGTGTCTAAAAATAAAATAAAATAAATAAACAAGAATAAAAACCAAACAAACAAAAAAGAAAATTAAAACTAAAAGAACCACATGATCTGGCTATTTCACTCCTAGGCATCCAAAGAGGACTCCATAACTTACCAGACATATTTGTAATGTCATGTATACTGCTGCTCTAATCACTTTAGCATGAAAATGGGATCAGCTTAGTTTTTCTTATCAGGCACATGGATAATGAAAATCTGTTACATATATGAAATAGAATACTATTCCTCTCTAAAAAAAAATGAAAACACAAGTTTATAGGAAAATTGATGGATTAGTATAGTGTTAAGGGACACAGAATCTCAGAAAGAAAACAAAATGGTCTCCATCATCGTAGTGCCCAGCCTATAGTGTATGCATGTATTTACATAAACAGTGCATGTATAACATGCACATGGGACAGCAAAAATGGTGACAATTTGGTGGTAATAAGGAAGGACTCAATGCAGGGAATGTAGACATGAGCAGTGAGAAGGTATAAAGCTAATTGTTTCTCTGTATTTTAACTGTGACATGGATTTTTCATTTTGTGTGATAGATTAATATATAAAAATGTAATTGATAGTGAAAGTGTAAAACCCCATGTGAAGTTGACAACATCTATATGGCCATTCTAACTGAGCAGGCAATCACTGAGATGTCTAGTATTTGGATCAGAGTGGTTATTTGAGTGGCTAAGTTAACCTGGCTATGTGCTGATTTCATTTTTAAGTTCTTTGTGATAAAGGGATCATTTATTATCAAACAATTCATAAAACTGTGACTCTGTGGCTGAGTCAGAAAAAAGTCAAGTCAGAAAAATGTAACATAGAAAGAATGATAAAAAGATATAATTTTATCATATATAATAAAATATATTTAATTATATAAAAGGATAACAATGGAAATATGTTATGGAATTTTAACTCTGGAGAGTGCAAAAAAAAAAAAAAAAACCAGAAAATTTACTCTTAAGTACAAGAAAAAAATTCCCTTCAATTCAATACTGATTGCTTACCAAAGAAGAAATAATGCTTATATTGTACATTATATTTGAGAATGTCAAAACATTTAAGCTTGTTAAGTTGGCTTATTTTAAGTATGAAATGTCTGTCAAAGATATAGAGTTTATTTTTAACATATGCAAAATATTAGATTCATTTTAAAAAGTAGGTTCCAGAGCATTCATTTAAATGTTTATCCAGTAGACTTAAGGAGTTTAAAAAACTTTTTTCATTAAATAATACTTGATTCAAGCTATGATTTTAAAATATATGTGCACAATGCTTTAAACAGAGCTTTTGTTTTATTTTCTACAAATAAGATGTACTTATTAACTCTTCAAATTTGAATGGCTTTTTCTGTCCACTACCTTTTTCTGTTACTGTATTCTTCTCAAACACATTAGAACATTAAGGTTCCTGTCTTGGATTTTAATGGTTTAGTGGGGTGTTATGTTTGCTCCCTGAGAACAGTATTTTCTGTGCCCATTAATCAGTGTCACTTGAGCTCAGAGGCTATGCAAGGATTTCTGTCTAATAGCCAAGGAAACAGGATTTATTGGTAGGGAAATCCTTAGCTACAGCTACTAAACTGCCATTAGCAGGCTCCTTAACAGCTCATTACCACAGGAAGATGTGCTGTGCACCCAACAGCCTGAATGAGAGCCACGGGTTTAAAAAAGTTATTTGTTTATTCTGCCCTGGTGGATCTCAACCTGGCAGAATCGACTTCTAAATAATGACAATATGAAAAAAAATGGGACAAGATGAAATAGCATCACTTTTCTTGACATGAAAGAAACTTTATGAAGCATTGAAGTTAATACCGACAAATTGCTTCATCGAAGAATTATCAATGTCTTATGGGGAAATATCCTCACCGTATTCAGCCTTAGAAATAAATGACCCAAGAATATATTAATAAAAAAGTAAATAAGCTAACTATTGCTTTGTATTAAAATCATGGACATTAAGTAATGCATACTTGGTAGTACTAGGTATTTCCAGCTTGCAATATGGGGCATTTTTATAGATCCAATTTTAAAGAGATGTATATATTTGAGTGTTATCAAACAGATACCAGCAAAGTAAAAAAAGTTAAAGAATAACTTTTTATGAAAACAGCAGATTGGCTGAAATGTTTAGGCTTATTTCTATTGTAAAAGACTAAAATAGAACACTGACTCACAGAAATGAGTAAACCCAAGTCGAATATTTTCAAAGCAAAATATTTATTAGAATCAATGAGGTACATGGGATCAAATCAAACAATAAACAACAGAAATTTAGAAGATAAAATACACACAGACAAGAAATTTTAGAGGATGCAGTAGATCAAAGGTGCTATGGGATACGAAATGGGTCAACAGATACAGCAAAGAGTCAGAACAATTTTTCTTATTTGAAGCTAATTTAGTGTCTTGTACTACAGTACTTTCAGACCTACATCATATTCTAGATTTGCAGGGATAATCCTCAACCCTTTCCAGTGATAAGCTGAAACTGAAAGGCAAATCAAAACAAAATATTTAAAAATTTTTGAGACATGTTTTTTTTTTCTGTGTAGCCCTTGCTATCCCAAAACCTGTTCTGTAGATCAGGTTATTCTTGAACTCACAAAGATCCATCTGCCTGTCTCTGCCTCCTGAGTGCTGAGATAAAGGCATGTGCCACCACACCTGGCAATAACAAAAAAATTCTAAACATAAGATGATTAAGTACATGGTGGTAAATATGGATCTACCTGCACTTTTCTACATGTAGATATACAGTTAGACCAGTACCATTTGTTGAAGAAGCTATTGTTTTTCCAATGTATAGATTTGGTTTCTTTGTCAAAAACCAAGTGCCCATAAGTGTATGGATTTATATCTGGGTCTTCAATTCGATTCCATTAATCAACCAGCCTATTGCTATGCCAGTACCATGCTGTTTTACTGTTTTACTGTTACTCTATAGCACAGCTTGAGATCAGGGATGGAGATTCCTCCGGAGGATCTTTTATTGTACAGGATTGTTTTAGCTATTCAGGGTTTTTTGTTTTTCCATATGAAGTTGAGGATTGATCTTTCAAAGTCTTTAAATTTACAGATTTAATGCAAATCCTATCAGAATACCTACACATTTTTAAAAAGACCTTGAAAGATCAATACTGAACTTCAATTTCCTTCTTCGGAGGCTTGTAGTTTTTCTCATACAAGTCTTTAATAGGCTTGGTTAGAGTTGCACCTAGGTACTTTATATTATTTGTGGCTATCATGAAGGGTTAGTTTCCCCTAATTACTTTCTCAGCACGATTGTCATTTGTATACAGGAGGGCTACTGACTTTTTAAAGCTGATTTTATAAACACCATATTGCTGAAGGTGTTTGGATTAAAGACCTCAACATAAAACCAGATACACTAAATCTGTTAGAAGAAAAAGTGGGAAGAGCCTTGGACTCATTGGCACAGGAGACAACATCCTGAACAGAACACCAACAGCCCAGGCACTAAGGTCAACAATTAATAAATGGGACCTCATGAAACTGAAAAGCTTCGGTAAGGCAGCAGACACTGTCAACAGAACAAAATGTCAACCTGTAGACTGGGAAAAGATCCTCACCAATACTACATTTGACAAAGGGCTAATATCCAAAATATATAAAGAACTCAAGCAATTAAACACCACAAACCAAATAACCCAATTTAGAAATAGGGGTCAGAGTGACACAGAGAATTCTCAACATATGAATATCGAATGGCAGAGAAACACTTAAAGAAATGATCAACGCCCTTAATCATCAGAGACATGCAAGTCAAAACAACTCTGATATCCCATCTTACACCCATCAGAATCACTAAGATCAAAAACTCAAATAACAGCACATGCTGGTGAGCATGTGGAAAAGGCGGAACACTCCTTCATTGCTGGTAGGAGTGCAAACTTGTACAACCACTTTGGATATCAATCTAATGCTTTCTCAGAAAATTGGGAATAGGACTACTACAAGACCCAGCTATTCCACTCTGTGGAAATACCCAAAAGATGCTCCACCATACAACAAGAACATTTGCTCAATAATATTCATAGTAGCCTCATTCGTAATAGCTAGAATATGGAAACAACCTAGATGTCCCTCAGTTAAAGAATGAATCAAAAAACTGTGGTAACTTGCTGTCCTTCCTCTCAGTGCCACCAGGTCTCCCTCTCCAGGGGACATGGTCAAAGGTGAGGCACCAGAGTATGTGAGAAAGTAATATCTCACTCTCCACTCTACTGTGGAGAATGTTCTGTCCAGTGGCTTGATCTGGGTAGGGGTTTAAGGTTTATCGCCTATATTGTCCTTGGCTGGTGCCTTAGTTTGAGCAGGACCCCTGGGCCCAAATCTGCCTATCATAATGTTCTGAGACTTGATACCCTATGAGCATATACAGGGGGAGGTAATCCCCCTCAAGAACTGTCATAGGGGAGGGGAATAAGGGGAAAATGGAAGGGAGGAAAGAATGGGAGGCTACAAGGGATGGGATAATCATTGAGATGTAACAAGAATAAATTAATAAAGGAAAAAAATATTAGGAATAAAAAAAACTGTGGTAACTTTAAAAATGGGATACTACTACTCAGCTATTAAAACAAGAAAATCATGAAATTTGCAGGCAAATGGATGGAACTAGAAATGATCATCCTTAGTGATTTAACCCAGACACAGAAAGACACACATGGTATATACTAACTTATAATTGGATACTAGCCCAACAAGGATGTCTTCTGAGAGTCTGCACTCAGCAGGAGATCAAGAGATGCTTGGACTTGCTATCGGGACTCCAGGAGAGAGTGGTATGGAAGAATTGGAAGATAGAAGGATCCATAGGGTCCAGGAACCCTACAAGAAGACAATCAAGGCTGGCAGATCTGGACCCAGGAAGATCCGCACAAACTGCTGTACCAACTAAGGACAATACATGCAGTAAACCTTCACCCCCTATTCAGATCTAGTCAATGGACAGCTCATTCTCCATGGTTGTGGGAAGAGCTGGGACTGCCTCTGACATGAACTCTGCTGCCCCTAGTTGACCACTTCTCCTTGGTGGGGAGGCCTGGTAGCATAAAGAGGACTGGGAAGCAGGCTAACTGGATGAGACCTGATAGGCTGTGGTCATATGGTGGGGAAGGAAGTCCCCTTCTGTCACAGGTCTAGGGGAGGGGAAGAGGGCGAAAGAGGGAGGGAAAGGATAACAAGAAGATACAAGTCAGGGGATAACAATCAGGATGTAATTTGAATAAATCATTTAAACAATAAAAATAAAAGATGATTAAGTAAAAGGACAAATATTTCAGAAAAAGCAACAATCATGGATTAACAACAAATAGAGCCAAAAAGAAAAGCAAATTGATGATAATTTTTTAAAAAGTTAGAAATTTTAAGATGATCACATTTTTATCATTTTACAACAGGCCTGAAGGAGGCATTTCTGTGAAGCAATGATAGCGTGTTGTAATTATTGGAGCTTGTAGAAAGTGAGAAAAGTGTGTCTTTTTAACAAAAGATAAAAAAAAAAACAGAAGGAAAAGAATTAAAACTCCGTTGGATGGTTGAGGTGATGCCTCAACTGTAAAGTTGTTATCATATCCACAAACAATGGAAAACCAGAGTTCAATCCCAAGGACCTACAGGCCTAAAGGACAGTGTTCAGGAGTTCCTCAGCACAAGAAGACAATGCAGTGAGCTCCATCACAACAAAGAAAGAGGAAATTCACTGAGGGAAACAGGAGACTGCACTCCATTCTCCACATGCATGTTTACACATAAGCCTCGGGGCATGTATGCACACACACACACACACACACACACACACACACACACACACACACACGCACACGCACAGGCACACGCACACGGAGCAGAATTTAAAATAAAACAAAACCATTAGAAGCTACAAGATGGATCTGAGTATAACAACTCAAGAAAAGGTAAAAAACAAAACAATGAAAGGAAAGGTAATTTTTAGCGATGAAGCTGCTTTTGAACAAATAATCTGAATAAAGGAGTAGAGAATTTGTTTGAAAAAAAAATGAAAAGAAACAGTAAAGATATTTCAACTCTTCCATATTGACAAGGATAAGATGATAATCTCATAAAAATGAAATAACGTAACATCAAATTACAAAAAAAAAAATTCTAATAAAGCTGGTCCAATAAGTATCCAACAAATTTCTTAAGAAATAGGTGAAGAAACATTAAAATAAGGTTTAATAAAGCCCTTGTGTTGTAAGAAATTATCTTACTTGGAGTTTCAAAATTATACAATGACAGAATCTAGCCCCAGACAGACAGAAAGAAATGAACTTTACTATGTTGAGTCCGGGGGTTGTCAAGGCAATGAACAAAATGTCCATGTTATCACAGAAGGGACTGAAATGTCAGGAAATTAGGAAACCATACTAAATGTTTCCAGGAAAGCTAAATTCTCAAGGTCCCTCTGACTGAGAAGCAGCGTTACCACCTGGAAAACATGGGAAGAAAGGCGTGGACTGACTGGAGAACAGTGAGAACAAGCCCCTTCTTAGGATAAAAAGACCTGAAGTGATGTGTCAGATCTACAAAACACATCACAGGAGATGTTCAAGGGGTCCAGTGACTTGTGTACTGACTCAGGATGCTCAGCAGAAAGGCATGAGCCGCTCACGCTATCACTGACACTGACTTGTTTTTTAACTTTAAATTTCGGTTCTAGCGTCTGTCCTTAATTACAGTCATTCTGTAACAATCTGTGATTACTAAATCCACATCTTCCTTCTTTCAAATTGCTTAAATCTCAGCAAAAAGATAAATCTTTGTTTCATCAGTGAGCAATGACGGATGGATCCTATATAGTCTGTGTTTTCAAACCCAGCATAGTTGGGATGGGAAAAGAGTATTGGAATCAACGAACCATAAGTCTGGACAGATTTACAGTACCTGGTTTCCCCTCATTTTATATTTAGTTTACACCTTGTCAGAGCAGCTAAGGCAAAGACAGAGAAAACAGACAGACTCTATTATATCAAGGCCAAGTTTAGTAAATCAACTGAAATAGCATCGCTTTAACTGGATGAAATAAGAAAGAAGTAAATTGCAAAGATCAAAATTTAATTTTCTATACTCAAAAAAACTATATCTGAAATACTAAAACATTTCATTATTATATAGTCTAAAATGTCTTCATTATAAAGCTTAGAGGAGACTAAAATAATGTAGAGTATTCAATAATAATAATAATAATAATAATAATAATAATTATTATTATTATTATTATTATTATTATTATTATTATTATTTTGCCATTTTTAGATAGTCTATCACTCTGTAGCCCAGTATGGGGCAGAAATTCTGAGAAAATTGTAGAGTTTTATACATATTTAGTGGCTCAACTCTATCAGTGGACAGGATAATAGACTTCTATGCTTCATAGTGTAATTGTGAAGATTAAATTAGATGGTTAAAACTTGCTCAAAGGCTTTGGGATTTACTCGGTGCAACACAGTCACGGACTACAATATTTTTCATCATTTTCTACTGTATATTGGCTACTGTTCTCCTCTGATACATTCTAACCAATATTCACTGTACGATTAACTTAGGAGAGCCACACAGTGGATAGCTACTAAAGAGACCTTTCCTCATGTTAGGCAAGAATCTGCTACTTAACTATATTCCTGGCCCTCTTTATATTACTTTTTCTTTTTTGAAGTTGGGTCCCTTCCTGGTGCGCAGTCTGGCCTTGAACTTCTGCCTCAGCCTCCTAACTACTAGCTACATATTAGCATTGTGAGTAGTAGCAATTTTAATTGTGTAAATCTATATCAGCAAATCCGAAGCCTTGTACTTTCCTCTTGAATTAAGGTCTAAGGCAATAAGGAAAAGGGTCATAATAAAAAAAAATCCAAATTGCTTTCTTAATATAAAGTATGCACCTTGATCTCTGTACCTGTGAGCTGTGAAGGACTGACCTTGCTGGGTAGATAGGGCTGGGGGCTCTTATCATATGAGTCTTTACTTTTCTGTTAGTCCAGGCAAATTGGGTTAGTCATGATATGGAACCTGATACACTGATTCTTCGTCCTCAGGAACTACAAGCCAGGGTGCAAATGAGGGCTGTGTTGATCAATTTACATTATTTGCCTTCTTTGGGGGTTTTAAGAATTTTTGTTATTAATTGACATTTGGTGGCTTCAGGCTAGTTTTAAATAATGTATAAAGCGAGCAAATCTGCCTAATATTCTTTTTCACTAGATACATTTAGAATAGATATCACATTGTTTAGTAGAATTCAATTTCAAATATTTTGTCACATTTTAGAATGTAAGAGTGAATGTTAATTTGAGCCTTATTAATTCAGAATACCATTAAATAGCCAAATAGAGAGTATTTATTGAAAATGTACAATTTTAATTTAATGATATGCATAGAATGGTTCTGTATTTTATATATTTAAAATATAGCAGCATTTTGAAATATGCGTCTTTTCAGTGTGTTTAAGTTAGTGCTACTAGAGTGAAGAAAAGCTGGGTGGCTCTGGTGTCCACGTTCACGTGTCACCCTGCCACAACATATTCAGGAAATACTTGCTCAGCACACTGAATGACTAGTGTTGATCTTCCATCTCTGCAGGAGCAGTTAAATGCTGTCACAGCTTTCAACTGCACTTCCAATTCCTCTTTGTTATTTCCTTTCTTTTTCTCTCTCTTTTTAAAAAATAATTTATACAGATTACAACTTGATTGTTATCCCCTTAACTTGTATCTTCCCATTTCCCTGTCCATCTTTCATCCTATTCCTCTCCTATAGACCTCTGACAGAAGGGGACCTCCTCCCCCACCATTTGATCACAGCTTATCAGGTTGCATCTGGTTCCTGATTTTATTTCCTTTCTTTCAGAGGGCCATGAGTCCTGAGAAGCACTTCTTAGCTATCCAAATATGTACTTTTTTGAGCTGTCTTCAACAGATAGAAAATGTATCATACAATAGTCTGCCTTAAAATTATCAAATCACAAAATGAGCATTAATCTACATATATCTTTAAGTTTTACTCTCTGGTTCTCATGGTACAATAACATGATTATGATTTGTAAGTTCTGATTGTTACCCACTACCATATCATTTCCATATAAATTCAATTACTTATTCAACAAAAATTTCAAATATCAAGCTTCATTATTGTTCAGCAGAGGACTGTCTAGCGTCTTTTCAAATATTTAATTCTAGCCATACCTTGGATTCCTATTTGCAATGACAACACATTATTTTCATTGTTTGTTAACAAATGAATAATTTCCTAAACACATAGATTTTATACACACATCTGTATTATTTTGATATTACTCTGAGAAAAATATCAGTGAGGGACATTGTTAATTCCTAAAATTAGCTCCTGTTTTTCTTATTATATTAAATAAATTATATGTTCAGTATGTTTATTATTATACTGTGTTAAAACCAATAACAAATACAATATAAGTGCGTGTGTATCAAGACATTGGAATGATTCTTCCTTAAGAAATGTAATTTCTTAATATAGTAATTATCAGTTACACAGAATTTTTAATTAATTTATTCATATTACATCTCAATGGTTATCCCCTCCCTTGAATTCTCCCATTCCTCCCTCCCTCCCATTTTCCCCTTACTCCCCTCCTCTATGACGTGACTGAGGGGGACTTCCTCTCCCTATATATGCTCATAGGGTATCAAGTCTCTTCTTGGTAGCCTGCTATCCTTCCTCTGAGTGCCACCAGGTCTCCCCCTCCAGGGGACGTGGTCAAATACGAAGCACCAGAGTACCTGTAATATTCAGGAAACATTTCATGAATGGATAAATGATAAAGGAATATTTTTGTTTGAAAATTACTTACATTACTTACTGAAATGTATTATTGTTCTTATAAAAATGAGAACTGCACTAACCTCAATTGTACTCTTTCTTCCTTTTCATATTCACTATTTTGTTATGCTCATGTATAGGAAGTTATTTTAAAGTTAAAAAATGTAAATTATGACACAATATATTAGGAATTTTGCTATAACCAAAACCTAAATTAACAGAGTGTCATTGTCTTGGGTGGCAGGCCACATTGTTGAGAATTATTTGTTTTTGAAGCAGTTGCTCATTTGCCAAATGTGTTTCATTAATAATAATACTGGACAGGTCAGGGGTAAGGAATGGGAGGCAAGGAGGTAAGGTAAACTGTAGTTGGGATATAAAGTAAATTACTTGATAAATTAATAAGAATAATATTAGGAATGAAGCACATAAAGAAAAATAAGATTAGTTTCTTACCATGAAGTCTTAGGAGCACATGAATAAATTAATGAGGAAGCAGGACCACTTAGAAAGCACTGCACATTCATTCCTCATACTGAAAACATATAAAACTCCACAACAGACACTGTAATTTCTATAGGTCACCACACTGAAGCTTCGGGAGTCACATGCTTTTAACTTACTGACAAGCTCATTGATAATGCAATAATTTCATAGTAGCATATTTAATGCCATCAATAATAATGGAAATTTATGTAGGCATTGAACATTATGTTGAAGTTGTCAAGATGCATATAGAATCTTTTTCCCAGGAAAAGTTAGAAGAGGCACCACAAAGAACTGTTTGTTCTAAAATGCATCTCCTTCAGTCATTCACTCACAGTTACATAAATTGGTTAGTGCTGCTGCCTAATCAGAAAAAATAAATCCTTACTTAAAACATCAGTAGTCTGGGCAGAGTTGATGTTTATAAAAGCATAGCTAATTTTCATATCTGTTGGAAGGAAGTGGAAGATAAGAAAAAGTTTACTAAACAGATATTTTAGTTGTATCTTCATCATGTATAAATAAAATGGTAGCACGTAACAGCATAAAAATATAAAAAAAAAATGCTTACTTACTTCTACAAATGTATCGAACTGGTGTTTCCCTACTTCCAAAAGATAAATTCCCCTGGAACTTATAGATGCTATCTTATTTAAGTCAAAATATCTTTCATGCTATTATTAAATAAAAGAGGTTGACATGAGGCCACTCTAGATTAACTAGGGAAGCCTTTAGTCTCCCAAGAAAGTCTCATTACATGAAAAAAACCACATAATATTTTTCAATATGTTGGTAAGAAAGTCAGGTGTAACTAAAGGCAAAATTGGAATTATGTAGCCACACACCAAGGGAAATTACACTATGCAAATTGGAAGAATGTATTGCCAAAATGAACTAAAGACATTGACAGAAGACCAGAAACTTTGAAACTGATAAAGAAATAAAGAAGAAACACTTTATCATGTTGAGGCATAAGCAGACCCACTCAATAAAATTCCACGGGTTCAGGAAATAATCACAAGGAATGACAGATGAGACTGCATCAAATACAAGGTTCCTTGTCCAACAAATGGTAAATGACACAGTGAGTAGACATCTTAGAGCCTTGGGGAAAACCTAAGGAATACTAAGTATTCCTTAGACAGGTGATGGAGAACCAGAATATATAAAGAACTCAAAAACCTAAGTGCACAAACCACAGATCATGGAATCAATAAGTGGGCAAATGAATGGAACAATCGCTCTTCAAATAAGAAAGTACAAGTGGCCAATAAATGCACTAGGAAGTGTTTAATGGGAAGGCAAATAAAAACTAAATTGAAATTTACAGCTTACGCCATCCAGAACGACTTTTCCACCATTCTCAGAATGAAATTAGCCCAGCTATAGAAATCCACCCCTAAATAAATAGTTTTACTATACCAGACCTTCTAAACTTGCCTAATGCTGTGACCATTTAATACAACTCCTCATGTTCCCCAAGCATAAAATGATTTTTGTTGCATCATCATAACTGTAATTTTGCTGCTGGTATTAATTGTAATGTAGGATGGCCTTAGGCAGCCATGTGAAAAGGTGGTTCTTCATCCACCCAAATGGGTTGTGACCCAAAGATTGAGAACCACTGTACTACATCGTGCAAATTTTATCAGCCCTGTGTATCTGCCCAAGTGGAATTAGTTATTATATTCTAATGATCCCTGAATATTTATGTTTATTGTACTACTGCTTACAATACTTATGTAATAGAATCAACCTTGGTGTTCATCGGTAGAAGAATAGACTGAGAGCTGTGGTTTATATATACAATGCACCCTTTCCCACATAAAGATGGAAGTTACACTATGTACAAGCACGTGGATGGAGGGAATTGCATTTCCCCATGCCTAGGAAAAAATCATATAGACTCAGAGATTCAATAGATTCAATGTTCTCTCTCATATGTGGAATTTAATATGAAAATACAGAGAAGTAAAAAGGGTTTGCATGAGGAATATGGAAGAGGACAAGGGTGGAGAGAGTTAAGAGAGTCTGAGAGGCTAGAAGGACAGCTCAGTGGGTACGCACATGTGCTGCTCTTCCGGAGGACCTGAGTTCAGTGCCCATATCAGCAACCACCTGTAACCCCAGCTCCAGATGCGCCTAACATCCCTGGCAACTGTGAGCCCCTAAACAAATGTGAATATACCGACACACAGATATTACATGTACATAAAAATAAGAAAAAAATAAGTATAAGAAGAGGATCATACAAGGATGAAAGGATCAAGCATTATATACTTGCACGAGAATAAAATAATAAACTTCAATGGTTTGTTTAATTAGTGCATGTTCACACACACACACACACACACACACACACACACACACACACACACACACACACAAAGCTGGCCTAGTAACTTCAAAGGGAGTAACACCTGGAGTTTGAGATTTTGGCAAGTAGAAATATGAGGGGGAAAAGTCCTTGCTTTAAGCCTTCAAATTTGTTGTATATTGTTATCATAGCAAGACTAAATCAATACAACTACCAAACCAAAACCATTTCCTAGGCTGTTTTATTTGGAAAGTGAAAGTTGAGAGGGAAGGTGTTACCATTATTGAGATTCCTAGACATTATTTAAGATTTGAATTAAATGTAAAGATACATCAACAGATAATCTCATTTCTGTAAATATCCTTTATTTCTTATACCCATAGGTGGCTTTTGTCACATAGATTACAGCCCACCTCTGAGATCCTAAATGCCTACCAATGCCCTTTTACATACCCAGTGTGCTCCAGTATCCTAGTGCTTCTAAATATCTTGATATTTATACCTTCCCATTTTCTTTGTCATCTACCAGGCTTCTTAAAACATATAACATCTCATGTCTAATGAAATATTCTACTCCCCCGTAGCCATATAAATTTGTTAATTTTAATTTTTTTCATAGTGTTTTTATGGTTCTAAGTGTTTTGCCTTCATCCAATCTGCGCATTTATGGGTCTGTTAGTACATACTGGGAATGGAACCTTGGTTCTCTGGAATAACAGCCAAAGCTCGTAACCACTGAGCCATCTCTTCAGGTCCATAAGCACTTTATATTTTTCTTTTTGAACCTAAACAACCTTCCATTGCTTCCATTCACTTCTCTTTAGGGCCTTCTACTGGATGTGTCTGCCAAGGGTAATATTACAAGCCACGGAATTTGGCCACTGAGTAACTCATTAGTTTGTATCTTGACCACGCCGACACACAGCATCGCCCAAAACAGAGTTACAGCCATCTCCACCTGTCCTCTCTCAGCACATCAGGAGACTTCACTGTTAGACTTGTTCTTTGTCACATTGCTATGTGAACCTTCCCTCCTAACGGATTATGGCTCTGCTAAGACAGAGGTCCAGTAGTATTTACTTTTTAATCATCACAAACTAGAAGTGGAGCTGAGTCTCCACTCTAATTTGCATTCTACTGGTTTTCGCTTAATCAGTAAATGCACCTTATACCAGGTACCAGGTACTGGCAAATTCCTGGTAGTGAAACCTGTCTGTCAACTATGTAACTTGGACAATGATTAAAAAGGAACTGATTAGTCTAAGACAGTCAATATAGACTCACAAAACAGTCTCATGGATACAGCTAAAGAACTGATTATGTGTCCCTCTGTTTTAAGGACTGGCAGGTATACTAGGCTGCAGAGTGTGGTCCATTATGTCTTGTCTGTGTAAATCTTTGACCTTGCGTTTAACCAGGATCTTTGAAAATATAGTTATGCTCAAATTAAATCCTTATATGTTGGAATGAAGACTCTTGTGTTTTGATTGTAAAAGGAGCCTAATGCCTCCTATGTGTGAACTGTGAACTAAAATATACCCCTTGTCCCTTAAATCAGTTATTGTCATAGCTCTATTATCACAACGAGAGAAGAGAAACTGATGCACATTCTATCTTTATTTTCAACTACTTTAAACTCTAACATTAATCTATGATTATTGTAACCATATAAAATAAACATATATATTCAGACAGGCATGGTAGCACAAGCCTTTAATCCCAGAACTCAAGAAGCAAGGGCAAGTGGGTGTCTATGAATCCCAGGCCAGCCTTGTCTACATAGACAAGTTCCATCACAGCCAGAACTACATACTGAGATCCTGTCTCTAAAATAAACAAATAAGCCAAGCAGTGGTGACACATGCCTTTAATCCCAGCACTCAGGGGGCAGAGGCAGGCAGATCTTTGTGAGTTCAAGGCCAGCCTTGTCTTCAGACAAGTTCCAGGACAGCAAAAGCAGAGAAACCCTGTCTCAAAATGCCAAAAGCAAATACATAACAAAAAGGAAACATATATATATTTTCCTAATAATAAATATTTAAACCAGCAAGTTATTTTAAATATAAGCAAAAATTATACAGACACACATTTGTTTCCATATTCTCTGGATCATTATGTTCCCTTCCAAACTGTCCTTTGTTTTTCTGTACCAGCTATACTTAAACTCATCCAACTATCCTTCTAGATGATATTTAAGTGTTCCTACCCCAATTTGGGTCTTTAAGTTGTCTTGTTCAATAGTTAACTTTTTTAAATTATTTCAATACATATCTATTGACCTGTGTATATTTTAATTCATCCTTGAATACCAATGCTGTTAAAATTTGGCAGTTATTGATATATTTTGAGAATAATGGCGAAAAGGGTTATCTCAAAACCCAACTGCCAGTGAATGCGTGGATGTGGCTTGATCTAATGCACAGTGTGGATGGCTATTGCATCTCTCTTCTTCTCCCCTTTTCAAGTACCTGCCAACAAAATGTTTTTTCTATAAATGGAAATATGCTTCTAATTTCAGATACTTCAGTGACACTCCATTATTTAGGAGGCATACTTGGAACCCATACCCATACCGAAAATGTCAGGCAAAAAAGAATGATGAAGTCCCAGAAAACAAAAACAAAAACCAAAGCATTCCACTCAAAGCGCTGTGATATGGGCTTCTAGACTGTCCTCAGTGTCACTGTCACTCCTCTCCTGGCACTCTCCTACTCAGCAATCTGTGATGAAATCACAGTAGCAAATTCTTCTAAGTCATTTTATAACTGATTGGTTTTGTTTTTTCCTGTCTTGCCTCCCTTTATATGACTCAGTCTACCAACTCCATGCTCACACTTCACTCAGCGGCCTTCAAAAGCAAATGCTTGTGAACCTTTGGCCTCAAAAGTCTCTGGAATGCAAAGTCACAGGGCTGAGACAATGATTCTGAGGTTCACACTCTAAAGAGAACACAATCCAGGTTTACATAGTCGACTGATCCTGGGCTTTCTACTCAAATAAATGGAACGTTCTCTGATTAAAGAGGAATGGCCATGGCGAGCTTTTTAAGGCCCGAGACCTCTGGCCATGTGCATACAAATGAAGACACACAAAGTCTGTATACATTATGCATAAATAACTCTTAGATGTTGGAATGATTGTCATGACGAGAGAAAACACAGCACAGTAGTCTGTGGTACCTAAACAGTTGTTTCCTTTCAACAATAGCTTGACTTCTTTTTTTAACTTTTACTCTTTCAATTTGTATGCCCCCCTACTTGGTTTTCATCAAGTTCACATCAGGGGAACCCTAGGATAATCAGATAGAAGCAAGTTCAGCATAGGAAAAGCTCAATAACCAGTGGGAAGCAGACCCAAATCCATAATCACCAATGAAAAGCTGACTCAAATCAAGGTAAATCAACTATGAAAAACTAAGTGAGTAAAAGAAAAAAAAAACAGGAAACAATTAGAAATAATTACTGTTAATTACAAAGAAATATGCTCGCATTAAAAGTGACTTAGATTCCATTACCCTGTAACATATTCACATCTGGAGGCTTGTATTTTAATACAATTTATGGAACACAATCTAGCAACATATCTAGATAGTTAAATACAGGTAGCAAATTTTCATCGAACATTCTTATTTTTTTTTTCTCTAAACTGGAACTTTTAAAAAAACGCTTAGAGCTTAATTACAGTTTTGATTTTATAATTGTTGGGAGCGGTGGACAAGTGCATACTCAGTATGGACAATAAGGTTCTAGAAAGAAAGGGATTGTAGTCACATTTGCAGAAAGGAATGTTTTTACACAGTAATGTAACTTACTTATGATTAATTACATGCAAATAAAGATTTATAATAATTTTCAGGGAAATTCTATTTCAACATATTCCATGACATTGCATGATATTTCCATGATAACACTCAAAATCCTTTCATTTGAATATTCAGCTTAAGCTTTCCTTTAGTGATGTTAGTGCTTGGGGTTTGAACTCAGATTACAGATATTGTTATCAAATACAAGGGTTACTATCTGTTCCCCAAGTCAAGGCTAGTGGCACATTCTCAATAGGATAATGAAAAAGTACAAATTCATAGTGAAAAATCAGAAAATGGTATTTTTTAATATGGTGCTTGGGAAAAGTTAGAGTCACTTCTTTTTTTTTTTTTTTTTTTTTTTTTTTTTTTTTTTTTTTTAATAGAGTCACTTCTAAGCTGTTTCACAACTAACCAAAGTCAAGCAGTTATTTAAAAAAAATAGCTCTTATGCATGGCCATTTGGCACTACCAAGTACGTTCTAACCATGGTCCCTCCTTGCATTCTGTTTACTCCAATTTAAGCATAGACATGTTCCAACTCAAGATTGAGACACTAAAGCATTAATTGAGAAGATGTAAAGCAGTCAGGTAGAAATGGATTTATTTAAAGAGACATTTGTTTCTCTTAATATAACAATCAAACAGTTAAAATAATGGACTTGAAAGAAATGAGAATTTCCCCCCACAAATCTCATTCTGGGAGAAGGAAAGGGCAAAAACTGGGGGGGGGGGGAGTGGAGGAGTGTTTTTAGGTACAAGATTTCACACAGTTGTAATAACTCGTCAGACCACCTTACAGGATAAGGCTGAAACCCAGATAATGATCGACCACCAGTGGGCAGGACCACAGTTTAACCAAGGATGCCTAGATATGCATATCCATAGTCCCCCTTTTTAAACTTTTACCCCACTTCATCACTCTGAGCACAGTACTGCTGGCTTGTGGTATCATGTTCTGAGTCACCCCATTGAATAAATCTTCTTTGTTCAATTTTGCTTTGGTTTTTTCAGTTGGATTGTTATGAAACGATGCTGGGTTCTGAATCTAGTACACAGATTATGACCCTCAAGTTCAGTAGCAGGATTAGAATACTATTTTCCATGTTTTAAAAAATCTTGAATAAAATGGATATACGTAAGTTTTATAAATAGTATTAATGCACAGTTTCACTTGGTTGTATATTATATATATATATATATTATATATAAATTTAAGGTAAATAGATATCTAGTCTAGAAATATGAGTATTTTTCCTGCTTATTAGGAAAATTTTAGAATAAAAGCAAAAAAATACACAATACTTCCTACAATAAATAATAAAAGACTTTTGTTAACTTTGTATGCTCTCTCTTCTTCAAAGTAAATCAAATTAAAATACACTGTGTTTAATTATTTTAATGACATTATTGCTGATTTGTAATGAGTATAATCACTTGATGTTTCCTATGCACCTGGAACTTTCTAATCAGAATGACAATGGTTTATTGTCATCTGTTTATAAGCTTCAAAGACAAATGCCCTGCCTGTCTTATCATCAATAAAATAAGGAAGCAAGAAGGAACTAAATATTGTATTCACAGATACAACAAAGCTATGATGATATCAATGCCTATTTCTAATTTAAAGACTTTGTCCCTTCCTGTAAGCAATGTTCATACAAACACACACACACTCAAGCATGAACACAAATTAATATTTACTTCTACTTATGTTGCTTCTGGAATTTTTCAGGGAAATAGTCATGAAGTTCTCCACATTAGTAAAGATTCTTAGTACCTGGATGTAACTGTACATAATAATCATTTCTATATAAGCTAAGTATGGCTAACCCACTCAATATGGAAACTACAACAGCAAATCTCTATCAAAAGAATTTGCTCAAGTAAGTATATCCCACTTTAAGTTTTAAGAATGTTAATTATTACTAGTCTTTAATTAGTATGTGTGACAAGATGTGTACCTTTTTCTATTAATTAAACATTTTTTATTTCTCTCTATACATTTATATTATTATACATATATACAATAAACTACCTTTAGCAAGAAGAACCATGACACAATCTGGAATTATATAAGTGCTGCATTCTTAGTGTGTTGGCAATTTCTTTTGACAGCCCTGAAGAAAATATCTTTCCTATCTTGGTGCATCTAAAATTCTGAATGTGCATTGGGCCAGAAGGCTGAAGAAGATGCTCCAATATTATAGAGAGTTTTGGGTGACTATTCAGGTAGGAAACTGTCTCTGTCAACTTTGTCATTTGGAAAGCTGCTAACCTGAACTCCTGGCATACTCAAGTAATCAAGTTTATTCCTTCTAAGTGTCTGATGGAGTTGAAGACCAGGTAGCTTAGTTTTATAATGAAGCTTAGTTGTTTAGGGGTTAAGATGAACAAAATTCTTACCAAAAAAGCATATACTATATTTAAATGTGTCCATTCCTGTTGATCACATACACTGCTAAGAATTTTGCAATGAAGAAAATATACTACAGATGCTACGGTTCACCAAAGAAAATGGCTAAAAACATTGGAAACGACTAGCATTGTAACTTGAATTCCAGTGATATAGATGAAAATAGAGTTCATGGCCAAGAGAAATATGCCCAACTACAGTAACTATTGTTGGTCCTGGTAATCATTTTGGGTCAAAGTTTTATCACCAACCTAGATCTCAACAGATCTTTTATTAGAAGCATCAGAAATTTGTGGGGGGAAAACATTAAAAAAGATCATGCACTGTTTATTTGAAGAGATTAATCTACCATTTTATTTTACTTATTTTTAGTGAAAATAGATATTTTCATACATTATATTCTGCCTACCATTTCTCTCTAACCAACTCCTCCCATAAGCTTCCCCCTTGCCAACTCACCCACATCTACATCTTCCGTTCTCTTTCTCATGCACACTCTACCTCAGGGTCAGCCTATGGCTTCATGTCTCTAGCGATTTCCTTGGTCATAGACTAACACTGAGGGAGCATCATAATGACTCTAAGGAGATATACTAGCTGAACTATGGATCACCTGGACTGCTTCACTAGGCCATTCTAATGCAGCGTAAAGAGAACATAATCTATCATGATGTATCTGTTGTGACCGGGTACACCATCTTTAGATAGCTGTGCTTTAAAGGCTACGTCTTCGTTTGTTGATAGCTGGATAGAGGCACTTGAAGCACTATTGGGAGCTATCTATCTCTTACACAGTGGTGTTAGAGCAGTGTACCTCAGTTGGGAGCTTGGGTGCAGTTCCAAGGGCTCATTCAACAACAATCTCAGGCAATATGTTGAGGGGATTCTATCCTAAATGCAACCTCTTTTTCCTCTTAAAAGCACTTGTCTCAATAATTCAGGACATTCAGAAACACTAAATTTGGTAAAGGTTTAAAATGTCTTTATTAAGTGAATGAACAAATCTTGAGGGTCACTGATGTTTTTCTTGCAACTTAGGTATTCAGATTCACGAACTTCTAGGTTACTTTGCAGTAATAAAAACTTATAGGTTTTCTGAATTTTTTTTATTATTTTTAATCTGCTTCCCATAGTTTAAAATACCTTAATTTATATATCAATATTTTTCTCCCCTTAAATCAATCAAAAACAAGAATGAAAAAAATCTTCCATGGAATAACAAATCTTCCTACAGTTAATCAATCCATCCTGGTTGATAGAGTTGATTGATACGTCGATACAGTTATGTTGACAACACTATAGTCATTGCTTTGTTTGTAGCTCTGTTGGAAGAGAGAGGCTGCTCCTCAGAGACATTTGTAGGGGCATATGCACACACATGATGGTTTAAATGTTATATTTTCTGAGTTATGCATAGATTAATGTCTGAGGTACTCATCTTTGTCAAAAGTACACACCAAGGATCATGAGAGAAATGTAAGAAGTACACAGGAGCATGTGATCTGAAGTTTTCTGGCTCACACAGGAACTTCTGGACAGCTCTAGGATTACGCTCATCTCATGAGTTATGTTTATACCTCAGCCCCTATTCTCAATTTTAAGATTGTTTTACTATTCAGCTTTTAAACCAAGCACAGATCTTGCTGGAATTTGGTCACCAAAGCTTTTACCAGTAATGAAATATGTGATCCATCATTTTCTTGAACCAGTGACTCCTTGTTTCTCTTATACACTCGTCTACTTTACAATAGTTTGAGGCATTTATCTTTTGAAGATATGCTGCTCAATAAACTTCAAATGCTGGATGAGGACAATTAAAATACAGGAAACACTTTGGAGATTATCAGGCTATAAGTTAAGCTAAAAGTAATATAAGTAAAAATACTAAAATAATGATAATTGTGTGTTTGTTCATTCGATCTCAAAGTTGTGGAGACTTTCACATGCTGCATAAAATAACTCACTTACATGCACCTTACTGTATTATTCCTGTTAGCTTAATTTCTTTTTTGGAAGCAAGAACAAATCATTACTACTCTGATAAGTCGATTCAATTAAATTAAATATCTCCATGGGTGTCTTTTAATGATAGTTATACCTTAATATAAAAGAAACTTAGCATTCTAAAAATATCTAGGGAATGGAAATGTATTAGGGGTTACATTTATGGTAAAATATAAAATATGCAACAAACTGAGAAACAGGAAAATATTATCTAATTTTTAAAAAATACATCAGTTTAATGTCTATAAATTAATCAAGTACTTCTGTTGATTTCCTTGACTGTACAATTGAGTTTTATTTGTCCTTCTATCTGAACATGGGTAATTCATTGTCTCTCTCTCTCTCTCTCTCTCTCTCTCTCTCTCTCTCTCTCTCTCTCTCTCTCTCACACACACACACACACACACACACACACACACACACACACACACACAAATGCAGGAATATTCAAGAATGAGTCAGTTTAACGTTGTACTCATACATTGCCAGCCTATTTACTTAGTGTCTTTTCTTCCTTCTAGTACACATGGTCCTTCTAGCCCTGATGAAATGACTATAAGGGCAAAAAGGTTCCTTTTCTATACTCCTTCTATTCTTTTTGCTGCATCAGGTCTGGTTGCCAAAATAAGTTATGCATCAAAATTATCTTTCTGCAAACTGCACAAAACAACGCTATTTTTAGTTTTATATTTCATATCCCCTGTGTTAAAGTGTTGGATATTTTACAATACCCTCAGAAAATCCATCATAATAATCAATGAACACAAAGAAGATCCTGTATAGAATCTCTTTCACACACACATTCTAAGGCAGCAACAGGCTCCCAGTGTTCCTCAGATCTCTGTATTTCTTAGACTCCCTTGCCAAATTTGCTATAAGTCATTTTGACATGTAAAAGGAGAAAGATCAAAAAAAGTTCTGTTTCTTTGTCCAAAGTCATTTTTCCCCCTTTTTTTTTTTCTCCTCCTGTCAGTCCTATAACACCTATAGCTTCCTACTCACCTTTCATTTTTTTTCATGAGCGGCATCTAAATCTGTAGATAAATCAAGTGATCCATCTAACCACATGATGAAGAAATGAGTCAAGCATTTACACAGAGGTTTACTGACCAAGTGGCCCAGAAGCCAATCCTAAAATCCGTACTCAGAATAACGGGATTCTCCCCAGATGCCAGGAAACACGCACACTAGAAAGGAGCTCGCCAAGGATCATTATCATCGTGGGGCTTCGTTTCGTGAAAATGTAGGCTCAGATTTCACGTCATTTTTTCAATATTTGTGTGATTTTAAGCAAATTATTAAGATCTATTGCATCATCTCCTCAAAAAAGTCTTATATATTTCTATAAAGATTTATTGTAGACAATGTGATATTAATTATATGTGCAGCAGATATCTATCAAATGATAGTAAATGTCGGTTTAGGGAAAACAGAAGCCATGATATGTTTTAGATATACTGGCATGTAGAAATCCCTTTAAGAGTTAATATGATTTCTGCAGTGGAATGGGGAAGGCCTTTGTATCAGTCACTGCAATGGGGAATTTTTGCTCCCCTTCCTAACACCATACCCATTACGAAAAGACACTTCAAAGGAATTATGAGAGCTACCTAATTATGGACCACTATGCTAGTTTTACCAAAAGACACTTTAATGTATTACATTTCATTTACATGTCAAGAAATGAAATCCAAAATGATTTCATTCATTGTAATTTGCATATTTTTGTACTGATGGAGGACTAACAAAGAGGAAAAAGGGCAGTCCAAAGAGAAATTGTTTTAGGAAATGCTGAACCTCAAGAGCACTCCTGATAAAAACAGAAAATTTTCTAATCTTTTACAGTAATAGAAGTGACTATTTCATCCCAGTCTGTAAGATTGTTTTCCTTTATCCTTTAAACAATATCATTCAATTAAATTCCTAAATTGGTTCCAATAATTACATCAGAAGCCTCAGTACTTCTGAGGAACTTCTCATTGTAGATAATGAGAGTGTCAGCCTTCAAGAGGTAAAGCCAGCCAGTATATTCATACATACCTTTCTCTTCATGAGGGAGTGTCAAAGGTCACTCTCAAAAGCTTTCTAGACTAGAGAATGGGTTAAAATTCATGTAAATCCTTTCTTCAGTCAAAACAGCACTAATGCTATACTCTAAGAAAAGATCATTCTAAAAATTTAGTATGTTTAATTTGATATGTCTTGATTGGTTTGGACAAATCTCTGAATGTCTTCATGTGAAAGTCAGACCCCACTCTCCACATTATTGTGGAGAATGTCCTGTCCATGGCTAGATCTATTAAAAACAAAGAATTTCAGAAATTTGTGCACAAGTGGATTGAACTTGAAATGATCATAATGAGTGAGCTAACCGAGAAGCAGAAAGACTCAAATGGTATATACTCACTTATATCTGCACACTAGCCCAAGGGGCATGTCCCATGAAAGTCTTCACTTACCAGAAAAGTGGAACAAGGGGAGGACATCCTATTGGGACTCTAGGTGAGAGAAGCATGGGAGAATAGGGAAGTAGAAGGATCCAGAGGGTTCTAGAAACCTACAAGAAGAACATTATGATGGGAAGATCTGGTCCCAGGGGTTCTGCTCAAACTATGGCACCAGCCAAGGACAATATATGCTGTAAACTTCGATCAGCACATCTTATGTTCTTCTTGTCAGTTTCTAGGACCCTCTGGATCCTTCTATTTCCCCATTCTCCCATGCTCCTCAAGTCGAACAGAGAGGAGGATATCCTTTGAATTCTAATGTGCATTAAAAGTAAAAGACTACAAGCAGAAAAAGAATTTGGAAAATGGAAATAGATTCACTGGGCCTCTTCAATTTGGGCTCTCTATGCCCCTTTCATACCCTTTAAAAGTATAGCAAACCCATGTTGTCTGGGTTTTTTTTGTTTGCTTGTTTGTTTGTTTGTTTTTTGTTTTTGGTGCTGAGCATCCTTAAGTGTATTCCCTTTACATGCTGCCAAGTAGATATACAGGACCTCCTAAAATGTATGCTTAAATATGAAATCTTACTGCAAAAAGTACGTGACATTATAGGAAAGAAATATAGTGGCATTTTTTAACCATTGTGTAGAAACTTAGGGAAACAGTTAAACAGCTTCACACCACCCAAATCTTAAGAACTCTGATAGCTCAGGAGATTTTAGGGAAGTAACAGTTAAAACCGATTCAAGGTTGTAATTGAGGTTTAACATTTTAAGGCAATCGGCATGTACAAAAAGATAAATTCTCTGAATACTCATGGTGGCGTTTTGCCTTCTACAGATTTCTGTGTCTAGGTAATAGAGTTTAAAATACAAGAATTAAAGGCCATTTAGAAGCATTGTCCCTCATACATTCTCATATAAGCCTGTGTCTGACCTAACAATGGTATTCTACCTTGACACTTGCAAATTTTCATGAATAAACTTAGGCGTCATTAAGGTTACCCACATAACTTAACACATTCATTAATGGTACTAGCATCTAACTGATAGAAGAAACAAAGTATTAACAAAAATCTTTAGCAAGCCCAACAGCTCTCCCATCAACAAGCTGAACTGTTGTTTGTACTCCCTAACTCTATGTGTACTTCTCTGCCACTGTGCACTGAAGCAACCAAGAGTGTTGTTCTGTGTAGAAGACTACAAACATTCTGTATACACTGCATCACAGGCTTACGAACCCTTCATCATGACTGCATGCTTTAACCCTGACTGTCTCTTCTGTTTGTCATACATCTCACTTCTTCTATCCTCTGTGTAATTTCATCGAGTCTACTTCAAACGTAGTCTCCTTATTTTCTTCTTTCATTAACATTCACAGCTTACTCTTGGATGTTACAACAGTCTTCCAGGTAGCTCTCCTCCTTATCCAGTGTTTCTCTGCTGGTACTGGTAGGACTTGAGGGCATGGCATTTCCATGACAAGCTTGAACTTCCAGCAACTGCAATTGTCTATATCAAGTCAGTAATGTCTGATCCCTAAACATTCAGCCAACGATGGGAGATGATTCCTGGAACACTGGCTCATTCAGCAGGTAGCAAGTAGCCAATGGTAGTCAAGGATCATGTGGGAAAGGAAGTCACTCTCCTTAGTGTTAAAGACAATGGTGAATTTCCCATGATGTGATAGATTGCTCCATTGGCATGCCCTCACAAGTTGACCTGGTTACATTTAGTGAGTCTCAAAGCAAAACAAAACCATGTGAAAAGTAGGATGCAGACACAGTGGGGTAAGAGGCAGACTGGTGAAGTCAGAGGGCAAACAGAGATGCTTGAAGAATGAGTGTGTTTATCAGCGGTAGGAGTTCTCTGGTGGAATTTTGGGGGTCACTTATATACACTATCATATCATCTGCAAATAGGGATAATTTTACTTCTTCCTTTCCCATTTGGATCCCCTTGATCTCCTTTTGATGTCTTATTGCTCTGGCTAGAACTTCAAGAACTATATTAAAGAGATATGGGGAAAGTGGGCAGCCTTGTCTGGTCCCTGATTTTAGAGGGATTTCCTTGAGTATCTCTCCATTTAATTTAATGTTGGCTATTGGTTTGCTGTATATAGCCTTTATTGTGTTTAGAAAAGTGCCTTGTATTCCCGATCTCTCCAGAACTTTAAACATAAATGGGTGTTGGATTTTGTCAAATGCTTTTTCTGCATCTAAAGAGTGAGTTCACACAGAAGCAAAAAGAGCTAAATGGTATATACTCACTTATATCGAGACACTAGTCCAAGGTGTACGTCCCCATGAAAAACTGTACCTACCAGAATAGTGGGTAAGAGGGGAGGACATCCTATTGAAACTTTAGGTGTGAGAAGCCTGGGAGAAAGAGGAAATGGAAGGACCCAGTGGGTCCTGGAAAACTACAGGCGAGTCTGGGCCCTGGGGCCCTCCGCAAACTGTGGCAACAGCCAAGGAAAAAATAGGCAGTAAAAACCTTGAACCCCTACCCGGACTAGCCGATGGACATTCTCCACTGTTGAGTGGAGAAGGAGATCTAACTTTCACACAAACTCTGGTGCCCCATATTTGAACATGTCCCTTGGACGGAGATGCCTGGTGGCACTCAGAGGAAAGATAATAGGTCACCAAGGAGAGACTTGATACCGTATGAGCATATTCAGGGGGAGGAGGTCCCCCTCAGACACAGACTTAGGGGAGGGGAGGGGAGTAGGGGGGAAGTGGGAGGAAGGGAGGAGTGGGAGGATACTGGGATGGGCTAACAACTGAGATGTAATATGTATAAATTAATAAAAATGTATTTAAAAAAAAAAAAAGAATGAGTGTGATAATAGTGTGTTATAAACACACACGAAGCTTCCAAAGAATCAATTAAGAAGCATATAAAACAGTTGTGGAAGATCCCTCGCATGGATATCCGGTCTCTATTCACATGTTTACCCACCCACACTATATACACAAACACATACAAATATCCACACATGCATAGACATACATTGATAAACACACATAGAAATAGCTGAAGATAACAAAGTCTTTCCATGAGATCCAAGGTTTGTGGTGAGATATTCAGAGACAACTAACTGTGCCTTGAATTGTAAAATGCCAGTTCCAATTTGGACACAAATAGGAAGTAGAACCGTTGACAAAATTTGTACCATGGGACAACTTGTAATTGGGCCAGCATCCGCTACAAGTTTCCAAGTACTGAGAAGATGGGAAATGGAAAAAATAGGAAGCCAAACCCAACACATTTACGTTCTTTTGTTATATATCTAGAGACTGCCAAGCCAAACCAGCTCCTCAAAAATGTCCTAGTTTGAAAATAATTTTATACATTATTGTATTTATGTACCACATTTTAAGGTTTAGAAAGTGTTACAGTTGAATATCTGTATCATATATTCAGGGTTGCTATATTCCAAACCCAAATACTAAATCAAAGAACAGAAAAAAAACCTAAGAAGAAACAAAAATGAAGACAAGAAATTGCTATTTGCCTGCTTTTTTTTTCCTGCTCCCTGTTCCCTGGTGAAAAAATTAGGGATGAACAGAGAACCAAAGGGAAAGCTGCTTTGCTAACTCTTGGTGCCTCTGCAGAGTCTGAGCAAGAATGGCTCCAGAGGCATATTAATATTGATAAATGTTATTTCAGAAAACAGACTATAAATCAAGATTCAGGCCTGTAATGAAAGACAAGAATCTTCAAGCATGCCATTTCATGTGCAGTGCTGATGCACGCCTTCTCAGATAAAACCCAGAAGATAATGAATCAAGGTTGGCTTTTCAGTAACTTACAGCTATTTGCAGTAATGTGGTAATTGGAAGTGACACTGAAGATCTGTGTGTTTATTCTGGGTTGCCATGTTGTGGCTGTTCTGCAAACTGAGAAATACTATAACAGCAAATGTCTGTGTCAAGTTAATTTCTCACTCATTTTGCCTCAGGCTAATTAGCACAAATTAAATTTCCCACTAATAAACCAAAGATGTTAGAAAGTAATATGGAAATGCCATATATGCATTTTGATTTTTTTAAATTCAAACACTCTAGATAATTTTTAGTGCACAAAGTTTTTATATGTCACACTTAGTGGAAGTTTCAAAGGAGATACTATATCTTTCAAAGCAGTGGTTGTCTATTTTGATATGTGAAAAATGCAAATAAAATAACATGTTTTAATGGGTTAAAAATAGGTATGTTCACTAGTGGCATTATTTTAAGCATGTATCCATCTCTTTAAAATTTTTATTCTAGTTCAACAAATATTTTAAGAATATTATTGGATGCCACAAAGTTGCATCATTTTAGAGATTTATATTTAAATAAGTGTATTTAAAAAGATGTTCAGCACCTTCACCATGTTTTCATAGGTGTATGTTTAAGATCAGTGTTCTATCAGATGAAATATTTTACCTAGAAACATCATTTTTGTTCTCCCACATGGCTGGAGTGATGGCTCAGTAAATAATGATGCCAGCTTCCAATCCTGATGATGAGAGTTTGACTCCTCAGAGCCACATGAGTGAAGGTGGGAATCAGTGCCCACTAGCTACGCTCTGGTCTCCACTTGCGTGCTGTGGTATGGCCCCCTCTCATAAAGACAAATGAGCTAAGCTAATCAAATTAGAAAAATATCCAGAAAACATCATTTCCCTAAAATAGTCTTGAACAAAAAACTACATGTTTTTTCGATAAATATAAGGAGCTGTGCAGGGGTGGTAGCACATGCCTGTCATCCCAGCACTCACTCCGTGAGTTTGAGGCCAGCCTGGTCTACGGATCAAGTTCTAGGACAGCCATGGCTACACATAGAACCCCTGTCTCAAAACCAAAGAGTAATGAAATGGATAAAAAGTGGATTCTTTGGTAGCATTCCATTGCCTGGAAAAGCTTACTGTCTCCATTTCTGACTTATTTCTAATAAGAGATGATCCTTGAGTTTCCAATTCTGGACTCATGGGGTAGAAAGTGATTCCTGAAGAGATGAATGCCAGAAGAAATGCTACTATGAAGTTGAAATTACAATAAGTAATTACAATAAGTAATTGGACACTTTATCTCAGAAATGGAAAGATGGAAGAATAAACATTAAACAACAATAACGAATTCACACTAAAACTGGGACAAAGGGTTTCAATTACATTTGACAACGGATGGGCAGCCAGGTTAAATGTAAATTTAATAATGGGTCTGTTCATTTGATCATCCTACGTATCACAAACTAACAACTAAATGAATGGGAGATGGTGATATTAGAACTTGAAAAAGCAATGTTCCTTCCGGATTGTCAAAAAAGCACAATAATGCTGGGGAAGTTTTATGACCAAGTGTTTCCTTCTAATTCTATTTATATTTCATAGAGGCAACTTAGGCAGTTAATTATTGATGTCAAGATTCCTTCTCTAATGAAGGTAGCAGAGGACCCGTGGGATCTGCAAGGCAACAATATTAGTCAATTAACCTATGCCTACTAAATCATATTTTATTAAAGTTATTACTCCAGTTGGAGGCAACTTCAATAATAACCTGTCAAATAATTAAAACTGATGGTCAACAATTAAAAACCAAGACACAGATACGTGTGGTTTTAAAAAGTCCACATGTCAAAATATCAACACAAACCTTCTCTACAAGCTATTTTAAACAGATACAAAAATCATGTGACTCTCAGAAAATGGCTCTTATATTTTATGGCACGCCTGTTTTTTCAAAATAAATTGACGCACTTTCCTTTTTTGCCAAAGGAGTGGTAAATTTTGTATATACCAAAGGGTAATACAAGATTTGTATTTCCAGCAGTTGTAAGACAGTATCAGAGGCTGTCTAAAGTTTTAGTTAAGTAATGCACAAGATTAAAGGTTATAACAAACTTGGCTTAATTCCATATCAGCCCTAGCACTTTTTATCTGTTTGAGCTTTGGTAAATAATCTAATATTTCTAAGCTTCAGTTTACTCATGTGTACAACAGGAACAAATAAATGGCTATGCAGGCTATGCAGTTTCTATAATGAAATAACAGAAAAAAATGTTCAGTGTCAAAAATTGCCAAAGAATTCTTGATGGATTATAATTAATAATAACCTAGTGCATTTTCTCAGTTAACTACAAATAAAATTAAAGTCTGTTAAACAACTGTAGATTTCATGAAAGAAAGATTATATTTCTTGCCACTTAAAACCAATAAGGGGATAATGAACAAGCAAACAACTGTCCAAATCTGCAGACAATATCCTTCCCACTGTTTTCACACTCAATAGAGATGATTGCCCACATATTAAAGCAACCTTTCTCTCTTCACTGTTTTATACCCTCCTCTAGAGAGACTTGTCTGCTGGAAACACCAATTGCACATTGTCTTTGAATTTTCCTACATCCGGTTTGTTGTTGTTGTTGTTGTTTTGTTTGTTTTTTTATGATGACACAGAACTAAGGGAGAAACTCTGCTTCAGATTACCATACTTTTCTAATATATAATGCTCACAGAAAGGAAATAAATGTTTACAAAGCCACAAAGGTTTTGTAAATTGAAATTTCTCTATTTCATTTTCCACCGAGGAATCAGAAAGGTGCAGCAACTACGATTCTTAGCAAATGGCACCTACAGTAATATGGAGGTATAAAGACCAGTGAGAAACCCGAGTCATGATGGTTGCCGAATGTAATTGTTTTGTATCCTACTTCAGAATTAACCAGGAAACTGGGACAGAGGGGAGGACATCCTATTGGGACTCTAGATGAGAGAAGTATGGGAGAAGGGCAAAGTTGAAGGATCCAGAGGATCCTAGAAATTTACAAGTAGAACATTATGATAGGCAGATTTGGGCCCAGGGGTCCTGCTCAAACTATGGCACCAGCCAAGGACAATACAGGCCATAAACTTCAAACCCCTACCCAGATCTAGCCAATGGACAGGACATTCTCCACAGTTGAGCAAGAGTGGGGTCTAACTTTCACACATACTCTGGTGCCTCATATTTGACCACATCCCCTGGATGGGGAGACCTGGTGACACTCAGAGGAGGTATAGCAGGCTACCAAGAAGAGACTTGATAACCTGTGAGCAAATAAAGAGGGAGGAAATCCCCCTCAGGAACAGTCATAGGGGAGGGGAGTAAGGGGAAAATGGGAGGGAGGGAGCAATGGGAGGATACAAGGGATGGGATAACCATTGAGATGTATTATGAATAAATTAATAAAATAAAATTTAAAGTTAAAAAATTTAAAAAAAGAACTTGGAAATGATGTATTGATTTTTTGATGTTCGACTTGAAGAAACTGATACGTGTTTTATGTGCAAATGGTACACACAAGGGTAATTTTCCTAGACAAAGTGAATTTTTAGCATCTTTGAAATTCAGCTCGGTGCTGACTATTTTTGAAGAATAGTTACATGAAAAGTGTTTTTATGTTCCCTTTCTTATCCAATATTTCCTCCTGGGAAGCAATTGAAAACTATCTCCGATAAAATATTTGATAAAGCATAATCTAAATGTTTACTGAGAGGCTAATAGTTTAATAACAGACATAAATTAACTCAAGCTGCTGCTTTGAGCAATTAACTTTCTAATATTAAAGTCAGGATGGGCCAATCTTTTATTTAAAACTATGAATTCCTAGAGAACAAAGTGCATCTTCCTCAGAATAATTTTAACTGTGCACAGATAGGTTCTCATTTCCCTCTTCTGTGGCCATTCAGTCTCAGGAACCTGGTATGCTTTTGCAAACAGAAGTCCTGAGGTGGATTATAAATATGCTCCCATTTGCACCCTATTCTTCACAGCTGTTGTGTTCCATTGAGTCTTTCTCTCCAAACTTAACTCTCATCCAGATCAGTCCATCTGAGCAATACCCATCTCCTAAGGGTCATAGATCAAATGTCATCACCCTGCAAAGCCTTTTCTGATATGAGCAGATGGGATCAGTCTCCCTGCACTCCAAAATAATGTCATAGCATAAACCTTTCATTCACTGCTCATATGTTACTGTGTTGTTTGTGTTTTATATTTGTCCTTTTCCTTGATTAGCACTAAATTCCTTGGGGGCAAGAATAAATGTCATTACACTTCTCACACAAATGTAAAGTACTTGATGGTGAAAACATCACTTTATTTACTGCAGGAATCAGGAGCTGGTCTTCCCTGGCATGCAGTATGTCACCAGGAAACACAAAAGTACCTCAAAAGAAAATGAATGAATGAATTCATATGATCATTCATTTCCAGTGGAATGCCTCGCATAAATGAAAATATGAAGTAGTTGCTAAATTGAATTGATCCTAAGAGTGAATTATTGATAACATGGTTTTACCTCCTCTGAACGGAAAGAAAATAACATGTATTTGTGACTATACCTATTTACCTATATTGAAGAGGATAATGCAAATGTTTAACAGACACATGAATTTCTCATTTATAATTTAAGTGAAAGTTCTAGTCTTTACATATTAATGATTAACATTCTACACCTTTATGTCAGTTATAAAGCTGATGAAATTAATAATTTTTACCACCATGATTTTGTTTTCCTGAAGGAACAGAAAGTACAGCATTTCCAAGGATGGTGCCTATGTGTGGACACAGGTCACATATAAATCAAGTATGCATTTCCAGGTGGTATATGCTTGAAAACTTTGAAGAACTCTTTATGTTTGTATCCTGAATCCTAAACAAAGAACATAAGTTCTTTTCCTTGTATTGCCAGTGTTAAAGGAATTAACTTTCTTGAACATATGATGAAATAGCTACTTACTGATTATTTGACATAAATAATTTGAACCTAAAATTTCTATGGCTTTAGCCCAGTGTGGCTCTGTACTCGTGTTTTCACAGGATTTTTCACCACCAGAATACCCTCCAGCTCAACCGTACCATCATCGGGCTCCATGGTAACCATCAGCGTTTGAGTGTAATAAAGAAGATAAGGGTCAAAACTATGTGCCAAAATAATTAGGTGCTACCCATGAGTCTGTTTTATTTCTGCCTCTGTAAGGAAAAGAAAAACAGCCTTTCAATTGTTTTTCATTTCACCATATCACAAAAACATGAAATTAAACTTAGGGAGGAATAGGTTAGATTTATGGGAGATAGTGTCCTGCTAAATACTAGAGAGAGATAAAACAGAAAACAAAACAAGACAAAAGAATAAGAACCACAGATTATTATCTGTGTTTCTATTAAAAAAAACTCTCCCTTTTAAGCTCAGTCCTTATTTCTCTGTATACTAGTATATCTATGAAATGATCAGAATAAGGAAAGAAAAATAAAATTCAATATATAAGTCCACAAGTAGTGCTGGATGGAGAAAATAATTAGGGACAAATCCTTGGGTCAATCTTTGGACTTAATATATATATATATATATATATATATATTACGGGAAGTTGTGTGCTTATTGCAATACTCATTTCTGTTCAGGGAAACAAAACACTTAATACCACAGCACATTGGTGATTGTGTGTTATTTTAAGTTTTAATGATCAATAACTTTGTTAAATTTAATTCTATCTAAAAAAAAAAAACCCTTATTTGTTTACTCATTCATTCAGTGACTATATACTGAGTATATATTACATTCCAGGAACTGTGCTTTCTTTTGAGATGTAAACATAAAATAATCTTGTTTTGTTGGTATTTAGAATAGCAGAAGACCAAAAGAAATGAGCATTCAATCCCAACTACCATCCAATTGAAACCTGTGAGTTCTCAGCACTTGCTGTTAGAAAAGTAATAAAGCAATTAAGTATGGTGCGTCTTGTAAGTAGTTTGTGTCTGTTTACATGTATGTGTGGGTATGCATACATTTTATTTGGACTGTAATTTTTCCTGAGGAGTACTGATGGTATATATTATATTCACTTCCTTTGAATTATGACTTTAGTGGAAAAAAAAACCGATACAACATTGGTTTCCTTCTTATATGGCTGAACTAACGCTGACAATTGTAATTCGCCACCCCCAATGAAGGGTTTGGGAGAGAGGTTATTTTGAATGACTGCATTTTGTTTCTTTAATTCTTAGTACCTTTTTCATTACAGAGTGAGGACAACTATAATTAATATTTTAAAAGAAAGTCACAACATAATTTCACGGAGTTGTTTTCAACTTTGAAGAACTTTTTATTAAGCAGTGCTCGGCATTGTTCAGTAATGTTCTTCCGCTGAATAGCAGTAATCGCAGCCAACTTAACTGAACAATTACAATGTGCCAGTTCCTGGGATGAGCCTTTAAAATGCATTTTTAATTTCCCGGCAACCCTAAGCCTGCGAATTATTATTACCTCTCTCGCAATGAGGAAAATAAGATTCAGAGAGGTTAATGGAGTCAGCACTTGGGATTACTTGGGCTCTGAGCTCCTGCTCCTTCATAGTGATGGCACATGCAGATCTGCCAAAGGATGGGTCCCTGCCACTTCATGTGCCATCTTTTGACGGGTCCTACATGCTGCTTATCAGCAAAACACTCCTGCCATCGCTCAGATCTTTTAGAGTCATGATGAAAGGTTGTGCATTTTACTGTCAGAAATTTGTCAGAAATCAGTTTTCAATTTTGAGAAAGTTCAATTGCATGTATTAACATATATACAAATGTGGATGCCTTGTGTGCCAAAGCACATATGTGGAAGGGGAGGACACGTTTCAGGAGTTAGTTCTTGCCTTCCTCCATATCTTGAGGTATGGTGTGTGATTTCAGTCCCTGTCATGCCTTCATTGCAGCCTCACTGGATGTTGAGCCACAACACAGGAATTCTGTCTCTGCTTCCATCTCCCCACTAGAGTGTTGGGCTTACAGATGTGGGCTGCTGCATCTGGCTTACAGATGTGCGCTGCTGCATCTGGCTTTCCAGCTAAGTTCCAAGACTCTACTTGCAGGTTTGTGTGGCAAACCCTTCTACCCAGTGACGCATCCCCACCTTTTAAATGTCCATTTATTTTTCTAATTCTGAAAAAAATAATAGTTAAACTGACTATAAAATAAAACTGAGATGCCTTCAAAGGGCAAACACATTAAAATACCTGTTTGGACTTGACGATACAGTGTTCAAATCAGTCTGTTTGCTACTTTGTTACATCTACCACAGGCATAACCAATTACCTCTGATTTTACGTGCTTTAGTCTGTGTATTGCTGTGTTAGGGTTTTTGTTAGAGATTGGTTTTTACTGATGAAATATAGCACCTATCCAGGACTAGGGATACTGAAGCATATTATATATTATTATATATACATATTATATATACATATTTCTCATATTTTATATTTAACCCAGTAACCCAATGTGCTTTGAACATTTATAAAAGCAAGTTTAAAATGTATTTCTTGATAAGGGATATAAAAATTAGCATTGATTGTCCTCCCCTCTGTCACAGTTTCCTGGTAAGTGAAGGCTTTCATGGGATATGCCCCTTGGGCTAATATGCAGATATAAGTGAGTATATACCATTTTAGTGGGACTCTAGATGAGAGAAGCATGGGAGAATGGCAAAGTAGAAGGATCCAGAGGGTCCTACAAGCCTACAAGTAGAACATTATGATAGGCAGATTTGGGCCCAGGGGTCCCGCTCAAACTAAGGCACCAGCCAAGGACAATACAGGCGGTAAACCTTAAACCTCTACCCAGAGCTAGACAATGGACAGAACACTCTCCACAGTAGAGTGGAGAGTGGGATATTACTTTCTCACATACTCTGGTGCCTCAACTTTGACCATGTCCCCTGGAGGGGGAGACCTGGTGGCACTCAGAGGAAGGACAGCAGGTTACCAAGAAGAGACTTGATACCCTATGAACATATATAGGGGGAGGTAATCCCCCTCAGGAACAGTCATAGGGGAGGGGAATAAGGGGAAAATGGGAGGGAGGGAAGAATGGGAGGATACAAATAAATTAATAAAGTAAAAAAATAAAAATAAATAAAAATAAATAAATAAATAATTAGCATTGATATTGATAGTTTTACAGAATCAAGCCATGGACCTCTCACTAGAGACAAGCAGTTACCTTGCCTTTGGCATCTCCAACCTCATACATCGAATTGCTTTCTCCTCTATCAACACAGACCCTGTTTGCCTCCCCTTATCAGCTCATTACCTCTTTCTACTCTACTCTGTTCCAATCTGAATATAAAAGCCTTCCGGGTAACCCTCTAACAGTCTCCAACACTAACACCTGGGAGAAGTTAATAGAATAGGACTAGGAGTGTTGGATACCAGAACGGCTCTTTCAAATCCCAGCATTTGTAACTAGCAGATAAACGATTGTCCCAAGCTCCTTAATCTCTCTGTCTCTGTAGGCACAAGAACACGAAGTAGGGCATGGAAAACATGTGCTAAGATATTTAAAGGCTCAGCACAGAGTAACACCAGGTCTACTGCTCTGTGAAAGAGAACTGGGGAAAAGAGTGGCAATTGTATCAAGTGGCTTCTTGCTAACCAGGAATTAGTTGTTTTTATAGCAAATACACTATTGGTTTGAGTTTGAAATTATAAAGCCCGGTAACCCGTTGATATTAGAAGCTGAAGAAAGACTACTAACTCTCTTAAAAAAGACCTTTTCAGCTATGTAAAAAAAAAAAAGTTGCCTTCATCTGTTATTGGTTATTGAGAGAATAATTCATAAATCTTATTTCATTGTGCTATGATTTAATTTTGAAGTTTCTAGATCACTTAAATACAAAACGAGGCATAACTGAGAAAAACAGCAGTAACATGGATCATAGAACATAAAAATTTAACCCCCAGTAGCCTCTCATACTCAAATTGCTGTGTTCTCTGAGGCCACACGTAACTGCAACATAATAAATCACGAAAAAAAAAAGAAGAACCGAGAAATAACAGTATCGATGCCGAATAGTCTTTTTTTTTTTTTTCCAAAAGCTCAGAGACATCTCTGGAGTGTCAAAGGCATGTCCTTCAATATTTAACTTTTTCACTCTTTGTTCCCCATCTCAAGTTGAACAATACGTTAATTACCAGATGAAGCGTATAATTACTCTAACAGCTCCACTCTTACTTATAATTACTGCATCAACACTTTCTTTTTCATATGCTTCAATCTATACCTATTACATTGTCATGATGAAGACACATTAACATTATAATACCGTATAATTAGCTGATGAGCAATTAAATTATTCCACTGCTCTTGCTCCTCTTTGCCAAGGGGTTGCTTTCCAAGCCCTATTATCTCCCCTTTCTCTTCAGTTTGCCTTGGTGGAGCTCGCCCTCCCTCAAACAAAGAACCTCATAAGCTGAATTCAAAGCACTTTGATTTCCAATTCAGAATGGGTAAGTGTTCAAGTTGGTGATGGCAGGAGAAATACACTGGCATCATGAGGCTTAGATTTATTTTTAATTTAAAGATACGGAAATAATCCACGTTGCTGTATCACAATATGATGTTGCAGGATGCTGAAGTCCCTGAAGTCTTTTCACGAGTGTATTCGGCACTAAGACTTCTGTACTCTGAAGTATGGTTGTTGGAGCTATATGTACATGAGGAACACACACGTGGGAAATATCCAGGAACCAAAGTTATTAAAAATAAGTTCTCAAAGAAGGCCATGGCTTTGCAAGTTGAAAATATAGACTACTGACAGTTCATAATTGCAACTCTGCCTGTACACTGCTCCTGAAATCAGAGAGGCAACTTACCATCCTCTTGCATTGTTATATATCAAGAATTCTGCCATGATTTCTGACTTCTCTCCTGGTAAAGGGCTAATTCTGGATGTTGATGCCTTCTGAAAAAGAGATGCATCTTCTCTCTCTCTCTCTCTCTCTCTCTCTCTCTCTCTCTCTCTCTCTCTCTCTCTCTCATTGTCTTTTTTTCCCTCCTCTCTTCCCCACCACACTTGGTTACAGGTTCATGTTAGTTCAAATACACTTTGGAACTAATTGAAATATAATTTTAAGGGCTCCATAACACTTAGCATCAACTACTTTACCATTTTGATCACTGTCCACAGCTCCACTGCCAACTAGGTCAGTGGTTGTTCAGCCCCTATTTTATGAGAATTTAAGTCTCTCTTAGATAATTACTTTGGAGTAACATTATTAGCTATGAAAGAAGAGTAGAATTCATTTTACAAGCAAGACCTATTTCAATAAAAGGACTTTTGTTGTCTCAGCTGAGTTTCCTCAGCTGCCAGGCAAAGGAAATCTACTGCTAGCAGTGTCTCATATACAGAAACTCGCCTCATTTTGGAGAAGACCAGATGGGCCCCAGCAACTTTAGAAAACCATTTAAGACCATCAGCATCAATATAATTGGAAAGTAATAAGAAGCATGCTACTGCTGATCTGATAGAGGACAGTGGTTCAGTCCTCCCCAAAGTGATGATTACTTCAACTACTAGCCTATTACTTTCAGAGTCCCTAATCGTAAGGAGATACTTTTAAACTAATGAAGATGAAACACTTGTTCCTACAAGAGGATATCGAGTATTTTGTCCCCAGTCAGAGATAATCTGTTTATCCTCAAACATACTTTGTCAGCACAGCCATTTGTTTTTGAATTGTGCTGAATGAACAAAGTTTGTCTAACCATGAAAACAAGAGAATCTTATATCAGATCTAACTTTGTCTCCTGACAGATATTAAAGTTAAAAGGCAGAAAAATGAAATAAAAATTAACACATCAGGATTGTAGACTAGATATTAGCTGGAATAACTTAAGACCCTTCCCTCAAAATTATTAATGCATTGTATGTAAATAAGGACCTTATTAATTTTAAGTGTTTATATACAGTGAGGATGCCTAAAGTTTTCATCTTTGAAAAATGTTAAAGTCATAAATGTTAAAAGCAAAAGAAAATAAATAAATAAGTGCATACAATTAGGAAGAAACAGCCTGGCCTTGATTCAGGTACTGCTCTAGTATTATTCCTATGTGACTTGAAGAAGTTATTTAATCTTCATAAAGTTATGTGAAATTATAAAACAATAAGTGTCTATATTATAAGGTTATCAGAGGAATACAATGAAATATTTAAAATAAGTGATTGACTGTACATGGAAAACTGTGATCACTCAAAAAAAAAAACCCCACTAAATATTATCATTTTCCACCATTATTGGCTTAAAGGCTATTTTTGTTTCTGTTCCTTGGAAAACTTACACAATGTTCAGAAATATCAGGTGCCTGTGAAACTTTATTTTTTGAAATGTCTTTTAAATAAATCCAAGAACTTTATGTACATTGTGTATAATTATAAATTTATTTAATGTAAATAGGATTCTAAGTTTCTACAATCTAAGCTGTCTATTTTTTCAACACACAGTTTTTTTATTTATGAGAGCAATGAGATCCATAGGGTTGGACTAATATAATGTTCAGTATGAAAACACAATCTTAATTTCTTAACCATTTCTACAAATGGTCTATTTTTGTCATTCAAAATATAAATTATCTTGGGTTTTTTACATTTTATTTTATTTTTAATTAAATTTTTCTATCTTTTATGATTTCGTTTTGTTTTCTACAAGCTAACCATGCTAGCAGTAGCTCAGTCCTACATCACTCGGCTTTGACATAAGGTCCTTGGTCCAGTCTCAAGGCCACAGGGGCAAAGCCAAATGAATAATTAATTAATTAATTAGAGAGAGAGAGAGAGAGAGAGAGAGAGAGAGAGAGAGAGAGAGAGACACTCAATTTCTCACTTCAACACTGTTGTTCTTGCCACTTTCCAGTTGGCCACTGATCCCTTGCTGTCATTTCACCCCACCCCCTTTTTTGGGTACTACCAGAGCGATTGTTGTACTCAAGATATTTATTACCATATCATCAGCTATCAGAATGGCTTTCCACATTCTACTGAAGATTATGCCAATTCTTAAGACATAATCATAAAACGTTTAGTGGTAATATCTGATGTTTCAAAGGAATGTCAAGAACAAGACCTATTACTTAAAGAGAACTCTCATACCCTCAAAGTATAAAAATTAGGAAAAATTGAAAAGAACAATAAAGCTATGCATAACCCTGATTAAAATTGGGACAACTCGGCCTCTGTTTTAATCCGTTACACTTGTACTTTTTTGCTGTTGTCATTGTTGTTTTATTCTCACTAGTTTGATTTAGGAGAGGAAGAGGAAACATCAACTATTACCATAAGTTGCAGAATGAAGTTGAGTCATCAGTGACTTGAACATTTGGTCAGTGTTCTCATGAACTCAATACACATTGTTTACAGAATTTATGAGATTAGAGTAGAATGGGATTCATCAAAAGGCAAAGGGCTCCATTGTCACTATTGTTTTTGTCCAGTAAAATTAATAATGCTCTTTGAACATCACCTAAAAATATTGGTCATAGTTTCTTTCAGATTGATATTTGGGACTTAATATCAGTCTCAACTGTTTCAAAATCCCATTCCCTACCCAAAGATCCAAGATACCACTGAATTTATGGCACAAGGCAGGGTTAAGTCAGAGTGGATAATAATGGAAAGGAAATTTTACAGGATTAACATTGAAGTTAGTGAAACTTAAGGTTGACAGATGAAGAGAAAAGTTTCTGTCATTGTTCTTAGCAATGAGTATGCCCTATGACTAAAATATCTTTCATAATCAAAATGCTCTGATGAGGATTTGGGGATGTAGATTGATAATAAAGTGCAGACCAGCATGAACTTGGTTAGGATCCCCAGTAACATGGTGAATAAACAAATAACAAACAGACATGCAAACAAATAAGATCAAGAGGTCATAGTATACAATGCAAACTTTAAAAAAAAAAGTAATTTTCAGGTTTGAATCTGGCCTGTGCTACACTAGCCTGGGCTATAGAGTAAAAACACATTAAAAAAGAAAGAAGGAGGAAGAGGAGAAAGAGGAGGAGGAGGAAGAGGAAGAAGAAGAAGAAGAAGAAGAAGAAGAAGAAGAAGAAGAAGAAGAAGAAGAAGAAGAAGAAGAAGAAAAAGAAGAAGAAGAAGAAAATGGAAAAGAACAACAAAATCAAAAACAAAAATCTCACTGATGTGTTACAATAACGAAAGTAAGAAAAAATAATTTTCCTTAATGTGTCAATAGCAAATGACAGCTTAGGACCAATCCTGCAAGGTGTGAATGAGCTTGATATGCCTGTCATTTGCTAACTCATTACTGAGTGGGTAATTAGGGGGTAGAACCTGGGGAAAGGAGGTAGGCCTATGGAGTAAGTCTTTGAATAGTAGATCTTAATTTTCACTCCTTCTTCTCTTTCTGCATCTATCTCTTGCTTCCTGGTGGCCATTTATAATCCAAAATACCAATCCAAACCAAACAAAACAACAGAAACCCAAATCCCTCTTCCATGATGATTTTTGCCCTGACGCAGGGTCATGAGTCATCACAGAGAAATGGTAAATCACAATAAATCCTTCCTTCCTAGTTGTTTCCTCAGAGTTTGTTTTCTCAGCCACACAGAGCTTCCACAATGTCTGATCAAAACACTGTTACAGCTGCTGCATTTACAACAGTGACACACTGCAGTGGTATTCCACTCCTCTGCGTCACCAGGACATTCTATAGACACAAAGTAGTCTAATAAATCATGTTAGACTCAGTGTCGTAGGACTTATGCTCATCACGAGTGGACCCAAGTGATGCTGCAGAGGGAAGGAAGAACGGAGAGACAGGGGAACATTCAGAAACACAGAAAATCTGGTGCTCTAGATGGAAAAGCCACAGTAGCCGAGAGGCTTGGCATGCTTATTCCCAGAGTTAAGCAAGAGTCAGGGATATTACATACAACTGTACAAGAAGGTAGTGTTATTAAGTAGAGACAAACAGCTTGGCAGGGTTTATGGTAAACAGCCATATCAAAGAGACAAACTTAACTAATCTTAGGAGGAGACTTCTCTGAAAGGTGTTAGGGGGGGCAGTCTTCAGCCTACAAAGATCAAAGCTAAAAAGCTACTCTGGACATTTTTTTCATACACTATCAACATACACACATGGAACAGAGGAAGGCTTTCCTTTTCTCTCTGAGCCTCACTCAGGGGAGGCTTTGCTATGTCCCCATGAGTATGCGGATGCCAGTGTTTGACAAGGCAGTGGCCATGCCAATAGCTCACTTTCCTTAAGTGGTTTCGTGGATTTTTCCTAATCCAGCCATTATAATCTTAAAAACTCTGGTTATCCACTGATAGAATAATTGGAATCAATGAACTAATGTAGAATAGCAACTTGTACCAGACTTGTGTAAAGAATAGAAAACGGGAAAAGGGATGTGTTTGTGTGGAATGTTGAAAAGTTTAAAAACAAGCACACTCACTTTTTAATGAGGCCTGTGAAAAAGAAAGAAGGACACAGTCACAGCTGATTGGTAGTTCAGGACCTGAAGTGACAAACTAACCCCTTCATTTTACAGATGGATGAACTGAGGCTCAGAAAGGTGAAGGCCATTATCATGGCATGCGTCGGAGGTGATATCATAGCAGGAAGGCGCTTTTCTGACCCTGAACCGGCAACAACAAAAGTGGTCTGGGTGTATTCTTTTGTTTATGCTCTGCTAAGAAAGCAAAAAGACTGAAGAATGGCCTGAAGCTCATAACAAGCCTCCATAAATTCCCATTTGATGCATTAAATTCTACAGTGGTGTCGATTTATGCATTACATATTTTCATATTCTCAATTAAGAGGAATCATATGATACAAGAATACCTTGCATGATGATCCAGTAACTTGTGTGTTTTTTAAAATCAGGTTACATATTTATCATGAAGTAATAGAGAACAATGTGTATTTAGCAAACTCAAGGGCCATGGCTTGCAGCTGTCAGGCCTAGTGGAGAAATTTCTTGTAAGAGTGATAATGTATATAGAGATTAATGCAAAATTTTTCTTCATTTATTTTCAGTGGGAAACAATTGTTTTTTTCCCCTAAAATATACAAGATAAAATAATGCCTTAAAAATATAAAAGATTTGCTTAGTTTACCCTTCAGGATCATATATTCAGGGGTTCACATGTTTTGGATATGCTGATCGTAAGTTGTTTCCATTTTACTTTAATGTCTATCATATGAAATAAGTAAGTGCAGACCCCACCCCAAAACAAACTTCATGAATGTTACCAGTGACTCTGCTTCACCTCTGAATATTTAGAAAAGTCTGAAACAGTAACTTTCTTTTACCATTTAAATTTACATAAAATTTATTTTTACGAGAGTACATTATGTTAATTTAATTACTATTTCAATTGATGAGTTATATTCTACCACCTTTTATAATTCTAAAGTATAAACAGGAAGTTTAGGAAATACATTAATTAATATAGCTTTTAAATAACAGTGATACAAATATAAATATGGCACCTTTGTTCTTAACCTGTTAAATGTTATGGATGAAAAGTAAAGGTTCTGACACATGCTTCCTGGTGGAGCTTTGTTACTTCAGGTCAGTTATTGACTATATGAATAAAAATGTCTTATTTGCAGGTTTGTAGAAGTGCTTTGAATGTATTGCAGGGACCCCCAGATTGTGCACTAGACCTATAATGATCACGTTCATGCCATTGGTGGATATAGAGGAGCAAAATGGGGAAGTAGCTCCCACAAGCCTTTGGTTTTTGTTTTGTTTTGTTTTTTGGGTTTTTTTTTTTTATTAATTTATTCTTGTTACATCTCAATGGTTATCCCCTCCCTTGTATCCTCCCATTCTTCCCTCCCTCCCATTTTCCCCTTATTCCCCTCCCCTATGACTGTTCCTGAGGGCGACTTCCTCCCCCTGTATATGCTCAAGTCTCTTCTTCGTAACCTGCTGTCCTTCCTCTGAGTGCCACCAGGTCTCCACCTCCAGGGGACATGGCCAAATATGAGGTACCAGAGTTCCTGTGAAAGTCAGACCCCACTCTCCAATCAACTGTGGAGAATGTTCTGTCCTTTGTAATTCATAGGCCACTTAATCAAAGGCTCTGTGCTCTAGAAGTACTGTATGTCTTCTCCCCAACTGAAGGTCTCTTATTGCCTTGTTTGTTTGACAGAAAAAAAAACAGGGTAAATACCTAAGTAAAGGTTCCTTTAAAGAAAAACTTCTCTGCCTATTTTATTAAGGTTTGACCCAATCAATTCGCTTTTAAGAGTTATATGAAGTATACCCTACCATGACATTTCTTCCTGCCTTTAAGTCTATATGGCTAAAATGTTTGAACAGTTTTCAAAACATCCTGCATATCCACTATTCTTATTGAATTGACAGATATTGGTGTGCAGTTTGAAAAGGAATCTCGCAAACAATCTCTTCAGCTGGGCATGAGGCACGTGTTGGTAACCTCAGACTTTGGAGAGTTAAGGCAGAACGTTCTTGAGTTTGATTTTAGGGTGAGCTGTAGTTGAAGGGTGTGGTTTGTCCCTCCATGGGGATATTATTCCACGTGACAACATCGAATTACACAATTCGTAATCAATAAGCTTGGAGTCTATTAAAGTGCAGACTCTGTTGAGCAAGTCTGATGGAATCAGATATGTCCTTATAGGAGAGTGGACATTTTTAGGCAGGGATATGCCTTTTTCTTTGAAGGGGCAAGGGGCCATGTTGGGTACTATGAATGTAGGGACAAGTGAGGAGGAGGAGGAGAAGAGCCCACAGCAATCCTGCTATGCCACTGTTCAAGGTTGGGAGGCATTCAGCACTCAAGACACAAATACAGAATGCTATTAGCAGTGGGCTTAGAATAGAACTCAAAGATGGAACTGATTCCCCGATTTGGACAGAAACCTTGATTTCAGCCCACAGAAGCCTTGAGCAAAAGACTTAGGCATTCTAGATTCAGATTTGTGACCTAAAGGAAAACTTATAGTCTAAAACATAAGCCCTCCTTTCAATTTTCCCTTTCTGTAATTTGAACGTAGTAGTAAAGTAAGAAATCTAACTCTGTGTTTTGATCAGAAATGTTTCTCCTTTTCTATTTTCTCTTAAACAGAGACAAGAAATTATGATTCTAGCATCCTGATTAACAGAAACAATTTGAAAGAAAGAACATGACACATGCAATATGCAATGCAATATATTTAAGTATTATTAGTAACTTTTTATTTTTAACAGTTTTTAATAGCTGATAAGTATTCCATAGTGTAAATGTACCAGAGTTTCTTTATCCATTCTCCTACTGAGGGACACTTAGGCTGTTTCCATGTTCTGGCTATTATGAATAAGGCCGCTATGAACATGATTGAGCAAATGTTCCTGTTGTGTGCTGGAGCATCCTCTGGATATATTCCAAGGAGTGGAACTGTATAGAAATAATTGTTCTTATAAGAATTTTTCAATGTTAATTTCCAATTTTGTAGCTTAGTTTCCCTTCTTACCAGGTACTATTAGTGTTATTTGAACACCTTGCTATTTGGGTAGCCCAGTGTATATTTGTGTGTTTCAGTTGTATATAACAAATTGGAAAACAAAATAATCATGTTGATTTACATTGTGTGTACGGGAGTATAACTACACAAGAATATTATATTATCTAAGTATAATTATCTTTATTGTCCTAAATATCTTTAAGTATTGTAATCTACAATAAGAATAAAATATATAAATGAGTAAAAAATGCATCTAGATTTGTAAATCGAAGAGGGGGGGATGCCATGTTACATTCCATTCTCCCTGTCTCCATGCCCATTTTCCTTTTACCACTCTATGGCTAGATTGTGTGCAGTGGTTTATATAACAATTCTGTAAAACTTGAAGAAAAATATTTAAAAGACACATGGGATGTAACAGGGGCAAAAGACAAGGTAGGGTAACATTTTTATAAACACAAACAGATAAAAGATTGAGGTGATATTAATCTTTAATATAATTTAATTATTTAATTTATCATTTGTGTTTTGCTCCATTTTTCTCCCTATTTTCTTATTTATTGCCTTACCTAGATTAAGACAGAACAGGTTTACCTAAATAATCCCATCTCACATATTGGAAAAGTCCTTAGGTCAACATTTAGACATGAGGCATGAGGGAAATTTCCCTACCTTATAACCCCTTTCTACAAATATCACTTTAAACATGTAACAATATAGGTTATTTTAAAAGACAATGTTGCCAATACTACTTATGCCAGATGATTTAAAGTATTTTCTTTCTCATGCATGATTTTACATTTGTTGTCTTTTGAACTCCCTTCCCCCTCTTTTGAGATTATAATATATTCACAACATTTCTCCCTTCCTTTCTTTCCCTCCAGACCCTCTCAGGACTCAATTTGTTTTGTGTTGCTTTAAAAATGAGACCCTTGAACACTGCAGGCAAAAATAACTACAGCTAACACCACCAAGCCCATTTCCAAAGGAGGGGTGTTTCTGTCTTACTAATAGCTCGGGAAGGTACATCTGGAAGCCTCCACAATAGATAGGCAGGAAATACAAAAAGAGCAGCCATTTGTAGCAGAAAATACTACTGTAACTGGAACAGTGATCTCTCCTGCAGAGAACAATGGTTCTGCCATAAGGAGCCCAACCTTCGCTCTCTGCCAGCATTCCTCTAGATCTAAAGACATGTTTAGAGAGAAGGCCCACACCTCCTATTCAGAAATTAAAAGGGAATTCTCTTAGGCTTTGAAAGGTAATATTTGGTGTTTCCATGGAATTTAGTATCTTTTTTTTCCTTTGTTCTATTTCTATTTTCATTTTGACATACAAATCATTTAATTTCTTTAAGTATTTTCAAGTAATTTCTTTAAACCACCCTCAGTAATTTTCTTCAGTACATTAAGTACTAAACATGGTAAATCGCTCCGAATGCAAAGATCACCAGTAAGAGGTAAAAGCAATTGTTTTCAGCTAATAGTTTTCATAAATAACACAAAGTCTTTATTTAGTATAACTTATGTTCTAAGGCCCCAAGTACGCACTTATGAAGTAATGTTATACTATTTTCATAGTATATTAAAAACTTGATCATACTTCTTCCCTGTATATATAAAGCCATTTCTCAATGCATCTAAAATGAGAAAAAGACAAAACAAGGCAAAATTATCTTTAGCTACAAATTCTTCTTTTCCTTATTTCTTATCGACTTCCTTCCCCCATGGACACTTAAATTCTTTAATAACCCTCTTCATCCATTAGACCAAATTTCATACTAGTCAAAGATTTTCATTAAATATTTACCTTATTACAACTTCTCATGGCCATTATCACTGCAACAGCATCCTTATGAATCTAGTAAATACTCAAATACTGCACTCTAGGTGTAGGATTAGCATTGATAATGTGGGGCACATTTCAGCTTCTGGCCTCAGTTGATTCACAATGACACAGGATGGGATTCTTAACAAGTACGTGGAGAATATTTAAACTATGTCTTCGAAGCACCTTTTATAAATCTGCGACCTTTCTTATGTTTCTGATTCAGGGAGTGGTAAAAGTTATCTGGTTTTCCAAATAAAAATCCAGAAACTACAACTGATTTGATTCTTTCCAACAGCCAAATACTCCAGGTCTGCCAAAGGCAACTTCTCAGTGTCAACTGCCAACTCCTAGACTCGGCCACTTTCTTTAACAAAAGCTCCCTATTTACACCTTAACTTGCATCTCAGCCTGTTCGTCTCATGCCAAATTTTCCCTCTAAAGGCATAATAACTGTTAAAAGAGTTGTAATTTTGTCATTTCCAGTTGTACACCAATAGATTTCCCCTTGCCTACAGAATAGAAAGAACCTCACAGTGGTTCTAATGACTCCTTTTGATAGGTTTCCCCCTTCGCCTTTACTAAACTCTTTGAATCTGGTCTAGGGCTCTTCTGCTGTCTCTCATGTAGTTCACTCCTCTGTGGAATGTACATATCTTCTGTTTCTGGATAAACTTTAATCATGTTCATCATGTCCTTTGCAGAGTATGAATTTCATGACACCAAGTGTGATGCAATTCATTCATGTTCTACAGTGGTACTTGAACTACCTATCATTAAGTACTATTTTCAGGAACAGAATACTTGGACAGAGGGAAGATGAGCATATTAGCCAAGGTTCTGAGTAACAAAGCTAATAAAATGAATATGTGTGTGTGTGAGTGTGTGTGTGTGTGTAAATGTGTGTGATTTCTTTACAGTGTCTTACAGCATGTGGTCGTGCTCATCCAACAATGGCTGTATCCTGACACAAATGCCCAGAACCCAAAATGCTTTCACCCAGGATGTGGATGGCTCATCTAGACTTCAGTATACATTAGAACCCCAAAGAAATTGGTTATCTCAAGAGTGTAATGTCTCAGCAGCAAAAATTGGCAAGCTCGGATGCAGGCAGAGTCCAATGGCCAAACTCTGCCAAGACAGGGTTAACAAATCCTCAATAGTTCCTGCCTCACAAATATGTCTGCCTGATATACTGGGCCAGAAGGCTGAAGATGATGCTCCAACATTATTAAGAATTTTCGGTGATTGTTCCAGCAGCAAACTGTCTCTGTCATCTTCTCATTTGGGGAACTGCTAACCTACACTCCCTGTCTACTCAGGTAATTAATTTTATTCCTTCTCAAGTCTATGATGGAGTTGACAACCAGGTAGCTTAGTATTATAATGAAGCTTAGTTGTTTAGGGGTTAAGATGTCTTTAGGTCTAGATAGAAGTTTTAAGTTAATAATGGTGAGATATGATAGATATTGATTTAGATATGATAGACATTGATTTAGATATGATAAGTATTGATTTACATTCAAAATTTTAGACACACCAAGATAGGAAAGATGTTTTCTTCAAGGTTGCCAAATACATGTAACCAAAACACTATGAATGTAATATATATGTATATATATATAATATATATTCATAATTCCTATTGTTTTGTGGTTCTTCTTGCATAGGTAGTTTACTGTATATGTGTAGTAATATAATTTACAGGTAAAATATTTAATAAAAATTTTAAAAATTAAAAATAATATTTATCAAAACTTAATAATAATCTGACCGGTAAGAGTAAAGGAAAGCAGGCACAGAACAAAGATCTTCCCTCTTCCATATCCTTCTTTGTGGGTTTCCATGAGAATGTGTAACTGGGATTTGGAGCATGTCTTCTTACCTCAAAGGCTCAAATGATATGACGAAGAATACTGCCCCCAAGTGTACAGTTGCTTGGGTTTTAGTTGGCTAGAGACATGATTAGCCACCACAGTGGGTGAGAACAGGAGAAGGGAGAAAGTTAAGATTGTGGGTTCATGTTCTCTACAGCTTATAATGCGGGGTTAATTTCTTCCTCCCATTCCAAGCCTGGAGTGGGAGTAAGCAGTCATTTGCCCTCATCTCAGACACACAAAGGGAGGCTTCTATTGTGTTCTCAAGAAAGTTTGTTACATGGCTCACAGACACAAGGAAGGAAGAAAAGACAGTGTAAATCTCATTCAAGAAAGTTGGAGCATTATTATGGAATAAATTATGTTGTAGAAGTCTACCACTTGAGCAGAAGATAAAGGAATATTTACCCTGGGCCCAAAGTGAAGAGTAGAAAGGTAAAGTTTGACATCATGTTCAGTCCTATTCCACAGGAGAATAGAGGAGTAAGGATTCTCCTCAGCAAGAAAAATTGGGAGTTGGCGGATGAATTCCCAGAGAGCGAAGTCACTCCACAACATCACAAGAGTCTGCACTGAGGGTCAATACAGCGATGGCAAATGTTAGGAACTCCTGATAGGAGGTTGTTTCTGCTGAGTTGTGCTGGGTATTGTCATTCAAGAAAGCCTTGCTTTTCCACTCCCCTTCTAATCACTGCACCGCTTTTCACAGGAGTGCAGAGTAAGAAAAAGCAAGGACAGGTGGTAAGATTCCAGAGTCCATCATATTAGCTCTTCGAACATATTGGCTGCCAAACATACCCTTATCCCACAGACTTAAAGAATTGGGACACACCTGCTCTATTTAGGAAGTTCCCAAAGGATGCTCACAGAAGACACTTCTTTGGCCTCCCACTTCATCTCATTCCTCTCACAGCAATAATCTCTCTCTCTCTCTCTCTCCCTCCGTCCCCCCCCCCTCTCTCTCTCTCTCTCTCTCTCTCTCCAGCCCTCCCTCCCTTCCTCTGCTTCTCTCCCTCCCCTTTCTCTTTCCTATTCTCTCTTTTTTCCCATTATTAATGAATCTCCTCTCCAGTTTAAAGAAGGAAGCTTCTTCTTCTCTTTAATGCTACATCGTGTTTTGATTAGATACCTATATATTATTTGTTTTGTTTTGTTTTTGTCTATACTTTTTTCCAAGGTGTACCACAATTTTGGACTTATATCTCCTATTTTTAATAAACTACATCTTTTGAAGGGGAATGATCTATCTCCTTCCTTTCCAGACTAGAAGCCACTAATTTTTTTTATTCTATTCAACATAACTACTGATTAATATCTTTGAATAGACACAGTGAAACTGTGAGACAGTAATTGAAAGGTCAGTGTAACTGGTTATGTAGGCATGAAAGTGCAACTCATGGCTACACACACAAGTTTCTCTTCAGTGCCAGAAGATACTACTATAAGCAAGCAAATGCTCAGACTGTGTTTCCATAGGTCGTGTTTGCTTTGTGCTTCTCAAGATCCATTAAACTACAACATTCATTTCAATATTCTTTATAACCATAATTAAGATGAGTAACTCTGGACACTGAGCCCTGAGAACTCGAGTGTGAATGGGTAAGAAATAGAAGGTAAAGCTGACAAATGGTCCCAGAGCACCCAGTAAGATTAAATTTCTTTTATACTGTTAAAAAGAATCGCATCTGTCAACACTGCCAATTAGTATTCTTTGTGGTAGACACAGTTATTATGAGTAGCAATCAGAATGTATTCTAAGTTGTTTTAACGTTACAAATTTTGATTTTGTTCTGTGAATAGTATATATGACATAATTTGCCCATCCTCAAAACTCTGTATGTGAGTTAATTGAATAGGACAGATAAATGACTACTTCTCTAACGATCTATATTTACATGTCAATAAATTTGAAAAGGAGACTAATGATCCTCTTTTCAGTGGAATCTTAACTCGGCTGAGTGTTTCACATTCTTGCTGTGAGTCTCCCCAGTCCATTGAAAAAGGAAAGTGCAATTCTTAGACAGAAGCAATGGATCAACTAGTTGGATCAATCCTGGACTTGCCTGTCAGAAAGAGCACAGTAGTGATGCTTGAGCAGTGTGCTGTGCGGAGCCAGGTGCCCTGTATCAACTGAGAGTCCCATCATCTACTAGATCCGATGTTCACAAGAATTTCAACATTATACATACAATGGAGAAGGTATGAAACAGAACACTCAATAAATAGAGAACTCTTCAGTCACTGAAGAAGTCGTTATTTCTACCTTATAGTTTAAACAGAGGTAAATTCAATATATTAAAATGTTGGTCACGAAAAAACAAATGACTTCAATGCAAGAAAAATACAAATGTGTGCTTTTAAGTTCTCAGATTTTATCACCACTTAAAGCATATTAAACCCAGCAGGCATAGAGAACAAGGTAGAGTTGAGAACATAGTATGAAAGAATTCACAGATGCCAAAGATATAAAATGAACCATAAACAATAAAATCAAATAGGTAGAAAATATGTCACAAGTAGACTAAACATAGAAGACACAGTGGAAAAGTTGTATGTGTCACTCTTGTATAATAACAGAAGCCAGAGATTTTACAAGGAAATAGTAGATATGGAGCCCTGATTGTAATCCCTGAGTTCAACTGCTATTGATAATAGAGAGTCACCAAAATACAGGTCAAGTAGATAATTCATTTTTTTTTTACTGAAGGACAGGAAGTATAAAAACATCTTTCAAATGAGGGAAATGACGGCTGAATGCAGAAGGATGATTGACAATGTGAAAAATATTCTAGGTCAAATATATATATTTGTTAATGTTTTAGAATAATGAATTTTAATTATTTTATTGTTAACAATTTTACTCCTTGAAATTGGATCCAAAAAGGCACCTATCATTTGATTAATATGAAATGCTTAAGTCCTGTTTAAATTACATACTGTGTTTTTTGCATATGCATAGAAAATTATTTTCCTTTTCACTGACATAACAGTGAATACTTCACTCAATCATGTAGATAGATAACTTTACTAATCTCCCTCTTTGGAAAAACTGGGCATGTTGATCTTCACGAATACCTAGGTACAAACACTTATTTGCACTGTTGTCTGAAAGCAGTCTGCTTGGAAGTTACAATATCACTAGTGGCTCCCTAATATGTATATAAAATTAAGTAAATTTACCGAGGGAATATAGTCCTTTATGAATAATAGAACTGTACTTGGAGTAGCCAAATAGTTGACAATGTTAGGGCAAATCATACAAAATTGCCTTTCAAAGGAAAGTCAATTTTATTGGTTGAACACCATACAAATGAAGGCAATGTTTTTACTTCACATATTTTATAACCAACACTACTACTAAAAATATATTTCAATGCTATATGAGCCAAACATATTTATAAATATCTAGCATCCAGATTTATACTGCTTTTCAAGAGGAGATTATTGTCTTTATTTCTATGTAACTCCTTAAATCAGTGTCAAATTTGTGCTTAAACAGCAATTAGAACTATTTGGCACGATGTAAGAAAGAGAGGATGTGGAAACTGTGAAAACATCTATAATGACTTAAATAGATTACATATCATTAAGATCCCTCTGGGATGTCAAGGTCAAAATGAGCGAAGGCTCTCACTGCTCATCAGGGAAGTTAGCCTGTAGTCACTTTCTAAGAACTATTACCCAACTTCACAGAGCTAGAATCAATTTACAGAATTTAATGATCAGTTGAAATAAAAATGTGCTTGTTCTCAGTGAAGTGATGACGAAGGTGCCTGGAAGAACTATGGGCCTGAACTGGAATTATTTAATAAGTAGTCTGGTTGGAAGCAATTGGTCTCCAAGGAACGCTAGGTAATTTTCCCTCAATTTGAGTTAAACATCGTGCCAGAAAAAGAATTCTAATGACTAGTCACAAAGTGACTGCTGCAAAGTCTCCTTTCTACCTTAACAAGGGCCACAAAGGAATATGAGGGTTGGAAATAGCCACTGTTACTCATTTGATTGGGTTTTAAAAGACACTTTCTCTAAAATGTAGCACAACAGAAGCAAATGTGAAGTCCTCCGATAACATGACTTAATGGCTTCCCACACGCCATTCAGCAGACTTCATCCCCAAGGCCTTATGTTGCAGAAACAGATATGGTCTTAGTCTTGGCTTAATATGGAAGACAACTGACGAATGTATTAAAACACAAACAAACATTTGTGTGTCTTGCTCAAGGCAAGCTAGCATGCATGGATTCGGAATACCATGTACAAAGGTTTGATGCTAAAAAATATTACAATGTTTACTGTGTCCGACATACTTAAAGGGTGGCTTGACATCTTAACATACTCTGTTACTCCTTTAATAGTTATCCAGAAAGAAAAAGAACACGTTTCTTTAATACCTCTATTTAAAATCACCGTCTATTTTGTGGTTATTATACACAAAAAGCAAAACCCTGGACAAGTAGATATCCAGGAGCATCAGGGTTTTTTTTTAAATAAAAAAAAAAGACATTTAAATTAGAATATAATTGCATACCTTCCCTCCTTCCCTCCCCCCAGCCTCTCTGATTATTGTTGTTATATGCGCACAAGTATATATACTACTGGATGCGTCTGGTTTTTGTTGGTTATGGATATACCATTGTCGGGTGACTATTTTGTACTGGATACCCCATCAAAGGCTCATCCTTGGAAGAGGCTAATTCTCCCTGGCTTGGAAGTCACTAGCTGCCTGTAGTTCTTTGTCTGGAGATATTGCCCTGTGAGATGACACACCTCCAAGGGCCCTTACATCTTAGCACGTCTGTTGATATTGCCATTCTTCAAAGACCCTGTTCATGCGGCCATTTCTAGAAGAAACAATCTTATAGCAGATATTTTTTAATATTTCTAAGTCAATATGTTTTTACAACTTTTCTGGTTTGTGAAGCAGATTATATCTTCCCTTGTCAGTTACAATCTACCTTTCATTTCTAAAAAGGTACCACTTGAAAAAAAATGCCCTAGACATTTTGCCTCAATAGAAAACTCCTAGGTCTGGGGTTCAGAAACCCATGTCATGGTTTCCTACCTGATATTTACCTATTATCATTGGAAATATATTCAAACAATCTGTGAATTGACTGAAAAACTGGGGTCCAGGATTTTGTTTTGAAATTATGGAATTTACAGTCAAATACTTGTAGAGGGATTTTAATCCAGAAACAGCTACTCTGTCTATAATGCGCACATACCTTTAATCCCAGAGACAGAGGCAATCAGGTCTCTGAGTTCAAGGCTAGTCTGGCATTGAGCGAGTTCCAAGGAGAGAAAAGCTCAGGTTCAGGCACAGTGACTGGAACTCAGGGATTTGCATGCCTTTAATTTCAGATTTCGGGAGACCCAGGCATGCAGATCTCTGAGGTCTATTCAGTGATGTGCAGGCAGTTTGGTTGACCTGAGTGGCAGTGCAGCAGAGTTGAGTTGCTGGCAGTTCAGTTCTTGGAATTTAAAGGCAATTTTTCTAGGACAGTTTTACAGAGAGAGAGGTTGAAGAGGGAACAAGCTAGATGCAAGTGAAGACAGATGGAGTCAGAGAACGAGGAGCCAGGAGATTAGAACAGATTGCTTCAGTTAGTTTGAGGCCAAGCAGAGCTATTTAGTGAGAAGCTAGATTGAATCAGTCAGCTTGGAGAGGAGTTTGAGGCAGAACTGCTGAATTGAACAAGCCAGACAGAGTTCAGAAAGAACTAGAGAGGGTGAACTTATTCAGCAGTAAGTCTCAAAGGCTGAAAACATTCTAGACCTAGGTTCAGATGTATGGAGGCTAAAGCTTCCAGGACCAGGACCACGTTAGCAGAAAGAGGCAGTAAGCCTCTGAGACGTCAATTCAGTCAACGGAATAAAAGTTACTTTTACAACATATGGACCAAAATAAAATAATACTGAGTGGGGTAACCAGGTCCCAGAAAGAGAAATTCTACATGTAAGCTTAAAATTCTCATGTAGATAAAAGAGAAGCAAACACCACTCATCAAAGAAACCATTACAGAAAAACACATGTGAACACTCGCCAGAGAACAAAAGATTATAGGGAGCCCAGCGACAATGGATACATCTACATCACAGCTTCTGTGTCTGTGTCTCAGGGACCATCAAGGATCAGGACAGGGAAATATTATAAGACTCAAGATACTGAGAAGTCTGTTACAGTCTTTCCTAGAAATGGCTACATCAATAAGACGGAATCAATGGCAAAATAAATAGATTTTTAAGGAGGATGAGTGAAAATATTTTTGGGTCCCGCCCAGACAAAGAATCACAGCAACTAATGACTAGTGAGAGCAGCTGAGTTAGTCATTCCCAGGAATGAATCCCTTTATTGGTTGTTCAATACAGTGGTCAGCTTTGAAACCACATACACTCAAAGTACAAAAGCATGTTGTATCTACATACATTTATGCATAGACATGCATGCATATATGTGTGTGACAATAATAATCAAAGAAAAAAGATATTCAACATGAGATTGTGGAGCACAGGAGGGATTTGAGCAGGGTGGAAGCAAGAAAGGGAGGTGGGAAAGTGGTGTAAATCTACTTGAATTCAAAACATTGAAAAAATAAAATATACAGTGTTACAAATGCACAAAAAGTCATTATTGTGAAGTGGCAATGTGACTATCCTGAAACGCTAAGGGTAATGAGGCTGACACAACAAACAAGATGAAAAAATATTGCATTGTAAATTTGATTTGCAGGGATCAGCAACAAGAAACTAAAGATGGGTGGAAATCAAGCCCAATTACGCAGATTTCAGGATGCCAAGAGAAAAACGACAATACCAACAACAACAAGAAGCCAAAAATGCAAAACATACAAATAAACAAACAAAAATATGGAACATTTCAAAGATCTTAAAATCTGTTTAGAAGCAAATGAAGTTGATATAATAAACTGTATAATTTTAATGACTTTTCCAGGGTAAAAAGCATATGAGACACTGACGGAGGAAGACACAGGCAAATCTCTGTGCATTCTAGGTCAGCCTGCTCTTCAAAGGGAATACAGGACAGCCAAGACTACAGAGAGAAACCTTGTCTTGAAAAAAACAAAACAGAAACAACAAAAACAAAAATGATTTAAAAAGAGAACAAATCTTAAAACAAACAAACAAATAAGCATATGAAATGCAGACCTGGAATCAATGTGGGTGACCTATTTCCAGATGTTGATTTCTGCCAATATAGTAAAATAGGTAGTCAGAAATGGTGAAAACACACACACACACACACACACACACACACACACACACACACACACAGACACAGACACAGACACGGAGGGACTGCAGGGCATAGAATGTGTGTAATTAAATTGCAAAGAATAAGTTAAAGCTTCTTTAATTACAATATTTATAAAAACTGCTTGTAACCCTGAAATATGAAACTTGTGTCCGCATAAAGGTCTGATCACTCTAGCTTGTGGGATACCTAACATTTATGCAACATAAAACATAAGAGCTATTAAGCATATCACATGTCCCTAAAATTAGTAAATGCTATTGGATACTTATGTTAAAAGAGATCTTATTAATTCACATTGTATTTATTGACCAAGTAAAGCTAGTTTTTTTTAATAAAAAATGAAAATTTTAAACATATGTTTTAGTCATCTATAGGACAGAGCATATTAGTGAGTCAATTTTGTAATGTGTTTCTTTATCAACATATTTTCATTCCATTACCATTATAAAATGTACTGACCAAAAGCAACTTGGAGAGGAAAAGATCTTGTAGATGCTTGTGAGATCTAGGTTGTTTGGTTTTTGTTTTGTTTTAGGAATATCTAAATCATGTTTTCTTGTTGAATTTATGCTTATTTATGTTTGAAAGTAAAGAATTAATATTGAAACTATTAATGTTTCATGAAGAAACATATCCAGTTGGCTTTATAATAAAGAATTCTTTAAACATTTTCCAACTTCCTGCAAAGAAAATTCCAAGATCATTTGTCTTTACTAGTAAATTAAAGTAACTATCCTGGAAAAAAATGACGCTAATAATTCAAAAATCTTCCCAAAACACAGGCAAAGAAGAACATTTCCTGATCACACATGTACATGCACACCTACAAACACATGTATACACATGTGCACACACACTACTGATTTCTTAGATAATTTCTTCCATATTGAATAATTTATGACATTAAAACAAAAAACTCACAATTTCACAGGTGATCATAATGAGTGAGTTAACCCAGAAACAGAAAGACTCAAATGGTATATACTCACTTATATCTGCATATTAGCCCAAGGGGCATGTCCCATGAAAGCCTTCACTTACCAGGAAACTGAGACAGAGGGGAGGACATTCTATTGGGACTCTAGATGAGAGAATCATGGGAGAATGGCAAAGTAGAAGGATCCAGAGGGTCCTAGAAACCTACAAGTAGAACATTATGATAGGCAAATTTGGGGTCAGGGGTCCTGCTCAAACTAAGACACCAGCCAAGGACAATAGAGGCGGTAAACCTTAAACCCCTACCCAGATCTAGCTAATGGACAGAACATTCTCCACAGTAGAGTGGAGAGTGGGATATTACTTTCTCACATACTCTGGTGCCTCACCTTTGACCATGTCCCCTGGAGGGGGAGATCTGGTGGCACTCAGAGGAAGGACAGCAGGTTACCAAGAAGAGACTTGATACATATGAGCATATACAGGGGGAGGTAATCCCCCTCAGGAACAGTCATAGGGGAGGGGAATAAGGGGAAAATGGGAGGGAGGGAAGAATGGGAGGATACAAGGGATGGGATAACCATTGAGATGTAACAAGAATAAATTAATAAAGGAAAAAAATTTTACATGACTAGTAAAGGATTTTGTGTACAATAGCATCAATGTCATATAATGAATTTTTAAATGCAATGTTTCTGCAATTTTACAATAAAGCTAAATCACAACATAATTTTGGAAAAGTTAAGGATAGAAATAAATATCTGATAATATATACTTTATGGTAAATTTGAAATACTTTTGTGAGGACAGAACATTTCCAGTATGAGCCTTAACTAAAATTTAAATGGATTTCTTTAGAAAATGACAAGTTACTCTGAAAATTCAAAGGATAGCCAAAGCAATCTTAAATTATTAGAAAATTCACACTTCTTGCCTACCCAGGTTACTACCAACCTTCAAAATATGGTACTGGTGCAAGACAATAGATATAAATAAAAAAGATACATGGAACATCTATATCAGATCAAAACAAGCTTTATATTTCCTGCCAACTATGTTCCTCCGAGGTCATGGAGATCATTGCAGAGGACTTGGTTAAGAACAGCTTTTCCAACAAGAGATGTGGGAAGAACTTCATATTTACATAGAAGAGAATAAAGTCAGATCTCCCTCTATCTTCTTTTCTCTCCCTATTTCTCATCACATTGACCAATTCGCTCAAATTTGACTGAATATTTTAAAAAATAAAATTTAAAACTATGAAGTGAAGAAGTCAATCTTTATAATTATGGTTGAAGCTATAGTTCTTATGCATACTCTTACTCTGGAAATTGAATTTGAATATGTTATATTTCTTACAAGCCCATCAACATCTCTCTATATGCTGCTATTCTATAACAAAGCGTATTTTCTTTTTTTCAAAACTAAGAATCAGTTTATCAATCTATACTTTTTTTTTCATAATATAAGTATGTCCTAAGACTTTGCTTTTCCCTCACATAAATTAATGATTTGCAAGCTACAGTCATTGTTGACCTCAAATTATATTTATTTTTGATCTTTTGACCTGAGAAATAGTAAGGATTTATAATGGTGGTTGATTTCTAGTATTATAGAACTGTATGCTCTGGGTATGCTACTCATCTGAACTTCCCCATAACCAGGAGAAAATGCACACTCACTAAATAGAGTTTCTTGGTGAATTTGTCTCTTTCTACATCACACTGGCTATTCATGGTGCATATAAAGGCAGTTGCTTTAGAAATATTTGTATAAGAAAGGTCTCCATGATCTAATCCGTACTATAGTTCTCAGCTAACAATGGCCTTTTTTTATGGATGCAAAATCACTTTAATTCAAGTCAACGAAAGAAATGAGGGAAAACATTTTGAACCACAGTTTAAATCAATACCCATCGATTTCTGGATCTCCATATTCAAGAACTGATAAACACAAGCAGTTCCCGAGAGAAGTAGCCATAGACACTAATCAAGGAGATAATGCATTGACAAGGGAACACAGCCTCCTGTGTTCAGAAACATCTATACAATAAGGTTGTCGTAACCTCATCAGCTCAGTGTTTGAATACAAAAGGCAACGATCTTCCATCACCATTGAATTCACTAAAAGCATAAGTTAGAGTGTTGAAGTATATAGCTTTGGATAATGTTCAATCAAAATATTTATTCATGAGAAAGAATACTTGAACAATAGGACCAGAAAGTGTGTCATTTGTCTTTTTTCTGTTTATTAGGCACGGAGTTTGCTTCTGGTATAAGGCTATTAAGATAAAATATATGACATATGAATTAATTCTCTACATTAGCTAAATATTCATTTCCCAGTAATTTGATTCATAATTGGGAATAGTTGAAAATGCCTTTCAAGTTTGGAAAAGTTATTTCCGTTGTCTGTATTGAGTTAGTGAAGGCAATCGATAGCTTTAGGAGACTTAGGATGTACTGAACACAATAGCTGCTTTTTTATCAGTTGTATATTGTTAATCCATCCAACAGCATCAGTATTGTTATAATGATTTTACAGAAGGGGGATGCAAGATTCAAAAAATAAACAAAAACGTCCACTGTGCCACTCTACCAGAACAAGAAGATTTAGTTTTAAATTATTTTTGGTTCCATTTTTTTCCTACTTAATAAATCTTTCTACATAGCCATGTTCAGATATATGCGTTCAGACCAAGGGCCAATAAGTGTCTAAAGACAGAAATTACACCACAGTTTAACTCTACCAAATAAAATAAATAATATTTAGGTATAACAATGATTAATAATTTTTTCTGATGAATACTATTAGTGAGTTAATTACATTAATTCCCTGAAATTATCCAGCCCATGGTGCTGTAGTTATCATTGTGAAAGGTTGGTGATAGAAAGTCCAGTGTACTGATGCCATTTTACTTAAATGTCTCAACTGAAAATCACAAATTCTCAAAACATAACCTTCCTGAATCCATTGTGTACTCCCTGTTTCCATCCTGTCTGACACACTGTTTATAGAATACAAAGTGCTGTTAGTATAACAGAAATAGGGAAGAGAGCTCAGTTGAGCTGACATCTCTAGAGAAAGATACATGTTTGCCAAGGCAGGAAAGAAGAGTTGGCTATCAGAACCCCACTTTGTTAAAATATGGAGGGCTTCATTTTCAACAACCAGTGAAATCTCATGATAATAACCTGAAGAGCTTCCAATGCTCTCCCACATCACTTAACCCCTATTCTTAGTTTCTCCATACTTGATTATTTATTCGCTGATGCAAATGAATAGCTTTTTAATAAGTGCTTACCAAATACCCAGTCCTCACTAAGTTCTAGAGATACAATTTGCAGAAGAACATGTCTGTATTCACGGAGCTTGGATTATTAAGAGACATGTAGTTGAGTAAATTAATACATAATAAAAAGTTAAGGTAAGTACTAAGAAGCAAATTAAAAGGATAATTTACAAAATTTTTACTTAGGCTTGAGAAAATGACAATTGATTAACTACTACTAATTAACTAGAGAAGGGGAGCAAGAAATTGTGACATTTTGCAGCAAGACACAAAGTCGGTGCAGAGGCAAGAAGGAACAGGATTATTGAGAATATTAGGGATAAATGTGGTTGGGGTTATGTAACAATCTTGGCCACAATGGGGAAGGCCTCACAGACTGTCTCTAAGTCTACTTCATAGATTTTCATCTTTATCTCAAGAAACATTTGAGGCTGTATCAAGATTTTAAGATGTATATATGTGGAGATTGATGAGTTTATATTTTAAAATCTTTCCAGGTATTCTATAAAGAAGTCATATCTAGAGTGCCAGATGCCCAATCAGGATGATAATTAACTCACTGAGAACATTAATTTTATGTTAAATCAGTGTCTTTGCAGCCAAAATTACACAACAAAGAAAATAACACAAAAGTCAATTCCTGCCACTTCAAAGATGAGAAAACTGAGCACAGAAAGGGGAAAACGCACCTCAAATAACCATCAACATTAGATATAAAATCTGGAGAGCTCTGGAGAGTCAATTACCAAACTAATGGCTTTCCCCCATCCATCTAAATCAGTAACAAGTAAAATATTTCACTTGATGGGAAACAATAGCCAAAGAGTTGAACTCAGAGTGCAATAGTGATACTGCACCCCTACCTGATGAGCTCCTGGGACTAGATAGTCTCTAGTAAAGAATCAGTTTTCTTTTATACTATCACACTCTGGAATGTGGGCACCATCCATATGTCAAGGCAGACCCCATCTCCAAGAGTACGTGGACGATGGCAACATGAACTGGACTCCATGGGGAAGATTAAAAGGAGGAGGAGAATGAAGAAGAGGAAGAAGAGGAAGAAGGTGGTAGGAGAGTAAGACAAGATGAAGAAAAACTCTCAAAGGAAAGAGTTGAGAGTATAAAGGGTGAATGTGTGAGGAGTTGGGAGACAGAGGTGAATATGATAAAAAATATCAAAGGGAAGGGGAAAATACAGGAAAAAAAATAAGGGAATAACAATAAGGATGTCTATGAAGGTCATAAGCAATTGTAAGAGTAACTATTAACCATCTGTCTGTTAAATATATTTTTAACTATTACGATCAAGATTGAAGATAGTCAGTGAAATAAAAACTTGTAAATTGATGATGTCTTAGTCTTCTAAATTTTATTGAGAAAATATTTCTGATGTATTGAACTCATGAGCAAGGAGCCATATTTAAAGCCCATTCCAGACAGGGATAAGAACTGGAATTTTCTTTGGCCTATTGTAGTCTGCTAAAATTCAGGCATAAGTTAAGTGTAGTTGGTAAGCACTGTGCTAACAATTACGTAGTGAAATTATTGGTGAGGTTTGGGTTATTACAATGGCAACATAAAACAGAGAACATTAAAAAAATTTAAGTTCTTCATAGCGCAGGCTAAAAGTTATTCTGAGAATACCATCATAATGTGTGCTCTCACCATCCGGGGACATAATAGATTCATCTGTGCTATAGTTATTTTTCTTTTTTTATTATTACTATAATTTATTCACATTATATCTGGATTGCAATCCTCTTGCTCTTGTCTTCCTTTTCCCACCCTCCCCACCACTCTGTCTCTTTCCCTCCCAGGTACCACTAACAGGTGGGGTGCTCCTCTCTCACCTTCTGACCAGAGACCATCAGGTGTCATCTGGACAGAATGCATCATCTTCCTCTTTGTTCCCACAGGGTCCCTCCACCAAGGGAGAGTGATCAAATCCTGGGCACCAGAGATTTTTGTCAGAGGCAGTCACCCTCTTCCACCTTTCCCCATCTGGAGAATGAGGTGTCCATTGGCTACACCCAAACACGGGGTCCAGGCCCTCGGTTTTACTCTTCTTGGCTGGTGTATCAATCTGTAATGTCATAGGCTTCAAAGGCATTGGAGCAGGAAGAGATTTTGAGAACCAATTTGGTGTTTTTGCTCAGGTTCAGGCTGCCTCACAACTCTACACAAAGTTTCTATTTTTAAACATCTTATAGGTGATTGCAAAAAGTGAGAGATTTGAGAATGCTGGGTATCTCCCACCCAACCAACCACCACCTTTATTTCTTTTCTAAGAAGAAAAAGTCTCTAACATTGTCTGATATTTGCGGTTACTAGCAATTTCAACAAGCAAGTCATCAGCTCTTAGGCAACATTAACATGTTGAAGGTCATAACTGAGTTGTATAGAAAAAGAATAAATGCAAGCCTTAGGTTTGGTTATGGGTCTTTTTGATCATTACACACATCTATTTTCTCTCCTCGGGCATAATGAAAATAAACATAACACAAGTTTTAAAAGTTCTTAAAACTCACACACTTTAGATGCTAAAATGTTATGTACCAGAAATTTCTTCCTAAGGATTTTTTAAAAAGTACTAATTAATGGCTTTAGTTAATTCAATTCTTATTCCTAAGACAAGCTATATTTATTTCGTAAGGACACATTAACTAGTATAGGCTAGGGAGAATTTCTTCAAGCAGTAAGCTGTCTTGGAAAGACTGGAATATAATACTTAATGCAATTACTGCAGCAGTCAGTAGATTGTGGATGAAAAAATAAAATTAAATAGTAAATGAACTAATTATATGTTAGGTCTTTTAAAATTTTTACATAATGCTTCAGCATTTTTAGAACAGCTGAGCCACATGGAAATAACCACATGTTGAACTGGATCTCTACAGGTCACTTATCTCATTGTGGGTGGTTTACTTTGGATCTAAGAGTTTAGAAAGAAATGAAAGCTACTCGTTATATAAGATCTGATTTTGCAAATGAATAAGTTCTCTATTTTAAAAATAATTATATGTTTATAAATTTCTTGGATATGAACATGCACCATGCTGTTTAACTTTTAAAATGTTCCTATGAGTTAATTGGATTGAAGTTCAAAGTACTGACATAACTGCCATCGAGGTTTAAAAGAAAATATCTATATTAAAGATATTAAAGATTTCTAAGGAGATATTTAATGTAATCTAACTTGTTTTGTAATTTTACTGAGCAGATTTATATGTATGTATGTATGTATGTATGTATATATGTATGTATGTATACTTCAACTATTATGTCTCCGTGTGTGTGTGTGTGTGTGTGTGTGTGTGTGTGTGTGTGTGTGTAATTTTCAACCAAAAATTGGAATGAACAAATGACATATGTTATGGCTAAAACATAAGGTTGAAGACAATTTGATATTTTGTACTGATACACTGATGCCAGTAACTCTGTAATTTGCAATACTGTAGCTAGGAACATGTCATAATTTGCTTATAATCTTAACTACAACATGTAAGTTTATTCTTTCTTTTATAGTATTTAAGCAAAATAGAATATAAAATGATTGCCTACACTGCCATATTAAAAAGCACTGATAGAATAGTGAAAATGTTTAAAAGTTGGTAAGTTAAAACCAGCTAGTCAAATTTGTAGTAAGCCTCCGACTCTTTTACTGTTTTTTTTTCTCTTTTTCTTTTTTTTTATTAATTTATTCTTGTTACATCTCAATGGTTATCCTATCCCTTGTATCCTCCCATTCCTCCCTCCCTCCCTTTTTCCCCTTATTCCCCTCCCCTATGACTGTTCCTGAGGGGGATTACCTCCCCCTGTATATGCTCATAGGGTATCAAGTCTCTTCTCAGTAACCTGCTGTCCTTCCAAACTTTAAACCCCTACCCAGATCTAGCCAAAGGTCAGAACAGTCTCCACAATTGAGTGGAGAGTGGGATATGACTTTCTCACGCACTCTGGTGCCTCACATTTGACCATGTCCCCTGGAGGGGGAGATCTGGAAGCCTCTGACTCTCGGCTTCCTACTACTGGGAAGTTTTTGTCACTAGGGCCAGCAACTATTTTGTTGTTGTTGCTGTAGTTATTTGTTTTAGTCGTGACTTTATGATATAACTTAGTTTAAACAAGTTTAACTTTTGAGGGAATCTATAAAAATCTAGTTCAAATAAAATTTAGATTCGTAAACAATACATTTTATAATAGTGTATGTTTCAGATTTTCATTACTTAAGGTTTTCAGATTATACTTAGTTGTTAAGTATCATTCACATGGACAGTAATTATTACTCTATGACAGATATTAACAAATAAGTAACACAGACGCATTCACTCTGTGATTTTTCCATATGCTACAGGAACCCACATCAGTCCTATGTCCACTAAGTGTTATCAGTGTGAAGCTCATGGTGAAAAGAGCAAGGCCTGAGGTCAAGTAGATGACTGCCATTGGCAAGAAGATATTCTATCCAAAGTCACAGATGACTTAAGAAAGTTGTGTGTTTCGAAAACAATAATTGTAATAATACAATAATAAGGTTAATACCCATGTTTTAAAATGCTGGTACACCAAGAAAAACAAGTAAGAATGAAATGAAAGTCATGGGGGCATAACATATATTTGTATCACATGTAAAGAGCCGATAACCAGAGTATATAAATCAGCCCACTTTTAGGTTCATACTTAGCATAGGTTCATACTTAGCAAGATATATGAACTATTGGGCATACACTAAAAACAGTTCCAGAACCATTCACTATATAGATAAAATCTAGAAAAAACAAGTGCATATCAATACAACATAATAAGAAAACCTTCCAACAATCTACATGTGATGAATACTCAGTAGGACTAACAGTTAATAAAATACATTTGCATACATTTATATAAATAAAAAAGAATCACAATTAACACTGGTTTCAGAAAGACACAGAATAGATTAATATTTATTTACATAGATTTTATTTTATTTCATTTTATTTTTATTAATTTATTCATATTACAACTCCATTGTTATCGCATCACTTGTATCCTCCCATTCTTCCATCCCTCCCATTGTCACCCTATTCCCCTACCCTAGATCTAAGACCAAGGGGGACCTCCTCCCCCACAATATGGTCATAGGCTATCAAGTCTCATCTTGGTAGCCTACTTATTCTTTTTTTGAGTGCCACCAGGCCTCCCCACCAAAGGGAGGTGGTTAAATATGAAGTGCTAGAGTTCATGTCAGTCCCTGCTCTCCACATAATTGTGGAGAATGTCCTGTCCATTGAGTAGAACAGAGTAGGGGTTCAATGTTTCCTACCTGTATTGTCCTTGGTTAGTACAATAGTGTGAGCAGACCCCCCTGGACCCATCATGATGTTCCTCTTGTAGGTTTCTAGGACCCTGTGGGTCCTTATATTTCCCTATCGCCTATATTTCTCTTACCTAGAGTCTCAGTAGGGATGTCCTACATCTATCTCAATCTCCTGGTAAGTGAAGACTTTCGTAGGACATGCCATAGATTTTAACAATGGGAAAATTAAGAACTTTTTTCAGTCACTTCAATAGTTATTTCGGGGTAGTTGTTGGAGAGCAGCTATTGTTATAGGAAAAAGTATGTCCTGCAAAGGGTAAATTTTCTTAAACATCTTAACATGGGGATTCTGTGCATATTTCTTACATTTTAGAAACAATTATTTTGTTAAAAAAAACTAAACTGCTCCACACAAACTTTATGATTCTACTTTACCACCTCCTTTTTTGGAAAGACTAATACAGTGGCTCTCAGAACAAAACCTATTATTCTGTTGGCATTCAGCAATTACCAAATAATAAAATATGATTGTGATAATTTGGTCCTCACAGTCTTGGCTGAAATTAATATATGAGATAGTCCATCAAGAAAGAAATGCCAAAGGGAGTTAAAGATCTTGATAATTGGACTAAATCACATTACATTCAAATGGCATTATCAATTATTGAATGCTAATTATTTGCAGATTAATTGCAGAAATACTACTATTTTCATCACAAAGACTTGAGCCAGCTCACTTAAGGAATTAAATTTTGTTTCTGTTTGGCCTACCAACTGTTTCTTTAACCTTGTTTCACTATGGCAGATACCTTTTTCTACAGATGTACATAAGTCCACCTCTTCTGGAGGATGGGAAGTGGGTCCAAGGGTAAGAAGTCTTAATGTTCTTACAGAGGACTCTGGTTTTTCTCCCAGCACTCATCTGGTGGCTCATAATCACTTATAATTACAGTTCCTGAGGTTCTGAAAGCCTCTTCTGCTCTCTGTTAACTTTTGTACTCACATGCTGCAAGCAAAATACCCATACACATAAAATATAGTTTTAAAGAAATGGGAGTTACACTTATTATATTTATAAATATTTAATGATTTTATTTACTTAATATATTTACAGTTATAAATATTTAGTTCTTTGGTTTAAATGCTATGTAGTTGAGAACAATATTATATACACTTAAAAATTACTAGTGACAAGTAGTTGCAAATGTAAAGTCAGTTTCACTGTTCTTTCTTATTACTGACCCTTTATATGGATATTTACACAAACATGATGTTTCTAAAGGCATTACAATACACAAGAAAGTCAAAATATTTCAAATTTCAATAATGGCTTGGTTTGTAATGTACTTTATTCTTTCCAAATGCTCTAGGGTCCCCAGATTATCTGTCTTTTGTTCTTTTTCCCAGTCTGTTCCTTTTACCTCTCATGCTAATTATTTACTCCTGCTAATTATTTATTTTCTATTATTATTATTATTATTATTATTATTATTAGTAGTAGTAGTAGTAGTAGTAGTAGTAGTAGTAGTAGTAGTAGTAGTATTTCACTCTCATATCAGGGAACTTCAAAAACATTTACAAAGGTCTCCCTCTCCCCACCCTCTTCCTGCCTCTTTCCATCCCCTCTCTTCCAATTTCTCCCTCTTTATCCATTTCCACTAGTTTTTCTTCTTACTTGTTATAACTCCTTTTTGTATTATATATACTTCCCTAGGTTTTTAATCAATGATAATATCACAGCAATAGAATTATTTTAATTCTGGGGAAGATAATACATCAAATATCTTACATGTCGCAATTTATAAATCTGTGATATAAAATAGGTCTCCTGTAATAGAATCTGATGCAAAGAAACATCTGGTAAATATACAGAGCTCTTTCTCTCTTTATATACATAATGCTTATGAAACTGCATAGATACATGTTAAGGGGTGTTTTCTATGTCCCAGACAATTGTCAGATACTATCACATCCATAAATCGCTCACAATATATACACTAACATGATATAAGTACATATTTGTGGTTATTTCAAGGAAGCAACCCAAGTCCTGAGACAATGAAATAGTCTGCCGAATCAGCTGGTTTATGAGATGACAAGCATGGCTCAAATCTGGACTGTTTTCAAACTTCATGTATGATAATATTTACACAAAATGGATAGAATGACTTTGATTAAAATCAAAATCAAGAACATGCGTCTGTTTAAACAGGCCACCTGTTCTGGGGATTGGTTCCTTAAACACTAACAAGCAAGCAAGCAAACAACTCATTTCCTGAGGAACAGTGACTGTAAGTAGTTCACACTGCTAGGTTTATCATATTTCTAGTTACACAAATCATTTTTCATTTCAACTTGATTCAGCTTCCCCAAAGTTTACAGATAGTCCTGGCCATTTCTTTCAGTCCTTTGAAGTCTAAGTTAAATGTAAAAGTGCAGATCATTCTTTGTTACGGACAAAAAGAAGCACACATTATTACTAGTTTGTTTTATACTAACTTAATTATAATGTGGTGAAAGATGCAAATTTGTTAAACTAAAACCTACCCTTGCATTGAAAGAAAATACAAGGGAGTGGTTGTTAGAGCAAAAACATACAGTTAATTCTGGATTATTTGTTTCAAGTATTACAATATTTTATAATTTGCATACATTTCAGTCACATAAAAATAAAGAATATAGAGTATAAATGTTTGCTATTAGTAAAATTACAACATCTAATGGAACTATTAACACACAACTAATATTCAAGTACTGTCTTCATTTGCTAGTAAACACTAATTTTATAGAAATTAATCATGTTAAAGCTGATATGCTAACATTGATGATACTATTTTTATAAGTTTGATACTAGTAAATATTGTTAGGGTATTATTTAATAAACCTATTAATACACTATTAATAATGTTATTATTAGTTTTTCAACTGAAGTAATGATGTGTTTATTCAATATTCCTTATCTTTAAGTTAAAGTACAGCTATTTATCTTTGTCAGTATGTATAGGTAATATTTCCTTTCAAAACATCACTTTTATATATAAAGTAAAAAAAATTAACTACTATTGATTTGCATTTTTCTTTTTTTATGTTGTTAAATATTATGTTATAATAAAAGTTCACATATAATACAGACACATTAATTTTTAGAAGTGTAAATGTTAAATCAATAATTTAGAGATTAAATTGTTAGGAGAGATTGTGGAGGTTCACTGATGAAATTACATCTACTTTTATTCTAATCATTGTCAATAATAGCCATTATGACTTCCATTCTTAATAGTTCTATTTTCTATACATGACTCCAGCTTCGTCCATATATAATCCGGAAGCCCAGTGAGCTAGCTAGCTGAAATTGAACATGCCAAGACTGCTGGCTGGGCTTCTATGAAAGTGACAGAAGGAGCCTCACCAGACACGCTCCGGATGGAATTTCCTAAATGACTAGCTTTTTGGTTTATCTTTCAGTCTAAGGCTATTTGCATTCTGTTACTCAAATCTTTAATTTTGAGACAATCATAAAAATTTGGGTACTAGTAATTACATAGCAAACAAATAGTATCACGGCTGCATTTAGTTGCAAGATATGCCTTTGTAAATGGTAAATATACTTTGTGAAGTATTTAAGCTAAAACAAGAAGATTATTGCCATTACCTTGGCCTAACACTTTGTTTTTTCAATACGATTTTTAATTAGATTTACATTCTTAAATCTTGTTTTACCAAGTGCCCCCCAAAGCATGCTATTTTACTAGTTGATGGGAGATAGAAGTTAATTACAGTCAAATAGATATGATTGAGGATTATATGGTGAAATGTCCTGAATACTATAAGACATTTATGGGTGACCACATTTTATTCCCCTCATACATCACTAAGATTAACATATCTGCAAGTAAAGGAATTTAGCACAGATCTCAGATCCTTTATATAAAATAGGACTAAATTGATAATATGTTTAATAATTCTCTTAAAGGTAAGGTATATGATCTATTTTTCTCATGTAGCATATATACATACCTATATTTGCTATGATGTCCTTATGCCACTTCTCATGAAGGATATACTCTTGTCCTTCATCTACACATTTGTCCTCTCAAAGCACTACAGTCTCAGAATTCCCTTAAGTGCAACTCTGCTAGTATTCCTTTATGTAGCACAAGTGTTAAATTGGCTCTCATTGTATCATAAATGACAAAAGGTAAAAAGTTCATCTTTATATTAAAATATATAGGAAATATTACATTACTGATATTTTTAGAAACTGTATTCAACATTTCTCTGTCATTTGTGAAACTAGAGATAGCCCTTCCATTGGTGTCCTCCCCGTCAGCTCAGAAATGGAAAAATGTTGATGTATACTATATACAAAAATGTCTCATCCGAGATATTTTGGGACATCCACTTAAATTGAATATTATTTCTGGATTTCTGTGATTATTTGATAGGTCACTTAAAGATATTTCTAAAATTATTCTTTGGAATATCCTCTATCATCTGTCGTGGCTAGTTTAGAGAAAAAAAAAACCATCAATTCACTCTCTAATGTCAGTGTTAGACATAATGTGTCCATTTCAACTTCTCCTTTTTTCATCAATAGGACAAAAGCCTTCACAGGAAGTTATAAAATGTTTCTGACATTCATGGCTCACAGAGCAAGGATTTCAAAGAGCTGCAGAAGGTTATGTTGATTAAGTAGAGACATTTTCTGTAAGTCAATTGCTGAAGCAAATAAAAAGGCTAGAACGGGGGGGGGGGGGGGGGAGGAGTATGCTGTCAGTGGGCAACAGAACTGCACTCAGCCTGCAGGTTATAAGACACAAGTACAATTCAACCTTGTGCTGTGTTATTCTCTATATAGTTCTGAAATTTTCCATAATAATTATAGAGGTACACACACACACAAAATAAAGACACTGTCTTAATCCACTGAGCTATACAAAAAATAATCAATCAAGGAAGTGTACTTTTTTTTTTTTAAAATGTATCTGTCCATAGATAATCTGTGGGACAATTTATGTAAAATAAAAAAAGTGGTAATACAAAGTAAGGGTACAAGTTCTGGTTTTGTATCAACAATTATCACATAGTGCCCATGTCTTCTGACTGCTATGAACATTAAGCCTGTCAATGAAGTCTCCATCTGATCATCAGTGCTAAAAAACAACAACAACAAAAATTACTCATTTACAAAGATAAACGTCATCATGAAGGGGGTCTGCAAAAGCCATGGTCTTAAAATTTCACACTCTGCTTCTCGCAGAAATGTATGTAGCACATTGAGACCTGAATTGACTGCAAGGGGATTGGTAAGCATTTACAGTCCTTGTGTGTTTAAAGCCACATAGAACATTACATTTCCAGGGGAAATTAAGCAGAAATGCATGTAACTGTGTGGATTGGGAGGTCTGGGTTTTTTTTTATATGATGCTACTCCTCACTGACAGTAACAACAGACATGTATAAAGGGCTTGATTTGACCAGCTTCTGCTGTCCTGAAAGTTGTACATATATTAACGCATCATGGAATCTAATGTTGACTGTAACCAGGAAAGAGTCCTGAAATAATTATAACAGCAAAGGAGGAATTCCTTGAAAAAAAGCAAGGTGATTTTTCATATTTATGAAGCACTTGCAGTCAGTGGCACTTTTCTGTTAGAGCCACGTTTATGCCCTATATCTTATCCAATGGGAAGGTTGAGCATCTAAGAAACCATGTTGATATCCATGCAGAAAAACATGCCTGTAAAATGCAATCTTCAAACTAGATTACACATACACCAGTGAAATTGCTTAAGTAAAAATTGTTAAATATTTATATACTTGTATTTGTGTAAATTTCTTCCCTAAACTGCCTTGTGTGTTTAATTTTTAAGAAACAAGGAGAGAAATTCAAGGAGAATTTTATTTGCTTGTTAAATGTGGCAATATTGTACAAATGATGTTAAAATTAAAGTAATAGATGAAGATTCTCAGCAAAGAAATTGGGAAATAAAGATGACTATAAAATAATATTTTATGAGAGCATTTGCATACTTTGGCATAGTAAAAAGGCATATGTGGGTATTAGAATACAGCGTTTTTATTAAAGACTATCATTATGGGAGGAAATAGCTGCAGTTTTTCAAATTACTTTTGACTTTCTGTGAGAGTAGCAATTTTCTCCATAACAGGTTCGAATAGCCATGCAAGATCGAAGGGAATAACTTTCTTGGCCATGACCTTAGGAATTTTACAAAGATTTCTTGTGTTCCTAAAGCTGAAACAGCATCATTTGTAAAATTAATTACTTGATAAAACATGAAGTTTCTAGTAAGTATTAGGTGTTTGCATGGCTGTATGTATAAGGTGAGACTTTTGTCACACAGGAGGCCCCAGTTTATATACTCTTCCTCTGGCCCTAACCGAGCAGTGTCAACTAACTTTGATTGGGCTCATTTGCTACATGAAGTTTTTTGTTTGTTTGTTTGTCTTTGCTTTTTTTTAGTACAGTATTTTTCATTGACAGTACTGATAAACAGGCGATTCCCTTACTTCTATAGATGAGCCATAAGAAATAACTTGGTGTCATTTTGTTGGCACAAATAGGAGTCACTGAAACAACACACTGGCATATAAAGGGAATATAAGTGAAGTTACATGAATAATAAACAAGTAGACAAATGGATAGAAGATCAATGTCCACTTTTCTATGAGAATTTCAAGACTAATGGTAGATAGATATAGTGTAGTCAGTATACTTTGAGTTTCAAGAAAAATACAATTCAGTGTTTTATAAAATCCACCATTCAAAAATAATTTAAATTAATTTGAAAATGACAATGTGGAAACCATTTAAAGAGCCATAACAACAGGTGAGTATAAACAGCCACAGATAGAGTTGTAGGGATGACTAACTGTTCCTAGGTTTATTTAGGCCTTAAATTTCTGTACCTTCATTACTATAGGAAAAGTAGATCAAATCATACACAAATGAGATTTTTAAAGTGCACTACCATGGGAGGTGCCACACGGTCAGAAACAGGAAAATTGCCAAGAGAAGATGAGGTAGACGGTTAATTGAGAATTCAAAAGAAACCAACATTTACTAATATAGGTGTGAATTTAAAAGAAGTTGGGTACTATTCACTGGGGCTTGTGAAGCCACTAACCATGGAAGGAATCCGACTAGTGCTGCTTTAGGAGAAAGCCTGGCTTCTAGCTACATCCAGAACTTACCTCATGCCCAGCAACAGCCAGTGGAACCCGTTACAGAAACCACAGCTGGTCATATGGCCGTGATCAATGGAGGAGATCATTAATGTGGGCCCCAGCAATGCATACATCTACAGCTCAACTCCTGCATCTAAGGCTTGAGAAACATTGCAGAAGAAGGGAAAGATTGTAAGAGGCAGAGAACCAGGATGCCTGCAGTAAGATGTGCCTCCTGGAAACAACACAGCAATCATGGGTGTAGACTTGGGATACCTCAACAATACGACTGCTTAAACAAGATCAGAACAGTGACAACATCCATAGACATGCTCAGGTCCTGTGGGGTCCTAATCTTAGTCAAAGCACTATACACAAAGAATGACTGCTGACGGGGGAAGGATTAACTCTCCCAGTGGTGAGGGTCCCTAACTGATTATCTAGTCCCAGTGGTCAGGCAAGAAGTCATACACACACAAGCAACATTAAAAGGCCTCAACACAGCAGGTTGTATTCATATATTTATGCATAAATATACATATATGCAATACACATGACACATATGGGTATAAATAATACAATTCATTTTATATGTGATTATATATATATATGTATGTATGTATGTATGTATGTATGTATGTAGCAGTAAATAGTCAAAGAAAAAGAGACCATGACTTTGAGAGAGAGTGAGGAGTGCAGAGGCATGGGAAGGATTGGAGGAAGAAAGCATGGGAAGGTTGAGTGGGAAGTAAGATGGGAGGGGAAGAAAAAAAAAGAAGGGACTAGGTGATGTAATTATATTTTAATTTTTAATAAATTAATAAAAAGTAAAAATGTCTGGATTTATTACAAAAATATTCTGCCACACAAGCCTGACAAAATATCCTGAACAACTTGGTAAATACAACTCTAAAAGTAATGATTAAGAGAATTTCTTGAAAATAGTAGTGTACCAATGTTTATTCTTTCCTCAATATCAACAAGTCTATAAATAGAAAGGATGCAGAGGATGGCACTTTAGCCTACATTCTGGTTTTTTAAAAAAGTACTCTAAATGTGACAAGGTACATGTTTATAAAGTGCCTTTATAACTTCAATTATCCATCTTCTCTATATGGGTCATCCTTCTGGAAATTGTCTCATTTTAACTTTATTCTTTGATAATAAACACACTTCAAAGCCCCTCCTACCCCTTGAGTACAGTTGAAGGGCATGCATGGAATATCACCTACAAAAATGGTAGTCATGATGGTAAGTCTTCAGGAAGTGTCTTTTGGATGAAGTTCAGTCTAGCCTCCCTTTCCATCACTTCAAATAACTGAGAGTTGTTTGTACACACATATAAGAGAAGACAAATAGGAAGACAAGTGACTCCCTTTAGAAGATTATTACTTAACTCTGCTTTATCCTCCTCTATCGGACAACTTGATAAATTAGAGAGAATTCAGAGCACCGAGACAAAAGCGATAAAGGCAATGAAGTTTTCCACTTAGGAGAATGAATTAAATGAGCTAACCCATGGACTGCATATGACAGCCAGCGGCAAGCTCTGACAGGCGACCTCAAGCACAAAGTGAGAATCCATAATGGGAAGGAATCCTTCTCTTTGAGAGCAGAGTAATTTCCTTCTTGTTTGTAGTCTCACACAGAGAAAATTACAATTAAAAAAATCTCTAGTGTCTAAATTATTGTGAACACTGCTGCAAAAACATTACTGAAGGAGTAAAGAACAATGTTTGATTGCCTATCAAGAAAGGCTGGATTATTAGTGAAATATAATAGGAATTGTGAAATTAGATCTAGATTTGAATAATGGTCCTGTCTCCTGTATAAAACATACAGGTGTCAGAAACTGTCTTCATCTAAAAACATGGAGTTGATACACTAAAATAGCCTACAAATAATTAAAAGAAAGAAAGAAAGAAAGAAAGAAAGAAAGAAAACAGACAAGCACGGAATGTTTTTAAAGAATCACAAAAAAGCAGTCCTAGTTCATTCAAAATATATTTCAACATATTTATGGTTTGAAAGCTGTTAAACTACTGCTTTTTAAAATCCTTTTCTCTATTTCAGAAAAGTGATGTTAGATGCGACATCCTTACTGAGTATACCACTTTAGCAATGTATTTATAATCTGAATCTTGATGTTTGTCATTGACAAAGCTACCGAAGTGTATATTTCAGTAAAATCTCAGCCACATTGATGGATGGTAGTGGATACAGAATTCATATGCATCTTCCTTCAGAAATCATCTACTTTATCACTCATATAAACTACTGACTTTTGCTGTTTGCTTTCCTTTACTGATGCACATGTTCTTTTATTTCATGGGTAGCATGTTGTGCCTCAGTGTGCAAACTAAATGTTATATAGGTGGTGTTTCTCACCTACATCTTATCTTCTACATTGTAATAGCTCAAAATACTGATAACATTACATTTGATATTATAGTAAGTTGCTTCAAAGCAGTCCCATATCCCCGCTTGGGATTAAAATGAAAACATATTCTTATAACATTTCTGTGTTTTTTAAAGAAACCAAAACTCCAAACTTTTCACCATACTGTTCTTCGTTACTTTGTATACAACAGCATACAAAGATATAAATTGAAAAATATAACAACATCAGTTTATAGGGAGGAATAGAAGGGAGTGGAAAGCAATGTTCACATAGTCTTCAAGTTTCTGACAACATTTCCATGAGGTTCTATGACACATATGCTCGTAGAATAACTTGTACTTGATTACAATAAGTTATTTTTCACGTCACTGCCACACACTCCCTTTATGTTCTCGCCAGTTTTAACTACATAATTTTATGTATAAAATAAGCAAGGCTTTGGATGGCTAAATGTATTGCCTAGTATCAAATGACACCTAAGTGAGTGGTAAAAGGCCAAAAATAGGATTTGCATTAGGACACTATAAGGAAATTAATCTTAGAGAATTTCTGATAAGGCTTCTTCACTTTATATCAAGGCAGGTAGAGAGAGAGGCAAAAGGGCAAAGCATTGAAGGAATAATGTCTTCTCTTCCAAATCTAAAAATTTTGAGGACAGAAATCAGATTGTAGCCAGGTTCATCTAATGAGATTCTTACAATTGATGCACAGTGTTTACACAAACACAAAACAAACAAATAAACAAAAAAAACCTTGTTTCCTCTAACAGAAATTCTGAGCTCAAGGAGGCCAAGGGTGTTCACATTCTAAGCATGGCCCACTGGGGAGGTTTCCACTAGTCTGAAACAGTCAGAGATGCATCTCTGCTCCACCACCTGCTCAGGATAGCATGGCCAAATACATTCTCCAGGAAAGGTATGTGCCTCCATGTAGGCAATTGTGGGAGTTGCATATTTCAATAGAGACAATACGTCCATCAGGTTGCTATGTATGACCTTTACACATAAACCTCTATAAGCTAACATACAATTCACTAAATAAGTCCACAGCATCTGTTCATATGGCATACACGTTTGACAGGGTTTCCTCAAACAAAGCAAGTAACCCAGAAACACAAATGATTTCTACTGATAATATAAGTAGGCCTTGTAAATAAATGTATACAAACCAAGAACGCCACTTATCGTGTGACTAGTGTCACCAATCCCTAAGGACATTCTGTAGTTATGATCTTTTATCGGGGTTTGTTGCCATACCACGTCATCATGGTTCCTGGCATGTAGTAAGCGCTTAACAAATGTGTTGTGAATTAATAAAATCTATTAGCAGCCCTCACTCTGCTGGGTTTCTCTGTGACTTTTCCAGGAGCTCAGCACCCCGCACAGTCCACACAGCTTGCGAGGTGAAAATTTGCCCTCTCACGAAGAGTTCCAAACGGGGAGCCTGGAAAGTAGCTTCTGATTCTTAGACCCAAGTATTTGCAGAAGCTTTTCGCCTCTACCCAAAAGCTGACTGCTTCTAAATATGTTTGGTACGTTCTTAGGAACTTCATTCTACAGGACTCGACACTGTTAGAAAAGGGAGAGTCATAATTACGGTTTAACTGTCCCAGAGTCAGGCTCCTATGCATGGCCTTAGAAAGTTTTTTTTTTTTAATTACTCTAAGCTTCAGTTTCTTCTTGTGTTTAACAGAACGAGTACTAACGCTTCATAGAACTTCTGTGGGAATAACGTGTTTAAAGGATGGGATATCCGTCCAGGGCATTCACACGATCACTTGAAACAACTGATTTAGATCTCACTCTCATCCATCCATAATCTGTCTAGGAAATTCTGTTTCTCCTGCTATGCTTCTCTGGCTATGATCCTCCTTATCTTCCCACTGGTTCTTCCTCAACAACCAGCATATATATCTTGGCCCTTCAGTTTAATTAGGTAGGCCATTAACTTTTTATTTTATTTCTTTTTATGGAAGTTCTACTTTCAAAACTTTTCCGTAGAGCTGGCTCAGTGGCTCAGTCAATAGAAGCATTTGATGCACAACCAAGGAAATGAGTTTGAAGCCTCAGCCCCCAGGTAAGACGTAGAGTGCTACACACACACACACACACACACACACACACACACACACACACACACACACACCTATAATACCATAGCTTGGAATTTTGATTGGCTTTGACAGTCAGGAGGGCAACTGGTGTAAGGTAAAAGTCACATGTGAGAGACCTTATCTCTAGGTAATGAACTGTAGAGCAGAAAAGTAAGTACATATCCTTTTCTGTTCTCTGCACACCCATGAGTGAGACCGTGCGTGTGCCCCCCCCACACACACATTTCTTTCTAACACATTTTTGTTGTTAATTCTTTTTATTAATTTGTTTATTTATTAGTTTATTTAATCGTTTTATACCCCAGTACTAGCCCCTCCCTTCTCTCCTCCCAGTCCCAACCTCCCTTCCATCTCTCCCCTCCCTATTCCTCATAAAAGGGCACACCACTACCAACCCATGCCCAGCTCATCAAGTCACATCAAGAATGAGTTCATCCTCTTTCCCTGTAGCAGAGCAAGGCAGTCCCATTGGGGAAAGCAATTTTTTAAAAAGCAGGCCACAAATTCCATGTCAGAAACAGCCCCTGTTCTCCTAACTAGTGGATCCACGTGAATCCTGAGCTGCCCATCAGCTACATCTATGTAGAGGACCTAGGTCCAGTCCATGCATGGTCCTTGGTTGGTGTTTCAGCCTCCACAGGAAAATCTGGGCCCTAGTTAGTTGGCTGTGTTGGTCTTCTTTGGGGCTCTTGTCACCTCTAGGTCCTTTTATCCGCCCCCCCCCCCGCCCACTTTTCCACCTGACTCCATATGCTTCACCCAATGTTTGGCTGTGTTGTTAACTCTGATCCTTCGAGTTTCTTCTGAAATTTGAGTTTCTTAGAGCAAGAATACTGTCTATTATGGACAGTGTTTTAAGCTCAGAGGTTAATGGCATACCTGATTTGTAAAAAAATTCTAATTAGTCACTTTTGCATAAACTGCTTTGAAGTAAAACCATATTCATGTATTATAGGCATCTGGAATTAGTCCAGTAATAAAACTAGAGTCGTGTACTAAATGTTATAAATAAAATGTTAGCAGGATTTTTGATACTCTATAAACTATTACATGAGAAATCTCTTAGCCCTATTCCAATGTAAATGTGTGATCACATGTAGTGCCCTGGATTCTAAAATAATGTAATTAAAACATTTGATTCAGTTGTTGTTGTTGTTGGTTTTTTTTGTGTGTGGTTTTTTTTTTTTGGTTTGTTTGTTTTTTGTTTTTACTAGCCTGACAATTGAAATAAAAGAGATTTAATGCTCTATTAAAATTTAAGTTTGTATGCCTTGGTCTAAACTTAATCAGAAGGAATCAGAAGGGTCACAGTGTATTATTCAAATTATTGATTCAAGATTTTAAAGATAAATTAAAAAATAAAAATGTGTCAAATGCTTAATATGTTGAATTAAAAAATAGGATTCTAGGAATGGGCATGGTTGCTCATGCCTGTACTCCCAGCACTTGGGAGGCAGACGAAGGTGGATCCCTGTGAGTTCAAGGCCCGTCTAGTCTACAAAGTGAATCCAGGACAGGCAGAGCTGTTACACAAAGAAACCCTGTCTCAAAAAAAAAATAGGATTCTAAAATAATAACAACAAAATGGTATTCTTTTGCTATTATAAGTCTACATGAATATTAATTCTGTGAAGAAAAGCAAATATAGAAATAAATTACAAGCTAATAAAAACTGTATACCAACACTGACCTGATTTCACATTTTTAAATTAATTTTTAAAGCCACATTTTAATGACTAATTTCATCATATAAGCATTTAATGAAGTTGGGGATGTAAAATAAGAACATGCAAATCAAATGAGTAGTTAGAATTCTACTTCATACACTGGAGAAGGAAACCAGTGAACAATTAACCAAGTTTTTGGATTGGTACTTAGTTATTATTTTTTATCATTCTTGATGCACTGCCTCTATGTTCAAATTTGGGAATATAGTTTTTACAGTTTGTTTCATCTAAATGAAATAAGAGCTGCATCTTATAAACTAGTGCATGGTGAATATTTTAATTGCTCTGAAATATCTTTTTTGAGAGTAGATGGCTTAGAACAAATTCATAAGAGATCTGCCTATCAAACGTCTACCAAAATCTCTCTATTAAACAAACGTCTGCGGTCTTTAGGAAAGTGTGTTTTCTAGCCTAGCAGTCCTGGTCAGAAGGTGTAGCTCCCTTTGCAGCTGTCAGCACACCCAGAAGCTGCACACAAATGAACAAAGCCATTAGATCACAGCCAGTCAATCCAGAAGTCAAGGCTCTTTGATTTACTTCTCTGCAAATAAACCCAACGAACCCTGCTATAATGATGAACCCTCCAAGAAATGTAAATAAAATGCATTGCAATCTATAAAGACTATTAAATTCATAGGGCTATTATTTGTAAGCAAGGCTATTACATTAGCCATGCAATCCTTTATATTATATTTCTTGAAATCTCTTTGATGCATGGCAATTCTAATAATTCTATGTATTCCCAAGACGGAGCCTTCTTCGGAAAAATTGCTCCAGAGCTTTCTAGCTTTAGACAGCCCCGAGAACTCCCTGTAGCTTCAGTGATATCAGCTGAAGCTGGCTGTAGAAGCTCTTGAGGTGAAGTTTGTTCAAAACTGTGCTCATAAGTTGACTCTCTTCTCTTCACGCAATACCAAATGAGGGTGCTCTCCCCTGTGTTTTGTCATCATATTTAGTACTTAAACACAAACAAACAAAACCTCAAAACACAAATGCACTGATCACACCTCCAGAGGTCAGGGTTTACTTCTGGTTTGGAGCAGCCTCAGATTTTCACAAGTGCCTCCACGGGATACAACGCCCTCCACTGCACCTCATCCTGCTGGAGGAGCGAATAATGTTTTCCTATAAGGAAAACATCCTGTTTGTTTCCTCTATCCTTTCTCTCCTTAATTTTTGGAGATTTCTTTCAGTGGGTAAAGTTTAGCTAGTGTGACACCACATACACTATTTCCTTTCTGCAAGCCCTACCCTAAACAATTACCACATCCATCTTATGATGTCATAATTATCCCTATACTTATAGTTTGTTATTTAACTTTACAACCTAAAAACAGCAGGAGCTGATTTGGTAAAGTACTTTCCATGGAAACATAAGGATCTCAGGTGGATTCTCAATAACCAAGTTAAAGAGCCTAGGGCTACAGGATGTGCCTGTAATCCCAGCACTGGGGAAACATACCAAGGGATCCTTGGTGTTTGATGGGCAGCTGCTTTAACCTAATCAGTGAGTTCCAGGCCCAGGAAAAAACACTAGCTCAAAACCCATCTATTGCATAAAACACTGGTTGAAGAGATGTATAATACAGAGAGAGAGAGAGAGAGAGAGAGAGAGAGAGAGAGAGAGAGAGAGAGAAAGAGAGACAGACAGACAGACACAGAGACAGAGAGAGACAGAGACAGAGATAGAGGTACAGAGAGAGAGAGAGAGAGAGACAGAGACACAGAGACAGAGAGAGACAGAGACAGAGAGATAGAGGCACACAGAGAGAGAGACAGAGACCCACAGACAAACACACACACACACACACACACAGAGAGAGAGAGAGAGAGAGAGAGAGAGAGAGAGAGAGAGAGAGAGAAGAGTAGAGTAACACAAGAAAAATTAAGAGTGAAGGTCAACAGCTCTCTGGCCTACTTTGAATCTCAGCTTGATCACCTATGATTTGAGATGCCAGTCTGGATATACAAATTATTGGTACTGTGGTTTTCTAGTATATTAGGTAGGAAAGATGATAGATACCCCTTTACATTAATATGGGATGTAATTACTGAAGCATTTTTTTCTTATTGTCATACCATTTGATTTATTTTAAGTTACAACTCATCTGTTACCAGGCTACTGTGGAAGCCTGGTGTGGTGGTGCACGCCTTTGATCCCAGCATTCAGAGGCAGAGGCAGGCAGGTCTCTGTGAGATGGAGGCCAGCCTGGTCTACAAAGCAAGACCAGGAGAGCCAGGGCTCTGTTACACAGAGAAACCTTGCCTTGAAATACCAAAATTGTAACAATAACAAAAGAATAAGAATAAAATAAGAATAAGAATAGTGGGCTGCTATTTACCTGACAAATAATGTAAAAAGCACTTATTTGCCCAAAAATAAACTATGGAAGATACCACATTGTTACACACCATGGTTCAATTGCAAACTGGCAAATTGAAAACTGTGATTTGTTTTTCCTAAGGTAAAGCACTCTGCAAGGGAAAATATGGCATACACAAGTGTCAGTCATTAACTTTATATTCTTATGAAATAAACCATTGTTGACTATTTCTCTTGCAGTTAAACAAATCAGAAAAAAAAAAGAGCTGAAAGCTATATGGAATTCTTCAGCCCAAGCAAAGCTTCTGAGACTCTCTTGAAACTATATGTTCAACAAAAACATCAGAGGCAATGCTAATAAGGACAAGAACCACCTTTTGTCTGCTGACTCTGTGCATCCACTGTCCCACTCAGCATGGTTGTCTTGCAGGAATCAGACTGACAAGAAAAACTTAGCAGGATTTCTACAGTTCTGTTTCCAAGTATTTTTTAAGGTACTGAAGGTAACTGATGTTTAGCTTTGTGTATTTCTATGCACCAGAGGCATACAACTTTCAAAACAACTCTTGTGTGTTATTCCCTCACTTACTACACTGATTTTATTAAACTCCTTCCTGGATGAATTGCTATATGCCAAGTTCTCTCCTGGGATTCCATGTCTAAGGAATTCTTCATGGAGGTGGTAATTTCTGATGGGCCAGTTTCTGAAAAGTCAAGGATTACATGATATTCTCCGAAGATAGTGTAAAGCCCTGGAGAAGGTATGCGAAGCTGTAGAAAGGATTTGGAATTAAGTGTGATGGAAATACAAAATCAACAGAATATTAATTGTTTTGTGGTAGAAATCAAAGGAAAAAATAATGACATAACTTCTCAAAAGTAGTGAACTGTAGATATAGTTGTAGAATATGACAAAGAAAAGCCACAGCTCTTTCCACACATCACAATATTTTGACAAAACTTGAAATATGCAAGGAACAGGAAAAGAAAAAAAATCAAGCAGTGAAGGTGTCACAGTTTGAAAAAAAAAGCAATTTCCAAAAGGAAACGAGTTATCCTTTACAGAAAGGAGTTCAGGTTTAGACATGTACTGACAATTAAGGGTTCACAACAGCAGTGAACAGAATGTTATAAAAGAGAGAAATCCAAGAAGATATGTTTGGGGAAACCCAGAGTTTACTGTCTTGTATAATTTTCATACAAGACAAGTCATAAGCTAAAAGTTTTAAATAGAAAAAAATGTATTGCAGCTATAAGACACCCTAAAATAACCTGGTAAGAATATTAAATAAAAGTTCTCCTATGTCAGTTAGTACAGAGCACAAACTCTGTGATCTCAGGGATTAAAAACAAAGCTCGAGGGACCATTTTCTTCATCAAAGCAAAGTGAAAGTGGTGGTTTGCAGATCTCAGATTTCCTAGAGTTTATTTGGATAAATGAGCAAGACCTTACCTCACACAGCCCATACTTCATTGTGTCCCTGTAGTCACTTACCCACTGCACACTGGACAGTTTATTGTTAGGTTGTAGGCTCTGAGCTTCACATCTTACAGTATGATGTGCAGTTTATGAAAAAAGAACAAAGTGCATGGGATAAAGAAGCTTGGATACGTTGGGAGCCAGACAGTAAACATTCCTAGGATTCTCCTCATCTGGGATCTTCAATGCCAGCATCCTACCCTTTTGCCTGCCTCCCTTCCATATTGAACAGACTTTCACTTCTCCAACAACAGAGAGTACACTTGATACATTTGATTCTGAAATGTGTCCCAAATTCCCTTGTGTTGAGGGTTTGGTTCCTGCAGTTTTGCTACTGGCAGTGGTGCAACCTTCAGAAGGCACCACTCAACACAAGGAAGTTGTGCCATTGTGGACATGCCTTTCGCAGGGATGTTCTGACCCTTTCTGATCCTCATTTCTCTTTGTCGTTCATTAGAGGTGAGCAAGTCTTCCCTACTGTCTCTCCTATCATGTCACAGAGCTTTGCTCCGGGTCGAAAACATCAGGGCCAAGTGACCACACATAGAAACTTCTGAGATTAGTAGTCAAAATCAATCTTCCCCCTTTATGTCCCTCAGAGGTATAACAATGTCTGCTTTCTCCTCCCCATGGAGGCTACACTGAAGTGAAGACTAGATAGACTCGAACACCAAAGGAAACGGATGCAGGGCTCGCAGAAGAAACCCCCTCTCCGTAAAACAATCCTTGGTTAACAATGGAACTAATTTGAACAAAGGCTTGGGTCCCTAGCTCAACTCAGATGAGCAGAGTGATGAAAGAGAGCGATTATCCCAATTATAAAGGTCCCCTTAGACAGTCAGCTTCTCCAGAAATAGTTTGGACAGGTTTGAATTACTCAGAGAAAATATGCTCTGCAATGCCAGCAAGCAAAGGCGCAATATACTGCATGAACAGGGTTGTAATGGTGATTCAGAGAGACAGGCTGCTTGCTCAACAAGAAACCTAAAGAAGGTTGAGACAATGAGACAAGAACTAATGAGGAAAAACAAGGTACCCAAAAGATTAAACAAAGAAGAAAAACCAGTGGTGTCAAGTGCCCCACCCCCCTCAGAATAATAGTTGGGAAATGGACAGACATAGGATGTATCACAAAATTTCAATAGCAGCATTCATATGCATTTTCTCGGGGCTGAAAGAGTTAATGCTGTGGTGGGCAGAGAGTGCTTCTGTTGTGGAGAGAATGCACATTCCAATCTGTGGACTGTGCATGGAGACTGCTGGAAGATAGAAGCTAGCTGGAGGTAGAGATGGAAGAAGCAAAGTTCTGATGTCTGTAGTGGAATGTGAGCATACTTAAACACTTCATAGCAATAGGCATCAGAGAGACGATCGTCAGGAGGGTCGTACACAGGGTAGGGTAAAGGGGTGTTGAGACCATTCCTTCAGGGCTTGGTTCTGAGAGACACTGACCTTGAAAGCAGGGCTTCCCTCTCCATAAGGCCACTTAAAACCTCTTTTTTTCATTTCAATTCTATCTCTTTTACAGGATGAGTTCCATCCTAAAACAGTGCAAATTTCAAGACCACAAAATTTCAAGTAAATTGACTTTACAACATCCAGCCTGTGAGAAGATTCCTGATGTAGACTCTTTGTGGGAAGCAGTGAAGCCAGCACTGAGAACACTCCTGCCTTGTGGTCCTTACTTCTTTAGGAGGGATCAGTAGGAATGCAGCCCACAGGTCAGGCTAACCGTGATTGGTTTGAAGACAGTAAAACCTCCCTTTGACAATGGTGACTACTTTTATAGGTATGAGAAATGAATGGTTGGTTTTTAGTGGCATCTCTAGCCCTTGGGGTTGATGTAAAAGTAGTTTATATTCTTTTCCAATATCTTTGGGATATAATACTTATATTTGATGTGATGAGAAAATCCATTTAAAGGTTGTTCAAGAAGAATATCCAGAATTTGAATATTTATATAAGCAAATTTGGACTTCAACCAAATAAACTTCTCTTGATGTGCGCGTCCTACAAAATAGTTAGAGTGCATGAGGGATGACCTCTAGGCTCCATCAATGATGAAGAACTAACAGTACCTTGGTATGCAGTGTAAACAGCTCTCTGATACTACACTGTTCATCAAGCCACCTCTACAGGCTCAAGCCAGTAGACTATTCATAGTATAATTCTTTTGCTCAATTCAACTCTTAACCATGAAAGTGCTCTTCAGATGTGGAATACACTTATAATTGACATTAGTCAATAGAAACTTACATGTCAACTGTTAATAAGGTAATATATAACAATAAAGTTAAAAATCCTGACTGGGGAAATAGCTCAATTTATAAACTGCTTACTCTACAAGTTGGAGGACCTGAACCTATATTAGTAATTATGTACTTGTCTGTACTTACAAACCCAATGCTGGCAAAGCAGAGTCTGGGGGCTCAAAGGCCAGCCAGTCAAGCCTATGTGCTGGGTTCCTCAACAGTGAGAGGTCCATCTCAAAAAATAAGAGTGGCTGGCACATGAGGAAAGATTCTAGGGACTGTTCTCTGGCCTCAATATGTACAAGATGCCCACACAAAATAATGAATTTTAAAAATACATCAGTGCCTTGTCCAGTCGACATCAGAGATACTTCCTCCAGCAGCAAAAGAAAGCAAATGCAGAGACCCTCAGACAGAGAAACAATCTAAACTGGAGATTTCCACAGGGTCCTTCCCTTTATATATCAGGGAACCAAGCACAAGAGGAGGAGGAAAAAGATTCTAGGAGTAAGAAGGGTCAAGGATCGCCATGTGGGCTTTTACCTTGTCTTATGTTATCTTGTTTTGTCCTGTTTGCCTGTCATCTCTTGGAGGCCTGATCTTTTCTGAAGAGAAAAAGACAGGGCATAGAGGCAGGGGGAGAGTTGTTGTGGGGAACCTGGGGTGAGTTCAGGGAGGGGAAACTGTTGTTGGGATGCATTGTATGAGTGAAGAATCTATTTTATATAAAAATGAAGCGAAAAAGAAAAGAAACTTACCACTACATTATCTTACAAAGTAAAAGATGATTTTCTATTTATAATAGCTATAGTGCATGGGAACAAAGGTGCTATTTGAACTACTTATTTTTGTCAGTGCTTTGGCACAAATTTACTTTACTGCCCCTGGTAGCAAGACTCAAATAATAGCATATTTCCAATCTGCATGTTACAGGCATAGGTAGGAAGTGATGATTTCTCCAGAGACATAAAAATACGTTGTTTTTGTTTTCTCTCAAACTCCACCTTATCTCAAAACATTAGTTTTAGCTCTAGGGCAAAACCAATTTAGAATTTTCTTATTTTGGAAGACAACCCTATATAGCTTCCTTTAGTGTATTTTTTCTGGATATACTAATTACATTTTTAAGACCCCCTTCTTTCTCTCTGTCTCTCTCTCTCTGTCCATCTCTTTGTCTTTCTCTGTCCGTCTCTCTGTCTCTCTCTGTCTCTCTGTCTCTCTCTGTCTCTGTCTCTCTCTCTCTCTCTCTCTCTCTCTCTCTCTCTCTCTCTCTCCCTTCCCAACACCTCCGTCTCTGTGTACTTTTGTTTGTTTATTTGCCATACTTACCTGCAATAAGGCAGAGAAGGGTTAGAAGTTTAGCTACAGTTACAGCGGTATGTACACCATAACAATTCTGTTTCAGAACTAAGTGTGACCAAGCCTATTCCCAACTCTAGAAAATCCACAAATTGTGGGTGAGAGGAGGGGAAGCACTTCAACTTCAGAAACAGTTGTGTGATTAAAAATGGGTAATTATTTCCATTTGAAAGTGAACTGCTAGCAACAAATTATGCATCAATAGTTTTCAATGACTTGAAGATGCTGTTTTTATAAATTTTGGCTTGGTGTGTGTGTGTGTGTGTGTGTGTGTGTGTGCTTGTGTGGCCTAGTAAGGGTTCTGTTATAGTAGGTCTAATTGACAATGTTACTGTCTTCATTATGGATGTTTGTTACATCAGTAAACTCCATGATAGTAATCAGCATCCAAACAAAGGAAGGTGATACAGCAAAGGGACAGTAGAGGCCAAAATCCTCAACCTAGTTTTATTCCTAGTACTGAGCCCAATATTCTGTGTTAGTACCTTAAGCCACATTATTCCTCCTTACTACTCTCTGATGTAAGAATAGTATAGTATTTTTTCCTTTGTCTTTAAATTGATGGGCTTGTTTAGCCTTTATTTTTCTCACTGAGAACATACATCCCTAAAGCATCTCACATAAATATTCAAAGGATTGCCCTTGTTCTGTATAGATTCACTAAATCTACTTCACAAACCTCAAATGTCCACTAACGTGCCCGGTGTGATGCTCATGGGAATGGTCAACCAAATTCATGCTTGCAATGCCGTACGTAAACAAAATGTGAGAGGTAAATACTGGTATTGATGAAGGGCAAGGAAGGCTGAAAGAAGAAATCATTTGGCTTAAATGAGTGTAAAGAAGGATTTCACAGGGAGCATAAGCCCTGAGCAAATGCGAAGAATCTCTTAAGCATTTACAGAGCTAGGTCTTTAGTCCTTAACAGTCATCAGAGCAGAGTTTTAGAGGCCTCAGTTCTCAGGAGACCTGAGCTTTGTTTATTCAGCTTAAGGTAAACCACAGGTAGAGGTGAGGCATTTGCATTGCTAATCATCTTATTACAAAATCTGCTGACATTTTAGCACTATGCCTGAGATCTGTGGGTGAGTCAATTTTTAATCACTATTTGTTTATCTAGATTTGGTTACAGGTCCAAGGGACAAGTGCCTGATTGGTTAGGTTGTTAGAAAATCAGCACTTTGGACATGGAAAACTTATATACAGAATGTTAATGTATGGCCTTGTATTAATGGTATTAAGGGCTAGTAATAGCTTATATAAAATAAATTTTAAAAAATAAAATAACATTCCATTGTGTGGGCTTAGTACCTGCTAAAAATATAATTAAGGAATGAGGAAAATTATGGTAAGGCACAGTAGGACTAATATGCATGACAGTAAGACTGAATGCATTTTAAAACTATAAAAATAGCTTTAAAGTTTTAGTCATAAAAATGTTAAATATTTTGAAGATAATTATTTTTAACTATATTTAAATATTACATAATGCCTAATTTATGATAAATCCCATTATAGCCCATTATTATGTATAATTATACATTTTATGGTAAATACCAGTTTAAGGGAAATTTAACTTAAATGAAAATTATATAAAAGAATAAGATTAGACATTGCTTCACTGGAATGCATTATGTTTCTGGGTAAAGAGAAAAAAACTTTCTTTTTTAATTCAAACTGCTTTTAAACACACACACACACACACACACACACACACACACACATGACACAAATTATTTAAGACAATATTTCTTTTACTCGTATCAAAGACTTCTAAGCTTTCTTATGGAAATGTTATTCTATAATATTTCAAATTCATGATGAAACTCACATACCACAAAAAAACAACTAATCTATACTAGAAAAATCTAGCCCAGAATACGTTATAATACAAATTTGAGTGAAAGGAATATCCAAATTGAAAAACAAAGGCTTATAAAAGCCTCCAAAACCCTACTTATTGGCTATAATCTCTCTCCTAGTCCCTTAATAACACAACTCCTAGCTAGTTGGTTTTCCATAAACACACCTTCAGTAGCTGAGTGATCTTGGTGCCTTCTTGTACACAAGGTACCATGCCCTGATCTTGTTGCTTAGTGCTAGTTTGTATCAAATGGCCTTCTTTCACATGATATTCACCCTTTACCAATGTTTTCAGTGGATTATTCGCACCTAATTAAACCTGTGGATAACCTATCTTTTTTAAAGAGAGAAACTATAAAATCCTCAGGGTCTGAGACATGGGCTTTCATGTATTTTCTTTACACTAATATTTTATTACCTTATACTAACTGGTTGAAATTCAAGAGTATCATTTTGTCACAGCAACATTAAGTTTTATTTTAAAGGTGTTATTTATATAGAAAAAAGTTCTGCAATGAAAATGAAAATCAATAGTTGCATGAGGATGTGAACAATTATGAAGAGGTTAAATGTCATCTGCACCTAGACAACACTACATTAATTTAAAGAAGTACATCCCAGATTGCACTATTGGGTAGAGGTTATAAAAATCTAGATTTTCTGTTTTCCCATTAATGATTTGAGATCAGCACAGAGACTTAAGTTATTAATATATATGTTATAGGAGAGAAAGAATAAGAAACAGCACAGGAAAGATTTACAGGAAATTTCTAGGTAAAATATGCCCAGATATCAGAGGGTAGATCAAGATGCATCTTTTGATATCAAATAATAAGGAAAACTGTTCTTCAAGGGAGATCAGTGAAATGCTAACTCCCCTATGTCAAGATAAGACATTGAGCTGAGACACTGATTAATAAACTCCAACACAGCACTGTCAAAACACTCAAGCTTCTTAGCATTTTAACAGCCCGCTGCTGTAAGTGCCAAGACTTCAAGTGCAAAGAAGTGAATCTCTAAAGAAAGAAGGAAAAATAAATAGTGTGTGCAGAGGTCATGACAGAATTTCCTATACCACATCTTACTAACCACATTCCAAAAATAAAACGTAAATAAGATATTCCTTAAATTGATGAATCGCAAAGGAAGATCTGGTATAAGTTTTGGAAAAATTGGAAAATAGCCAGTTCTTTCTACCCCCAAACTTCCCACTGCACCTATCTCCGGAAGGTCAGAAAGTCTGTCTGTCTTTTAGAAGTAATAGCACAGAGAATGTATGCTGCAGAGGAACATTACTCCCCCAAAAAACCCAAGAGTTGTTCAGACCTTTCTAAGCAACTTCTTTTAAGATGGATGAAACCATGGTCTTTCCTGTCTCTCCTGCACTCCTTTGGCTGCCGTTTCAGAGTTAGAGAACAAATCTCTGTGGCAACAATTGGCAGAACACAGCATGAATCCAGAGAGGTACATTCAAGTTTTAGCTATGGTGTCTTGTCATCCTGGGACTTCATGAACACTCGGTCTTTCTCTACCTAACATTGTCATCAAGTGTATGTATCCATACATATATATCTGCATACATACATGAGTACATGCATACATAGGAAACACTTAGAAAAAGAATTAACCAGTATCAAGAGGTTGCCTATAATATGTTAGACACTTTAATTTCGTCTTTTTCCGTAGGTATTTTATAGCCCTGTTGGCTCAGCGCCTAGAAAATACAAGGTGTTCAATTACAAGTTCCTGTCCATTTTCCTGCACTCACAAGGCACTCCATTATATTACTAGAATGCTGTAATTGTTAGCAAAATCCTTATTTAAAGCCAAATTCTGCCTCTTTTAAATGCCTGGCTAATTATAAACTTCTAGGACAACATGAAACCGTGCCACTCCCTTTTCTATGAGAGTCTTTCAATCATGTGCAAACACTAAGGATGCTTCCCTTCCCCTCTATCCGGACTGACACACACATTCATTCAACTGTTATTTTGAGGCACGACTTCTGGAAATACAGTGTCCCAGTTGCTTACTATAGACACATTCTGGTCACTCATTCAGTCCTTAAATATTATGACTTTATCTGAACACATGGGCACAATGCAGCTTGAGAAGGGCTGTTGAGTCTTGGGCCACTGAGATGGGTGTTCCCTTTTAGCATCATTTCATCTGTCACAATATGTGAATCTTTTCATATGCACCATCTGTGGAGTAGTAGATTTTATGATTAAATAATGAAATGTTAATGAGCAATGGAAATATTTTTATTTGGTGGCCTACTACAATCGATTAAGATGTCCATTTTTGTAAGCCACAAAGGTAAACATGGATCCTACAACAAGAAAACAGAATGAAAAAAAAAAAAAACTGATCTTAATTTCATGCAATGCCGAGCTTTTTATGAGAGCTCCAGGAAGAGCTTTAGAAAGTCCTGATTTTTAAGTTCTGCCAGCTATTAATGAATGACCCGAGGCAAGTCAGTTAACCTTTTGGCATCTTAGTCCCCTCATCAGCAAAATGCAGTCAGCCCACTGCTTTACAAGGATAGAGAGACGAGAGAGTCTCTCAATTAAAAAGACAAATTGTACATAAAAATATAAGACACGAAAGCAAAAGGTGCCTTATAAATCTTGAATGGAGGAGTCAGAGGTTGACAAGGTGACTATATCCCACTCAAAAGATAAGAAGATGTTAGCTATTTTGGAAAACACTATGGAGCCATTTAGCACGGACTTTGGTTATTAGCATATTTCTGTGCCCTCCATTTCCTCTCTGCTGGCCACACCCACCACACCCCCAGTATACTTGCTGCTTGCTCTTCCTTCCAAGCCTAGTCTTCTCTGCAGTCAGCTTCTCTCCTGCTATCAAAGTCCTCTCCGTGGGCACTGCATGCTTCTTAACTAGTGCCTTCCACTTCCTGAGAGAAAATGTTGCGTAATGCCCCCACAGGTGGTGACTTTTCCCACAGCCTGCACCAGGACGAGCAACCACCACTCAGTCACTGTTGCTCCTGGGGCCTCACTGATACAGAATGAGAGCGGAGGGCAAACCACCAAACTTACTCACAGTCCCTTCACATACATAAAGTCCTTTAACTGATAGGGATGACATTCTATTGAGATTTCTCAGGAGGGACTTTACTGTATATTTTATTACCAGAATGGCTCTCTCTCTCTATAAATCCCTGTAAATGAAAAGTAAGCTCCTTCTCTTGATTCTAATGTGATGCAATTACATTCTGCAAACAAAAGGTTAAGCCGAGCTCTTTAGGCAACTACATCTCTTGGAAAGACAACTATGTTTTTGACTCCAAAAGGCTTAAGCACACCTTCTGGTTTGTGAAGCTTAACCTATTGTTTGCTGCATCTAATAAGGAACTTTAAAGTTAATTCAGTGGTCATTTAGTCTGTTCTAATATAGTTGTGCTTAAAGTGCTGTATTGCTGTTTCCATTCTCTGTCAGCCTCTGCCCGATATGTGGTTGAACCAGCAGAATACATCCTATGTAGAACACAAGGCACACTTTCTATGTGGAAGCACTCAGAATTCATGTACATTCAAGAGAGCAGCCACCACTTACCTATGACAACAAAGTACTTCCCTAGCTTTGTGTGACTGTCAGGACAACTGCTCGAATTCAATATTTCATAGTCTGTCAGAACTTTGGTACTGAATATCCTACACATTCAAATTAGGATGCTTGTATTGGAGGCTGGCATAACCTTTAGAGGTGGGACCTTTCGGAAGTCTTTTGGTCTTTGGGGACATACATCCAAAGAGGACTGTCCAGCCTCTTCCTATCTCTGCTTAGTCATAGGCAAAAGCCATGGGGCTGACAAATCTGGAACCAGAACTCTCAAAACTGAAAATAAATGCCTTCCATGCACAGCCTGTATGTTCAGTTTGAAATTATGAGCTTTTGGGGTCCTTCTCACAATGATTAATGAAGACGTCCTTTGATTTTTACTGTAATTTCAATATCTAACTCTGAGATAGGCTAAATAAGCATAGGAAAAGTAACAGGCAAATTGCAAGCTTCTACAGGCTGATGTAAGACCACCCCAAAATTGTTAGGACCACTGTGGCTGACCAGTATAACCATCAATGTCATTTGCTTCACTATAATGACAGCCCACATCATTAATCATGCAAAAAAAATCACCTTCTCCCATCATGCATCTGACTCCTGCCACATCAAACAACTCACGGACATAAATGTGAGTAAGCTTTCTTCTGTAAGAAATTCCAACACATTGCTGTTTATCAACTCATTTCCACCTTAATTCACGAATAACAATCCTCTCTGTTAAATTCCTCCCATAAAAATTATGTGTATGCATATATGCATATATATTTTAATAAGTAACTCATTATTTTAAGAAGTCTACAGTCAAAGCGTACCTTTGTCCTATTATGAACTTTCTCTTAAATTTTTAATGTAGTCTCTTTGTCAGCATTTCCTTTATTGGAGACAGCAACCCAAAAGCATTGGGGTAGAGGTCTCAGCCACACCAGGCTTCATCGCTAACAATTCCATGCTTTTATAGCAGAATTAATTATTGTTCAAATAATACTTTTCAAAACATTAGGCTTTTGTAATTTTAAAACTACTATATTATGTTGTAAAAGCTTGCCAGAAGCCAAGCATCCCTCACATACATAAATGCCCTAACTGGTCCTCATTTCTGGTGCAGCTCAACTCTTTATTCCTTATACCACATCATTTCTTTTTTATTTTTCTTACCACTACATTTGAAAACTGAATTTAAAAATGGAAAGTATTTTCTAGTTAGAAATATACTTATTAACTTCTTCATTTGTCTACAAGGAATACTCTCCATATTCTATAATAAAAAAATCCCTATTTTTCAAAAATAAAACCAAGCTTTGTGGATAATATAAGCCCCTTTTGTCACCTTCAGGATGCATACTACTCATTCTTTCATTATATATGTCACAACTTGTGGGTGTGTGTCAAACAAGATACTTTTTTGTGGATGGATAGAGAATAAAGATATTACCCAGGTGTGCTGGCGCACGCCTTTAATCCCAGCACTTGGGAGGCAGAGCCAGGTAAATCACTGTGAATTCGAGAATCCAGCACAGCCAAGGCTACACAGAGAAACCCTGTCTTGAACCCCCTCCCCCAAAAAGACACACACACACACACACACACACACACACACACACACACACACACACCAGCATGTTCTCTATACCTGAAGAATTAATTTGCATTTAATATAATCCTATGCAATGTTCCATATGTAGACATATACTTAGAACTATGGAGGCTTTCATTTTGTAAGGGTAGGGATGAGGATATGATCTAATTGGGTGTACATTTTAATGTTTGCAGAGTTAGAAGTGGCTAAACTGAGTTATTAGAGGGTGTGCAGTCATCCAGAGAAGTAGAAAAGTCATTGCACATGGAAGAAAAGTCCAGGCAGTTTTAAAAACTTACTTATAAAAGTAAGGTTGTTTATGGGATTGTGTTGATGGAAGGTGAAACCTAGGTTCATTTCTGTTGCTGTGATAAAACAGTGACTAAAATCTACTTAGAAGAAGAAAATGTTTACTTGAACTTACAATTCCAGATCATAGCCCCTCACTGCAGAAATTCAAGGCAGGAATTTGAAGGCAAGCCAGCTTGCTAGCTATTTCACATAGCATTGCCTCTGAGCAAGGAATTCATTCACAGCCGAAGAAATAAGGATACAGCAGACCCTTGAGGATGTGCTGGTGGCTGTCTCCACAGAAGCTCAGATTAGCTGCTTTTGTTGCTGCTGTAGTTTGGTTTGCTTTGGTTTGGTTGTTTGGTAGGTTGGTTTTTGTACAGTCAGAACTTGCCTCCCCAGGGAAAAGTGTCCCTGCAGTTAATGAGGTCTTCCTACATCAATTAACAATGAAGACCATCCCCCATAGTCATGCCCACAGGCAAATCTGATCTACTGCACTTTCCTCTCTGAAGTCTCTGGGCTCAGTCAAGTTTACAGTGAACTCCACCCAGGATGGGCTTACTGAATAACCTCAGTTGTCAAGTTGTGGTACTTTGGATTAACTAAATACACATATTTTGGATGATCATATTTCCTTAAAGGATTGAATGATGAGGGATGGCTCTCTCACACAACAGACAACAGTTTCCTGTGGAAATCCAGATATAAAGAGGTGTGAGAACAGACAGTGCTGCTTTTGTGTGCCTCTTCTTCCTCTTGGCCTGTGAATGTGTCTATCCAGCTGGTACTATCCTTGCTGTCCCACTTTACTGGTTCCAGAATCCAATTCTTCCATCTTCCAACATTGATTGTGGATCAGTCTTTCTTGAGGACTCCTCTTGGCACTCATCACCAGGTTTGAACTGCTATGGTATGGAGCCTCATGGCGGACTAAGTAGTTCCTGGGTCTTCAGCCTCCCCATCATTGACACCACCATTAGACTCCCAAACATGTATCATGCACTCAGTCTAATGAATCCCTTTGTAATATATAGTCACTCTATATATTGGTTCTATTGGTTCTGTTACTTGAGAGAGCCCTGACTTAGAAAGGAGAATCTGACATCCAAGGAAAATCTGAGATGGATTTCTGAAGGTCATGATATGTAAATAAATATAGCCATAAACTTCATCACCTCTCCATTTATTGTCTTTATACCCAGTCCATGTTATGCGTCCCAAAGTTTTCCTTCAAGTACCATTGTTACAGGATACTTGATCCCACTGCGATCCCTGAGATTTATATTTTATTAGTAGTAATTGTACCTTTAAAAGTATCTGCTCATAAAAATATTCAATAAGACCGTGGAGATGTCTCAGTGAGAAGGAGCCTTTGCTCCCCAAGCCCAAGGACCTGCATTCAATTCCCAGCACCAATGTAAAAGGCTCAGCATGGAGCAAGTGCTTGTAACCCCAGAGCCACATGGATTCAGAAAGCATGGTTTGCCTGGCAGCCATCCTAAGCATAGGAGCAAGTTTTCAGCTCAAGTTTGAAGGTAATAAGGAAGATAATTATGGCAGTCTCCTGATGTCCTGGTATGGCCTCTAAACATCTATCTGTACCCCCCATACACTAACATTTAGACATGCACTGCATATACACAAACAGAGAATAACTAAATTAATTTTATAGACATATTTAGAGAGTTAATGATTTATGATACTCTAATTCTTACTTATATACAATGGCTGGTAATTTACAATTACTTATATAAACGTAAATGCTTATTTGTTTGCATTCATATAGTTCTGTATGAGTAAATAATAGAGTTGTAATACTTCATCTTTTTTCTAATTACCATTTTCTCTTCCAATATTGTTTAATATATTTATTTCTTGTTAAACATTCATTCTAAACATGGGACTTATTTTATCTATCATTAGTTTGTGTGTGTATACTTCATGAATGGCTGGACATGTGTGTAAGAACAGACATACATGTAGAGACCAAATGAAGCGATCAGGTGCCCTGATAAATGAATTTCTGTGTGACCTCCTTAAAGTGTGCATGGTTTTTTGCTTATATGTATACAATTTAACCTCCCATATTTGGAACTCTACATTTTTCATTTATGCTGGCTTGCTTATTTATCTCAGAGATGCTCCTGTCTCTACCCACCCCATGAGGGTTAGACAGTTTTTTCATATGTTCTATGAATCTGAACTCAGGTCCTTAGAGTTACTAATAATGTTGTGACAGAAAAATCTTAATATAGTTTATTAAATATTTAATTAAAGTGGATTAGAAAATGATTTAAGATTGTTAAGTAATAGCGCAATAAAATGTATTTTTTTCTTGTAAAAGTTGTGAATAATGTCAGGATTTTGAGTCAACTTATACTTTCAGATTTCATGTTACTTAACCTCTGTGAAAAAGAAAAATATATTTTCATAACCCAACTGTAAATTGCATAACCTTTTCAAATGTAATACAAGTTTCATGATTAGATTTAGTAGAAAATCAAATTGCAATTTAAAAGCCAGCTTTAAATACATACATAAAATTGCATGTGCATTATGCTCAATGATCTTAGAAAAAGCATGCAGAAACTCTCAGAGCTATGAAAATTTCATTTAACCCAGAGTGCTTTGACCCAACTGCCAAGTTATAAATTTATTCTCTCTGCTTGTTCTTTGACATTCTCATCTCACTCAGCTAAGACATCACCACCGAAAAACAGGAAATATGCTCCATTACACCACAAAGACAATTTGTTCATGTACTGCCAACAAAGTGAACTTAAAGAAAACAGCGGACACTATCTGATTCTAATTCTTGTTTGTGCTCCTTGAATGCATACCTGATTCTAACTCAATGATTGATAGTTCTGAATAGTTGGATGTTGATCTGTATGTCACTCTCTTGTAGTGTGTCTCCATTAACAACAAGGAAGAAAAATGTAGAACATCGTGCTCAATGAAAAATAATTTAATATCAATATTAGATATGATAGTTTTATTTACCTACTTAACAAAGTTAAATGCATATCTTTTTTGTTTGATAACCTTTTGAGGAAAACAAATATAGGCTTTTTCACATACTTTCTTATTTCACAACCCAAACAAAAATTATACACAGCACAAACACACACACACACATACAGAGAGAGAGAGAGAGAGAGAGAGAGAGAGAGAGAGAGAGAGAGAGAGAGAGAGAGAAGAGAGACAGACAGACAGACAGACATACACAAAGACACACACTAATCACAAGAAAAGGTTGTATAATCTTTTTAAATAAGCATAAGAACGAAATGCATGAGGGCCACTTTCTGGTGCTGTCTATACTCCACTTAACGATAGTTTCTTTTCAGTTTATAGTGGTTTTTTTTTTAATAAGACTACTTTTCTCATCCTATTTCAACCAGTCTCTCCCACACAAATCATTCTGTTTGCTATATAATAAGCAATAAAGTAAACACAAGTTAGCAGGGTTGGTCAATACTTAAACAAATTATTCAGTGCACCATTTTATCACCCAAAGAAATACTTTGTAAGTTATCTGTTTATGTGTAAAAATGAATTCTTTTTCAGTTCATTCTAACTCTTGCTATACAACACAGAACTTCACCTAAATACCTAGAAATAGAATTAGATTTGTGTGGGGCTGGAGAGATGGCTCAGTGGTTAAGAGCACCCATGCTCTTCCACAGGTCCTGAGTTCAATTCCCGGCAACAACATGGTGGCTCACAGCTATCTAGTATGTAACCTGATGCCCTCTTCTGGCCTGCAGATGTACAAGCAGACAACAGTGTATACATAATAATAAATAAATCTTTTTTTAAAATTAGATCTGTGTGAAGGATACGGGAAATGCAGACAATTGTAAAATCTACCCCCATAATGGCGGATGCAATTATAGTCATTTTCTTTGAGCTGCCAGAGGACAGTAAAGGGTAGGCACTAAATCTTGACATAAGGTACAATGAAAAGAATTCAGTAATTTGTTTTCTTAACTTATATTTGGATGGCTGCCGTCCTTACTCAGGACTGCTAAGAGATAGGTCAAAACAAATACTAGATGCAACTCAAAAATATTTCCAGACTTTATTCTAACAAAGTAACAGCAATCCAGTCAGCATGATTCTCTGAGGTACATCATCTCTATCTTTCTAAATAACAAGTCATTAAGCAGTAGAGGGAGACATATCAGAAGACAAAGGAGAACATGTGTGTGTATGTATATATATATATGTGTGTGTGTGTGTGTGTGTGTGTGTGTGTGTGTGTGTGTGTGTGATATATATATATTCCCTGTTAAATATTAATTCTGAACATGGGCTTTATTTTATCTCTAATACATGTATGGGTATGTAGTATTATTAGGAGATGATGGAAGGATGTGGATGGCTCGATGGGTAAGATCACTTTCTTTGAAAGCAATTGGACTTGAGTTCAAATCTCTAGAAGCCATGTATATATATATATATATATATATATATATATATATATATATATATATATTTCTGTCAAATATATGATTTTGCTTTTTAAAGGTTGCTAAACGCTTATAAAAGAATGCATCTAATTCTTGTACATATATACATATATATTCTCTAACATGTTTTATATATATGAAGTCAATTTTACAGATTTCTTCATGAGCATAATTGGAAGCATATTATAAAATTATACTTTCTTACTTTCTCAATGTCATTGTTATCAAACAGAATGTCTATAGCTAGATAATACACCTACAGATAGGTATGTAAATAAATAGGTGCTGTTACTTTAAATTATGTTTTATATCAGTATATTCATTTTCCTGAATAGTGATTAAGAATTAAAGTTTTGGGGCGGTAGCACACACGGGCCCAATGAATTAGCGACACTGTTACTATTCTAGGTCAATGTGCCAAGTATTAAGCTTACTCCTTCACAGTCCTAATGTAGACTATTTTTAAACCATGTGCATACAGCTAAATGAAGCCACAGATTACAGCAGAGGATGGAGTGTATTACAAGCTCAGCACAGACCTCAATGTTTTACAAATAGCTGACAATTAATAGCCATTTGCTAGCATGGATATATGAAAAAAAGGAAAATAAATTTAAGATATAAAAGCTGGTAGGTCAGGCACCTTTTTAGTAGAGTTAATCTACCGAACGCCTGCAGTAGGCAGGAAGACCAATGCGAGGAGAAGCGAGGAGAAGCTGGCCAGAATTCTAATGAGGGTAGAGGTCTAATGGTTCATTCCCATTACTAGCTACACTGTGGCTTGTTTTAGAGAGTTCACAAAGTGTAGGACAATAACACAAAAATCTGTGAGGTTTATGCCTTGCTGCTTTCTATTTTATGCCTTAACCTTGTGGGGTGATAAAGTACAGAGTAAGTATGTTTTAGAGCCTTTTTTTCCTAGCCAACTATGTGCTTGCTTAGCAGTCAAGTGTTAAAAACAGTCAACTAGATTATTTTTCCTTCCAAAGAAAGGCGAAAAAAAACGATGATGCATGGATAGTGGCCAAAGGAATATCTTTTCTATAACGAGAACTTCTTGAAAACAATGCACTGAAACCTACTTCATCAAAACTGGCCTAACAGAGAAAATGGAGTTTCTCCAAACTAACCTAGTGTTTCTTAAAAGACCAAAGAGAAGTTCAATCCCTCTGCTTCCTCCTCCTCTGTCCTCCCACACTTCCTCTTCCACCTCCTTCTCCTCACCCTTTACGTTTTTGTTTGTTTATTTGAGGGTTTGTGTTTGTGTGTGTGTGTGTCTGTGTGTGTGTCTGTGTGTGTGTGTGTGTGTGTGTGTGTGTGTGTGTGTGTGTGTGTGTGTGTGTTTTATATAGAGTCTCTTGATTACCAGGATAGCCTTGACTCTATGTACCCAAGAAAGACCCTGAATTCCTGATGTTCTTCTCCTCTGGCATCCACTCCTCATGTTCCCCTACATCCAGGTAGTACTATGAGCAAGCTGCACAGGATCAAACTCAGAACCGTGTGTGTGCGGACAAGCACTCCACCAACCAAGTTATGCCCATAACCCATTATCGATCCACTTCAAAGGCCTATTTGCATTTTCTTCCTGAGATCTCCAGATAGATACTAGAAAGTGTAATTCGGTTATACTGAAGGAAATAACTCTTATCTAGTTAAGGGAGAAAGGTATAAATTTTACAGTTATGGTCACCAGAGTATCCCACGGGCACAAATGAATGACATGGCTCAGCCCAACCAATCATCAGAAGCCAACTAGAATGTTGCTCACATTAATAACTTAGGGAAATATTCTCTTTCTCTGTTCTTTATGTCTGCTTCAGGGTGCTGGTTTAAATCTGCTGGTTGTATCTCTCTCTCTCTCTCTCTCTCTCTCTCTCTCTCTCTCTCTCTCTCTCTCTCTGACATTCAAGTCACATGACAAAGGTGGTTATGTTGTGTCAACTTACATGAGCCCATAGAGGCTCACAGAGAATGGAGTGCCAACCAGGGAGCCTGGACAGGACTGCCCTAGGCCTTCCTCACATATGTTATAGTTGTGCTGCTTGGTATTTATTTATTTATTTATTCATATGTTTTTGGTTTTTCAAAACAGGGTTTCTCTGCATGGCCTTGGCTGCCCTGGACTCGCTTTGTAGACCAGGCTGGCCTCGAACTCACAGTGATCCCTCTGCCTCCTGAGCGCTGGGATTAAAGGCGTGCGCCACCACACCAGGCTCAGCATGGTATTCTTGAGAGAGTCCTAACTGTTGGAGTAGGAGCTGTGTCTTACTCCGATGCCTGCCTTTGAGACCTTTTCTCTTACAGATGTCCTTTCTAGGAGGTGCCTAGTCTCACTGCAACTTGAAATGCCACGGCAGATTGCTCTCCATCAAGGCCAGCCACTTTTTGAAGAGAAACTGAGAAGTGTATGGGGGGTGGGGTAGAGACGGGGGAGGTAGGAGGAGAGACTGGGAAGAGTGGAGGGGGAATAACTGTGTTCATGATATTTTACTTTAATAGCTATGTTCTAGTATCAATGGGGAGAAGAGACTGATTCAAAACCTGAAGGCTCATGGTGACAATATCAGATACTCCTGGGTGAAATTTCTAACCGACCCATCCTGAGGTTTACCTCCACATAACTGGCATTGTGGGTATATTGGCAATGAAATAACAAGGCTGTGAAGAGACTCTTTTGTCTTGCCTAGAGAATATATTCTCCTAAAGAAAAGCTTTCAAAATTATGCACTGGGCATGGGGAGAGGCTCAGTCAGTAAAGCGTTTGCTGAGCAGGCATGACAACCCCAAGTTTGTTCCTGAGAACCCACATAAAATGCTGACTGTGGTCAGCACCAGGGACGCTGTCAAAGAACGGTTCATCACTGGGGCTTAGTGTGGCCAAACTGGTGAGTTCCCACTCAGTGGGAGAAAACATCAAGAGGGTCAGAAAATATTATGGAGAGGCAATTAAGGAAGATATCTGATGTCAACCTCTGACGGCTTCATGTTCATGTACATATGTGCGTATGTTCATCTGCACATACATGTATACCACACAAAAGTACCTCCATTGAGTTTTGTAGTGAACAAGCAACCTAGTACACTTTAGATACTTTTCTAAATACTCAGTTATAAATACTCAGTTATGAAATAAGTTGGGCATGACTTTCATATTCTAAAGGTTAAAATTTAAATAAGCCCTATCGTTAGTTAATCATTGTATTATAAGATCATAAGGGCTCAAGTTATAAATGTTTTCACATTACATCACTTAAAATTATATATGATATAAGCACGTATAGCAGTATATATGTACACAAATACACACTGGGTTTTCAATGAAATCTAGTGATTTGGCAAAGTCAAGTGAATCACCCTTTAACTGAAAAGCACAGTTGTCATTAGCGTGCACTCCTTACCTGTCACACTTTGGGGATCTAATGCTTGGTTTATTTCCACTGCCCCAGATTCCAGCTTTCTCCTTTACTTTCCCTTTGCTACCACGTCACTTATTTTCTCACCTCTGTGGACTAGGATGGTTTCTGTGCGTTACACTTGGGAAACAAGGTCAAAGAACTCAAACATTGAGTGCTACCAAGGTCATCTCTTTCTAGGATTCAAGTAATGTTTGCCATGTAATTTTAATAAATAATATAGGGATGCAAACATATACATGTGATTTGCTCTGAATCTACTTTAAATTGTGTATGACTTCAAAGGAAATTTCATCGACCTAAATTAGGAGACAAGACGGTATTGCTCTCCCATAGTCCTCTCTTCCAAGTGACAGGAATGAGGAAGATAATAGATGAATGACTAAAACCACCCATTCTTATCTGATTGGTCCTCTGACTCTCCTAGTCCTGGTCCTGTCAGAAAAAAAAGGCTGACTTGCAGTATGTCCTGTGCTAACCACTGATAGAATCTTTCTATCAATCTAATGGCGACAGCAGCTCCTCTAAGCTGGGACATTACATCACTTCAGCATTGCTCTTCCTATTATTTCTCCACCAGGTCCTCTCAATTGCTTATCTCCTGTCTACAGTCGCAGGCCTTGTCTGGTAGAAGGGGAGAGCTAACAGGTTTAATCAAGCAGGGCTCCCTTTGCACATCATGACATCATATCCGCTCACAAAGAAGAATTGAGAAAGACAAGATATGTACCCGCAGGAAGGAGAGGTCCCGGTTGTGCTCGATGCTGGTGATCTCCAGGTTGCCCATGACTACCTCACAGTTTTCATAGTATTTGCGCAAGGCTCGGTACTGCTGTTCCAGGTCAGAGAGAGAGCTTAGTTTATTCTCGGTTCCTGCGCACACTGAAAATAAAAAGATACACCTTAAATTATATAACGTGTAGGTGACATGAACAACAATACTCTCTTAGCCAAAATGCAATGCTCCATTAATTTACCTCAATTCATCACGTTATTTAAAACGTAATCAAGGCTTATAGATGACTAGCACTTAAGAGATAAATTATCTTAATTTTTTATTGTTTACTCACACATGTCAAGCAAAGAGAACAAAGACTGTGTCCCATGTAATCACTTAACTTTTTAATGAGATAAATGTGGAATCACTTTTGCTGTGCTTAAACAAAAGTATGTGAGCAAAAGGTCTAATTTCATATAAATATGCTTTTCTTTGGGATTTTTAGTTTACCCACTTTTCTGATAAAAAATTATCTCCATATAAATAAACCTGAAAGATGAGAGCAACAATATTTAAAAAATGATTATCTATCATACAATAAGCTGTTCTATTGTATTATGTATGTAATAAAAACATATGCATTCAGACCAACTTCAATAATACCATCTTTAAAATGTGCTGAACTTGACTTGAAATATTGTTTAAAATATACTACTATATATATATATATATAATAAAATGTTTACATTAACTGAGTCATCCATATGCATATTCATGACGGTGTATATATTAGCCTTTCATATAAGGTTGGTGGGGTCTTGTTTTTGCTCATATGTAGGACCATGAATGTACACATATACATATCTGTTTCTTTGTAAAATGGTATCTATTTTGTCTTTCATTCTTAGATTTTGATGTTGTTTGTTACAGTACACAAACACATCTACCTATAGAGAGTCTGTCTTTTAATGTTTGACTAATTTTCAGTAGGTTAAAGCACTGGAATATGCATCTTGCGATATTAGTGATTAACTTAAATACTGTTTTATTTATATGCTTTTAAAATAAGTTACATTGTATGCCTGAATAGAGTATAAAAACTTCAAAGATGCAGTGGACAGATATTCATAGAAAAATCACACACACAACTCATGCCCTATATATAGAACTGACAAATAACTGTGCGTGGTGTTGTGTTCACTGGGGTGGAATACCGAAGATGGGAGAAAATAATCTGGAGGAGTGTTTCCTAATATTTAACAATATCTAAGAGCTTGTTTTTTTTTCCTGTAAGAACATAAAAAATAACAAACATTTAATGTAAAAGATTTGAAGATTATTAAAGATCTAATCCACAGAACTATTCAGAGGTTGTGAAAACTGTGACTGGTGGGCAAAGCCTACAGAAGGATATCCAATCTAGGTCTTGACCTATCCCATGTTCCATCCATGTTGCACTGCCTAGCCACAGGCATACCAAACCATGGACTAGAACCTCAGAAACTTTTACCAGAGCAAATCTTTCTCTTTAAAAGCTGATTATCTCAGACATTTGTTAGAAATACGATCTTTGTAAATCTCCTAATGCAAAGTACTCTGTGCATTCAAGAGGAAGGCACCTGAGCTATGGAGATGGATCAATGAATAGGGTTTGTTGCACAAGCACAGGTCCTGAGTTCATGCCCTTAGGATACATGTAAAAACAACAACAACAAAAAAAAAACAACAAACAAATAACCAAGTGTCGTTATACACATTTATGTCCCCAGCACATAGAGTTGAGTAGGGCAGAGACAAATAGATCTCTCAGTATACTGGTCAGACCATCTAGACAAATTCAAAGAGAGATTCTGTCTTAGAATAATAAGTACTTAGTGCATGTCCACACACATGTGCATATATTATCAATGCACATGTTCACACATCCATATGAGAAAACAGTATACAAGTGCAGTTACATAGGAAGACAGCTTTGTGACCACAAAGGCAAAACTGGAGTGATGCACCTGAAGGTCAAGAAATGCCAAGGACTGACAGCCAGTGCTACTAACTAGAAACAGGAAAGGTAGAATGCTACTTGATTAAGTGAAAAGATTTCCTGAAGACTTAGTGCATTCTGACCTTGGACCTAAAATACGTGGCACGTCTAAGGACTCACATTTGTTACTCTAATTACAACACCTAAATACTGTGGCATCTTCCCAACTTTCTCCTCATGGAAACAAAACACAAAACATGAAAAACTCACTTCATTTGGACAGCTTTAATTCATATCTTAGAGTTACTTTTGCTAGGATGAAACACTCTGACCAAAAAGAAGTTGGAAAGGAAAGGGTTTATTTGGCTCATGCCTCTGCATCACAGTTCATCACTGAAGGAAGTCTGAAGAGGAATTCAAGCAGGGCAGGACCTGGAGGCAAAGGCTGATGCAGGGGCATGGAGGAGCGCTGCTTATGCGCTAGCTCATCATTGCTTGCTCAGCCTGCTTTCTCATAGAACTCAGGACCATAGCCCGGGATGGCAGCACCAACAGTGGCTCATTAACAAATGTCCTACAGGCCTGCCCTACAGCCAGCTCTTACAGAGTCATTTTCTCAACTGAAGCTCCATCTTTTCAGATAACTATAGCTTGTGTCAAGTTGACACAAAACTAATCAGCACAATTCACGTTAAATTCACTGTAGATTGTCATTAAAATAACCTGAAGAGTTTAAATATTTCAAATTTTATTAAAACTTCTCTTAATAGACATACACCACTCCATAGAACAGTATAATCTGTAAGATATGGAGAACAAGATACCAATTCATTGAAGATAATTATAAGACATGCGTCATAGTTTTGTATCGGTTAAGTATATAAGAGTGTGTTTCCATAAATGATCTTCAAGGCTGTAGAGATGGCTCAGCAGTTAAGAATGCACACTGTTCTTGCAGAGGACCCATGTTCAATTCCCAGAACTGACATACTGGTTCACAGCTAGCTGGAACTCCAGTTCTAGAGGAGGCCTATACCCTCTTATGATATCTGTGAGCACCTGCACACATATGGTACACATACATTAATTCTGGCGAAACACTCACACATGTAAAATAAAAAAAATAAAACTTGAACTATAAACTATCTTCAAATAATACCCATTAGCTGATCTTTAAAAAAGCCCCATGAAATATCTTAAACTGTTCCCTACCTTAAACTAAGTTTCAACTACTCCATGAAGATCACTTGGATTGTAAAATACTCTATTCAAATACAAAATTACCATAAGTGTATATTAATAGTTCTCAAAGAAATGATGATATTCCAATAAATGGACAGTCACATTCATCAAAATAACTTTTTCCAAACACTCCCATATTTGAAACTTTTCATATATGCTTTTCAATTAAGGAAATATTCTTATCACAGTAAGGTTTTATGTGCTATATTTAGCTTTGATCTGAACTGAGTAGAATCAATAGTATACCAAGCGTAGCTTTTATCTTGAAAGGCAGACGTGGTTTTTAAGGAGTTAGTTTGGATGGAAGTATAAAAATCATTTGTAGTTCTCGTCATGAAGCTCTGACTGAATGCCTCACAACGTTCATTTGTCAATCGATTTTACAATCAGGCAATGTATACAAGACAATGCTTAAGCCATCAAGTTTCATTGATTTCACAAAGCTGTTTATCAAAGCAGAATTGAAAAATCTTCTTCAGGCAGCTCAAACAAGTTTAACAACATCCAACCCCCTTTGCCAACACCGTTATAAAGTCTTTGAATGATAAACTCACAACAGCTTCAGCTTCAGAAATCCTAATTTACCTACACTCCCCGGAGTATCATTTCCAATGTAACTGCAGGTGTCAAAATCTATGCGAGGCCCTAATACAATTGCCAATTATTCTATTTCGTATTGATTCAATTAAGAGTGTGGCTGGATCTTCAGACACAGGGTTCTCTGGAATCACAGCTGGCACCCAATATAATCCCCACCCAGTGAGGAGATCAGAAACTAAAAGTTTGTAGTAATTTAAACCTTTAGCAAGCAAAATCTTTCATACAATTCCTGGGAGGGTGTACAAAATAATAAAATAAAACCCTGTCGATATCCATATTAAAACAGCTCAATCTGTAACTTTATGCCTGTTATGACAATGACCTCAGATCTATGTCAGTTTGCAAAGGAAGCAGACTAAAAGAGAAAACAAAAGAAGTCAAGTCAAAAAATTTAAATGCCATATCAAAATTCCTATCATAATAAAGAATTTAGATGTATAACTATTTAATACTATATATATGTATATATACACATATATATTTGTGCCATGCATATATTATATGCTCATAATTCAGAATATAAGACATGTGTATGCTTGAACATGGGTTCCTATAATGAAAAACATACATTTAAAATATAGTTTTTCAAAGACTAGGGGTGCAGCTTCACTTGTGGAGTGCTTGCTTAGGATTCCTGGTTTATCCCAGAAATTCAGAGAGCTGGGTCTCACAATACAATCCCAGTATTCCGGCTGTAGGAATAAAGGAATTCGAAGACTGAGGCCACCCTGACTAGATAAAAAGTAGGCAGCTAGCACAGGATAGGTGAGACTTTCTCTACAGTAAGTAGGGTTTGTTTATCATGTCTTTTAATACTAACATGTATTTCTCTTTCAGAAATATCAACATAAAATTATTTATGTTAATACTTATTGTTATAGATTTAAAATACATAGCTAATGAAGACTTTAAAAGACAAAAGATAAAGCAAAATTTAGGCAGCAGCAGAAATTCATGTGACTATTATTGAGTGTTATGATGATGACGATGACGATGATGATGATGATGATGATAGAGAAATGGCAAGCTTCATCAGCTCAGTTCAAAATACTTTTGAATCTCTTGAGTACAAAATATTTGTATTTTGTATTCAAATCAGTATCAAAATATTTTGAATACAACATACAAAGTCAGTATTTGAATCTGATCAAAACTTTTCACTCTAGCTACTGTGGTCATTTGATTCAAGTCACGTCTATCTCTTCTCTGCACCTAGACTGCAACCTAACTGATAACTTTAAGTTCCTTGTGATTTTTAAGTTTATTCTCCACGTCTTCCTACAGGGAACAATATACTCTTAAAAAAATACCGAACTATTTTTTATCATTTCTCTACTAAAACAAAATTCTTAGCTTCTGGTCATGCTTAATATATAATGAGAGCGTCTTAACATAGATTTAAAGGTCATCAGTATTGTCTTCATATAAACATCACCCTTTCAGAGCAGCTTTTGTTTTCCACCTTATTATTTCATATTGAAAGACTGTGAAAATTACGTGTGCGTGCACACACACACACACAGACACACAAAGTATTGTTTTTGTCTAATCTCTCAGCTATGAAAGATGTTATTTTTAAGGTTATTCTTGTGTGTGTGTGTGTGTGTGTGTGTGTGTGTGTGTGTGTGTGTCTTGTGGGTATATATGTGTATGCATTATATATGCAGGTGTCCTGGGAGGTCAGAAGGTGGTATCTCTGAAGCTGGAGTTACAGGCAGACCAGACATGGGGGCTGGAATCCTAACACTGGTTTTCATTATCAGGTGTTCTTTTGTTTGTTTTGTTTTGTTTTGTTTTGTTTTGTTTTGTTACTAGATAGGGTTTCTCTGTGTCAGACTGGCTGTACTGGACTCTGTGGACCAGGCAGGCCTTGAACTAACAGAGATCTGCCTGCCTCTCCCTCAGTAGTGCTGGGATTATAGGCGTGTGCCGCCACAACTGGCCATCAGGTGATCTTAATCACTGAGCTATTGCTCCAGTCTCTGGATGATGCTTCTTTAATAATCTACCTTAACTTAGTTTTCACAACACAAATATTGATCTTTCTAGTGTGTCTGTTTGCCACTTTATGTTTCAAACACTAGCTTTGTAATCTTTAATGAATAAGAAATGAAGCTTAAATGTGCGATATGAAACATTAACTATTAATAGAAATAATTACACAAACGTCCATCAATGGTCTTTAATTTTCTTCCTGTCTTCAAATATATTTCATTAATTTATATTTTACAAAATTTCTATTTTATAGATACAAAATATAATAGAACTATTCAATCATTAGAAATCATATTTGTAACCTACATTTGGTTTAAATAGTATTAACCACCATCTCTTCAGAATTCACTCTTGATCTTTTTCTTACTCCTTCTCTCCCCTAAAGCACGGTACTAATTTACATTGCAGTGTTTTGTCTTCTGTGCAAGTACTGGGCCCTTAACTTTAATGTAGGTACTGGACTTGACAAGCAATTAAAGCAAACAATTTCCACTCATCAAGGCTTGCCAAATTAGTCATCTGCCATCTGCCCCGTCATCTGGTGCTCCTTGAAGTCTTGCTGTGAATCTGGATGCACTTTCTCAAAATCAGAGGGACAGTGCAAGTCTCCAACCTGGTGGCATGCCAGTGGGAGCTAAGTATGTAAACATTAGCAAACATCTTCCTTCCCCAGATCATCATGCCTTCAACCATCCCCCTGTGTGTAATAAAAACTAGCCTGAACGTGCTGCCTTCTCACCGAGAGACCTTTGCCATCCACTGTAATTAAAGTGGCAGCCTGGGAGACCTTTTTTTCTGTTAGAAATCAATGAAAGAACTATAGCTTTAATGTTTCTAATATGTTGCTCTGCTCACATACCAAGGTTGCTTTCTTGAGCATCAATAATGTCATACTTTGAGACTAGATGGCTTGCACTGGTCTCAGTTAATAGTTCCTTTTCATTGTTTGCATTAGACAAATGTTTACTTGGATGGCAGCTTGTAGACAGGTTCTAGAGATATGCAGACTCAACATTGATGCGAAACAGGAAAAACATCAAGAGAGAAATTGACTGCTTCAAAATATGTCTTTTATTTTTTGATATTATAATAGAATTGCAACATTTCTCCTTTCACCTTTGTCCCTCAAACACACCCATGTGTCACTCCTTGCTTTTTAAAAAAAAATTCAGGCTCACTTTTTTCATTTTTGTTGATATATGTATATATACATATATTTCATATACACATAAACACATACTCATATACGTATAAATATACTATATATGCATAAATATAATATCTATATGTGTGTATACATAACCTGCTCAGTCTATGTAATGTTACTTTTATGTGTATTTTCAGGAATGAATATTAGGTATTGAATAACCCATCTGTGTGTTCCTTAAGAACATGACTGCTTAAGCACGTTGCTTTTTAAGCTCATGCCCCTCTTTCCGTAAGACACTAGAAAAGGACTGTATCTGGGTAATGGGTTGCAGTATGGAAAGACACTAAAATGTCATTATCCTGGATGAAATAAACCCAACTCGAGGCACATGCTGTGGCCATTATAGTGTGCCTGTATTTTGTACCTCTTCTGTGTCTGGATCCATGTGTTTGCAAAGAATGAACGTGTACAATTCTAAGTAGAAGTCTACCCAAAGCCCAGGTCATCCATCCAAGCTTGATTATTGGTAGTGACATGGTAGTAAATAATCAATTTGATAGAAGGGCCTGATAACGCATTGACTTTGGGACAGGAGGGATGAACTAGGTGGTATTTTGCCCAAGAACTTTAACTGCATCTTCTGAGTAGCTACATGTAAAACCTAGTCTTAGTCATCTTTCTAACAATACACTTTAGACTGCTTTCAAACAGAGATCTCAGTCTCTTTTCTCAAACAGATGAAATGCACAAAATACTCACCTGATACTGAAATCTACTATACCAAACACTTATATTATATAGTTTATTTTAAGTTGTTTTCTGATAACCTAAAGTCGGCTAGTCAAGATGAGAGTCTAAAATCTCCATGATTACTCTAAAAATTATTTAGATGACAAGTGTGTGAGCAGTTGCATTTTGTGATAACAATGCTTCTAGTTATCGTAATAATGGGTTTCTAAGTATTAAGGGAAATTGGGTATTTGATAAGGATGTATACACCAAGGACACACTCAGCCATTCAGTAATTCATTTTGTCATGCAGTTATTTGATAATTGTTAACTAGGCAAATATATTATATGAAGCTTTAGGCTAAATATGGAACATACAATAACTATATAACATTTGTTATCAAAATTATAGTACTTTATATTTGATTATAAAATCTGCATAACTTTTGATATAATAATTGTACTCAATTTTATTTAAGCTCTTTTAAAGATAAAATTCCTGGCTTTGATCTATCACAATTGGACAGTATAGAAACTCAATGCAAAAAGTCACCTTGTGCATTAAAAAAAATACAGATAGACTACCTCTCCAATTTATACACATATATCATTTAATATTACAAAATTAGCTATCATTAATAAGAAGCATTTTTCTAGAAGAGTTTTCTGTATAATTGTGGTAAGTGGTATTACGTCCCTAGACAAAGAGTTACAGCAAATGATATCTTCTGAGAAAGGAATAATCAGCATTCCCCCCCAATGACATGCCCCCACGTGCTTATTGAACTGCAGTTAGTCATTCCTAAACACACAGGTACATGTAGCAATAGTAAGGAAGAGGTCATGAACTTGAGAGGAGGTAGGAAAGCATGGACTTCGGTCTGGACAGATTGGGGTGGAAATTAGTTAATATAGTCTGGAATGAAATTCTGAAAAAATAAAAAAGAATGTGTATATCAAAATAATTATACATAGTTAGCCAGGTCATACTAGCTCTGCTTACTTGTCTTAACTCACAAGTCAATATTGTTTGGGGCGTACAACACTTGCTTTTCGTGTTCAAGACTCTAAACTCAATCCTCCTCTACAAAAGAAGAAATAAATTGTGTGTAGATAAACATTAGATGTACTCCTCTAAGATACTGCCTGTAAGACTGGCTGGGATGAGTGAGTTCACCCAGAAGCAGAAAGAGTCAAATGGTATATACTCACTTATATCTAGATACTAGCCCAACGGGCATGTCCCATGAAAGTCTTCACTTACTAGGAAAGTGGGTCAGATGGGAGCACATCCTATTGGGACTTTAGGTGAGAGAAGCATGGGAGAATGGGGAAATAGAAGGATCCAGAGGGCCCTAGAAACCAATAAGAATAACATTATGATAGGCAGATCTGGCCCCAGGGGTCCTGCTCAAACTATGACACGAGTCATGGACAATACGGGAAGCAAACTTCGAACCTCTACCCAGATCTAGCTGATGGACAGGACATTCTCCACAGTTGAGTGGAGAGTGGGGACTGACTTTCACATGAACTCTGGTGCCCCATATCTGACCACATCCCCTGGATGGGGAGGCCTGGTGGCACTCAGAGGAAGGATAGCAGGCTACCAAGAAGAGACTTGATACCCTAGGACCATATTCAGCGGGAGGTAATGCCCCTCAGTCACAGACATAGGGGAGGGGAATAGGAGGGAAGTGGGAGAGAGGGAGGAGTGAGAGGATACAAGAATGGGCTAACAATTTAGATGTAATATGAATAAATTAATAAAATATTTTTTAAAAGACTGGCTGGGAGCTGAGCTCCTATTTAAGTAATTTGGTGCATACAATTGTACACTTTTTAATTTGCTTTTTAATTTCATTTCCTTAATTTAAAGATCCAATAATACTTATTTATAGTATCACAAATATAGTATATAGTTTTATTATAAGTAAATTCTAACTCTACAGCACTAAGGGTTAGTTATTGGAGCATCACATACTATGTGGACATTGGCTTGAATTATACATTCCCAAGAAAATTTTAACTGAAGCCTGAAGTTAAGAATTTGATGTCATCTTTCACGTTCCAGCACCAAATGTTTCATTTGATGTTCCTCATCAGAACAGGGCAGCTCCCTGGACACCTTCAAAGAAAGCTTCCAATCCCAATTGGTCCAGCATTTCAGACTGTCTCACACAGGACTCTAACTCAGTCTGGAATTTGCCAACATTTAGAGGCTGGACTACAAATGCTATTCCTAGCTTGTGTAACCACTTCCGCTATAAAAGTATTATTCATCACAAATCAGATAGAGAAAAAAAACTTAAGAGAACAACACCGCATTTCCCTTAAGGGGGGTTGAGTAGGTCTTTGGTTGCTTTCTTTGGTGATAGATGTTTACTTACATTAGGAATTGTTTATAAGTTATTAATGCTCTTATTTAGAGAGAAAACAAGGTTGGACTCAGGGATGTCTTTCTATTTCTTTATCTTCCATTCTTACGTTTGGAGATAAGGGTTGAAAAGAAAGAAGGTGGAATATAGAAATATATAGGGATGATAGGGAAAAAAGCAGATTAGTGAATTTTTTCCCTCAGCATAATGCCTTAAATGTTACAAGGTTATTTTTAATTCACTGGTATAGAATTTTGTAAATAGATATAAAATAAGTTTACTTTTTGATACATTGGTACAGAATTCAAATTTGAGATTATTCTTCATACACATTACATATATTTCTACTCTTATCTGAGGTATTCTACTCATTCAACACAATCATAATTCAAGGCTCACTTCCAATATTTTGAAGGTGATATTGCAGGCTGTTAAGGATAAGTAAGTTATACAACTTAATTGTTAGTTGAACAAATCATGGTCTTGTCTATTACTAGTCTATTTCCATTACAAGAATATACACCCTAGGTTTAACATATAGATATGATTCTATAGATAGATAAGGTATTCATTGACAATTAAACAGGTTAACTCCTGGCAACACCCAGCCTACCTCAGAGAAGATGAGATGGCTTTAAAAGTGGCAAACCAGCCCCAGGGCAAAATGTCTTTGTTTATGCCACAGACAGAATTCTGCCTAAAAGTGGGCAAGCATGGACGTAGCCTAAGTCAATGGCCAACTCTGCCAAGACAGGGTAAGCAAGTCCTCAATAGTTCCTGCCTCACAAAGAGGTCTGCAAGATATAATGGGCCAGAAGGCTGAAGATGATGCTCCAACATTATAGAGTTTTGGGTGACTGTCTAGGCAGCGATCTCTGTCATTTTCCCATTTTGGAAACTGCTAACTTGCACTTCTTGTTTACTCAGGTAATTAATTTGATTCCTTTTCAATTTTATTCCTGATGGAGTTGAAGACCAGATACTTTAGTTTTACAATTAAGCATAGTTGTTTAGGGGTTAAGGTGTTTTTAGGTCTAGATAGATGTTTTAAGTTGATAATGAAGAGATATGCTAGATATTGATCTACATTCATAATTTTAGACTCACCAAGATAGGAAAAATATTTTTTTCAAGGCAGTCAAGTACAAATAGCCAAAACACTATGCATTTTTGGCAAAAGGAGAAAATATTTATATAATTCCTGATTGTTTTGTGGTACTCTTGCTGTAGGTAGTTTATTAAATATATGTGTAATAATATAAATATATATGTAAAAATGACAAAATGTTAAGAGGGAAAATTGTAAAATATTGTTAAAGGAGTCAAGAAGGACTGATGTCCTTATATGATTTAATTTTTTTTATAATGTAGTATAAATGGCAAACATTGTAAAACCAGAACAATAGAAGTCCAAATTATTAACGAAATTAAATTATTTAGTATGAGACGTAAGAAAAGGGATATGACAATATTTATATTATTAAACATGTTTGAGTTAATTTTAGGTCTGTATAATGCTTGTGAGAAATTATATGCTTTCAGAACAAAAGAACGAGACACTGACATTGGATCAGACCTGACAGGATGCATTCCTTCAACATGCTAAACATTGACATCCTGTTTGGAGAAAGTGGTTGAAAAGAAAGAAGGGGTAATATAGAAACGCACAGGCAAGATAGAACAAAAAGTAGATTAGTGAATCTACTCCTCCACTTAATGCCTCAATTATCACTCACAAGTTATTTTTAATTCACTGATATAGAATTTTGCATATAGATACAAAATAAGTTCTATATACAGTGGTACAGAATTCAAATGTAAGATTATTCTTCACACACACGCAAACACACACTATATGGGTTATTATACCCATAAAACTCAATTATAATACAAGGTTTACTTCCAATGCTTTGAAAGTGCTATCATGCTCCTTAGGAGAAGTAAGTTATACAAATTAAATGTTAGTAGATTAAATCATGGTCATGTCAATTGCTAGTCTATTTTTATCACAAGAATATACATCTTAGGTACAGCAGATAGATATGACTCTATAGAAAGACAATGTCTTCAAAAATCTGAGAGACATGCAGAATATGGCATTTTAAAACGTTTTTATTACTTTAAAGATTCATTGACAATGAGACAGGTTAACTTCTGGCAACACCCAGCCTACCTCGAAAAAGATGATGAGCATCAAAGAACCTCCTTATGGAGATGGCTTCAAATGTGGCAAACTAGCCACTGGGGAAAACGTCCTCATTTCTACCACAGACAGAATTCTGCCTAAAAAAGGACAAACTTGGATGCAGGCAGAGTCAATGGCCAAACTCTGTCAAGACAGGGTAAGCAAGTCCTCAATAGTTCCTGCCTTACAAACATGTCTGTCAGATACACTGGGACAGATGACTGAACAAGATGCTAAAATGTTATAGAGAGTTTGGGGTGACTATTCAGGTAGAAAACCGTCTCTGTCATTTTTTCATTGGAAAGCTACTGAACTGCACTCCTGGCATACTCAGATAATCAAGTTTACACCTTCTCAAGTCTCTGAGAGAGTTGAGGACCAGGTAGTTCAGTCTTACAATGAAGCTTAATTGTTTAGGGGTTAAGATGTTTTTAGGTCTAGATAGGTGTTTTAAGTTGATAATGATAGTATGTGATGGAGATTGATTTACATTCAGAAATTTAGATGCACCAAGATAGGAAAGATGTCTTCTTCAAGAATGTCAAATACAAATAGTCAAAACACTAAGAATGTAACATTTATATAATCTTGATTATGCCATGGTTCTTCCTGCCACAGGTAATCTATTGTATATATGTGTAATAATATAAATGTATACATACAAAAATAAAATAAATAAAAAGTATCTTCTAAATTTAAAAGTAAACTATAGATGCAATAGGCTGAGGAGAGTATAGGCCTCCTCTTCAAACTTGAAGTCATGTGTTTGGATTTTTAACATGGCCATGAAGAACTGACACACTAGCACATGCATGTAATTCCAGTACTAGAAAATCAGAGGCCATCAATCCCTGGAGGGCACTCACTAGCCAGAGCAGCAGAACCAATGGCTCTTCAGGCTATGTAAAGACCTTGTCTCCAAAATGAGATATAAAATGATTGAGGAAGACACCCAATTTCATACTCTCACCTCCATATGAAACACATACACATACACTCATACACACACACACACACACACACACACACACACACACACACACACACACAAAGTCCTCAAATCCCAAACAACAGTGAAAAGGTCCAATATCCACTGACCTTATTAGGCTGCTGTAGTATCTGGGTCAATTTATAAATAGTCTTAGAATTCATTTTCTTTACTAAGCATATGAGAAGTAACAAGAAAGGGCTAAACCTATAAGTTTAAAATAAATAGAACTTGTATTGTTATTTCTATATTTATGTAAATCTTTGAAAAAGTTGGTGAAATGCAAATGTTTTCTGTGTAACAGCAATTACACATACATTTAATATTTTGAATAGTTCATATGTACAAAATATACTTTCTTGAAGGTAAATAAAAATATAAAAATAACACTTTCTGCACACCTACACATGCAAGCAGAAATGGAAATCACATGTTACTATTCTTAATACTGTCACAGCACAAACACGATCAATATTTAAATGTAGGCAAACCTTGTCTGAACATGATTCACTTCATTTGCCACAAATACATTTTATAATACAAATATAATATGCACTTTTTGATAAATAATACAAGTGTGTACTGTTTTCTTTCAGAACTCAGGTTTATGCTGACAGTTTACACACACGTTGTACATAATCAAATTTCTGTTGCCTTCTTTTAAATATTCATTTCCTTAGGTGTGTTTGCCATTTGATTAGAACTTGGATAAAGAAATTACAACTTAATGAACTCTATGGAGTCTATTTATTTTGTATTTATTTTGAAGACACAATTTTTACGTGGCTGTTTTATGTTTATTGTTATCTCAACAATAATAAGCCAACCTTTAATGCAATCAATTATTTTCTTAAAGTTTTTAAGAATATAAGTGAATCAGTGTGTCTGTCTGTAGTTCCAGTGATTTCAGGAGGTTGAGAAGGGAGCACCTTTGACACCAGAAATTCTAGGCCAGACCATATCTCAAATATCAAGGACTATAAATATTCATATATTTATATGAATAAATATAAATATTAGTTGTCAAAGAAATATGTAGTGTACTAAATGTAGTATTATTTGTTCTAAATACTGCTGGATTTGGTCCTCCTTCTACACCAAATATCATTTTATTAGGTGACACCGAGACAGAGAAAGAGAGAGAGAGAGAGAGACAGACAGACAGACAGACAGACAGAGACAGAGAGAGACTGATATCACAATAATGATAATACATATTTAAAATTAGTGTGTCCGTCTCTATATTTTCAAGGCACTGACCCCATCTTGGAACCATGTCTCTTCCGATGCTATCCCGTACATCTCACATACACATAATGACCATGCTCCATTACCACACTGCATGTCTTCCAGCATTGCTGTAAGTGTTGCTAAATGCCTATTACTGATTTGTGAGTTTATCTTTTTGATCAATGACAAAACAAAAAAAATACTCTGTATATGGCATTGAGTGAAATTGCTCTACTGTATTACACTATATATCTGCTACTGCACCAGCCATAGTTTAACTTCAGCTACGTGCTGGCTTCTTGAGGTCAGGGACTCTTGCCGGAAGAAAGTTAAATGTGGCATGCTTGAAGACAAGAGGCTTAGGTTGTTCTATGAGGTGTTTTAACAAAAGCACATACCACGTATGACTGTATTCTATGCTCAATATAATCCTCAACATTTTTAATTTAATCTTATTTCTAAGTCATATTTCAGTATCCTTTTCAAAATGATTTCATAAAGCACAGTTTAATAACAATTATTTCATAAGAGAAATGGCTTAAAATGTAAGCATTTCATAAATTCAGTCTTCAAAAATAATAAACACTTAAATATATTCAAACCTCACCTTAGTTGTTGTGTGAAAACTTAATATCAAAAGGTTAATATCGAAAACAATTATAAGAATTATATAGATAACACTTTTAAAATGTATAATTCACAAAGCAGTTTTACTCATATTAACTTCTTTGATTATGAATTATCTAAAAGATGATTTTAAAAGCCAACATGGTTAGATTAATGGTCTGGAATTAAAACTTTGTGTACCTTGTAAAAGAATCTCAAAAAGATATATTGAATTTTTCATGTTTTGAAAATGAGGTATGAAAATGTGCATAATTGCTAGTTACCTATTCATTTAGAACCTCAATGCTCACAGAAAAAGAATAGAAGGAATGTGATAAATAAAAACAGGCTGGTGACTTTTTTTTTTTTACATCGGTAGAAAATTACAGTGAACAAAAATCCCTTTACCTGGCTATTATAGTCCTTCAATTTTTACTTAAATAGATGCTAATATAATTTAATAAAGTTAACTAGAATTAATCAAGAATTAGAATGTTATTTGAAACAGTTGGCACTGGAATAGTAGGGGTGATTTTTCAAAGCATTTTTCTGGAATCAGGCCAATGACTGTCAATATTGGGGTTTGTATTAAGCTTGAGGTCTCAAACGTCATGCTCCGTGTCAATGAGCAAACATGTGTCTATGCTCTTGGGCAACCATCTTAAGCATCACCAACTTCCATTACTGCTAAAAACACGCTACTGGTTCAACTGTGCATTGGCATAGTTCTGAAGATTTCCCATAGATTGAGATCCTGCTCTAACATTCACTCAATCGTCATCAAAATTTTTTCTTTTTAAAATTAATATCCAAAATATTCAAACAATGTTTTAATTGCTTCCTGTCCTTGAATTCAATCATAAACATTCTTTTATCTGTGAAAAAAATTTTTGATTGGTGTTACCCTGAAATTTCTTAACTGAATTATATTTTTACAAATTATTTTCAGTTCTGAAGAACTTATTTCTTGAGAAAAGATATACTCAATTTAAATTTCTCTGAATTTCCTTCTTTTTCATTTTCAGTTTTCAGCATATGTACCTGGATTCTTCTCCAAGTAAAGAGCTACTCACAGAGACATAGGTTTAATTTCTATCACTTCTGGCATGGTAGACCACATAGTTTCTCTCTGTGTCTGTGTTTTGCTTTCTCTCATTCTCAGAAAACAAACACACACACATGTGCATGTGCAGGCCTACACACACACACACACACACACGCACACACACACACACACACACACACACGTATATGTTTAAAGGCTGAACATATGGCTAATGATCCCAACATTTGGTAGAAAAGGAGTTCAGCCTACACCAACTCATTACTGTGAGTAATGAGATTTGGGCAAGGAAAAAGTCATAATTAAGCAAAGTAGAAGAAAAGTAAATAAAATAAGACAACAGACCTAATCCTCATATATCTAAAATCCAGAATATTTTTACTTTTTAGTTTCCATTTTAATATAGGCTTGATTTACTTATTTAATAGTTGATAGGTATCTCATATTCATTGACCAAATTGTCCAATGAAAAACAACACTTTACACAGTATAGAATGTTTAGTCTTCAGGTTTGTATAAATGTGAAAGTTTGGCTCTTTAAAGACATATTCCAATACTTTTGGAAGATTTAAAGAAAAGTAAATGTACAAAAACACATTTATGCTGTCGATGTACATTCAGTCTAAAAATAAAATGTAATTAGAATAAATACATTCACAGTATTCAAATTTTAGGAGCTTTTCTCTAGTGATAGGCTCTTGAAGTTTGCGTTGGATTTATTCTCTAGGCCTCATTTGCCTACTATGAACTCCTTGGCTATCAGAACCTCTGGCTATGTCATGATTATTCCATAGTAATCCTTAGCTAATAGTATATTGGTATCAATTGTCATCGATTTCAGAATTGTCTGGTGCAAAATTATTTCTATTCCAGTACCGAGGTATATTATAGGGCATTCTAGAATTTCCCTTAAAAACTTAGGGAATTTTTAAGGAGGGGGTGCTTAAAAATGGTAATTAAAGCTTTCCTAAATATGGATACCAAGGTTTCCTTCAATAACATAAATCAGAACAAAATGGATGCATTGTTTAAAAAGAAAGAAAGAAGTACTCATCCACCCCAGGTGGCTGTAGAGATACTCGCTTCACTCCATATTACAAGATATTATTAATTTGTTGTCTAATGGATCTGAAAGCTTAATGTCACCAGCCATGTTAGCAACTCTGTCTTGTCAACCCTGCCTGATGCAGGCCATTAGTACACAGTACCCTATGAGCATATACAGGGGGAGGAAATCCCCCTCAGGCACGGTCATAGGGGAGGGGAGTAAGGGGAAAATGGGAGAGAGGGAAGAATGGGAGGATACAAGGGATGGGATAACCACTGAGATGTAACAAGAATAAATTAATAAAAAACAAATAAGTAGGAAAAAATAAAATAAACAGTGTATAAAATTTTTAAAAAAAAAGAATTTAGCTAAGGTAAGGAATTAGTTATTCAATGTCCCACTCAGTTCCAGCTAGATGTTTTCAGGCTGAGTTCCTCAAGAACATTAACTCCCATGACGAATGCTGCCCTGAATGATCACACACTAAGAACTGCCTGGTTGGTTATTTATTCTAATCTCTTCCTTCTGTTGATGTCATCCCGTTTTCAACTTTAACATTAAATAGGTAGCCAAATGTGTGAGTGCCAAACACTGTCGAAGAAACAAGGCAGGAAGCATATGGTGTGAGTGTAGTTGGAAAAGCAATTGTTAGCCAAATAAGTAGCCTTCATTTAAAACTATGTGCCAAGTCCTTCTACTTCTTATTTTAAAAAGTCAGCACACTTGATTGGCAAGTGTTTCCTGGGGACATTTAAGTTGCATAAAACATTATGTTGGTTCCAAAGCACTAGAATTCCATAGCAAAGCCAGCAACATTTAAACTATTGGAGCCTACACAGTTATCTCTGAACTCCTAGGGGGCTTTCTGCAAAGACGCTCCTAACTTCTGCAGGCATTTTACTCTATTTAATGTTTTTAAATTAACAGTAAACAAACACCAATTCAGTGTGTGCAAGGAAGTCAGGGCATACCCTCCAATTTATTTTGTCAGCAGATTTGAAAACGCAGAATCTGAGTGGGCCACGCTTTTTTCCCCCAATTTCAGCTGCCCATCAAGACATGGGGGTTTGTTTAAGACAGCATTGATTAAAATGGGAGAAATTTGTCTCAGAGATTAAAACAAGGGTTATCTAGGAGGAGGATACTGATGGAGAGAAATCCTATTGCTACTGTTGGTGCAATTTCAAAGAAGAATTAGAATATAATTCCGCAATGGTAAAGTCTCAGTGATACAAAGGATGGATACCCAACTCAGAGCTAAGGTCACTGCCGATTCTAAACTGTGCCTTCAGGATCACACGCAGGAACCCTAACTAGTACCCAGCAACAGACGGTCAACTGCAGATTATTACATTCTCAAGCACATACGATAATGGCCAAACATATGAATTATCCCAAAGTACTCACTACCATGGTAGATAACTATAAAAACCTCCTTGTGAACATCAAAGAAAGAAGCAGATTCTCGGGAAGAATTAAATGAAGGTAGGTGGACACACTGAGAAATTCCCTCAGGATATAAGGCTTCTCAGAATAAAAGTAATTCTACTAAGACGAAAACAAAAAAAAAATCTGTCTGTTGTTATGTCTCCTTTTTCATTTCTGATTTTGTTGATTTGGATAGTGTCTCTCTGCCTTTTAGTTAGTTTGGCTAACAGTTTGTCTATCTTGTTAATTTTCTCAAAGAACCAGCTCTTGGTTTTGTTGATTCTTTGGACTGTTTTCTTTGTTTCTAATTGGATCCAGAAACCTACAAGAAGAATATTATGACAGGCAGATCTGGGCCCAGGGGTCCTGTTCAAACTATGGCACCAGCCAAGGACAATACAGGCAGTAAACTTCAAACCCCTACCCAGATATAGCCAATGGACAGGACATTCTCCACAGTTGAGTGGAGAGTGAGGACTGACTTTCACACGAACTCTGGTGCCCCATATTTGACCATGTCCCCTGGAGGGGGAAACCTGGTGGCACTCAGAGGAAGGATAGCAGGCTACCAAGAAGAGACTTGATACCCTATGAGCATATACAGGGGGAGGAGGTCCCCCTCAATCACAGTCATAGGGGAGGGGAGTAAGGGGAAAATGGGAGGGAGGGAGGAATGGAAGGATAGAATGGATGGGCTAACAATTTAGATATAATATGAATAAATTAATAAAATATATTTTAAAAAAGAAAGAAATATGTTGGTTTGCAAAGCTTCACAGAGTTTTGCTTTGGTACTCTGGTTTATGAGCTCACAGATAATTCTGAAAGGAGGAGCCAATTATATATGATGACTTAAAGTTACTTCCTCTTTTTTTTTTTTTTTTTTTTTTTTTGTCTTTTGTCTTTTGAAACAGAGTTTCTTTGTATAGCCTTGGCTGTCCTGGACTTGCTTTGTAGACCAGGCTGGCCTCAAACTCACAGAGATCAGGCTTCCTCTACCTCCCTGAGTGCTGGGATTACAGGCTTGTGCCACCACATTCATTTGTCCAGTTTTAAAGAGGTAGATGACTTAATTTTCTACACCTTTCTTATGATTTCTAATGCACCTCCACTTCACTTCTAAACTATGCCAAATAGCTATTAAAATATCAGAGGTATGGAGAGGCAGGTAATACAAAAGTTTGAGAAGAGTAAAACTATAATATTTTATGTTTGAATTTAATTTAATAAATTCACAGGAAGTGTAGGTCCACATATATTTTATCACAAATTACTTTTATGGCATACCTGTCTATAACTATCTAATTGCCACCTGGATTATCATCTTTAAATTGTACATATATTGACACAGAACTTTTAAGCCATAGTCCTCACTACGTGTTCTTTCTATGAAAAAACAATGCACTGGGTTTTATAGATCCATAAAATAAAATGGTTCATAAAATGTTAAAAGGTGTTACAGGTTTTACATGAAAATAAACAACATATAAAATCTGATAATCTAGCAACAAAGGGTACAATACGAGAGAAAGAGAGAGAGAGAGAGAGAGAGAGAGAGAGAGAGAGAGAGAGAGGCAGAAACAGAGCGACAGAGAGAGGATCTAGTCAGCTTACATAAAGAGAAGATCTAGTCAGCTTCCAGGAATGTAAAAATACAAATAATATCAATCTAGTCCAACTGAGAGATTTTTTTTTGGGGGGGGGCGTTGTTTAGTTTGGTTTGGTTTGGTTTGGCTTAGTTTTTCAAGACAGGGTTTCTCTGTGTATCCTTGGCTGTCCTGGCCTCAAACTCATAGTGATCTTTCTGCCTGTGCCTCCCGAGGGCTGTGATTAGAGGCTGGTGCCACCATGCCCGGCTGCCAATTGAGAGTTTTTTTAAACATGGCCTTCTTCATGTGTAATGATGCCTAGACATTCATGTGCTTAACATGTAAACAGCATTCCATCCCATCATCTGTTCCTCTATTAACTCTCTCATGGATCCCACTTTCACCCTCAAGATGCCTGTATTAGCTCTTTCTTTTATTTTTCATTTAGTAACCATTGACTGTCAAATGTATCATTCCTGGTCCTTAAGATTTCACTATTTTATAGAGTAGACAGACATGTAAATGAAAATATTTAAACACAAATAATCAGACGTTCAGAACAGGAAGTCAGAAGACCATGACAATAAACCCTTCAGGACAGGGGCTGTGTTTGTCTTAATCAGTGATGCTTAACTTCAGCCTTAAAAGGAATGCTAGCAGAAGGCAGGCAGCAAATATTTGTTTATGTTAAAGTATTCAAATTACAGCTGGAAGCTGAGTGGGAGGCCAGACCTAGGAGCTGATGCATTAAGGACCTAGAGCTACGACAATCAAGTTGTCCACGCTGGGTGTTAGAACAAGCCTTCCATTGCTTGTGTTCTGGGAATTCCTTAGTGCATGGCTGAATCAGCTGCCATCTCCTCCCATCTTCTCAGACCACCCTCTTGCTCCCTTCAGGTTAACTGCCTTCCTAAAGAATCATTACACCACCTTGGATTCCACCCTTCCACTGAGACCCTGCCTCAACTAGTTAACATTCACAGTCAATTTCAAAATAAGGCCACATGCTGAGGTCCACAGAGATAGAGGCTCCAACATCGCCTTTTAGGGGAACGCAATTCGGGTCACAACAACTACTAATACTAATTTTCTCTCTTTCTGCTACTTAATTTCCCTCCACCTGTTCTCCTCCCCCACAGCAGGTTTCATTTTGGAACCAGCCTGTGGCTATAGAGCCAATGCACTGAGGAGCACAGCTTCCTTCTCGCCTCTGACCCCTTGAGCTTTCTCATTATTTTCCCAGTTCTCTTCGTCTGATGCTTCATTTGGCTGTGGTGAAATCCACACAAATTATAATCATTTACAAGAACTGCTTGCCTAATTATCATGCACTAGAATAACAATTATGCATATCATTAAATTCCTGCGAGATAAGCTTAAGTATAAGTTTTATTTGATTAGACCACTAAAGTCTGTTCATGCTTGCTTAGCCTTCATAGTGAGGTTTAAAAACCTTCCTGACTAATGGTTTTTAAACAACGATTGTGATGTTGGCTATAACACTACCCTCTCCCCAGTCCAAGAGAAATATTGGTACCCACCTTGTGAAAGGTTAGAGCAATCACGTGTGGACTGGATACAATCAAATTTTCATATGCTAAATATGAATAAAATTGGGATACCATATTTAGTGTTTTAGGCCTCCTAATTTACACATGTTCTAACTAAAAGGATATGTGGGGTGAGAGTCCAAAGCACATTTCTAAGCTTTTTACTCAGAAATTTTAATATGTATTATACAGCTCCCATTCCAAAGTAAAGATAAAAACAAAACAAAACAAAGACAATTCTGGCAATTTCACACAAAACTTAATTGCAAAATGAGCCCCCGCTCTTGAGTCCCCTCATTTGGAGACTGACTGCCAAGTAAGTACAGGTAGTTTCCCCTGGCCAGGGATGAGCTATTTTCTGCTGCTAGCTTTGCTATTTCATATCCTAAACAGCTTCCGTGTCTTCAGTTCTCAGCAACAAACTGTCAGTCACTATTAAAATCTACACCACTGTTGTTTTTTTTCTAGATTACTGTAACATCTGTCTAAATAAAATTAATTTTAATCAGCCCACACAATGTCATGTGGCTGTCTTCAAAACACACATTTGAATATATATTATCCCCAGCAACAACAACAGCAAAAAGTCAACAGTGCCCCTCAGTGTGTGTGATGAGAGACTGTGAGGCTATATGTACCACACGACCTTCTGCTACCTGCCAAGTGTTCCACCTCAGAATCCTCTGCTCTCAGTTCAACCTCTTCAAATTAATAATCCTCACTCCAGCAATCCTGAACCTGTGTCAGTTCCTCTCACCTATGCCCTTTACACAAACTCCTCTTACCTCAAGGGTGCTTTAAACTCACTCCCTACTCTCCCTCAGGTCCCAGCAGATGGCAAAAATATTTTTTTAAATCTATTTTTAAGAACCTTTGTGTTACATTGAGTACATTATATACTATAGCATGGTTCTCTACATAAAATTCTAATAATAATAACAATAATAATTATAATTTATTATTATAATTTTTATTATTATAATTATTATAATTATTATAATTATAATTATTATTATTATTATTATTATTATTATTATCTCAGCCTAACTGAATATTCTCCATTGTTTGACATGAAAAAATATATTTCTCCAAAATCAGAGTTACCTAGCAAGTTGTAGTTTGAAAAGGAATCTCAGGTGTGAAAAAACACATATTGATGGGAAAGAGAGGATCCAAGATGACATGTTTCAACACATTCTGCAACTGTGAAACTACAGGAGGTGTAAGCTGATGGATGTTTCTAGGCTCCCATACAGTAAGAACTATAAAAAAAAAAACAAACTGCTGTTTGTGAGATAGACATTTGATCTGAGTGCTCTTATCTGATCATCAGATATGTTCTTAATTACCATTTCTTCCAGTGAGGAAGACTGAAATTACTCTGTAAGACTCTAGTACACTTTGTAGTTATATTTGCTACTAGTGATAATATATATACATATGTATATCGATCATAGCAAATTTCTTTTGGTTTTAGTTTCCTAGAAAGCCCATTGGCAAACAACCAAAAAAGAAATTAAAACGATTGAAGGTTCCAATACATTAGAATTGATGTTAAAGAACCTTAGATTTTTAAAGGAATTTAGACCAAAGGAAATGTAGGAGCAAAGAAGTAAGTGTGGACTGTTTGTTGTCTGTTTTCTCCCTAATCTTTCTAGATCTAGTCCTAAGAATTTTTATAGTCACACCCTGGTATATAGGCCAGAAGGAACAAATTATAGCTGAGCTTATTCTTTTTCCTATCTCTAGATTCCGTCCTCACTTGTCTTGGTACATTAGATTACTAATGGAAAATGTGGGTTGCTTTTGATGTTCGATTCTTTTTTACTTACCCACTCAAGGTCTATGCCTTTTCCGTATGGCTTTATGCTTCCTCTAATAAAAGATACAGCGCATTTCTCTACACAACTAATAGCTGTCTTTCTCAACTTAGGATGCTGTGATCCTCCCTGGGCCATATCCCCAGAACCGAAAGCAGTACCTTTTAGCACAGACATTCAGAGTCATCACAGGCCATATGTTTTACAGTCCCCACATTTCAATACTCTAATTGATACCCAGACCCAATAAGGTTGAAAGGCAAAGAGTGAGGGGAGCTCCCTTATGGAGAACCAGGCCAAATAAAACCCAGTCGATTTACAGATATAACACTGACACTAAAATTATTGCCATAAACTACTGAATATTGAGAATGTTTGGTTGCATTTCATAGAAAATATTACCCGGCAGGAGCCTTGTGAACATCCTCACCTTCACTTAATTGTTTTATTAAACTCTATCTTGGAAATTCTACACATAAATTTTGACAAAATTTCCATATTTTTTCCTCTTTTCAGACTCTACATTTTAAATCCGCACTGACTTTCATTAGCCAAAAGTCCTCCGAGAAAGTGAAATCCAATACATCTCAGCCTTGAGCCTGAGAAAGGGAGTAGTGAAGATCAATAGGGATAAGAGTTATAAGAGAGGGTTGGGCAAGTAATCAGAACAACGTACATGTAAATAAAAATGCCAAGTAACAAAATTAATCAATAATAAAATATGTATAAAGACAAATAAATGAAAAGAACACCAGAATGGAAAAGAAACATAAAACAGGCCTTTACACTAAAATCTTACAAAAAAAAAAAGACATTCATTAGTGACCCCTGAGTAATGTGAAATAAAATACGTGTGCACTGAAATGTATAGGGTCATTGATGAAGTAAGATACCTAGACATGCTTGAGGTAGAATCAATAAGTTCTATAGAAATGAAAATATAATGTGTAATAATAAATATAATATATCACTATGTTTTACTCATTTAAACGATTGACATAATATATGTACACAACATGAAAAAGACATGTTTCCAAGCCTTCACTGTTTGTTTTTTTTTTAATTGCATATTTTTTTGTGGCACATTCTGGTTCATAAAATAAGGCTGTTTCCATTGTTGCATGTCAAAATTCAACATGGCATGAAAAACACATTATTAACGTACACATTTTATTTATAAAGAAAATCAAAGTCAAAATGGTTGTGAAAGTAGTAACAATAGATAACATTTATTGAGCTCTTGTTTTTCCCAGCTCTTTACTGAACAGTTTACAGAGTAGGTCGCATTTAGTTGTCACAACTAAAAGTGAGAGTAAAGGGAAACTCAGGGTTTGTGAGCCAAACATCCTCTCTGTTACTTGGCTGAACACAGAGCAAAGCCTGATGCCTCCCTGCCCTGATACAGGGGAACAAGTGTATCCCTTGTGTGTGTATGTAAGGACCACATAATCAGGTTTGTTTTTTGTTTTTGTTTTTCTTAATAGAAATCACACATTTATTCTCTTTATTTTTATTTGTGCAAAATAAAATGAGTGATCTTATGTTAGGCAACCAATACTTGGAGAGAAGAAAAATAAAAAACAAATCCTAAATTGGAGAAATTAATGTGGAGCACACTTCAGTGGTCAGAAAAGGCCATTGGATCCTAGCGGTTGGTGTCCAGAGTTGAAGCCTCCAGCTCTCTGTCTCTGTCTCTCTTTCTGTCTCTCTCTCTCTGTCTCTCTGTCTCTGTCTCTCTCACACACACAGACACACACTCACTTTCTCTCTCTGTCTCTCTGTCTGTCTCTCTCTCTCTCTCTCTCTCTCTCTCTCTCTCTCTCTGGGTGGGGGGTTATAAGGCAGGGTTTTGCTATGTAGCCCTGGCGTTCTGGAACTAGGTCTATAGACTGGGCTGGCCTCTCACACTCACACACATACCCCTGCCTCTGGGATTAAAGATGTGTGGCACCACTGCCAGGCCTCATATACTCTTAATTGCTGAGCCATGCCTCCAGCCCACGTGGCCTCCTTTTAATAGAGCCATCATTAAGTATGTAATCAAAATGAATGATCACATGTTAGGTTCACATTCTCCATCTTTTCTTTACTCTTCTCATATATAATCTGTTAAAATCTGGTTATATACTGAAACACATAGGATATCATTATAAAAAATGCCAAGGGGGAAAAAAAGAAAAACTTTATAATCCAAAATAGAGTACTGAATATCACCTCCCTTATATAGGAGAGCATAGCAAAAGCGGGGGATGGAATACCAGGACAGATCTCAATAAAATAGTGAAGACTACAAAATGGCAACTATTGACATCATTTAAGAGGTTGGTTACACACAAATAAAAATTCATTGTAAAACATTATTACTTGTTACTCAAGATTTATCAGTAATCTATTGCTTAGAAAACCTAACATATGTGCTCTATCCCATTCAATAAGTAGATGAGGATTGCTGTAAGGTATACCACTGATGGATGCTACGGCTTAAAATCGTCATCAAGCCATTCTGGCTTTTATGGGGGAGGAGTCCCCCTCTCAGTCTTAGACCTAGAGGAAAGGAATAGGGTGAAAGCAGGAGGGAGGGAGGGAGGAATGAGAGGAAACAAGTGATGGGATAACAACTGAGTTGTAATCTGAATAAATTAATAAAATTTTTAAAAATTGTCATCAAAACTTCAGGGGCTAAAAGCTTAGCTCTTCTCTCAGCTATGTTGAGGGGTGGAAGCTTTAAGAAGACATGAGATCATGAAGGCCCTGACTACATGAATGAATCAACTCTTTAATGTGGAATAGGTTATGTATCCAGAACTTTGCAATTGATAAAAGGATGAGGTCACATAATGCAGGTAGCTGCTCCTAGTCTTCCACCTGCCACCATGGGATGGTGCAACAAGAGGGCTTCATTAGATACCGGACATCACAATCTTGGACTGCCTGGGGACCGCCTAGGACTTACACCTAGGAACTTTGTTTACTGGCCAGTGTGTGTTTGTCTTTGTGTGTGTGTGTGTGTGTGTGTGTGTGTGTGTGTGTGTGTGTGAATTAGTCACAGCAACACACCATTGCTATGAAATAGGTGAATGAAATTGAATTCTTTCAACCATAGTAATTCGGCCAAGAGTACTCACCTATCTACCCACTCAGATAAAAGGGAAATAACTTGGAAATATAGAATGAAATTCATACGGCTTCAATGAGAGAAACAGTTTTAGAAGCTGACCTACATGCACATTGTGACCATGCAAGGTTTGCTTGCTTGAATGTATGAAGAAATGATCACTTTTATTGACATATTAGGAAAGCATTGGATTTTGTTCACAAGTTCTTTGTGCTCCAGTGAGACTGTGTGTGTGTGTGTGTGTGTGTGTGTGTGTGTGTGTGTGTGTGTGTGTGTTGCTTTCTATTTCATGGTAGGTTCCCTTGAGTGAAGTATATAAATAATAAAAACATGTCTGTATATGTTTCTAGACACATCAGTAACTTAAATTTATGTTTCAGAGTGTTGAATATACTGTGAGTTTAAAAGCTGACGTGGTAAAACATCATGAAGTTATGTGTCGGTCAGTTATGTTTGAGTGGCACTTAGTGCGCATTTACTCATGGCAAACGGTCCTTCTTATACTGCCTGTTTGATCCTGGTCCATGGCAGTGAAGGTCAGTGACTCTAATTTGACAATAATGAGCTTGCAGTGCAATGTGTTACAATATCGAGGCTTCACGTCTTTTTCAGAAAGGTACCAGCCAAATCAAAAAGGCTGCTCAATGACAGCAGGGAATACCCAGGGGAGCTCAGCAGAGCCAAAAAAAAAAAAAAAAAAAAAAAAAAAAAAAAAAAATCTCGTATTTTTCTTTCCCAATAATAGAGACACCAGGGGTTGTGAACATGATCAATATGCATTAAAAACAAAAATCAAGGCTGATAGGAATGCTTTAATTAATACAATTATTTCTGCAGCATCATAATCCAAGCCAGCTCTGTGAGCATGAAGGAGAAACCTGACACTTGTGCCTCTTTGTGGACAGAGAGATTCTCAGCAAAGTTAATGGAAACTCAGCGGATGGATGGCACTGCAATTCAAATGTACTGTAAAATTACTGAAATGATTTCAAAGTCACAGAACCACACTGCGTCGCATTTATGATTATCACCCCCATGCCATGCCATGGTGATATTTTATCAAATATCTAAAAACTTGTCTTCAAAAATACTGTATCCTTCAGAGGAGAATGTTGGTGCAACAATAACTTCACGAGTTCTATAACAATTATTCCATGTTCTATAACCATTTAAAACATTCTATCTATAAACCTGCATACAATATTATTGGGTAATATAATAAGTACTCATGCCTATATTGATATGAAAGACGCAGACACTGGAAAGCTCACGTGATGGTATTGACCTACAGGAGCCACATCATATTAAAGCATCCTTATGAAACTTGCTCTATATCAGGCTTTGATTTTTCAAAAGATGATTCTGGAACATGATTTATAAGAACCACACTGAATTTATGTTTAAAACTGTTATTCCTGGCACACATTTCAGAACTTCTGAGTCAGTATCTTCTAAGACAACGCCTATAAATCCGCATTTAATAAGCCCTCCAGATAATTTTCTTTCACACTAAAACTTGAGATGCCTTGTCCTATACCAATGTTTCATAAGCTAAAAGATACAGAATTCAAGAATCCATAAACTATGGATGGGAGTAAATATGTACCCTTCCTATACTCTGATTAAAATGTATCATTATCTTTAATTACGAGTGTATTTTAAAATTGCGATAGGTTTAGCAATCAATGAATATATCATCATTAAAAGTGGGAGGTATTTTCCTGTTTATTACATTTATAGGTCTCAAAATACTATTAAAGTCGGTCTCTAATATGAAATGGTTAGTTATTATACTCTTTGCTGCAGCTCTTATTTTAATGAATTAGAAAATAATCATATATACTGTACAGAAAATATTTTGACAGATGTATTTCCATATAATTGGATTCCTTTCTAATTGTATGATTTTATTTAATGTACTTTGGAATGTGATTCTCGATGAAACCCACAGGCTGCACTAGATTACCATTAAAGTCTATTAGAGACACACACACACACACACACACACACACACACACACACACACACACATCAAGAACCCTTGTCCAGAAGCCTGCAAGATGGCTAAGTTGGTAAAGTGCTTTTCTAGGAAGCCTGCTATCTAAGTTTGATCTTCAGACACATATGTAGCTGCCAATAGCTTTAGCCTCTCTTCCGTAGACGTGCCATGGCATGTGTGTTCCTGCAGTCACATATATTATATGATAAGTGTTTTTAATGACACCTCTTCTCCTGTTTCTCCTGTATTTATGCAAAAGCAGAATGAAAAGATGATGAGAGGTAAAGGCGAGCTGCGTCCAGAAATCAAACAAACACACTTGGTGTTTCCTTTGAATGCTCATGGATATAGGGTAGGAAGGAAAATGATTTTCAAATGGAGGTATGCTGGAGAGAGAAGGGAAAAAAAAAAGCTCAGGAGACAGAAAGAAACACCTGCCAGTCACGAATGGCTTCTTGGCCGAGTTCGTCCACAGGGGAGCTGAATTTGATCAGCTCTGCTCTGATTAGTGTCACCACAGTCAAGTGTAATTTCTGTATAAATAGAAGTGGTGGATAGGAAAATAATTTAGCCCATCCCTTCAAATTGTCTCAGTCAGCACGGACATCAGAATCTGTCAGCCTGACACATGTACACATAGCCAACCAAGCCTATAATTGTGTTCGGTATTCAAATATTTCAGACTACAGAATATTACTCTCAACACCAGACCAAAGAAAATTCAATGTTGATTGTGTAGCTTATATAATTGTGAAAAAAAAAGAATTTGTATATTTTTCATTGTCCTTTTGGATGAAACTGAGCAAGTACAAGATTTTGTTAATAGGGTGTTTTCCTCACTACACATGCTTGCTTTCCAATTGGCTGCCTTAACTCATCACTGCTCAAGATGAAGACCCACAGGCTCCTTTTCTATCCATTGTCAACTAGAACACTAGATCTTATGCATCCCAAGTGCTGGAAATAATCCACTTCCTTCAGGCTCATTGTTACCAGGCCAATACAATGCAGCTAGCATTACAGGAATATATTCCTAATAGGGCTCCTGGGCTTTAATCCTATATATTCCTATCTATTTATCAAAATAAACACTAAATATAAGTCTGGATGCCATTCCCTGAACAAAGGGGGGAAAGACAAAAAAAATATCTTGAATTCTAATACTGTTCGCCTAATGCCATAGCCTTCCACCATGATCTGACTTAAATGTCTAGGCTTAGTGTTTTCACTTCTGTATACTTTTGCACTTTCCCTCTGCTTTCTGGGTCTTGAGCTACACCAGCCTGACCACATCATCATGTTGCTTCTATGATACATTCCTCCAAACTATAGGATAGAGGTTTAATCCACAAAGTAGACTATTTGGTGATACCAAGTAAAATGTCTGGGCTTTGTATTTGTCCCGTTAAATCCTAACAAGTACGCAACCAGACAATGATTCCTATTCTTGAAAGACAGAAAAGCGAAGCTTAAATAAACTATCCAACGGTACAGAGGGAGCAAATAAAATGAAGAAAATAGTCAGCTACTAATCTGATTCCAGGGCATGCACACAAAATCTTATTGGTATGCAAACCATGAGACATTTAATCAACACAGTACCTTTGAGCTCTGTATAAAATGCACATATAATATTCTTTGCCTTATATCCCATTCCCTTCTTCCCAACATCAAACACCATCACTGGCTCAAGTTCTAGATCCAATATCAATCCTCAGAACAGGCTAGTCTGAGTCCAAGAAAAACCAAACACTTGGGCCTCATTATACTTTGTTATTAATTACTTCATCGAACAATCTTATCTGTCCCGGCCACCAGTGTCTGTAATAAGACACACAGTAGGATCTGTGAGGGAGAGGCAATTCATTAGCTAGATCTGCAACTCAGTTCTGGCTCAATAAATATTTGATAATGTTAAACAGTGTGGGTGGAGAGGAGTTAGCTTAGCAATTATATAATGGTAAGACTAAGAAATGACTGCCGTAAAACTAAGAACGCAAGAACGGCCTACAGAAGACACACTTTACTGTGTGATGAGTAAGCTGGAGTCAGTAGTGGGCGCGTAAAATAAGCAAGATAACACCCTTGTTTAATCCAATAATAATATAAATAATATTGACTGAATAATGAGTCATCATCTGTATTGTGATGAAGATTCAATATTTTAGGAAGCAGATAAGAGGACTGCATCTTGGAAAGTTTGTAATCTAATATGTTTAGCATAATATTTTTTTGTTTGCTTTCTTTCATAAAATGAGGCCTTTACTCCCTGGTAACTATCTTAGATAAATGAGACCTCTCTGTAGCCTTGTACACATACGTTGCACAGGCAGTCAAGAAATATCGTTACTGACTCAAGTGGCTGTGTTTCTTTGCTCATTGCCACCCGTTCCTAGGCCTCGGATCTCTCATCTGGGAATATGTTGAGGAAATAAATGTCTGTCTTGATAATCCCGTGCACAGATGATGGCTTAAAACATATCTCTCCATGATTTTAAGTTTGTTTGCTTTTTTTGGTTTTTGTTTGTGGTTTTTTGAGACAGGGTTTCTCCCTGTAGTATTGGTGGTCCTTGACTCGCTCTGTAGACCAGGCTGGCCTCGAACTCATTGAGATCTGCCTGCCTCTGCCTCACCAAGCGCTGGGATTACAGGCATGAGCCATAGAGCCCAGCTCTCTAGGTGTTCTTAAAAGAGATAGCTCTATTTTACATTTGAGTTCCACTAGACTTAGTGATTTTGATGTGGTAGAAGTGATACTTGCTTACTCCTAAAATTGTATAATTAAAAAAAAAAACAGACTGAGGTATCAGGCTCCCATTTCTGAGTACCCTTTTCTCTCCCCCTTTCTGTCTGCTCCGAATGAAGTTAAGCTGCTAGTTCATTATACCACTCAGGTAGCTTTACAGATGTCCAGGTACTGAGAAAATTAGAACTCTGGCCAAGAGCCAACTAGAAGGTGAGGCCTCTGAAGAATGCAAGCACGTAATTGCATTTTCCAGCCCTGGTCAAGGTTTGACATGAGCACAATCCAGCCAACGCGTTTACTACGGGACACAATGCGTTTTAGCATAACTCTGCTAAGCCACTCTTCAGACTCTGAGCCCCAATCTACTTCTCTGGGACAGTGTTTGCTATTTTAACACACTTAACCCCAGTAGAATTTTTATACGAAACTAGATAACACAGACCTGTACAGTATATATTTTATACTCCTCTGGCATCGTAGTTTTTCATGTATCTCCGTGTTCTAGATGATGGCACTTTCCTTCTGTGGCTAAGCTGGAAAATTAATTGCTACTTTGATTTGCTCCTTAACTAAAATTAGCGAGGTTAGACACCGGTCTTACATTTGTACAAACATGCATTGTTTATACACTTAAAAGGATTAAAGTTAATATATTATCAGATGAAAAGGAACTCCTCTAAATGGCAGGCACTGTCCCATAAAGTGCACCCCATGCTGTGGGATTTGCTGCTTTCCCAGGTTGTGTATGACAGGCTAGCTGCAATTTCGTAAATGAATTGTTTACTTTCACCCTCGCTGGTGCATTAATAAAAGTCTGCACAGTTAAAGAAAAGACCGTATTCCTGGAAGAAGGAAAAGCAACAGTTTAAGCAAGGGGATGAAATCAAAATCGCTTCTATTAGCAGTAATTTCCAATTTAGCAATTGTAGAAACTGAGCACAAATGGTCTGCATCTCCATACTCAAGAATATTCTACAGAGTCAAGTTTTTCCTCTCAAGTTGTAACAAATGGCTAATTGTTCTGTCTAAATTATTTATCAAATGAGAACATGGAAAGTTTACTAAGCGGCGCGAAAATGCTTTAAGTCAGACTCCACTTTACCGAAGTGACGTAAAAGACAAACCGCCGCGAAGTCTGCAGAGGAGGTTCTCTCTCACCCTTAATTTTCCTCTCGCAAAGTAACCCATCTGCAGCCAGGAGAAAACTTCTAATTCACACGATACAAGTAACTGTCAACATCATATCAAACATAAGGAACCGTGTGAGAGCTCAAGAATCCTACCTGTGCTCTAGGGCCTTGCATCACAGTTGTAAACGCTGAGAGGTACTGAGAGGGAAAGAAGTAAACGCGTACGCATGCGCGCTCCTACACACAGGCAATCATTAAATGCAGGCTTGTGTTCAGTTAGTTGGTGGTCTGCTGTCCCTCTCTTTTAAGACTTAATTGTCTTTTGGTAACTACACCCTCATTCCTACTACATTGGGCCCTGTAATGGTTACATCTTGGCATTCTATATTTTCCTCTTAGGGGAAAAGGTGCTTGTGGTACTGAGTTCCCTGGACGTGTGTGAATGTATCTTCAGCTTTCCTGTTCCCTCAGCTAGCAGAAGATGGGGGACACAGAGTCTCAAATAAAGTTTCTCCCCATTTCTTACTGTGGAGACTGAAGGCTTCCTGTTATCTGAGGACTTCTGCTTCATTAGACATCTATGGAACACCTGCAGCAGCCGAACCCCAGGCTAAGTAAGTTAGGGAAGGAGAAACAGCTGATTGTGAAAGTAGCGCTAATGTGTGTGTGAATTTGAAAGTATATACTCAAAAGTCATGCTGCAGTATTCTTGGAGAGGCGCTGCAAATGCTAATGAAATGGAGCAAAATAAAATTAAAAGAGGAAATACGTGTATTATGGAAAAAAGCAATATGTCTAATATGCCATGAATATTCATGATTTGTAATATCCAGGAGCTTGTAATCTTGGAGTTTTAAGACTTAAAGATTGAGAACTGCTTAAAATAGGAATGAAAATAACAATAACAACAACTCAAACTCTTTAATCTTTATCTGCTAAGCAATTAGGATCAGATCAAGACATAGCTGTATATCCTTCATCATTTATCTTCATGTTTCATATTCACTGTGTATAAAGAGGTTTTTGTCTGATTTCATTTATGGATCCTATTACACATAGAGTTTTAGCATTATCATAATTACTTTCATGAGAAATTATTGCCACACCCATCTGCCTAAGTTTCAATTATCTTTGCCTATAGACAGAAGTGGCCGCCCGATGAAATGATATTGTCAGGATAATTTATCAATATCCACAATTCCTCCTTTGTCCCTTAGGACTTAATGTTTATATAATGACAAAATGCAGAAAAATCAGGCTGGGTAGGTAGCTCTATCAGTAAAACATTTGCTATGCAATGATGAGGCTATAAAGTAGTTGCCTAGAATTCACATTTTTAAAAAATCTAGACTGCAACTGTAATTCCACAAACTATGAACATCTGTTTGTTTCTTTGTTTGTTTGTTTGTTTGTTTTGACAGGTCATAAATATACACTGGAAAAAAGACAGCACTTTCAACAAACATATGAACACTGCTGGTCAAACTGAATTACTGCATGTGGAAAACTTTAAATAGATCCATACTTACCACTTTGCACCAAACTTAATTCCAAGCAGACAAAAGACCTCAACATAAGACCAGATAAACTGCACACGAAAGAAAAGAAAGTGGGAAATAGTATTGAACTCATAAACACAAGAAAAGATTTTTCTGAAGAGAACACCATTAGCACAGGCACTGCAATCAGCAATAATAAATGGGACCTCATGAAACTGAGACTCTTCTATACAGCAAAGGACACTGTCATCTCGACAAAGCAACAACCTACAGAATGAGAACAAATTTTTACCGACTCCACACCTGTTAGAGAGTTAATATCCAAAACATATAAAGAACTCAAAAAACTAGACATAAATTTAAAATGGGGTTCAGATGTAAACAGAATTCTTGAAAAGAAATGCAAATGACTGAGAAACACTTAAAGCAACATTCAACATCCTTACCCATCAGGAAAATACAAATTAAAATTACTTTGAGAGTTCATCTTAACACCTACCAGAATGGCTACCACCAACAAAACAACTAACGGCTCATGTTGAAGAGGATGTGGAGTTGGTGTAGGGGGCACTCATCGACTGCTAGTGTGAGGACAAACTCAGACAGCCACCATGGGAACCAGTGTGGCAGTCAGTTCCTGAGGAAGATGGGAATTAACAGCCATGAACTGGGAACAGTCTAGATGTGATAAATTTAAACAAGGGTCTCTTATTTGGATTTTTAAAAAGAAATCGTGAAATTCTCAGGTAACTGGGTGGCACTGGAAATCACCCTGTGTGAGGTCTCGCTGATCCAAAAGGACAAAATGGCACGGATTCCTTATATGTGGACATTAGCCATTAAGTGACTAATATCCAAGCTACAATCACTAGAACCATGGGTGTTAGGTGTACAGTAAGAGACGGGGGTCATATAGATCTCCCTAGGATGCATGGGGAAGATGGAATAAGAGAAGGGAGCAAAGAGCAGTTGGAGGAGGGCATACACGGGGAGACAGCTACATTGGAGGGCCATTTATTTAATCTGTTTATGTTTTCTTTTCTTCTCCCTTTTATCCGACAGGTCCTTTGCTTTTACATAATGGTTTCCAGTTTAGTGTTCTTATGGGATTCCTGAATATATGAGAAAGAGTGGGTCTCCTTTTCGTGCCTTTCTTGGGCCCTTTTCCTTCTTGTCCAATCCTGATGTTTTAGTTTTCATTTTATCTTATATTATACTTTATAATTTAAAAACTGGGTGTGGGTAACCCTAAAAAAGGAACAGATTAGAGAAGGATACCCGGGGCTCTCCAGCCAACCAACATCTGTTCCAGGATTGTCAGCCCAGTGAGAACATTGTCTCAAAAAATAAGATGGCCAGCTCCTGAGAAAGAACCACTCACTTCAGTACAGATGAGAAACAAACCAGAGACAGGTGTACTATGGAAAAACATAGAGCCACTTCAGACAACACCAACATTTCCTGAAATTCATATACATGCATATTCACATGCATGCAAATACATAGACTTGTATATCCCACATGAAAATCCATACAATACACTCATTTAAAAAAAAATACCAAACATGACAAAACAGTTCATTTATTTTTAGAAAGCAACCCTAGAAATCTGTAGAAAAGCAAAAACTATATCGTGTACCATAATGTTGTTATGTTATTTGTTTAAGGCAAAATCTCACTGTAGGCCCCAGGCTGGCCTTGGAATCACTGAATAAACCTGGCTGCCCACAAAATCATGACAGTCTTCCTTTCTCAGCCTTCCAAATGGTAGCATTACACAAGTGTGAAACCAAACCTGGCTACAGATACTTGGAAGCAAAAACTAGACTTTTTTCATTATGTACGGTAATATATTTTGTGGGAAAATAGAGTTATTTTTACCAATAATTATCAAAAATACAAAAATATGCATGCTAATTATATAAGTATGCTATTTATATAAGCTGACAACATGACTGACCCATGGTATAATTAAGGGAGAGGGTTTTTTTTTTTAGTTGTATTTATGAAAAAAAAAAAGTCATACCTGGAAATGTCCAAAGCAGAAAGAGAAGAGAATAATGAACATGCCAGTAGACTGGACATGCCCAGGGCTCTCTATGAGTGAGAGGAGAACAGCAGGGAATAGAGAGTAGTTAAAAACATAGTGAGAGATGCTGGAGCATAGTCAAGATGGAGAGAGGAAGAGACAGAGACAGAGACAGAGACAGAACGCAGAAGAATAGCAAGTTTATAAGAATAAGGAGCTGTGGGAGAGGAACCTAGGAGCTGGAGGGACTCTACAGTGCGGAAGAGGAAAGAAGGGGTAAGATGCCAGCCTGGATTTTGGAATTTGTACCAGGTGCTTGTGATACTGAGGAAGCCAGGAGGCCAGTGTGTGCTTTGGTGTGCTTACAGGCACTGTGGGTAGCCACGTGTCCCTGCTGCCAGAGGTAGGGAAAATGACTCCTTTGGGTAGAGGGAATCACCTTTTTATCTAACCACAAGAAATCTTCCTATAGGCCAGGTTGAGCTCATTAATGGATATATGCGCTGCCACTGGTGGTTTACAGAACTGGAGTTTCCTTTGAACCTAACATTAATAATAAAAGTGTACAATAGGCAATAGAAATATTATAATGGCAGTTTAACAAAATGTTAATGCAAAATGCAGACAGTAGATATATATTTCCAGTTTGTTCCTTCTTTTGTTGTTGTTTTTTGTTTTGTTTTGTTTTTGTTGTTTTTGCTTTTTTGTTGTTTGTTTGCTTGTTTTCAAGACAGTGTTTCTGTATAGCTTTGCCTGCCCTGTACTCTCTTTGTAGACCAGGCTGGATTCCAAGGCACAGCAACCTCCTTGCTTCTGCCTCCTGTGTTCTGGAATTAAAGGAGTGCACAACAACATTTTTAAGTACCAAGGTAGAATAAATAGCACTGTGGCTTCCTTTTTATGTTAATTATGTTTTTTCAGGAGAAAGAGGGAATCTTACCTACTTTTTATTTTAATTTATTATAATTTATTCAGATTACATCCTATTGTTATCCCCTAGTTTGTATCTTCCCTTTCCTACCCTTCCTCCCTCTTCTGCCCTATTCCCCTCCTCCTGGTCCTAAGACAGACTGGGGGGGGGCCTCCTCCCCCACCATATAACCTCAGCCTATCAGTCTCATTCAGATAACTTGCTTCTCCTTCCTCTGTGTGCCTCCACAGGGCCTCCCCATGAAGGGAAAGTGATCAAATCAGGCGGACCAGAGTTCACGTCAGAGGCAGTCCCCACGCTCCCACATGCATGGGGAATGAGTTGTTCTGTCAGCTACATCTGAACAGAGGGTCTAGGTTTACTTACGCACTGACCTTGGTTGGTGCAACAGTTTTGACTGGGTGAATTATGCACTTAATTACTTTAAATTCCAACTGAACAGCTTTATAGTTACAATCACACAATAGCTCCTTGCTCGTTTCCCTGGCCTTCTCAAATGGTTCCTCTTTTATTTCTTCATGGCATGTGAGGGCAGGAATGTCGAACATCCGCTTCCATCCACATTCTCCTACAAACAACCTACAAAGTAGGCGATGGTTCAGCTTCTCTCATTCTCTTGAGATCTCTTATCCATAAGAAAAGAACTAAAACCAATTCTCCAGCAAGTTTTGGTCTCTCTCTCCCCCTTTCCATCATATTTAACAGCAGTGTTCTGGGAAAAAGAGGCAGCATTAGATAGTGTGTTTGTACCCACATCAACTTCCCTTCCCTTTTCTTTCCTCTACCAATCCCATAACTGTATTTCACAGGTTTCTTTCTCTTTATGCAATAGTAAAATCAAAAGGATCAGTGGTAGAATGACTCATGAAAAGGACGTGAAGTCAAACGCAGTAGTGTCTCCCATTAAATTAACTTGTTCTTTATCCATTCTTCTACTGAGGGACACGTGGGTTGTTTCCATGTTCTGGCTATTATGAATAAGGAGCTATGAACATGGTTGAGCATATGTCCCTGTTGTGTGCTGGAGCATCTTCTGGGTATATTCCAAGGAGTGGAATAGCTGGGTCTTGAGGAAGCCCTATTCCCATTTTTCTGAGAAAGCACCAGATAGCTTTCCAAAGTGGTTGTTTGCATTCCCACCAGCAATGAAGGAGTGTTCCTCTCTCTCCACACCCTCCCCAGCATGAGGTGTCAGTTGAGTTATTGATCTTAGCCGTTCTGATGGGTGTAAGATGGAATCTCAGTGTCATTTTGATTTGCATTTCTCTGATGACTAAAGGAAGGGAGGAACGGGAGGGTACAAGGGATGGGCTAACAACTGAGATGTAATATGAATAAATTAATAAAAAAAATTAATTTGTTCGCTGCTGCGAAGCCTAAAGCCCTTTGCTGGTAGTCTACAGTTTCTTCAACTGAACTCTCTCAGACAGGAATAAAAGATTAAGCTCTGCTTTCAAAAGCTTTCAATGCCCAATAGATGAACCAAAAGTAATGAAGAACGTAAGCAAAATACTAAGGGCTGACATAATATGAAGAGACATACAAAAACCGCCCGACCTCAGCAGCCAGACTGTTTGGTCATGGGATCCTATCACGGAAGCCAGCACACAAGCCATCCGCTATTGCCTTTCTACAGCTTGCAGCTCTCCAGCCTTGTGTGAATGTCATATTTTTTAGTGTGACACCTGTTTTACATTACAAGCTGGACATTATTTCATAAAATAGCTTAATATGAGATATATCCCAGGAGTTTAATCTGCACTCATGTAGAGCTGTCCTGTTCAATACAATTAGCCACTAGCCAAGTGTGAATTTGGCATATGGTAAGACTGAAGTGCTATGTTAATTCTAACTTATACACCGGATTTATTTTAATACGCAAACCACAAACCAGTTGCACTATGTAAAAGAACACATGCAAATGATTTTCATTTTTGATATTTCATATGTGTCAAATTACAGTAAACAGCACAATCATTTTATCAGTTGATAATTTTTCTTTTCACTGTGACAACTAGAAAATTTAGAATTACGGTTACAGCTCTCTCTGTGTAACTGAAGTGCTAATGTAGAGGCCTGTCATTGAACAGACATTTTAAAAACTTTAAATATACTGACGCCTTATCATTGATTTGCTGTAAAACTAGAAAAAGTAGAGAGTGAGATATAATGCTCAGAAATGCCAAAAATTCTGGCTGGCACACATATTTGTCAATATTTTGTTGAACTGATATCTTGAGCATCATATCCCAACGCACTAAAGATCGGGCTTTTCTTGTGCCTTTTTCTTTTCTTTCTTTCTTTTGAGTTTTTTTCTTTCAAGTGGTTGTGGCATGATGGCTCTCTGTCCACTTGACATATGCAGGACTTCTATCCTGTTGGACACTTGGAGAATTAATAATAAAGTGTTTTCCTACTCGTTAACAATCTCTTGTATTTTCCTTAAGGAGTTACAATGTTTAGTAATATCTATCACTCTCTATATCCAAATATCTCCAGCTATCCCTATTCTCATGTGTATATATCTTTATCCTTTAGAATAGATCAAACAATCTGAATTCATTTGCTTTGTGGCTGAGTACATATTATTACTTTAAATAACTCATGGATCTACTTTTAAGAAAGCATTACACTTAAATACAAGCCTGAGTGTTTAGAGACTGGTCCTGTCTTATTTTCAGTGGACTCAGAACTAAGAAATTATAAAGGCCACACAGTGTGTTGTTGAGAAATTATGGCAGATCAAATGAGTTATGGATTCTTCCCACTGCCTTCTCCATCCATCTTTCCTGTCTTTTTTTTTTTTAATCTTCCATTCAATTTTTCTTCCTTATGGCCCTAATCAATGAACTTGATCAGATGACCAGCTACAAGGAAGACAAAACAAATCTGATGAATCATGTTAACCTAAGACATTTAAAAAAATTTTTTTAAACTTTAATATTTTGTCAATCATAGGTTTAAAAAATACGTCATTTTTAAACATTTTGCAATAAAATTAATTTATATTTATTACTTTATTTTTGGTACCACCACAAATTCTATCTCTGAGATAAATATGTCATTGGCCTCACCTCCTCTCAGGCTTGCAGATAATGAAAGGCACAATGCCTGTCATAGAGGGTAAATCTTTTCATTTGCCCCACGGGACAAATAGTAGCTGCTCCAACAAATCAGCCCATTGTCACTCCTGTGGCCGTTAAGATGTTTCATAGCTTCTGAGAAAGCTGCCTTCCCCTCTGTTTTTTTGATAAAATGACAGAGAATGGCCTAGCACAGCCATCAAATCCTTCCAACCCTCCGGAATCTTCATTCTATCAATAGCAGCATCAGATTGAATGTACAACAAGCCTACATCCACCACTCAAGGGGGAAGTCAGTGCAAAGAAATAGTAAAAAAAAAAAAAAAAAAGTCCCTAAGCTCAAAACTAAAACTAAAAAAAATAAATAACATCAACCCTGGACTATAAGTGTTGCACTACCTATTAGGAAAAACACACAATGCTTTAGGTTCATACCTCTGTAGTTGTGGTGCTCTGCTCTATAGAACCAAGTACAACTCAGTTAACAAACAACCACAATCTCCAATAATTTTTAAGTGGTTTTTCTAAAAGTACTCTAATTTCTGTTTTAATAACAACTTAGATTTCTGGTAGCTTGAGAAATGGCCAAGCGCTTAAGGATGTGTACTGGTCTTACAGAGGACCCAAGCTATATTCCTAGCACCCAAGAGCAGCTGCTTAGAGCTGTCTGTAACTCCAGCACCTGGGGACTAATATTCTTATCTAGCCTATATATATATATATACACAAATAGCAAATGGCTCATATACTCATACACACATTCACACCTATACATAATAAAAATTATATCTTAAATTATACTTGTAAATAGAATCTATTTTACAAACAACCTATGCTTTATATATATTCTTTCTATTCTGAGCAGTCACTTATTTTTATAAAAAAAAAATTATAAACACCACCTGCTCTTTGATAATTTGGACATCGGTAAGGCCACTGTTTGAAGGTAGTCTCAAGCTATCTTATAATTCATCAGTGTAGAAGATCTTAAGGACATTCTTCTTATCTTTGCTGTAAGCTATCATGACATCAAACTTTCCTGGTCAGAAATATGATATGTTGACGATGCTCACGTCAAGACGTATGTATGATTCATTTGGTGTTTTACATGTGTAAGCACTGACAGAAAGACTTCCTCAGTTTTCTTCTAGATCCCACTATTGGGAAACCAAATCATAAAAATTACTTCTATTTGAGCAGCAGCCAGTTAGTCTGTTTACATTTTTTATAAATAAATTCTTTCATTTCTGCATTCTCAAAAAATCCTGAGGAATGTACTGGTATAATTTTAGGGTTGACTCCTCCAGGAGAAAAATGGAAAAAATAAACACCCACAATCTTCCTCTTTAGAGATTTAAATGAGGTTTGTGTGCACACTGTTATAGGAAATGAATGCCAATTTGTCTTCACTGGAATTGTTCTGCTGCTGCGGCATCTCTTCTTCCTCCGAGATGCTTGTTTATACATGGGGCAGTGGTAGACTTGCCAGCACACATTCATTCCTTCAGCACCCAATTGCTAGTGGAAGGCCCCACCCAATGCTAGAGGAGTAGAAACGCAAGACATACATTTCATTATTTCATATTCTTCAGAATCCTTGGATGCAAGCACCATTGGTGAAGCAATACATTCATTTGAGTGAAAGCAGAAAAAAAAAAAAGCTTCAACATGATTGCCCAAAACACTTGAGGTTGCACATGGCAAGGAAGTCTGGACTGAAAGGTTGCCGAGGATTTCAGGAAAGGGTGATGGAGAAAGAATACTCCAGTACAATGACACTGCAAAGAATGGAAACTATCAGAGTCCTTTGTTACTAATAAAGCCATGTTGAAGGAGGTCACTGTCATGAATAACAGAAGTTGAGGCTAGTGTGATTGTAGTATAGCCAAGGTTTAAGGATATAAGTATGTAATATGTAAGTATACATATTAGGCAGATAGAATTAAGAGTTATTGGTCTCAACTACAGTTAATTTGAGAAAATAAGATGCAATATAATTCTTTATTTTTTGAGGTGGGGGCAGGGATTCTCTGTTTAGCCTTAGCTGTTCTGGACTTGCTTTGTAGACCAGGCTAGTCTTGAACTCACAGAGATCCACCTGCCTCTGCCTCACTGAGTCCTGGGAGTACAATATAATTCTAAAATACTAAAATTTGAAAATTGTAGATGATGATATAAATGTGATAACCAAATATAGTCATTTACTTGTTTCTGACTGAAAAGGAAACTTGATATTATTTGTAAGACTATAATTAAAATATTTTCATTAATAACATTTGTTCTTTATCAGTTTCATGCAAGTATATGATATATTCTGAATATTCCGACCTACCAGCACCACCTCCCCAACAAATATTAATTTGTCCTCCCACCTAGAAGTGTCTTTCAATTCATAGGATAATCTTGTCACATTGAATTTACCCCTGACTTTTCCATGATCATGAGTTTGTTACTACCTATGGGAGCCTAGTGAGCTCACTAACATGTACACAACTGAAGACAAGGTTTCTTACTCCTCCAGTGTGCATCAATGAATGCCAGAAAGAGGCAGAGTCACAGGAGTTCCTCCTCCATGAATGAATATTGATAAGCTTAGTCCTCTATGTACTGGGAACACCATGGGGGAAAAAAAACAAATACTAGATAAGAAAGCAAATAAACAAAATTCAAAATTGTAATTCATCACTACAAGCCAAGGAGAGTGAAATAAGAGAATGCTACATTGCACAGATTGGACACTGCATACAGCCCACTGCTCTGTTAAGGTCACACCGCAGGCATCGGGATAAATGAGCCTAGAAACTGATAACAGCAAAATTAACTGTTGGCCAAAATCAGAACGAATGTCAAATGAAGGGACCCAAATGAACCAGAGAGCCAAAATGGAGGGAAAGGGAAGGGAGCTACTGCCAAGAACCACATTTCAGTTTAGGTGAAGCAGCCCCAAATATTAAAAACTCCCCTTTGTAATAATGACTACTATATGACAGAGGCTTCTGTTATATAACACACATGATCACACACATATGAGCATATATTATTGTTTGGAAATGAAACTATAAAGCACTTGACTATACTGAAGTATTGGTTTCATTTTGACTGACATGCAGGCAAATCGTAAGAGACTGAGAATTCTCTAGTGCGATGAAAGGAACTGGGCCACGGGAGGTGGAAAGAACGATGTCCTGTGCGCATGGAGAAGCCTGTCTGAAATCTCTTCCAGGGAGCCAGAGAGATGAAAAGAAAGGACCACGGAGTACAGAGCCACTATAGAGGTGGTTGAATACAAGCTCCCACTGCCATGATTTATTCCTGAAAGATCTGGGAAACTTCGGAAGGAGTTCATATATCACAGACGCAGAGGAAGTGGGTCCGTTGTATAAACACACCTCGGGGCTGCTACTGTTCCCATTAACTGTCTGTCTCAGTCAAGGGCTGCTTCTAGACAGATCCCTGCTGTAGCCGAACTGATAGAAAACCGCAGGGAGAGCTAGGAATTAGTGAGAGACGGACCTTAGGAGCACTCACTAGACACTTTTCAGGGAAAGGAGGAAAAAAGTTTAGTAGACTTGACTGTTAACGGCTGACATCTGTGAATGTTCATACTGCTCACATTTACTCACTTACTATTTTTCTCCGTGTCTTCTGTTAGCTTTGGCAGATGTTCACTGTTAATTATCTGCAGCTGCTAATTTCTGCAATGAGGCTGTATGACGGGTGAATATTTTCCTTAAATCTCTCTTTCAGGCAAAAGTCAATGCGACTGGCATGTGGAAGTTTAAATAAATAGATAAATGAATACTGTTTCAGAATAGGGTTAGTCTTTCAAATAGACCTGCATCTATTTTCTGCTATTTTTTAAAGACACATTCAAAACCTTTCTTATGTAAGAAACTCTCATCATGAGTAATTTTTTGAAGAACCGTGTTGCCACATATCATCCTTGGATTAATTAGGGTCAGAGATTAGGTTCACCAGTATTTTTTTCTTGACTAACTTAGCTTTTCACAAGAACTATTTTACCCTCTATAGTCATCAGTGATTTTTCTGTGATCTATTATTTAAAGGCATGGCCTCTCTATGTAGCCTTTGCTGTCCTATAACTCTTTATGTAGAGCAGATTGGCCTTAAACTCACAGAGATCTGCCTGAGTCTGCCTTCCAGGTGATGAGAGGAAAGGCCCATGCCACTCTGTCTGGTTATACAAATACTGTCTTGAATTAAGTTTGATTACAAGACAGACAGAGATACACTTTTCTCCGACCAGTAAGTTACAAAGTCGATGAGTTTGTGAAATTGGTTAGGTTCATAATGGGCATTCTTAGTTCTATTATTATTTCCTTTTTCTCACATGCATGGAGAAAAGCAATTGTTTCCTTATTCCCATCTATTAAAGAAAGACAGTACTTCATAGGGCATAAATGGGTAAGCTTGTGGGCCATGAAGTATCTGTGGCAATCAGAGACAGTTTTCAGGATTTGTTTCTGGGCTTTTATCATTTGGTTTCTAAGTACTGAACTTAGGTGGTCAGATTTGGAGACAAGTGCCTTTAATCACTGGGATGTCATGCTGTCCTGCTTTCCCAACACTTTACATAAAAATTCTTAAGTAAATCTTTAATGTTTTTAAATTCCTTTACTTCATATTAGCATCTCTATAGTTATTATTCATCCATTAATATAGGCACTCTCTAAAATATATATATGTGTGTGTGTGTGTGTGTGTGTGTGTAAAGATAATCATGATAAATGTAAATATTTTTATATATTCAATAAAACATTAAAGTATTTATTCAATAAAGACCATAATTTATTTTCTGTTCTGAGAGCCACAATCTCATAGAAAAATATCAGTGAAGACTTATGAGACACAGAGCATGGTAGATGAAGCACACGTTTACTGCTAGATTTTCTGGAGAATGAATTGGGGTTAACTGGAGAGAACCTGACCCACAGAATAGGTGAGAGCAGAAAACAGTACTGCTCCTCTTCCTCTCCCTCTCACTCTCTCAGGCTAGGAATGGATCATTGAAGCCAAATTCAATGACACGTTTCCTCCAACAAGGTGACACCTTGTTCAGCAAGGCCCACAAATACCTAACCATTCTCAACTAGTACTACTACCCAGTGTCTAACCACTCAAATATATGCACCTATGGGTGCCATTCTTATATTCAAACCAACATGCTTTTTGAGAGTTAAATTTTAAACTATTCTGTTATATTATTTGTTTTTTATAAGCTTGGAACTTGTTGTATTTTTTTTTAAAGATTTATTTATTTATTTATTTATTATATATACAGTGTTCTGTCTGCATGTAATGACTGCACGCCAGAAGAGGGCACCAGATCTCATTATAGATGGTTTGCGAGCCACCATGTGGTTGCTGGGAATTGAACTCAGGACCTCTGGAATAGCAGCCAGTACTCTTAACCTCTGAGCCATCTCTCCAGTCCAAGAACTTGTTGTATTTTGTTTTTGTTTTTAAATTATTTTGAAAAAAAATGGTTGAAACAATGATGACTCTGTTATAACCATGAGCTACATAATCTTTCCATGTGAGTTATGTTTTTGGACGAGTTTAAGTGCTCAAGGAAACAATTATATTAAATACGATTCATTGGATAAGACATGAATTTGCTATGTATAATTTATTTATAATAAAGAGCTTGTTAAGTAAACAAAAAAATAAGTAAAAAAGAAAAGAGAACTGTACTGCTTAGAAAGTGGAAAGAGCGAGAATGTTCTGGTTCCATGTTGGGAGGCTCTGCCACAACTAGGGAGTGTCTTGCTCCCACTTCAGGGATGTCACCCCAGAAATGGAACCACAACTTAAAAGAAGAGATCATCAGATAATTTCCACTCTAATCTCAGATCACTCACCATGTGGGTGTGGGGAAAGAGAGATGGAGTCGTACATGGAATAAAAGTTTGGTGGCAGCCACATCAGCACAGAGAGCAGCAGAGGAATCGCTGAGCCAATCTGAAGTCCAATTACACAGAACTCTGCAACCCACATAAAGCGATGTACTAAAATATACCATTTCTTCTTGGCATGTATCGCAGCACCAGAAAAATCCATTTCCAAAAGACAGGTGACTGTAGAACTGTAGGCAATCAATACCATATGACAGGTGGTGATATAGTCTGTCCAGGTTTTCTAGTCCCAAGTGGCCAGCTCTAAACACATGGACATACAAGAAAAACTAAATGAACTCAGTGAGTTGAAAAGAATATACTGCCTGAGTCAATGGCTAGGAATCTGTGGAGGCAAAGGCCTTTCCACAGCAGCCTACTCTTAGCCCTAGCTAAATATCAGGAGAGTTCTCTCAGTCTTAACGTGTTTCGTGGTTCTTCTTGCTCTATGTAGTGTTTGTTGTATATATCTGTAATGATATAAATGCACATGTAAAAAGGAAAGTAATTTAAAAAATAAAAAAAGAAATAAAAATTTAAAAAGAAACTTCACAATACACCGTATTGTAGAAATCTTGTCCGAGCTAGAGTAAGAATATCACCCTAGAACAGAGATAAGCTATGGCAAGCATTTAAAGTTGCTGGTGTCGAAGACGTACTAGTGGCAAGAGGCCTGAGAACCATTCCACAACTTAGACATGATGGACACTGCTGGCTATAACGTCTACTGCTGTTCTCATCACATACCTTCTATTGTGTAGTGAACAGCGCAAAGATCAGCAGAGGAAACACAGCACAACAGGCTGTGCTCTAATTTGAAGACACCAACCCAAACAAGAGAGAAAAAGCATAGAGTGGTCCAGAGTCTCTGTCTGTAGTCAGGTACGTGACGCCAAGCACAGTCTGCTCCAGAACTCAGGAGTGGGTCTGATAAAGACACATTATCGAATATATAGTTTTATTTTTTTTTTAGAAAACCTCATCCTCTGTTGTTTCCACTCCATCACCCCACTCCCCCAACACACACACACACACACACACACACACACACACACACACACACACACACACACATCTCTTTGCCAGATACTCTAAAGGGCACAGTTTTGTCTAGTATGGTGTTAATACCATTTTTTAAGATTATGTGACTACAATTCTTTACTACTCTCTTCCCTCATTCCTCCTTTGGATTGAGCTTCCCTGTTTTCTCCCTTTCTTTATTATCTATATTCTATTTATTTCCCTCTTATTTTCTCTGTTGCTGTAATAATAATTTCTAGCATTACTAAAATACTTTTCTTTCTATCCTGACCTTTGCACATATACTACTGTGGCATCCCAGCCATTACAACGCCATCTTGTAGCTATAGTTCATCTTAAGCCTGTCCTCAAGGTCACCCCAGTTATTACAAAAACCAAAAACTGTTCTAGGAAAAGAATCACCTTAGGCCTGAGCCAATTAGAGGACAGCAGGAAAGTACGTAATTTCCCCAGATGTTAAGTGCTTAGAGGTCAGGCTCCATCAATCTCCTAGAGCCAAAGTGCCAACCCAACCCTGATAAATGTCAACCAATCCTGTAACTGCCAAACTGGAAACTCCTGTTCTTTGCTGTAACCATGATAAAAAAAATCCTGCCTAATGGTAGTTCAAGGCTCTCCTATTCATCCACTGCTTTGGTATGGTTCCAGAGCCCTCGGGCTCAAGTTTAAATAAAGACCTCTTGCTTTTGCATACACATTCAGACTCCCGGTGGTCTTTGGGAGAATCTAGCAATATAGGCATAACAACTACTATATTCCACAGTCATGAACTTTATTACGGGACCTGAAGAGAACTTGTGTGGTATTACTACTTTTCCCTGGACCAATTATCTTTTAGTTGTTGTTGTTAAAGTTAGAATATTTAGGGGCCCATCCACACAGAAGATATAGTGATGATAAATACACTAGCGTTCAATATCAGTGCAACTGATTTCATGTAACAGATACTTATTAGATACAAAGGCCAAGACTGACCCTACTACAATAAATGGGTGACTTCTATTTAACACTTACCAATACTCATACCATCTATAAAAAAGACAAAATCCACGAAGAACATCAGAAGCAGATGTCATTAGACATCAGTTGGATTTAACAGGACCCAAAGAATATTCCACCCCACCCTCCCATGTCCATTTCTTGTTGCCGGGAGAAAATACCTGACAAAGCAACTTAAAGCAGGAAGGCTTCACCTAGGCTCACAGCTTGTGAGTATCGCTTCATGGTGTTTCCTCTCTTTCCAAAATTCACTTATATTTTCCTACTCCTGGATAGTCTAACCTCATTCAAAGTTTCATTGTCTATTGGGTTAATTCTCAAGCCTACAGCTCTAAGCCTACTCACCACATACATATTTTTCCCTCATCCCAACATCCTTTTCATGTAGTCTAGTCTGCTTTTTCTTATGCCATGTGGCTGGAGTCACAGCAAACTCCAGATACCTTTAGCTATCGCCCATGTGAGCACCTTACCTAGCCTACCTTAACATTCTCACCTTTTAAAATCATTTCTCAGTTCTATTACAACACAACTTTTAAGTGATAATCTTTTAAGTCCTGGCCATTTTCTTTCTTCAAATGTCAGTGGAACCATCCCATAATGTACTAAAAGATTCCCAATACTACAGACTGAAGTGTCTTTGTGATTTCTTTCACCAGCAGCTAGGACAGGGCCTGGTAAGAAAGAAAGAACGAATGAAGAGCTCACTCATTCAACTGTGGAGGAAACTGGCACATATTCTAGACCTATATAATAACATGGGTCTAAGTAGGCTTTTTGTATCCCAGACTCTTTGTCCCACTCCTTATCATAGCTCTTGGCTTCCCTTCCTTATCTTTCTTATTCTCTTTACCAAGCTCCTCTGTCCCTCTCTGCATGTGTGTATCTCTCTGCTGTGTTTTCAGGGCAGTTGTAGTTAAGGGGAAGGCTGAATTCTTATTTCCATCTATTAGATGTTTTATATTATAAAGACAAAACCAGAAAAAGAAAGAACTTGCAGAATATTTGAGGCCATAATAGAAAACTTCAGCACTGTGTTCAGTATATTGCCTTCATAGCCAGACTATAACTAAGAAAATTATTTGTATTTTTAGTAGTAAGGAATGAATGAAGAGAAAATGATATCATTGGTTTATTTTTTCTTAATATTCCAAGATTTATTCATATTTTTGCAGGACTTATAATAAAATTTTCATAAAATTTGCAAGTATATTGCTGGCAAGATCTCACAGAATTTCAGTTCACAATAAATATGCAGCCATGTCTCTTTATAAAAGTTTTTTTTTTCCTTTTAGCAGTTTCAGGTTTCCTGGGGATCATCAAAAAGTAAGTCTCAATATTGAAGTTTACTGTCAGAATGTTGAGAGCCAGACAGGTAAGGTTAGTGGTTAAGGTTGCAAAACAGCAAAGACAAATTGCTGTCTGGGAGACAAGCCTACCAGCAGGTCATTTATGATAGTGCTGTCTCTGATGAGCAAGGAACTTTGCTGTTGTTTACCTCAGAACATTTATTGGCCTAGTTAAACCATGTAGTGGCTTCCACCTATTTTAAGTATACTAGGATCACAGGGCTATAAATGATGTGTTCCTGATTATAGCTTTAACTTCAATCTCACCCTTCATCCCAATCCTAAATGCAACTATCTGAAATATATGACTTCTAAAGACACATGGCAGAGGCTGAATGTAGAAACACTGTTACGGCAGCTGAGGACAGGGTCTCAGAGAGAGAGAAATTGGCTTAAAGCAGGTCATGAGAGGTGGGACTAGTGTCCTTACAGGAAATGAAAGTGTTTATTTACTTTACACAGTGCTGTGGGACAGCAAGAAGCCATGGACCAGACCTGCATCAAGAACATGCCTAAGTTGATGCATTCCCTTTTAACATCAAATCCATAGATACTATATGAAACACATCTCTTTGAGCCACCTGGTCTACGGTACTTCAGTACAAGCGGACTAAGACAGAAATCCAACACCCTGTCACCCTTCCTAAGTACCACGAATCCCTCAGGTTTCAACTTATTTTTAATTGCACTAAAGGAATGGCATTCCAATGAATACCTGTGATCCATAACTAACACTATGTCCTGCATAACCTTGTCATCTCATGAGTGATACACACAGCAGTGTGCTGTGATTGCCTAGCTAACTGTATGTATCCTTCCAGAAAGCACACTATTGTAAAAGAAAGGCCCCAATCTATTTGCCTGAACATTTATAGTTGAGACTTAGCAGAGCCTGTATATAGCAGATACTCTTGATGAATGAACTCACAGTAGAAATGAAAGCATTTGAAAATAAAATGATTCTTTCTTATTTACATACCAATAAAATTTTCTGGGGCAGAGAGAGAGAGAGAGAGAGAGAGAGAGAGAGAGAGAGAGAGAGAGAGAGAGAGAGAGGAAGTTTTGAAAGTATTCTTCAACACAGCATCTAAGTCTGGATCTTTCATTTATAAAAATTATTTTAAAAGTGCCCAATTATTCTTAGCTAAGGCATTTTCAATGTGAAAATGTTTACATAAATAATAAAAATGAAAATTGAATTGTATCAAATACACAGAATTCTTATGATTCATTGCAAAGTAGTACTTTGTGACATCATTTTTGTCAGACTATATTTCTGTGGTCTCACTGTAAAAGTATTAAAATCTTACTTTGAGAATATTAAAAGTTATACATTAAAGATGTAATTAAATCAAAAGTTATTATACTCAGACTCTACCCTGAGGCAGTCCCACCAAATTTAGTACAGTGCTGATAGTTTTGAAGTAACCCAAACTTCCACCATGTACAACAGCGCTCTCCTAATACTTATAATGCAGGCTGTTTCTCCTAACATATCTAATGCAGGCTGAGCACTAATGTAGGCTAACATGCCGTCTCAAGAGATGGAAACGGTCTTCTACTCCTTCACACCGAGCTTATTTAATGCAGGCTGAGCACCGATGTAGGCTAACATCCCATCTCAAGAGATGGAGAGATGGTCTTCTACTCCTTCGCACCGAGCTTAAAGTCGTGCTAAAATTTTAATCTCAGGGTTTTGATTTTTTCGTGAAGTTGCCAGTTCTCTGAGTTTGCTTACAACCCAGCAGCTATCGTCCTATTCCCCCACTCGCAAACGTGCAAGACTGCAAGGCACTGTGGGAGCAAATCAGACACTCTTGGACTTAGGGCCTAGAAAGATGTTAAATACATGGCCTAAAGAAATTTGACTGGACACTTCACTTACATGCTATATATGACTAAAAAGTTTTCTAACAATGAACTCAGAAAAGAGAACTCTGGGTCTAGAACTAAAATATGAAGAAGGAAATAACTTTAATTTGATACCCTAGAAACGTGGTAACAGAGGGGTCATGGGAGAAGAAACATTCCAAACAAATGAGGGAAGCAAATTCAAACACCCTGGGAACAAAATGAGTAAATATGTTGCTGTCCTGAGAGTTAGAAAATAAGTTCCAATAGGTAAGGCTGAAGACACAGGGAGAAGCAGGCTACGCAACATCCAGAAGTTCGTGGTTTCAGCTTTCTCATTTTAAAAAAGGTATGCATTTTAAATTTATAAAAATCCTTGTTTCCACTTTTTAATTTAATATTTTCAATTGTGGCCAATGATGGGTAATTATAACCATGAATAATAAAACTATCAATAATAGGGGATGGACTGTTAGGCCAATCCAGCCACATTAATGCTTTGTATGAATATGTTAAGCAAGTGTTCTTTGCATGAAAGTGTTCCAAGCCAAAAGAACATAAGCTATTGCTTATAGGTTAAAAATTATCTTAGAAAGTAAAGGGCTCTATTTAAAAAATAGCACAAGAAAAAGAGTAGATGAATTCTAAATAGATAGATGATTGATGATAGATAGATAGATAGATAGATAGATAGATAGATAGATAGATAGATAGCCACAGACTATGATATGGAAGTGGAAAATATTACATGGTTAATGGGATTAGGAATTAGTGATCCAGTTGTGGCCTCCAGGCTGTTTTTGTGCCTAGATTAATTTCCTAAAAATGAGTAATGACTTATGCTAATTTGTACACTGATGTTTGCCACTGCTAATATGGATGCAAATATGAATTATTTTAAATCATGTTATCATAAATCAAGGATGATAGATATTTGAAGTAGAAAGCTCTCTGCATGGAAAATGTACCAATTGTAAATAAACATGATGAAATATGTCATTAGGTTAATCCTGTTGTATTACTGGGATTTACCTCACAAAGCTATGTGCATTTCTCAAGTTACTTTCTATGAGCTGAGAAACCTCTACATAATGGTGTTTAATGGCATAAATTACTATAGGAAAGTAAATCACTGAGTATAAGAAATAGTAGCAGGCTTGTTGCAGTAAGAGAAAATAGAATAATCTTGGAGATCTATAAATATGCAGCTCACCTTAAAGAAGAAATTTGGTGACAACTACTGGAACGTGCCCAAAAATGGTTTTGCTGATAAAAAAAAAAAAAAAGTCCCCATTAGGGACCAAAATATAACATCTGCTACTGTTATAATGCATCAATTATTGAAGTATACAGCATATCCTCACAGGGGATCCACTGCTGTTTTATTTATTGCTGCCCAACTGTGAGGATAAACTTTACTAAATACATGCGATATCCTGTCAGTTCCAGAGAAGCAGTTTTCCTTCGGCAGATGGCTGGTGAGTTGAACACCTGGATCATTTCAAGGCCACAGAATTACAGTCAGAGTGGATATGCGATCGCAGAAGCAAGTCCACACAGACTGAAGGCATCTTCTCCAGGACAATCAGGCTTCAAAGCTCTCCTTCCTAGCTAGTGATGCTGAAAACCAATGCTATCTCATTTCTAACATGGCAGTTTATGTCTATAGATCATCTCATCAAAGATTTCTCACTATTTTAAAAACCTTGACCTAAAACGGAACATTAGGATATCTGTGGCCATTCATCTTTCTTTTTTGCCCGTGTTTCTTCTGCCTGTGATAATGTGTATATATATTCATATGCGTATGGGCCCTTCTGTGTGCCTTCGAGTGGAGGGTGAATTTGGAGTGTCTTCCTCTACTGCATTGCGCTGCCTTATCTACTGAGGCAAGTCCTCTCACTGGGATCCAGAACTCACTAATTCGGCTAGTCTAGCTTGCCTCCATGTCCAGAGACTCCATAATCACTTGATGTTTACATGGGTGTTGGTTATCTGAATGTCTCTCTTCGTGCCTGAAGGGTACGGACTTTACCCACAGCCCCATGTCTTAGCCCCAGCATTGGTTTTTTCAATACAGCATTAATTGCTACTTTCAAAAAGACTCATTCTCCACGGAATACCCTGTAGTGGTCAGTCTTGATTCTTGACGTGAGTGAAACGTGAAGTAACCCAATGCCTTGGGTATGTCTGTGAGTGTACTTACGTATAGAATTAACTGAATGTAAGCTATACCAACCCATCTGCTGGGGTCTATAAAATAAACTGGGGGAAAGAAGAGAGCCAGATAGCCCAGGCATTTGCTCTCTCTGTCTCTGCTTCCTCTTCCACCATGACACATGCCACTCTCTGCTTTTCCACTCCCTCCCTGATTTAATGCCCACGAACTCCTAAAGGCATAGGCTAAAATAAATCTTTCCTCCATTAATATGTTTTAAGCAAGCATTTTGTCACAGCACATAAAAACTGAAACACTTCAGATTTATTATTTCTTCACAGTACACTATTCAGTTAGAAATATGTGTTTGTAAGCGCATTGTCTTCTGCCTCATTTACAAACTAAATTCTATGCATTTCCTAGGGTTCTTAGAGTGTACTCCCGGGGGTAGGTAAAGTTTTATGATAAGCTTATAATCATATCTTTTGCCGTGGCACACCACATAATAACACCATTGTACTAAATCCGAGCACTTATGGGGACTTTTTGTTGTATAATTTAGGCTCTGTCTTAGGAAGCTTACAAGCAACAAATTATTTCATCCACAAACAATTGATTAGATCAGAGATAGTATTAGTGAAGTTCTATAGGTGACTAGGTGAAGAGCCATAGGACTTTAACATAGTACTTGCACAGAGCCTGTATCATTAGGTGTTGGTGCCAGAGCTTGAACTGAGGGCATCTTTAAGTCATCCACCTGGTACCACACTTCTATACTCTTGTTCTGTAATAATCTGTGATCTAAAGAAGAGTGAAAATCTTGATTTGTTGTAAGTATTCCCATTTTAAGTTTGTAGCAATATTTATGCTGAATAACCATCACATTTTTCTGTCAGGCTGATGATCTTAAATAAGAGGTATGCATGTGTTACATGCCCACTGTCTGCATAACAGTTTGTGAAAATTGTGCAAACTACACACAAAATCATATAGCACTTACTATTCATTGACATGCAGGTCTCTATCAGTTACCCCCACAGGCCTGTGGTTTAAATTGTGAAAGTGTATTAAGCCTGGATAACAACATGTACTCTGCTCCTAATGATATATGTAAGTTTTCTGACCCAGAGTTTCAACTTGAATTAGACAGCCCCTATTGGCTCAGCAGGAGTCTTCTGCTTTGGCTCCAATGTGTGGCAGTAATGTTTCATGACTGAAAATTATGCCATAATGAAAAACAAGTCACAATTAATAAAAATCAAAATGAATACCTGCTAGATTCATTTAATGATTTAACAAATTAGGAGAGAGTTTTATGAAAAGACCTACACAAGCAAAGGACTCAATTTCCAATTAGATTCAACATTCATGATTCCTCCAACTCCTGAGGGTAAGGGGAAACTAACCAACTCTTTTCTTCTTTACATCCTCCTCTACTCATGAAGTGGCATTCACTGTCAATACAAACTCATGGGGAATGTATCTGCTAACGATGGGTTACACAGGCTGGAAATTTTTTTGTGGGGCAGCTAATGAACCATGATGATTAATCCACTTGTAGAATTAAATATTTATGACGGTATATGCTTGTCAAATTTTGGTGTCTGATTTATGGTTATGGATTTATATGGAAAAAGTATACTTAGGTAACAATCATACTCATTAAATGGATAGCTGAAACATTATAATAGTAATATTGGTTGAACTACCTTGAGCACTCACACTTACCTGTAACATTCTAAATTCCTAACAGCACTCAACTTCTTCAGTTCAAACAATGACACTATGACATTAATACTTCACAAATGCCCTAGGTCAGCCATTGCTAGACATGATATGTGAACTTAATGGTGACTGGCTCGAGCCAAATATTGGACTGTAAGTCTAGTGTTTCTAAACCACCATATTTATAGACAATTATTTTATTTCAAATTTACTCTATTATGCATAATGTAATGAGCATAGACCTAGAGGTAGTGTTGGAAATTCATAGAATGCATTGGATATCAATATTATTGTTCTAACAGGTCAAGTTGCAATTGATCTAGGTTTTGTTTTTTTGTTGTTGTTGTTTTTTTTGTTTGTTTGTTTGTTTTTTGTTTTTTGTTTTTTGGTTTTTCGAGACAGGGTTTCTCTGTGAAGACTTGGCTGTGATCTAGTATTTTAATGCTCAGATTTCACTATTGATATACTGCATTGATCACATTTGGGAGGATGTTTAGGTACCCTAGTATGTAACTTGATATTTAACTTCTAAATAGCATTTAAGGGTGGTTATTCATTTTCCTAGAAGAGCAATGGTTTAAATACATTAAATTGTATGACACAAACAGAGGTAGAACTTTATTCTTCAAAGAAACTCTATCTGAAGCTTTGAAAAGAATTTAATCACAAACTTATATATACCTTTGTACTTTCCATTCAAATACATTGAGGAAGAGATTTTAAAAAATAATTTTGATAAAATTTTAATTTATAGAAGTAGACTATACAAGATGTCTAAAGTACATCAGACTAAAAGGAAAGGGTATTATTTAAGGACAAAGAAATTAAAATTTCTTTCAACAGGCAACTTCTCAAAGTCAAGTGACCATGAAATTCATTTACACATAATTTTCCAATTACTGGTTAGGAACAATCAGAAAATAAGCCACCTTTCTATTTTCACAAAGATATTTTTTATAGATTAACCATGTTTTAAAAAGGTCTATTCATATTTATATTCCGAATTTATGAGTTTGGAACCTGACACTTTTAAAGTCTGCCTTATTATTGCCTTCAGTTCTCACTGTTCCTGACTAGTCTGTTTTCAGAATCATTAAATCATATTTATAGACTGACCAAACAAATCACTAGCAATTTTGATAACCATGTTTCCTCCTGCCTTAGGTCATTAGTGGACTGAACATTTTGAAGTGGAATAAAACATTTTATGCGTCATAGGGAAAGAAATAGAGCAGATCAGGGGGCTAAGGTTCTTAATGTTCCCTGCTGCCGCCTGGGCATCCATTTCCTTTCTTATATTCTACTTAAGTATTGATATAGTCCAAAATGTATGGGCTTATTCTCCTAACCCAATGTGAGGTGCATCAGTTTCTAACATCCATGAAAGAGTTGGGCTCAGTGACTCTTTCAGTTACCATTAATTATCCTATTGCCATTTTTTTGGCTCCAAAGATTCAGAGCTGCACCACATATTTAAGTACTAAATTCATATAACTGGGTGAATTTGTTGAAATTTTCAAGCTCTTTAAGTAGAAATTTTTGAATCGCATAGACAGGGATAATGCTTATTTATCTTTCCAAATGTCATTCACCCAGCCACTTCCCTGTCACTGTCAGGTAGGAGTACTTGCCTAGTATAGCTTAGGATCCCTCAGAAACATGCACGGATGCCTTGCATGGCAGGGTAGAAGAAGGGCTAGCATATTCATGTTTTGTCAAGATTGTAGTCTGGCTCTTCCAGTTTAAGAGAGGTTTTGATAGATTAGTAAATGTATTGCACTTTTTAAAAATCATTGGTACTCAGAATCCAAGGCATTTCAAAAATACCTTCAAATTAATTCTATATTAGTTCAGTAGTAGATCCAAGAATCTGTATAGTTAACTTCAACAAATAGAGGTCAAGGCAATTTCATAAGAAGTCACCTCCCAGATGCCCTTGTCATCTAATCTCACCAAAACAAAATGACAAGATTGACAAGGATGTGCATGTTACAGCTTGGCTCATGGTTCTGTCTGTATACACACACACACACACACACACACACACACACACACACACACTTTACACATGAAAACACACATATATACAACCCCTGTCACATCATTGTCATCTTTCAAATCACTTGAAAACCACAATTTAATTGAAGTTATCAATTTTCTAAATAGATAAAATGTTTTACTATGAAAATATAAATATATCTCACCAACACTCTTAAAAATATTCTAATCATAGAGCAATGGTCAGCTCAAAATAACTCAATTATCATGGCCAACAGGGTTGACTACGTCATGAGAAAACTTGGAATGGGGCACAGAATAGTCACTGGGAGAATGACACTAGCCTGGGAACTAGGTACCATGGGACATGAAGTAAAATCACTCAATAAAATTGATAAAATTTGGGAGGAATTTTGCTGAGTCTACATAAAATAAACAAAACAATAAAACATTTTATTAAGTAATGATCAGGTATGGCAGTCTGGGAGAAGAAGAACATTTAATTTACAAAGTATATATTTAGGAAAAATATTGCTTTTTATGACTATAAGTACATATTTAAATATTTTATAGATTTGTTGTGTGTTGTAAAATGCAAATGAATACATTGCACTTTCTAGGAAGGCATCTAACAAATGTTTAAATAGTAAACTTCATTATCCTAAAACTCAAAGTAATTTTGTTTGATCGAAAAATCTATTTTGATGTTAAATTCAAATGTTTGATTACAAGTAACACAATCCGTTTAATAGCCTGTTTCCCAACAAAACCCAAGGCATTCTGAAATAAAATAGGTTAGAATCTTTTATGTAAACTTAAAAGTTACAATTAGATAATATGCGGGACATTAAGCTGGAATGTGCCTCCAGAAGTCAGTTAGTCCAACCTTGCTTCCAGCAAGCTACAAAGACTTTATCTAAAGCATATGTCTAACTGCCCCTGTGCTATCTTTGCCAAGCTACCCTAGTTCCTGGCGTTCTGAATTAATGAAGTGTCCTCCTACAAACTGGTTTAACTGTCCCAGCTGATTTAGCTAGAGAGCCAGATAACTGGCTCAGTCAACAAGACATCTCATATTTGAGCCATTCAAATGGAATATGTCTTCATTGTATTTCGCTTATTTTTGGACCCGCTTTACTAGTAAATACAACTGAAGACTCAATAGAATATTTTTATGAAGAGAAAAACACTATATTAGACTCTTAATCTAAGTAAATTGTTTCTTATTTGACCGTAATGAAAATTTACTCAATATTCCCACCCTAGAGCAAGAGAATGTCTAGCATCTTTGAATTTCTAACTTTCCATGCTTCCTACACACTTGCTAATTCTTTAGGCACACTAAATTGATGGTCAAAAATAAAACAGGGAACATTTTCAAACAAATACTCATATTATTTTCCAAGTAAGGTTTGCTCTACTATTTTTAAAAATCACTACTCTCAGAAGTTATTACTAATGAAACCTATCACAAAATATTTTATTATTAACACAATTGACAGCAAGAGAAAATGTGTTCCTCCAGGAAAAGATAAAGAATTATGTTAGTATTTCTTTGCAATCTGAGTTGTCAATTTGAACTCCAAAATACAGAGCCGCTGGGGGTAGCAAATGTTCAAACATATCAAGATAAAATTGAAAGTCAGAGTATGTCTTAAATCTTTGAAAATAAAAAACAACTTTCTAAAATACTCGGTCTGTTGCCTTTTATTTATAATTAATGTTATACCGCACCATAGGAAAAGACATTTAAGTGTCTTCAGCTTGAGATGAATTTGTAAGATTTCCTTCATCACTGATAGTGGCCAGTGTTATAAAATGCACCATGTAACAATGCAAGCAGATTTAAATTATTCTCAGAGGCACTGAGTGATCTTCAAGGTGAAATATTAGAAGTGACATTATGAAGTATAAATAATGTGACTGAGGGCGCCGAATGTTCTGATAGGCAGCAATATGTTCCCACTCATTAAAGTCTAATTTTAGTGCATTGACAGTTAACAACCTTGAGAAATGAGACATCGAGTTTCAAACTTATAATAATCTTTGGCGATATATCTTTTGTAGTATCTCACAGACACCACCAAGACAAAGTTCAATCTCAATTCACCACCTTCCTGAACAAACCTAGAATTCTCCATCTTGCTGAAAAGAGTTGCAGTCACCCCAGTGACTCAACTCAGATAAGTCACAGTACAAAAATATAGCCATCCCTGCCACAGCCAGACTCCTGAAAACACAGTTAATTTTCCTTGACTGTCTCAGCCTTCTTCTCTATTCTTTCCCTTCTTTTTTTTTTAACCATTTTTTTTATTAATTTGTTCATATTACATCTTGATTGTTAGCCCTTCCCCTGTTTCCTCCCATTCTTCCCTCCCTCCCACTTCCCCCCTTCTCCCCTCCCCTATGTCTGTGATTGAGGGAGACCTCCTCCCCCTATATATGCTCTTAGAATATCAAGTCTCTTCTTGGTAACTTGCTATCCTTCCTCTGAGTGCCGCCAGGCCTCCCCATCCAGGGGACGTGGTCAGAAAAGGGGCACCAGAGTTCGTGTGAGAGTCAGATCTCACTCTCCACTCAACGGTGGAGAATATCATGTTCGTCGGCTAGGACTTGGTAGGGGTTCAAAGTTTACTGCCTATTTCTCCTTGGCTGGTGCCTTAGTTTGAGGAGGACCCCAGGACCCAGATTCTTTCCCTTCTTCTCCATTCCCCTTGCATTACCTCACCCACTGCCCCTCTTTCCTTCACACAGTCCTTCTCATTCTCTGTATTTATTACAATTCTAAAGCCTATTGCAAAGGACCAGCGTCCCTTGTCCAGGCTGTAATAGTCAAAATGAATGCACTGCATCACCTTGTACTTTGCCTTCTCTTCCTGCGACGTTCTCACCAATTCAGTCAAACTACTTCTGAATAGAAAAGCTGAATGATTTGAAAGCTTTCCATTGCTTAAGTGAACCTGATTTTTTTTTTTTTTTTTTTTTTTTTGCATAGCTTTGCCTCTGCCTGTGTCTGTTTTTCTGTTTCAACTCTTCTAGGTTGGTCGATGTAACTTGTTACATCATCTGGCTGTTCCTTCTAACAAAAATAAGTACTCTCATCTCCTCTCCTCAACTCTCTTTTGTATTTTCAGTTTAAGCACAAATAGTTTGCAGAATTGCCTCAGTGCTCCTCAGGTTAGGTGGCAACTGCCTGATACAGTTTTCTCTTCGTTCATTTTACTTCCAATGTGTGTGCGCTCTGTCTTCTCTGTCAGAATACAAGCTGCTGAATTTCACTGCTTTCTACTAGATCTGACATACACATTTGTTTTCAAGACAGACTTTCTCTGTATAGCCTTGGCTGTCCTGGACTTGCTTTGTCGACCAGGCTGCCCTCGAATTCACAGAGATCTGCCTTCCTCTGCATCTTTGAGTGCAGGGATTGCAGGCATGAATCCATCGTGTCCAGCTGATATATACATATTTAGAAAATACAGTTTCAACACTGTGTTGTTTCTAGCCACTTATAACTATTATATCTTAGAAAGTCATTGGAATGTTTCAATATAAGTTATTTACTGCTGAGCCATCATTATTAACAAGGATAACTCTAATTGCTATGAGCACACTGGATAGTTTCTTCATTTTAAGAATCTGAGACCAATAGCACTCAAGTATATCCAAGTCACACTTGAGTCAAAAGATCTCTGCATAGCGGTCAGGACATTAGAGTAAATGTTCCTGCAATCCTAGTCAAGGAGAGCTAGCTAAAATTTAGGTACCTTGACTTTAAAGGAAAAAAAAAACTTATCCAACATCAGATATTAATAATGAAAAACTTTTATACTAAATTAAGAAACAATTAACAGTTTTCATAAAATATGATATGCTTAACTTCAGAGCTGGCTGTCATTTCAGAAATTCAGAGATCAAATCTGATTTTTATTCATTCTGAAACTATTTTCAGAAACGCACTGTTAAAATGTGTTCATATTCAATAACATGCAACATCCTAATACATTCTAATTAGAATTTTTGAACCTGTCACTTTACTGCTTGAAGGGACTTTTCAAAATTCCACACAGGTTCCTGTGAAACTATCTACCAAGTGTTCTGCTAAGTCTGTCACTTTCCTAGTACACATGGCTCCATGGAATAAAGGAAGGTCTAAGCAACTGGTTCCTTGGCTGCTCATTTAGAAGACTTTTGTACCACAGAAGAATGAGTCTTACCCTTATTTTCTGATTCTTTATGCTGTCCAAAAATATGCATTTCTAATTTTTGGATGCTGAAGCTGTTGGGTTTCCAGTGACTGGTATAGGAAACATCCTATTCATGAAACTCTAAGAGTTATAACTTGACTTAAAAATAGCTACCAAGAAACAAAATTTTACAATATTTTGGGAGGGATATTTTTCTTTCATTTCCTTTTTTTTTTTTTTTTTTGCATTCAGCTTTTGCACTAAGACAGATTTGGTTCTTTCAATAAAAATAAAACCTCACATGGCTAATCTTTAACATTGATTCGAGTTTTGGGGTAACAGACTGTTGACATTTACATGTATTTTCCTGTTCCTCCCTTAAATTATAGAAATTATAGTCTCATTCATTGACACTAAGCTTATAATGTAGCATAGATTCTCTTTTTGTTGTCTCTGAAAATATATTCTGTATATATATATATATATATATATATATATATATATTCTGTATATATATATATATTCTGTATATATATATATATATTTACAGAAAATATATTCTGTATATATATATATTCATTTTGTTATCATTTCTTAGGATTTCTGAATTGCTAGATTTAAAAAATATTGGGCAAATTATGAGAAACATAAAGAAGAAGACAAATAGAATTATAGAATAATGATTTCTTTGATCTTAAGCCTTTTCATCTTCCATGGTCTCATCATGGACTGGGGCCATGTCTTTGAAGGATCCACAGTGGGATGCTTAGGAGGTCTCTCAGCAACTGTACACTACACCCAGAAGGAGAATGGCTTTGTGGGATTCTTAGCTATGCCCCTAATATCTCTAAATTTACAGCTACACTGTGGGTCAATCAATAGCATAATTTGCTCTCCATAGGGAGGAAGGAGACACCCTCTGATTATTTTCTATTTTGAAGCAACTCAAGTTGGTTTGTAGTCCTTACGCATATTGATCTATGAAGCTAATGATGGGTGGTTCTTTACTCCCTTCAGTAAACTCAGTTACAGAAGAAACCTTAGAAAATTACAATTAATGGCAGGAAAATGTGAATAATATATTTCACTGAGTAGCTTCTTTGCTAACTCATGCTATGTTAAAAAAAAAAACCATGCAAGGCCTGCATTGTTTTCCTGCTGGGTTTGGATAAGCCTTGACTTATGGGGCGGCAATGAAGTTGTCTTCTACTTATATCTCCAGGGTGTGTTAGCTCTCAGCCCATACATTTATCTTCCTGTAGGTTATTTGAATGAGCTGTAGCAGACGAACTAATTGGCTATGCCTCTGCCTTCCCATTGCAGCAGAATGTAAAAGGGAGATTGCCACTCTGTAGTCTCAACTGATGCCATCTGCTTTTCCTTTTGGGAAAATGCATATAAAAGTGGTAGGGGATATGTTAGTGATTGTTTTAGAGGAAGATTATCTATTTTCCTAGGTTTCTCTAGTTTGACTCCTATGGAGTTACACAAGAATATAAATAATAGGACATTAAATAAATGAACAAACAAGCAAACAAATAAATACTCCTATGGGAGAAAGACTCAACTGATAACAGCAACAAAATTCAACCTGTACACGTTTTCCTAAGTTTAATATAATAAGCCAAAAGCAAGTATCTTTATGTGAAAAATGCAAAGGCTCTTGTAACAATACAATTCTAGTTCTTTAACAAATAATCATTATTCACGTGTGAATCTAGATTTTGAGATGTAAATGATACTAAATCTATATAATTCAACTTCATATTTAACATATAATTCAATAATGAGTATCAAGAACAAATACCTTACCTTCACTATTACCTACCATGAAATTGTCCACAAAGGGATTCAAGTACATACATACTATTTCATTTTTAATATTAGGAGATATGTCATTACTATTATGGCTTCCATGGGGCAATAATATTAATAATAGACTTTCAAGACTGGTGAGTGTATAGTTTATCTAACTGCTAGAGATAATTTCTCTTTACAATTTTAGATCCACGCCATTGTTTTGACTACACCACAAATGTAATGCACAACTAGTAAAACAGCACAGCTGGGAATTAACTGCCTAATAAAGGGACTTTAAGGTGCATTAAATTAAGATTTAAGATGTCTCTTACATTTGATGCATAAATGCTAATAAAATATAAATCTGTTGTTAACATTTTATAGTCATAGAAAACAATAAAGAACTAAAAATGTTGATTTATCAGCACATATCTGTAAGATGAACAGTGGAAAACAAGGCCAGAGGAACAAATGTGGTAGCTAAAGTAATATTTAGATAAAGATATAGAGAAACACATCTTTTTCTAAGGTAATAAACATATTTGGAAACCTAATTTGTCCTGGGGTTGATTTTATGAACACAGAGAACAAAAAATTATTCTGTACTCATAAGTTGGCTAGAGAATAAGTTATGCGATTGGGAGGGAGGGAAGAATGGGAGGATACAAGGGATGGGATAACCATTGAGATGTAACAAGAATAAATTAATAAAGGAGGAAAAAAAAGTTATGCGATTCTCCTCCAGGAATGATAGTGTAAGACACACAGTATTATTTTGATAACCTAGCAGTATGCAGTTGGTGCCAAATGTTTGCTAATGATGCACCTGAACCTGCTCATCGGGATCATACCAGCATCTGAATAGTTGTTAAATAAGAATTGAGCCTAACGTACCTAGATGCTCACATGTAAAACACAATAAACTACATCTAACTGTTACGTGTAGATGTGAAGTCAAGATGGAGATTCTTGGAGGCTGGACTCTTTGAAACTTAACATAATAATAAAAAAGTAAAGTTCATTAAGATACTGTGGCTAATCTAAAAACCTTAAAAGAACAGATTATTGGTATAGCTAAAGAAAATTTATGGTCTGTAAAATGACATAATTGTATCTATGAAACTATATGGAATAAGAAATTTAGGGTTTCAATCTTATAAAGAGTAAATTATTTTAATCTTGCTTTCTTTTTGAATCTAGATTTCTTTTTTCATTAAACATAACTGATGCTCTTTATTCTTGAGGATTTCATACATATATAGAAAAAATAATACTATGCCAACTCAGGCCCCCTGTCTCCACTTAATGTAGGATCCACCCTCATGCAATACACCCTCCAAACCATACACAGCCTATTTTGGACAATGGAGAGAGTCAAGTGAGCACTGCCCATGTGTGCGTGGATGTCGGTCCATCCACTAAGCATGTGGTAACTAAATGTGTCCACACCCTCTGTAGCCCAGCTGGCCTTAAACTCTCAATGGGCATGCCTTACTTTCCTGTAATTGAATTAAATGTTGTCTAACATACCTACCAAGTTTCTAAAATCATAAGATTCAAAAGACTCCTTCGTTTTCCACAGATGTTATCTTCATTTGAGACATACAGAAATTAGAATGTTTTAAATAATAATATTGAAAGCAGAGAGATGACATACACTACTTTGAGAAGGTAAAAAAACTTTCAGTACAATAAATTGTAAAATCTATACTCAAATTTAAATTTTATATGCTAGTATAATTTTGAAATAAACGTAAGATTATAGTATTAATGATTTTTCTTTTATAGGCATCAGTACAATCTTAATTTTATGTAAAGAATTAATTTAGCAATAAAATTTCTCTAAGAAAAATTAACTTGCTAACATTGGAAAAGTATCAGAACAGAGTAGTTCTCACTTCTGCCTTGCACTGTACAGGGAAAGGTTCTCAGTATGTTCTACTCTTTGCATGGCAAATTAAGAAAACTATCCAGACTTAGAGAAAGAAATGTAAAACATTTATTTCTTAATGGCCTATTCACCACATAAAATATCAGAGTCAAAAGACTATTTTTTTCTCATAAAATTTTAATCAAGACCTTTTAAATTAATCAAACAAAATTCAATCTACGGAAAACATAATTGTAGTTCTCATAAATTATGCAAAAAAGTGTGCACTTCTTAACGGTAAAAACAAACAGAAGGGGTTATAATAGTGTAATTTTGGTATGATTCAAAGCTAATACATGAGTTCATTAGTTTTTGCTAAATATATTGGTTGTAGCCAAGTAGGCAGATCTTAACAATGTCCAAACCTCACCTGTTTTCAAGAACTCAATTAAAAAGCATTAAAATCATATGTTAGACCTCAGCATAAAAACAGACACACTAAATCTGTTAGAAGAAAAAGTAAGGAAGAGCTTGGGACTCATTGGCACAGGAGACAACTTCCTGAACAAGACTCCAACAGCTCAGGCCTTAAGATCAACATTTAGTAAATGGGACCTCATGAGACTGAGAAGCTTCTGTAAGGCAGAAGACACTGTCAACAGAACAAAGCAACACCCTACAGTCTAGGAAAAGATCTTCACCAACCCTACATCTGACAAAGGTCTATTATTCAAAATATATAAAGAGCTCAAGAAATTAAATACCACCAAACCAAATAACCCAATTAAGAAATGGGGCTCAGAATTAAGCAGGGGATTCTCAACAGTGGAATAACAAATGGATGAGAAACACTTAATGAAATTATCAATGTCCTTAGTCATCAGAGAAATGCAAATCACAACAACTCAGAGATTGCATCTTGCACCCATCAGAATGGCTAAGATCAAAACTCAAGTGACAGCACATACTGGCAAGAATGTGGAGAAAGAGGGACACTCCTTCATTGCTCGTGGGAATGCAAACTTGTACATCCACTTTGGAAATCAATCTGGTGCTTTTTCCAAAAACTGGGATTAGGGCTACCTCAAGATCCAGCAGTTTCACTCCTTGGAATATACCCAAAAGATTCTCCACCACACTACAAGAATATATGCTCAAGCCTGTTCATAGCAGCATTATTCATAATAGTCAGAACCTGGAAACAACCTAAAGGCCCCTCAGTCGAAGAATGGATAAAGAAACTGTGGTACATTTACACTATGGAATATTATTCAGCTATTAAAAACAAGGAAATCCTGCCGGGCGTGGTAGCTCATGCCTTTAATCCCAGCACTCGGGAGGCAGAGGTGGGCGGATCGCTGTGAGTTCGAGGCCAGCCTGGTCTACAAAGTGAGTCCAGGACGGCCAAGGCTAACACAGAGAGACCCTGTCTCAAAAAAACAAAAACAAAAACAAACAAACAAACAAACAAACAAAACACAACAACAAGGAAATCCTGAAATTTGTAGACAAATGGATGGAATTAGAAATGACCATACTGAGTGAGTTAACCCAGACTCAGAAAGACTCACATGGTATATACTCCCTTATGATTAAACACTAGCCCAAAAAGGATGTCTCATGAAAGTCTCCACTTACCAGGGAGTTGGGATAGATGCAGGGACCTCCTACTTGGACTCTAGGAGAGAGAAATATGGGAGACTAGGGAAATAGAAGGAACCAGAGGGGCCTAGAAACCTATAAGAAGAACATCATGACACGCAGATCTGGACTTAGGGAAGTTTGCTCAAACTACTGCACCAACCAAGGACAATACATGCAGTAAATATCGGACCCCTACTCAGATCTAGCCAATGGACAAGACAGTTGCATGGAAAGCAGGGACTAACTCTGGCATGAACTCTGGTGCCCCATGTTTGACCACTTCTCTGTGGTGGGGTGACGTGGTGGCACTCAGAGAAAGAATAGGAAGGCTACCAAGATGAGACTTGATAGGCTGTGGTGATATGGTGAGGGAGGAGGTCCCTTCTGTCACAGACCTATGGGAGGGGAATAGGGCGAAAAGGGCAGGGATGGAGGTACGGGAGGAGACAAGTAAAGGGATAATATTTGAGATGTAATCTGAATAAAATAATAACAAAATAAGTAACTAAAAGAGCATTACAGCAAGCAGAGCTATGATTGCAAGCATGGTTGCTGATCACCAGCTAAACTGCGCTCTCACAAAGAGGTGCCCTCAGATGCCACCATGGAAGTGTAAAGGGATATGGGCAGCCTCTGTCAGCTATGCCTTGGGGAAACACCTCCACACTAACATAATCTGAGACAGGTCAATGTACCGCAAGGTTGATTTAAGCAAGAACTTTTTTGATGCAGTTCCGCAGTTGTGGGAGGTTAACACATGGCCAGAAATTCCACTATAAGACTTATGGAATAACCATTTGAATCATTGACCTCAGCATTACCACGCCACTTTAAGTTACTCTTTTGTTGACGGTGAGTGAATAGTGTGGTTTCAACTTCAAGCATTTGCAAGTACCCAAGTTAATAACCACAGTAGAAAACTGAGTGTGAAATATTTTCCGGCATATAAGATGACATTTTAACCCCCCCAAAAAAAATCCGTGCCAAAGTTGGGGGCCATATTATATGCTGGATACTTAACTGCAACTTGCTTCCCCTTGCTTCATATGTTCTGCACATAGGGTGGGGTGGGGGTACCTTGGGGAGTGCCGCAGCTGATTTCCTGCTCTGTGATGGGAATATGAAACAGAGAGGAGCAAGTTGCCCACATCTTCCTGTACCTCAAGGAGGAGAAGTGCGCATGGTTTGGCTCTATGCCAGAACCCGCCTGTTGGACTCTGAGGGCTGCTTCTGGGAGCTCACCTAAAAAGGGCAGTGTAGCCTGGCACTGGCTGGCTGTTGCCATTTAATAAAGTGCCTGGCTGTCTGGGTCCTGCCTGCAAATAGACACACATGCCTGAGTCTACTGCACAAGGTTTGCATTGGAAGAGAGGTAGTCTCATACGCCGAGTATATTCCAAACTCTATATTTTAACTGAAAATTTGGGGGTTGTCTTATACACCCAGTCATTGTATATGCCAGAAAATATGATGTGCGTTTTAGTAAAGGCTTTCTATATGCAGGTCCACCATCTCATCCAAAATTCCAGGTTAGGAATGCAGGAGGCTTGGGTCTGTGTCCCACCGGGGTTTCGTAGAAGCACCAAGTGTTTACCCACTTTAATGATGATATAGCCAAACCAATTAAAATGCATACCATGTGAGAATAAAGTTCTAAGTCCTCAGAGTCAAGGCAGGTAAGGAATTCTGCAGCTAATCTATTTTTTAAACCTCCTATCGTCTTTTCTGTGCAATGTAAAATAGTAGCCAGGCAATTGCAAACACGTTTTAAAGTAGTTAAGTTCACTTTAGAATGAGAATCTTTTCTATCACGTGTTACATTTTGCTTTTCTAGTCATCTGTTGATGTTCACTTAAACCTTCTGGCTACAGCGAGTACTAGTTATTGGGGGCACAAATATATGTTTGACTTATTACTTTTAATTCTTCTGTGTATATGCCCAGAGAAGAGCTGTTATATAACATTGTATTGGTATCTAGTTTCACCTTTTACATTTTAAAGACATTAACATGAAACACTATAAGTCACTGATTATTCATTTTTGTTTTTATACAAATAATATAAACTGCTTAATAAGAAATGACATGTGCTAAAATTCACACTTATGAATACATCACTGAGTTATTGTTATGTTTAAATAAAGTAAAACTTTGAAGCACTGAATATATATTTAATGCAGCATACGTATATAATTACATATATATATATATATATAATTTACTAAGAATAAGTTAAGTAAATTAGCAAGACCAACTGTCTAGTAACAGTATGATACTCATTGAACAATAAAGTTAGGAAAAAATAACTGGTTTTCAAATCAAGTAAAGTCCATGGGATCCATGGGGCAGAGGAGACAACTCTATGGCTAAGAGTGGTGTGATGTACTAGAGGACTAGAGTTTACATATTTAGTGCCCACATAAAAAGCTGAGTGTGTGCATGCACCTTGCCTCAATGGGAGTTTGGGCCCGGAAGGCCACTGAAGTTTACTGCCTCCCAGCCTCATTCCAGGTTCAATGAGAGACCCTGTTGCAGGGGAATAAACCAGAGAGTGATACAGCGGAAAACCAAATTCGTCTTATGACCACAGTGTGCACATGAAACTACACATCGACCATCAACACACATATGCACATAGCAAATACACATGTACACAAACGTACACACAGGCACATACATAGATACATACACATATACAGAGACAGACAGACAGACAGACAGATAGATACACAGACACACACACACATAAGAGAGAAGCAACTATGATTCAAAAACAATTAAGAGTTAATTCATATTCCCTTCATAATGGCTAATTCTAGAGCTTTTTTCTTTACAGAAACTTTTAAGAAATATTTTTTGGAAGATAACTGGGTGGGGACTCTGCCTAATTAGCATCAAACAGCTAGCAAATTAGCACGCCACATACCTATAATTATAGAGTATTAAATAGAGTATGTACCGGAGTGATTTTATAAACCTGGCCTGAGAAATCAACTAGTCAGTTGGGGAGGGCTTGCTTCTGAGTTTAAACACAGCACTTCCTAAATATCTTTCTGAAAAGAATTAGCAAGAATGTAAACACTATTGTGTCTAAATTGAAAGGAGCCAAAAATACAACAAACAAATTCAGAACACATTCATATTACGTTCTATAGTCTCAAAAACTTGTCAATTTAGTGACTTTCCTTAAAACAAGTTATAAAAGTATTTCTTAATTCTACAATTTATCTTGCTTAATTACTTTGTATTTGTTACCTTCATCTGTCTTATGAACAGATAAATAATAGCATGCAACTATAACTATGTTAAATTACTTTAAAAGGCATTTTTAGAAGTCAATGGAGGATTCTTTATACTCCATGAAAACTGCACTACACACATTAAAATGCTCTAGTAGAACTTGGGACTTGTATATTAGCCCATATTTAACAAAATATCCTGTAATTAAGCCTGCTAAGTAGAGCCCAAACCACTCAGTATTATATCCTGGACAGTTAAAAGGTACATCCAGGTTAAATTTAACTTTTCAGTCTTGATGCAATCAACAAGTTCTTTTTTAGAGACGATTGAAAACTATGATGCTCATTGGTTAAATGCAATTTTTAATATCGGTAGTCTTATAATGATACAGCTTCATTTGAAAGATAACAACGTGAACATATTTCCCCCACTAACAAAAAAAAAAAAAAAAAAAAGAGGGGGGAGGGGAATGGGTTGACGAAAGAAAAAAAAAAAAGCTAACATTTTTTTAAAAAATCAAAATCCCTGATGTGTAAACACATTTTTTTGTGATTCCTTTAAAGATCATTATGGCTCATTTCTACTCCGCACTCTGCGTGCCACTATTTCAGAACCGTTCATGACTGTTCTTAATTGGGGTCCCCTGACAGTTTTGTTCTTCTGTCCAGAGGGCCCTGGCTTGATGATATGCACTAAAATATCGATCTTCTGAGCATGGCATCTCTCTTTCATGGAGCTGTTACGAATATTGTCAGTTCAGCTGTACAACTCACAGTTATTCTCTTTGTCCGGGTGCCATTTGTCATGAGTGCGCATGCGTGGGTCCATAGGCGCGACAATAGAGATTCAGACGGAGCAAAGTCAGTGGAGGGAACCTGGCTCCCTCACCCTCTTTTCTAAAGAATAATAGCAACAAATGTCTCTTGACTGAAGCTAACTTGATTGCAAAGTTATGATCACAATATGAAATGCATTTAGAAATGTGATTAAACTCAATCCACTTCACTCTTCCCCATTCATTCCAATAGAATCTTATTAAAAATGAGAGCATTTTATTACTTCTGTTAATGTCACTGGTTTGAAAACAAATACTGTTGATATAGTGCAGATCAGGATAACTCTGCAGCAGCATCTGTACTTCACCTTCACCCTCTGAGGAAAGGAAACTACAACCCAAGAAGGTCAGTTATCTGTTGAAAATTTTCTTCAAATAAAAATGAACCATATTTTTTAACTAAGATGAGTGATGAAGTGAATAAATAATCAGTAAAACTTCTGTTTTATGTAAATTCAACATCTTAGGATACATATATTATATAATCATTAAATATATCTGTGTGTATATGACAAACTGTATAATGCTATATATATATATATATATATATATATATATATATATATGTGCATCATCTAATTTTACCTAAACAATAATAATTTTATTAGGCACACACATAAACAATATATGTACAATTTATATACATATAAATAGGATGTGTATTATATGTAATGTGTAAGATGCAGAAAATACAGATAAGAAAAATAACCAGGCATTCTCCAAGCAAACTGAAAATTAAGATAAGAGAAGCAATATATATCATGGTATAGTAACATGGTTTTGTTTTGTTTTGTTTTGTTTTTGTTTTGTTTTTTTGAGACAGGGTTTCTCTGTGTAGCCTTGGCTGTCCTGGACTCGCTTTGTAGACCAGGCTGGCCTCGAACTCACAGCGATCCGCCTGCCTCTGCCTCCCGAGTGCTGGGATTAAAGGCGTGCACCACCACACCCGGCATAGTAACATGTTCTAAGGAGTTAATTATATAAGAAAGATATGGAAAAAATTCCAAAACGGAAGCACAATAAAACAGAAAAGGTAAACAGAAAGGAATATATTTGCCTTGGAGACAAAGAAGAAACATTTACAACAGTTATGAAAAATTAAGATTGCTAGTGCACACTTATAGTTTGAGTACCTGGGAAGTTGAGGTAACTACAGCCTGCCCTGTGTTGTCAAAACCTGTCCTCAGAGACAAAGGGTCTCCAGAGAGACAGGGGGACAAACAGAGAGGTGGAGAGAAAGTGAGGGAGGTGGGAGCTGATGGGCAGATGAGGCTGAACGGGACATTTCAAGGTACAGTGGTGATCCATTTTTTGCTTTTAGTATGCTGGGTATAGGAAGGTATAAAAAAAAAAAAAAGCTTGGAAAAGAAAACTAGCGTGATAATGTCCCTGGGAGGCCCACTCTTTTCTGAGGGAAGGGAGAAGTGGGGAGAAGTGGGTGTTTCTGGGGGAAAGGGGGTGTTAAAAGAAGAGACTGACCAAGAGGGGAGGGAGGGGAAACTGCACTCAGGGTGTATATATGAAAGAAGAATTTTTAAAAGCCTTCAAATAAAAAGAAAATTAAAGTGACCAGACAACTCTAAAATGATTCATTTTTCTATTTTAGATAATAAAATAACTTGGACGTTTTGACACCAGAAACTGTATCAGTACCTACAAAAACAACAGCCTGATAATCAATAACACTGGGAAAAAAAAATCTGAGCCCACAGGAACATTATTAGTTCAATTATTCTCTGTCCATTTTATATTTTTTGGATGAAGTTAAAGGCACCACTACTATACTTTCAGGTACTCTTGGGGAACAGAACTATGTTTTTTTTTAAAACTCCATCTTGCCTGCTTCCAGGATGACCAAGGGAGTTTGGAAAAAGAAGGCACCCTTTAAACTCCATGACAGCGTCAATGTATTCACAGGACAATAGTTATTATTGCAATTTGGAGTCACCGAAGATGGCACTTCAATATTATCCTGATAATGATAACATTAATAAAGATCATCAAAAATGATAAATATCATGAGGAAAAGAGCCAGGAAGTTTATTATTATATATTACGATTGCTTACCACAATTGGGATGATTTTAAATACATTTTATATATTACTTCATTTTAGCAAAAATAGCATCTAATCATTGAAGAATTCTGTGTTGTAGCTACCAGGGATTTTTATTTGTCTAAAACTTTACTTTTCAAAGTTCTACCTGAGAATTGGTCTCTTGCGCTAGTAAGATGGCCTGGTGGAGGAAGACCCTTCCACAAAGCCTGGCAACCTAAGTGCAGCTGCCAGAGTACGCAAAGAAGAAGGACAAATAGCTCAAGAGGTTCTCCGACCACCACACCTGAACTAAAATATCCACATCTCTGCCGGATATATAAATGTATTTTTAGTTTTTAAAAGTCATATTTTTAACACAGAGAAATTATTTTCTTTAAAAATAATGTATAAAACAATACTTTTAATTTTGAAGAAAATATGATTGTTCCCATTGTCTTTTTGTGTAGAAAAACAGTTGTGAGCTTTGACTCGCTTATATAGCACTTCATGACTTATTTAAGACAGCATTAATACTTTGGGTTTTCCTCAGATAGTAAAAATTCATTAGTTTATACACAAAGCTGACATTACTATTAAAATAATCAAGGATCTAAATCTTTATGTTTTGCTCAGAATTAAGTTTTTTTTTTTTTTGGAAAAAGTCAATATAAATCGTTTTTTTTTTTTTTTCAGTTTTAGGTTTAAAAGCCAGTTTTAAAAATATGAAAATAGGGCTGGAGAGAAGAACACCAAATGCTCTTGCGGAGGACACAGGTTCTGATCCCGGAACCCTCACAGCAGCTGACAACCATCAGTGCCTCTACGTGCGGGGATCTGACACCTGACTTCTGCCAGCCCTAGGGATGCACATGATGTATACATATACTCGAAGGCAAAAGTGCTCATATACATAAAATAATAAAGTTAAAATTAAAAATATGGATATGGGTTAAATCATGTTGTAGTTTTAGAACTGTACCATTTAAATTTCAGTGTGAATTAGCCAATTCAAACTCTCAATTCCAAACCAAAATCCTCAAATACTGACATTAAAAATTTTAACTGAAAATTGACATGTTTTCCAAACTACATCTACATTCAACAATAGTATTTTCGCATATCAATCAAATACACACACTCTCTTCTCAGTGAATGACAGTGTTGTAGAAAGAATAATTAACATGGGTAATAAGGATCAAATAGAAGCGTTTTACTTAATATATTTTGAGACTTATTTAGCTTTTTTAAAAAATCAGATGGCAGACTATAAGGCCTTCTGAGTCATCATAAACCTGATGAAGAAAATATAATCTTGTTTTCTCAAGTATCTTTTGCTACGTGAGAAAATTTCTTCTTAGTTGTTCCTATACATAAATTATTTTATTCAAAAATATTATATGCCATATTTCTGATATCATACGCTTTGCTGGTTATAGCACTGACCTAACACAGAGTGCATATTGACCCACTCTCGCATAGACGTGACCTTACTGATCTGTTTCATGGCGAAAAAGTTGTGTCACAGCTTTCCTGCATCCCACACCGGCCCCAGCAGCAGATACAGGCTTTGACAAAAGCTGGGGTTAGTGTCAAACAGAGGGAGTCAGACAAATAATGCCTTAAAAATGGGTATGCCTAGAGCCAGTTAAGCCTGGATGGTTCTTCTAGATTTCTGGTCTCGTGATGTTACTTGAGTGTATTTATAAGATATCTTAGTTCTTGTAAAGATTGTATGGGATTAAATGAGTAATGCATGTATTTATCCAGGCCCACGTTATTTTAAAGCTTATCATGATTATCATCATCATACTGTATTTTTAAATAAATATGGATGGTTTAGATCTGTAATGATACTTGTGTTCACTTGCACAATGCAGTTGATTATATTTTACAATTTTTTTTATCATAATTGACATAGTAACATGGTGCGCATTCATCCTGCTATGGTTCGTAATTTGCATATCCTTTCCTAAGATGTCTGAGACAAGTCTCTTCACTATTCTTCTCACAAGTGCAATTAAGTAGAGTGGTGTTTACAAAAGGTTACAATTTCCTAGAATGAACCTTCCACGGGCATTCTAAAAAGCCATCTCCTCATGTCCTTTTCTTTTTTTTCTTTCTTCTAAAAGTAATAACAAATCATCAGTGATAGGATAGTAACATATTTCTTTCCAGACGTCTCATTAAAATATGATAACAATAAGAATGAGAAAAATGCAGCCAACCAAGTCACATTAAAGCAATTTTAAAAAGTGACGTCAAAGGAAGGAATGAATGGTAGATAAAACTTTATTTTTAAATGTCTTTCAACTTATGGAAGTATCTATGTGTTTTCCAGTGAATAATGCAATATATTTGAAAGTAGCAGGATCTGCTCTTACATATTAAAAATTATAAATTAATTTGCCTTTGGCCATGTGCTGTGAAAGTCTAAGAAAAAGGACACTTTATTTTAACTGATAGTGAATTGGTCTGCTAATGGTATTCAATGCTACATTAAATATAAGCTATCAAGAGAAAGTGTATGAAATGAAATCCACTGGAGGATCTGATATAGAATTTTTGACACACAATGCTATAAGCAAATTACTAACTTATGAGGCAATCGAAATTTTGCAATACAGCACCCATGCCTGAGCTTTCATATTTTGCTCATCTTGGGAATGGTGTATTATTAAATGTTTTCCTCACAAAAAAAAATGCACAGCATTGTATGTATGGTAGAGTGAAGGAGATCAAGTTGATGAAGAATTTGCCAACTAAGCCCTTTTACAACGTGGATTAAACGTGTACCCGCTTTCATTCTTGATTGAAATAGTTTTTTTTATTCTGTGAAGTTTAAATAAAAGTGTGAAAAAGTAAAATTGTATTGTTAAAGAATATATTTTGTTGCCATTAGCTTTCAGTAGTTACACTATGTCTTTATATGTAACATTGTAGTTATAACATACACACATAAGAAGCTGCTATGTGAGGGTTTTAATTATTTAACCTAAAATGTTCTGTGTGTTCCATTTTAGGATGGGTAGATGGCTATCTCCTTTGCTTAAGGATTACTCATAAAACAGAAAAATATCTGATAAAATATCAATGAGTTGTGCAGGTGGACACTTCTCTGCCTTGGAGTCTTCACTTCCATTTCCTCTTCCTGGCTGAGTCTCTCTGTTACTTTCAATTTGTATTCAAAACTTACTCCCCACAGGAAGCCTCTTATTTCCACCTTACCTAAGATTTCAGCTCACACCACTCACCCCTTATTTTTTCTCTTTGGTTTCTTAGAGGAATTTGTCAGAGAGGGAAAGAGTACTTCATAAAGAAAGAAAAATTCCAAAAAAGAATAGAAAGGGCTAAGACAAGAATTTATGTTGGAGTAGAACACAGCCAGAGAAGAAAAGTCACAGTGATAAGGGAGAAGCGTTCCTGCTTATGAAATGCAGCATAGGAGTGATGGATTTAACTTGAGGATCCTGAGGGTATAAATGGATGGAGGCAGTGGGAATTCAAAATATTAAGAAGCCAAGCTTCACTGCTTCCTCATTTATCAGGAAAGGAGACAGGCATCTTCACAGAGAAACTGCCAAAATACGCCAATAACAAGCACAGCATTTTGGACAATCCTGTAAGATTTCTGGCCTTAAACAGGTACCTGTTAATCTAAGGGGAAAAAAATGTGTCTAGCCTTTCTTTTTAAATCCAACACATAAAAATTATTTTACACAAATCAATATATAGCAGAAGAACTTTTTTTCCAGTAATTTTTAACTACATAGTTTGACTCCCAGAGCCCACGTTGAAAAGCCAGAACCATAGTTTGTGACTTTGATTCCAGCACTGGAGAAAAGAGACCACAGGACTACCAAATACTGCTGGCCAGCCAGTCTAGAAGAAAGGGTGAACTTGAGGGTTTTTAAGAGACTCTGTCTCAAAAAAATTAAGTTGAGAAATGATTGATAAAGTCACTTCATTATGACCTCTATCTCTATCCAAACCTACATAGATGCAAGCGCACGCGCGCGCGCGCGCACACACACACACACACACACACACACACACACACACACAGAATTTAACTCAATATAATTAATTTTTCAATCTATGTCCAATGTATTTTATTGCATTTCATTTAAATCTGCTTGCATCTCAGAACATACAAGTAATTGCTGTATACATTTCACATTTCTAAACTTGGCTAACCTCTGTGCTATTTGGAAGAATCTGGCTCTATAACTTCTTTATATAAAGCTTCATAGTCATCCATATAGAAATAAAATGGAAGTCATAGACACATAAAATGTCCATTTTAGATGCACTCTCTGCAAGTGAATTATCTGAATATAAAGTCTTTCCTTTATTCAATAGTAACTGAGTAGTCTGGTATTAATAATATTCATTTATATATGTATAATACCTTTTCAACCCAGTACATATATGTTATTTCTTTGATGTCAAGATAAGTTGACAGCAAGGTCATTATGAAAATGGCTAATGTGAATATATTTCCAAGTTTTACTATTGCTACTCTTTATTCTGCTCCCATAGGGAATCTCCTAATACTGGAATATTTCCCCAAATTTCAAGGTAGATAGATTTTTTTGCTCATCTATGTTGAGAGATGTGATATATGTAAGTGCAGACAGTGCACATAAGTAGTCTAACCACTTGTGTTGAAACTCTGTCTTAGCCGGGCATGGTGGTGCACGCCTTTAATCCCAGAACTCGGGAGGCAGAGGCAGGCAGATCGCTGTGAGTTTGAGGCTAGCCTGGTCTACAAAGTGAGTCCAGGACAACCAAAGCTACACAGAGAAACCCTGTCTCAAAAAAAAAAAAAAAAAAAAGAAAGAAAGAAAGAAAGAAAGAAAGAAAAAAGAAAAAAGAAAGAAAAGAAAAGAACTCTGACTTTTTCACTCTTTTTGTGTTTGATTTTATATTTTATCATTATTCCTTACAGTCTCAAGTGAGGTATATTAGCCAAAAATAAAATAAAATAAATAAAACAAAACTAGTTGGTCATCCAAGATCAGAAAAAATCAAGGTTCTTTGATATTTTTGTAGTTGTTTTTTTTTTTCAAATAATGAGACTAGAGTTGGTCGACATTGAGGTTTTCCTTAAATCATAAAGTCGGAGTATTCTGAAACTAAAAACAATCTTTGATCATGCGAACGTGACATTTCTAATCTGAACACTTGGGTGTATGGGAAACTTTATCTACTGATGTAAGGTCTACTTAGATATTTGTGTTACAGAGTTTTCACATTTGTGATAATAGTTTTCTAAATCTCTTTAATACTGGTTTTTTTTTAACTGACTTTGTTTGGTAGCTGAAGGGTACTGCCTGTACTTCCCAAAATGATGGCAAATAATAGCTGTAGTTACAGAGCACTCAAGGTATGCCTAGTGTAATTATGACAATACATGTTCTTCCTTATCTGTTTACAAGAAAACTGAACTTTGGTGGCTAAACTAGCTAGTGCCTACTACACTAGACAACACAGTTTTAGAATTAGGGATACAGATGGAATGAAATGGTTCTACTTTATGAGAGTCTTTGTAATATTGCTTACTTATTACATGTGGCCAGCATTATGTAGAAAGTGTTGAATTTCATTATAATTAGGAAAGTATATTTTGAAATATATCTAACGACAGGAGAAACTACTATAAAATTTAGTTTGGAAGAACATAGAATAAGAAAAACTGAAATTTGCAAACTCTCCTCTGAGAGGCATAAATGTAGGCAGCCACTTTGGAAAATCCTGAGAATATCTAGTAAAGCTAAATATCTTTACTCAGTATCTCAATAACATTTGTTGAGATATGTTATTTATGAGCACATAAAGGCACATTAATAGTCTCTATCTGTCTACTGTTATAAGTGCTCATAGAACTTTATAATACCACATAACAGGAGCCATCTCATGTTCACCAATGATAGGAATAATCAAGTATGCATATTTATAGCAATGGATTTAAAGAAGAAGAAAGTCTATTAAGTAGCAGTACTTAATTGCACAAAATAGTGACTGCAGAAAGACAGAAACAAAGTAGTGCATATTTTACAATTCCATTCATATAAAATTTAACATGAGTAAAGTGAAACTCGAATAATGAGAAGTCATATTATAATTACTTAGAGGAAGACAGGAAACATGAGAGAGACAGCTCAAGTTTGCTGTTTGTTGCTGTTTTGTTGTTGTTGTTGTTGCTGTTTCATTTTGTCTTGGTTTTTGCCCTACTTGATATGAGGGGTGATTTTTGCAGTATCCCTTCCTCTGTGGATCTCAGAGTCACACACTCAGAATTTGAGTAATCTATGTATAGACGGCCCTTGAAGCAAATAATCAAATTGACACAAGATCAATGAGGTCATGTATTAAAAACTCAATTGTTCATAGAAAAAAGTCAATAGATAAACCTATTTACTGAGAATAATATTACTAAAAATGATAATGGAAGTGAAGCCTAAGAATACTAACTCATCAAATGCTCAAATTGCCATTTTCCTCATTAAACTCATTTTGGCAGATGTGGTGCATGTTTTAAAGAGCATAGCTTATTAAATGCACTCTTGTTTCTTAATATTTAGCACAGTCTTGGACTCTCTATACAGTTTGGAACAGAAATAAAGACATGAATAGTAATAATTTCAGAAATGCAGTTCACGAAACCTTCCTTATTTTGATCTCATAGGTGTTTCCTACCTTGAAGGTTAAAAGGGAAAACTTTTCTAAGAAACATCATTTAGCGACATGCTGCGAAGTCACAAACAAAAACAATACATTGCTTCTTTAAAAAAAATACTTCGAGGAAAACCCCCACTAATAATGTGATGTAGACATGCTTTGCCTATATTGTAATTGCCTAGCATTAAAGTCTCTAGGCTGGGCTTTTTTCCTTCCCTTTGCTACATGCCTACTTTTCTTAAATTGATTTATTAATGCCCAAGGTTGCTTTACAGTTTTATCCTTTTAGCAATAATAGATGCAATATATCACAAAAACAAATTTTTAAGAGAACATCATTAGAGTGATGTAGCACTGGTAATAAACCCCTTCACACTTGGATGAGCTTAAATCAGTTTCTCTTTATTGATTTTTGGTCATAACATAATTTTAAAGTTCAACTCAGTTAATAAAAAAAGATTTGCTCTGGTGTTATGGGCAAAAAGCTTGTATGTTTCCACTTCATTTATGGAAGAGTGTTACAGTGCATTGTATACAGATCTTGCATAGACACGGCCATAAGAATATTATTTTATGATAATTTTTATGTATAATATCTTATCCTTCTTAATTGATACGAATCCTTCAAGTCATCCTTGTTGCGATACAGTGTCACTGTAAGCAGATGTTTCTTTCAGTCCATTTTCTACTTGTGTTTGTGGCAAATGAAAATGTTTCAGCATTTATCAATCAGACACATAGTAAATCTACATAAAATTTCATTTCATGCATATCATAATTTAACTATTTTTCCTTGAAATTGTGTTTTCTTGGCTGTGGTCCTTCATGCAGGATTATGAATTCTGGGTAAAAAGCGGTCTGGTTTTTGTGTGTGTGTGTGTGTGTGTGTGTGTGTTTCACTCAACTAGCCACAGAAATGAATTAATCTTCCTGGTTTTTAAGATTATCAGTCACAGATTTATAAATGGCGAACTAGTACTTTTACCCGGAATTAAGTCACAGGGTGTGTATTAAAAGGAAAGAATGGTTGACATGAAAAATTCAAATGGGGATGTTAGATTTCACTTTACTGTCCTTCATATGAATTGTCTATTATAAAATAAATTATTTCCCCCAAGGAAATATAACAGACTATACCTCCAATAGGAAATCTAGGGCTGACTTAGAAATGGTTCACGGTGTTGACAAAAATTCACAGCTCTCCAGTAATAACCCTTTTCCCTTTGCACCCAGGAAATCTAAAAGAATGGGAACAGAACAGTATAGATATACAATAGCTCTGTATATGCTTCACATACTACAAAGTAACTTATTCAGAAATCCACTGTTTATTTTCAAATACCCCTTGTGATGCCCCTCACATATATGTGACCACTTATGAAATAATTATAATACACAACACACTGCCACTTTGCACACTCATAACCCAATAAACAAGAAGTGTAGTATAAGGTCATTAGCATGGAGGTGGTGGACACTTGTTACATTCTGCAGAAGCCTGAAATAGACCACATACCATAATTATTTTTGGAGAAAAGGTCATCATCTCTGGAGTTTCTGGGAAGCAGAAACAAAAAGCACATCTCTCAAACCTCTGTATGCCACCACCCTCCAAGGACTCTTGATACCTAAGCTTCAAAAGTTATATAAAACTTAATAACCAGTTTAAATATGTTTACTTACTTGATTCATAGAAATCCATTTCCTAATTGCAGAAAACAATTGACTTTGAAGCAGACATGTGATAATAAGTTAATATAGGAAACTATGTCTGTAGAGGTGGCCAGTGGTAATACACGATAGACAGGTTCTATTTAAATAGGAATTCCCAAAGGAAAAGGAGGAAATTATCCCATTTCTCATGATGTCAATCACACTGTCATCCAAGCACATCAAGTACATTCAAATGACTTTAACAGAACCATTAACTACTCAGTAAAGTATAGAGAGTTTTTTTTTCCCCATTCCTATCTTAAGACAAAGCCTTGAGCCAATTATGTGTCCTGGCCATCAAAAAAGATGAACACGTCGTTGTAAATGACATTCAAAAAAAAAAAAAAAAGACTCCATTTACTAAATCCTAGTTCTGTCAACTTGCTCTATGTCTCTATGACATCACATGAAATGAATATGATGAAAACTACCATAAAAGGTGCCACTTATTCTCCAGATTCTCACATTGTTAATGAGAGCTTTGTAATGTTGTTCAAAATTACAAAAAAATTTCCAAGGATCCCTTACTAATAATTTCAGGCCAAAGTGGCTTTACCAGAAATTTATTCCTTCTGTAACATACCAGAAAAAAAGGATAATTTTGTTGTTTGTTGCTGCTGCTGTTGTTGTTGCAGTTCAAATCCTGTACTCTCTCCATCAGCCATTACAATGTTACCCCTGCTCAGTGTTCACCCTTCTGGCTTGTCTCTTTGCTTGCTTGCTTATTCATCTTAAAGGCCCGTAGACTTCAGGCCAATAAGAAAATAGAGGGCAAAGCCAGGCCATGTTCCCATGAGATTTGAGTTGGTGAAAGAACATCTAGAATTAATAACGTGTGAACCTGGAGCCACTCAGGCAGCTAATTGCCTTCAACAATGTTCGTCATTAATCCAGACATTGCCATTCTGCTTTAGTTAAATAAGAAACTTCTCATTGGCAAGAGATAGTTTATAGGGTTCACATTTTGCTCAAGGTTGACTGCACAACTTCACAGTGCGCCACTGGTTCAGGCTGGCATATGTCAGCACCGTGGAGTTTATCCTCCTAAGCCAGGCCTGCATGCCACAGAAGATGAAAATAATCTGTGGCATCCTTTACTCGTAGATAGATTCAGACATCAGAATCCCCAAGCTTTTAAGTTAAAATTTTTTTCAGTTAATTTTTAAATGTTTAAATTCTCTGAAATATTTAATCTTTACTTTGTCAACCCATTTACAAAACACTCAAATATAATTTAAAATATATAAATCCATTCCGGAAATGATCTGGCTTTCTCTCCTCTGCCTTCCTGACGGTTGTGTAAATTGCTTGTGTGGCCGAATGTGGAAGAGAAAAATACACAGGAATAAAGCAAAAGCCTAGACAGACACACCCTCGCTTTTGTCGACGAAAACAGGAATTTATTATAACGCGACAGCTTTATAACTTCAAAAATGGGTTTTCATTTTTAGAATACTCAACTCAAATGAACAAATGTATTTTCATCAACTTACAAATAAATAGGATATTTTTCATCCATATTGCTAGAGGTGGAAGAAACTTTTACAGTAAAAGTAGAAAACCTATTTCAACTACTGCAGTATGTTAAAGATGAGGAATGTAATTTTAAATTAGGATAACCAATCTTTTTGCAATAATACAAAGATCAGGAAATTTGCTTATCAAAACCGTTTACTCATCATAATGCAAGGTCCCCAGGCAATGAGGACCACAGTAAAAATCATTTTCTCCCTTTAAAACTGGATCAATATCTTTGAGTATACATGTTTTCACTGACTTCCATTTACCCCTCTTTTTTTGTGTGTCTGCTATACAAGCCTTGATGTCACAGGAGAATAGAAGACCCATTTTAAATATGGTCACATAAACACATCATAAGGGGGAATTCATACTGGAATTTATAGCTGTCTCCTCGCAATTTTGACTACCCTGCCATGCTGTATCCCAGTTTTACAACTAGCTTTGTCTTCACCAGCCTAAGACTTGAATCTGAAAAACTGTTCTATTACAGAATAAATGCACAGCTGGTAGTCTCCTGTATCTCTTTCTCCTGGGATGATGCATCTCTAGAACTTTTGTGGGGATTTTTTTATATCTTACATGTCGTCTTAATTCTTCTTTGTATTGCTTAATATGAAAATGTTTACAACAGCAAATCCTTCTAACGAGCTCGGGGCAGAAGTGACCTTCTCTCCCTGACACATGCAGCGAACGTATCTTTCAGCTTCCAATGCAAGAGCACCTGTTGAGAGAAGTTTTCTTACCTCTGGTATCAAGTTCAACTCCTGACTTTCATCGTTCTTTCAACCATGCCCACATTTTCCTTATTTTCCACTGACTGATCAGTTCGTATCACACTCCAACTAGAGGTTTTGTTATTTTATTTTGTTAATATTTATGTCTCCTATTTCTAGAAAATGGCACGCAGACCAGAAAGTGTTGCCTGCAGTTGCCTTGGAAATGCTTCACGATGCACGTCTAGGTTTCTTTTGACTCAATGCTACCTTTACTCAGTGACAATATAAAATTACATGTGTCAACTCTGAACTAAAGATGAGGAAGAGGAACATTTTGAGTACAGAGGCCATCTTCAAATATAAGCAACCATGCAAAAGAAGAATTTCAAGAGCTTGGAGTTGATGGCTCAGGGTTCAGAAATCTCTAGCTAAACCACAAAAAATGAAGCTTCTGGAATCTACACGAATATACGCCCATCAAAGGACTCTGGTGACTGCTCAGCATTGAGAATATGTACGTGTTCATTTGAAATACATGGAGCTGTGTAAATGGCAATTGGACCTTAGAAAATTGACAACTCCTACTCTTCAAATACTTGCAAATCCTTTTCTTCAATAACTTTATTTATGACAGATACATGCACAAATATTCTGTCTCATCTCATTTAAAGGCCCTTTGCAAGTTTCCATGAACAAAGAAGGGAAAACAATGCATGGATCTCAAAAACACACAGGCAGTGAAAGCATTCTTGGGGAATACAAATGGCATGTTTATAATATATATCCTAAACACAATTTGTTCATAACCTTTGTCTTCTATATATTGGAAGCTTATGCCTTGGTGATCCTCCAACAGGGATCAATATTGTTATCATATTCCATTTTTACCTCAACTATATTCCTTTACAAATATGTTTATTATGTCTCTTAATATCTATGAAGAATATCATATGATATGAACTTCTGTGAAGAACATCATATGATGTGCAAATTGCCAAAATAGGACGACACAGCTTTCCTGTTCACAGGATCCGCAACCACAGTATCCATGTCTAGTGTTTGAGGCACAGCATGCCTTAGATAAATATTTGATTAAATAGAATAAACATAATAAAAGAAGCTTTGGCCCTCAGCAATCCCATGTAAAATATGAACTTCTTAAATTCTAAAGTGGACTGTGTTTTGAGATAATAATGTGATCTTGATTTCTTGGTCTAAATTTCAGAAGTGAAGACTTTGGTTGCTAAGAGCATTAGTTCCTTATTATCCTAGGAACATACAACCAGGCAGAGGAGATAGAATCCATGAATAGTCAGGTTTCTGCATCCTGAATTTTACTGTATTTTGAATTGCTGAAATTTACCTCTAGAAGATGTTATTCACATTTAAAAAAAAATCCAGCCAGTGTGTAATTTTATTTTGCATAATTTTTATATCTTAATTAATTAGACATAAGGAAATAATTTATTTTGGTCTAGTTTTTATTCCAGTATGGCTCCTATGGTAGTTATCCCATCTCTTAGAGCTCAACACTTACTTTAGGACTTTTATCTCTCACTGCGCCTTCCCCTCTCCTAGACACACTATAGTCCCCTGGCTCTCAGAATGCCAACTCGACGTGGTTATTGATTCTTTCTGTTCAATTCTGATTTCCTACTCTCCCTATTTCAGTTTTCAGATTAAGTCCTCAATCTGTCCTCAGATCCCTTGTCTAATTTGAATTCCTCATTGAAAAAAAGCTCATAAAAGTTTACCTTCAAACCTGTACCTAATACTGTCTGGGGATCATTATGCATCTCATGTCTCTTACCATATACCCCTAATGGAGTACATCCTCAAGTACAGCGCATGTCTCCTCTTTGCTGGAGAGAGGAGCCTGGCCTCTAAGTCAACAATATTTGTGTGGTGATTGGGGAATAAAAAGTGAGCCATCATCCCATTCGTGTCTTCAAAATGTATCTGTGGTCATTTTCTAATCTAAGTCCTAGTAAATATTTGCACCCATTTCAAATCCATAGTCTCTAATCCTAAACCAAGTTAAAATTAAAGGTAATGAGATCTGATAGGCTGTGGGTATATGGTGACAAAGGAGGTCCCCTTCTGCCTGAAGTCTAGGGGAGGAGAGTAGCGTGGAAAAAGGATGGAGGGAGGGAATGAGAACATACAAGAGAGGGACTAACAATCTAAATGAAATCTGAATAAATCTAAATGAAATCTGAATAAATTATAATAAATTTAAAAATAAAATAAATAAGAAATTAAAGCTAATGGGCCCACATGGCAATAATTGAGAAACACACACAGAGAAGACCATAAGGCATATGGTCTCAGGTAAAGCTGTAAAATCTGTATGGACGGATACTGCTTTTAACCACATGAAGTTTCGCAAAATTCGTGAGAATTCTTCCACTTACTGAGCAGTCATAATTTTTAATATACTAATGCTGTTCATTCTTTCTGGTTCACTTAGCATGGTGTCAAGTTCAAATGCCACTGCATGAGTCCCTATTTTAGCAATGCCCTTATTACGCTGGCCTTACTTTAGCTTGTGCTTGTATTCCCAAATAGGTATGCATTCCTCAATGCTATCACTTGTCTTCCTACATGAAAAGTTCATCTATCTTCAATTAATTCCATAATCAGATTCAAATTTATTTAGGCTCTAACTAGACATGTTTTACAAGGAATGAGTCTTCAAAATCCTGAAGAATCCCTTAGCCTTGAATTTGGAAACAACTACTAATCAATCCATTTTTCTAGGTATTACAATTACTTCAATTTGTCTTTGTTATATTTTTTCTAGTTCTCTGCATTAAAGTAAATCATGCATTAGAAAAGTACATAGTTTACTAGACATTTTGTATATTACTACTACATTCAAATAACACACTATTCGAAATAAAAGCTCTTATCATATGATTATGATACTCCAGAATACTTTTATTGTCTCATTAAATCATTAGTGTATAAGTAGACCCACTCAAATGTCATGAAAAAAAGCACCTGTACCAAATGTCATTCACCATTCCAGTGGTCATCAGTTATAAGACTGCTACCTATGTATCTTTAATAAACTACAACAGTTTTACGTTCAGTTGTCCCACAAGCATTCACCATGCAAGGACCATTCACATGTTAAAATGTTACAATTTTCTACAGAGCTAAGTATTCCTTGACATTTATTATAATTTTTCTTTAAGATTTTTTTAAAAATATTTTTAATGTTGGGATTTAAGAAGAATATTTTTAAAATTGTTCATTTTACCTGCCAACTGTAGACGCCTCCTTTTTCGCCTTCCAATCCCACCTGGTAGAATCAATGCTTATTCTCATGCATTCAAATGAACCGATAGTGAACGTCAAGTCAGTCAATGATAAGGGAACACCTTATTTTTTAAAGGTTGGTGCACCAATCTTTACCTTCCCTTTACTTAACCTATAGGAACCCCATCTTTGAAGACATAAAAAGTAAAGCTGAAATTAAGTGCATACCATCAAGTGAAGCCAGTGCACCGTGACTTAGTATTTGCTATTCTGTGTACTCCAGTAAGGTTATTTGCTTTTGGATCATGAGCTTGACAACCAGAAAAACCTGGGTAAGATGATCAAAGGGTCTATTTGTTTAGGGATGGATATAGAAATAACGAAGGCAGGGTTGGTGATGTAAATAAAGACGAAACCAAATTAACTTGGCTTGGCAGCTGAGTAAAATTGGAGAAAGGGAGGAACCAATGCATTACACGTTTATCTCTCACCAGACAATAAGGAGGAGACCTTAAATATATCTGTCATATAGACACCTCAGTGATATCTCTAAGCAGCGAAGATACTGCTGAGATAGAGGCAAACATCAGAGCCTGCCCTTAAAACAGTATGTGGACAGGGAGCATTACTGAATTTACGAATACTATATTTCTATGAAAGTTTGAGAGAGGGGGAAAATGCAAAAATCAGTAAAAACTGCATGGGTGGAGAAGTTTTTAAAAATTGGAAATGGCATTTTGAATTCACACTTAAATTTTTAGTAATTTGGGCCACCATTCCCTTCTTCTTTCAACAGAGAATTCAAAGTTGCACACTAATCTATGTCAATCAAGACTCATTTTTTTTCCTGAATCATTTTTGAATAAGTTCTAAATTTGTTAAATGCTATTCCATTTAGATATTAGGTGTCTTTTGGAAGTCATATGAAAGCTTTTATGCCTTCTTCTCCGTGTTAGAGTTTAAAATATTTTACCATATAAAAATCATCTTTGGTTTTTATAATTTACATATTCATAAAAATTGTTATTGTTCTATGACTAATTCCAAATGCTGAGCATAACTAATTGAAATAACTTTTAGCCTTATTTTGAAAAAAAATGTGTTAACTAAAAGTGCTACACAGATAAGCATATAAAAATTAAGACAAAATTCAGAACGTTTTAGTATTTGGGAAAATAATTACATTGCTAATATTTACACGGTGTTGAAATAAATCACTAGGACACAATTTGAAAAGATTAATGACATCAACACAATGGTCTGGCAACATAGGAAGACTGCACTGACTGTCAAAAGGAAGTTTCAAAGATGTTCAGTAACTCTTTCCTGTACTCCCAGCACTCTACAAGGATGAGGATGGAGAGTGACCAGTCGAGGTTAGCCTTGTCTGTGTAATAAGCTCAAGGCTATGAGGTACACATTGAGACCCTAGCTCACAAAATCAACAAAAGGATGAAGAGGAAAGTGAAAAGAGGCATGGAAGAAAAGAGGGATGGATGGATGGAGGGAGGGATGGGGGAGGGAGGGATGGGGGAGGGAGGGAGGGAGGCTTAGTTCAGTAATCTCATAACAGAAATAGGAACAAAACTTTCTGCAGTATTTTGTCTCAAGATACTGAAATTTCTCATGAATCAGTAAATAGGATTCACTTAATGGATTTAATATCTAACTGCACATTCTAAATATATTTCTTATATTATGCATATACTATACTTACTAATGTGGATTTAATATTATGTTGCATAGTGTTTCCATTAATCCCTATGCAGGTCACAGTACTTGGGGACTTCATGCTCAACATTTCTACATGTTACTTAGTACTGTGCTCACTCTGTCACTTGTCCCGTCTGGTACTAAACTTTATACTTTATACTTTAAACTTTCTACTCCTTACACAAAGCAGTCAAGAGCTCAGTATGTTATATAAGGATAATACAAGTTTATCGCATGAGTATAGTATTTTTGCTGCTTATATAGCGATTTGACAAGGTTAGTAGTATCCCTAAGTGGTTGACTTGGAGTAGGGAAAATACTCTATTGCCTAGAGTAGACCAGACGTAATTGGTGAGCCCATTAGAAGTCAGAACAGGAGCACTGAGACAGCCCAGCAGGTTATGGCACTTGCTGCCAAGCATGACAGAGTTAGTTCAATCCCACATGGTAGAAGGGACAAATGGACACCTACAAGTTTTCTTTTGACCTGTATGTGTGCCATGGCAAGCATGGCCTCTGTCACCCACTAAATAAATATGTCTATTAAAATAGAGCCATGTAGAGACCTGCCCAGAGAAGAGGCATAGGTAAGATGTGAGAGGGAGCGTTTCCAAACTCAGCTAGAAAGCAGGCCCTTGCTTCTATAACTGCAAGGAGCTGAGCTCTTCCAAAAGTCCTAATGAGCTTGGAAGAGGTAGGCCACCAAATGAGAATGCAGCACTGGCTGGTATCTTGCTTTCAGCCTTATGAGACTGACAGAAGCCTGGCCAGCCTCTTCCTGTGGCTCTAACCCATGGGAAGTAACATAACAAATGTATGCAGTTTTGCTTCATTAGGCTTTGTGATTCATCATGCAACAACAGGAAACAGACATATTCTTGAGGATTTTTTCTAATGCCCTGCAAGTTTTGTTTTCTAGTAAGGACAACTGCACAACTTCAGGAAACTCTACTATTTTTAATCTGTTTCTATCTAATGAAAATATAATCACAGATAACTTACTTGTTGATTGAGTTAAAGTATCATACCACTTGCTTTAGTCTATGCAAATACCTTCCATGTTACTTTATCCTCCTAAGAACATAAATTTGGTTTTATATCTATAGAATACTGTCACTGAGAGAAAAGGAATAAATGGCATATTAGAAGTCTTTAATTCAGAAAACTCAGAAATATGAAACCAGAGAAATTAAAATTCCTTTCAGGATTCTGTGCTCTCTCCTCCCTTTGAGCATCTCTCTGTTAACTATTAATATTAAGCAATCTAATTCCCACATGAGCAATGGTAATAATTTCTGAAGAATATTTCCATTTCACTAAATAGTGGTTGTAAGTAGCAGTACGGAGCAATGTGACCTGTCGAACTGATTAGAATGAACAATCTACACACAGGCAGAGCTGGTTCAAACCCTGACACAGAGTGGGTTCTTCCTCCGCACTCCTCATTCGCAGAAGGGGATGTGCTATAATCCCTTCCATATTCATGAGGGATTAATTGACTGTATGGAAAGCTTTGTAAGTCCATGTCCACATCAGTATTTCTTTCAGCTTGTAGATAACCATGAACTGGAATGGTCACCTTATATATTAAGATCCGATTTAGCTGGGGGGGTGGGTTGTCCTCAGAACCAATAAATGATTACCTGAGCATGACAATTCTGCAGAATACGTAGACACAAAAATAAAGATAAGCATTCAAATTTTGAACAGTGATGTGTACTGATAACTGTTTCGTACATTTAACTATAAAAAGCCAAACAGTTTTCAACCAAGACTCTTATAAAACTAAAGCTTGTGGACAAGGTGAAAAGTTTAAATAAAATCCAAGGGATCAGTGTCGAATGTGGTGGTGGTGGTGGTGCGGGTGAGGGGGGGGGGGGAGGACAAGTCTTGTGGGAGCTAGCCCTGAATGAAAATCAATGTGCACTCACATAGCATAAATAATAATGAGATTTGTGGTGATGAGACAGGATGCTTTGGCAACTTGCTGTCAGAGACAGCAAAACTGTGGCTCTCTGCCAGTCAAGCTGAGTTTATAGGGCACCTCACGATGCTCAGATCATGTTACATTAATGAAAAGGGTACACAAAAGAGAAACAGATATCTCTAAGTTGTTTCCATATTCATTTAAACGGGGCAAAACAGCCCCTCCCGCTTGCAACTCCTTGAGCTGCAAGACTTTCTCTCAACTGCTTTAAATACAAATCCCCATTCAAATGCTGACATGGCTGATTTGATTGCAGATACTATTTACCAAAAGTGTAAGGATACTGGGCAAAGTCTTATTTTAAGGGAAAAGATCAAACAGTATATATTTCCCTGAAGTTTTTCCAGATAGTCTACTGAGGCTGATTTTAGTACTGGAAAGTGACAAGGGCTCCAAAGGGCTCGCCTGGACAAGGACATTAAGTTATGGTGTACGTTAGAGTAAAATATACGGCAGGAGAGGAAATAATTCATAATTAAAATCTCATATTTCCAATAGACTAATGAGCCTTCAAGACCTTCAGTGGAAGCATTAATTCACACACCCACTCAATAAGAACATTGGAGTGGGATTATTACAGTCATAGTGGTGCTGTGAGTTGTAACATTGACAAAAAAAAAGAGCAGACAATACAGTTTTCATTCTTTAGAAGCTACATTCTGGAGTGTAGGATTAGACTATATTAAAACAAACAAAAAAACAAAAAAGGAAGAAGGAGAGAGAAAGCAAGAAAATGTTTAAGGGGCGCCTGGCATGATATTAAGACAAGAATAGAAAAAATGCCTGGGTAGGTGATGCTAGTAAGGTGCCACGCTGGAAACCAAATAACTTTCTAAGAACTCAAAAGTGTAAGGGGTGGGTCCTTTTCAGAGTTTCTCTCTGACAGCAGTGGCTACAAATGTAGTAATAATGAAATCGACAAGATAACTTGAATGTCATTTGAATGATCCTTAAGCTAAAGGCGGTAAATAATGAAGGCTTTTAAATGCTGAGTGATTCTACAATGAAAAAGTAAAGACAAACACTACTTGTGTGTAAACCCTCGGGATTTGGTGTGTAATTCCATATAACACTGGCAGTAAATAATTGAAAATGGCTTCCGCATTCCTGAGTCAAGCCACTGGTTCTGTGGAGCCTGTGTAAGAGAGGCAAAGCCTGTATGGAAACGGAAACTATAGAAGACCACCATCTGAAAGCCAAACTAGGAACAATGGACAATAAAAATCAGAACAGGGATCATACAGAAAAAAGTTTTTTTAATCTCTAGGGATACATATGCTGTAAAATATTTATCAAAAATAACTTCACTATTTATATCTTTCTCTCTGGCTTCCAATGGAGTTTATGTTTTCAAGTAAGCACAATTCTAAATTCAAATTCTAACCTTATGTCTTCCAATGTCAACTGAGGTAGCATTATTTCCTTTGAAATTCCCAAGCTCTCTGCTCAGCAGAAATCACCAAGGACACTGCATCTTTAGAAAAATTGCTGTTTTTAAATGCTTAGAACATAGCAACATACAATACACATACATCTAGGTTTTAAACAAGCTGTCACATTAAGGAGTATGTTTGTGATGTACTGAACAGTTCTTAAGTTATATACAAAGTTATGAATTAACCTAGTTACGCAGCCTAACTCACCTATATCTACCTAATTGTTTATAACCAAGAATAAAAAACTATAATGGCTTCATTAAAAAATTGGATACACTAGGATACTTGTAGTGTGTGGCTATCTCAGCTTCCAGGAGGCTAAAACAGGAAAATCACTACACGTTTGATGCCAGCCTTGTTTTCTGCAAGAAGACGTCAGAGTTCACCATGGCAACATGGTGAGAACCTCTCCTCAAATTCTCTTGTTTTTTAATGAATGAGCTTATTTCCCATCAACAACACTTAAGAACATTGCCAAGCATCACTACTAATATTGAGAAGGAGGAAAGCATTTTCTACCTCTTCAACCCACTTAGAACATGACTAGGATAAGGGCATCACCCAAACTGAGAAAGTTCACAGGAATACCTTGTTTTAGTGATTGAATCTTCCAAAAGTAACCTCACCACACTGTTTCAGCATTTTATTTTGTTTTTGTTTTCATCTAGACTCAGAAGATTTTGGGAAGAGCTAATTCTTAGATTATAGATGGGTTTTGAAGGAATAATTTCACACTGTAAATCAAGAGCAAGGGGTGGGAAACAGACATCATAAGTAGATGAAGCCTCAGCATGCCCTAAAGGGGAAAACAAGTTATAGACCTTTCCACTTTCATCTTTGGCAACTTTTAAGTCATTTGTCTGGACTCCTAATGGGCTTCAACCTAGAGAGACCTGGAATTTTACAAAGATCTCTTTCCTTTCCATCTTTCATTATTTCAGACTGAAATGGCAGCATGCCTAGATACTATGAAGGTGAATGCCAAAAGAGGCATTAAAAATTTGGCTCTTGTTAAATGCCTTCGAAGAAACTGCTGTTTTTTGTTTTTTTTTTTTTAATCAGGAAACAGCAATTACACTCTTAATAAGGCCTGCCAGGAGTTATCTCGGAGAAGGGGAGTGGCCTATACCATGGATTGTTTCTTTATATTTACTAGCAATTCATATGCATTAGGTTCCGGTTAAAGCATGTGATAAAATTTAGTTAGTAACACCCAGAATTGTTCAGACTTCTGTGTTTTCTACCTGTAATGATTGTTTTTGGGTTTTCATGTGTGTGTGTGTGTGTGTGTGTGTGTGTGTGTGTGTGTGTGTGTGTGTGTGTTTGGTTTTTGTTTGGTTGGTTGGTTTGTTTGGTTTGTTTTTGTCCTTACTCCGACAACTAATCCTAAAATGAGTATTTTTGATTTAAGAAAAAGTTCAACAGTTATGATTTTAAAATATTTTGTTTCATTTTTTTCTCTTTTACATATGTTTTGAGTATATAAAACGCTACCTCACGTTTTAATCATCTTTGTAAGGGAATGAGGCAAACCACATAACTTCTTCATTGATCTTTGCTTTTGTCACCCAAAATGCTTTTGGTCATATATATATTTTGCCTCAAGTATAAGGCAGCATCATATCCTTAAGACTAATGGTACCATGTTACTTATGTGGCCACTTAAAACAGCTTTGTACACTCTGAAACAGATTTCACAATCATACCATACTTTCCACACGAGTTTATATTGAAATGACAACATGAGACATTGTAATGTTCATGTTACTATCTAGTGCTGACATATATGGCATACGGCCCTATTCTGACCTTAGCAGGAAACTCAGTTTTTTATGTCTGTTTCCCTCGTCAGGAGAAGTATCCAAGGAAAACAATAAGTGCTTACTCACATTTCAAGAGACTATATAGAACGATTTTAAGCACAACTAATAGGGTCTCTGTCGTCTCCCCATCTAAAAATAAGGTCTCACAAGAGTCCAAGCTTTTGAAAGAAAAAACAAAATGAGAAAAAAAAATGTAAACATTTTTATGTGCAGTTATTAAGATAAAATCTAATGTCAACAAAGATTGAAAAGTGAGATGTTTACTAAAAAATGATAGGTTTAAACATTAAATATCAACATAGTGCATATTCACTTACCAGTGTCAAAAAAAGGCCTTAAATATTAAAAGAGCAGAAGAAGCAAAGAAGGACGTGTCCAAATATAGGTGTGACACTCAGGTCAGGAATTTAACTTTCAATTTTAGCATCATAATTTATTATTCCAATTCTAGTCATAATAATTTAAAGATAATTATTATTTCCTTATGCATCTCATAATTTTCAGCAAAGCATATTTCAGACAAATAAGAGTTGAAAATTTACTCCATTTGTTGAAAGTGCTGTCTTTTTTCCATTGTGTGGTATTGGCTTCTTTGTCAAAAATCAAGTGTAGGTGCGTGGGTTTACATAAATAGAATATGTGCATTGTGAGCACCAAGACAGGGCTGTTCAGACACTTACTGTTTTCAACAAACCTCTTAATTGTCTCTGAGTTTAAATTTTTTATCTATAAATAAGATAATAAATGGCCTAAGGTGCTGACTAGGTTACATGAGGATTTATATGATACTGTGTTTTTTGACTAAACCACTATTCAACATGTTTTCAAAGTAGTAATTTTAACCCAAACCAGGTTTTAGAGATACTTGTGCAGCAATTCTCAACATCTTCCTCTTCACTCCCCAGATTTTCTATTACAGCGCCTCTGCTCCTTGGTACTCTCATGATACAGAAGTTGAATTAAAATCCATTCAAAGCATTTCCTTGTGGGGAGGCTGGCTTTTACTGGTAATCTCAGGCTTCTGTTCACTTGAAAGTACAATTGAGCTTTATCGGGGGGTTTTTGTAATGATAATGTGCTACATTCCTTCAGACATGGGGAGGTATGAAATGCAAAAAAAAAATTATGATAATATATGAACACTAAGCCAGTGAAAGAAGAAAATGTTTTTCTCTTTGAGGAGTCTAATCCTACGGGATTGAACAGCAAGCTCTTCAGAGAGTGGAAATCAGGCTAAATGGAAAATATTGTTGTACATTAACAAGGAAAGTACTGCACACTTATGTGAAATAGAGAAGCATTGAGGTTTCCTGACTCGGGAATCTGAATTTCATATAAAATTGTGCTCCTTGTTAGTGCTTCAGCCAGGGTCAGGAGCCTGAATTGCTCTAAACTACTGATTAGGAAGTTTTTAATTGATCTTGAATATCTAAACAAGCATGGTTAGTTATTTGTAAAGGTAAGGTTAAAAGCATGACTGGCATGATGTTTGTGTTTGATGAGGTTGAAGACATGCAGAACCAATATAGGGACTTGGCATTTGGGATAACAGCAAAAGCAGGAAATACTGTCTAGCTTGACCAGGTCCCCCTGTCCTGAACCAAGCCCTGCGATACTCAACACTCACTGGAGGTGTGTCCTCCCTAAACCAGATAAGGGAAGACACATTCTTATTTCTGTAGAAACAAACGAAGACAGAGACCATCTGAAAAAGCAGACTTAGCATGGTTATTCTGTACCAAATTGTATATATATATTTACTTATTATGTTAAAGCATCTCAAATATATCCCCATTTTTCATTGTTTGAGAATTTAACACATGCCTACAATGCATTTTGAAGAGTTTTAGAAAAAAAATCTATATTTTGTAAGGGAGGTTACACTTACACTGCTCAATAGGAAGGCTCTATTTATGAAGTAATCATTAATGAATTCAATATTTCTCAAGGGAGAACACTTTATTTGAAAAACCTGTAACTAATATTTGTCACTCTGCTATTATTACCATTTTTCTATGAAATGTCCACTCTTGGTTCCCTTTAAATTTTTAAATAATTTCCAGTTCTTTATGGATATGATAACCTTTTGAGGTTTTTACTTTAAAAAATGAACTTAAGGAAATGTTTAATGTCCCTAGTCATCAGGGAAATGCAAATCAAAACGACTCTGAGATTCCATTTTACATCTATCTGGATGGCTAAGAAAAAAAAAACCTCATGTGACAGCACATGCTGGTTAGGATGTAGGAAAAGGGGAAAACTCCTCTATCACTGGTGGAAGTGCAAACTTGTATAACCACTTTGGAAATCAATCTGGAGTTTTCTCAGGAAATTGAGAATAATTCTATCTCAAGACCCAGCCATAGCACTCCTGGACATATACCAAAAAGATGCTTCATCATACAATAAGGACATTTGCTCAACTATGTTCAAAGCATCCTTATTCATAATAGCTGGAATCTGGAAATAGCCTGAATGTCCCTCAACTAAAGAATGGATTAAAAAAAAAACTGTGGACCATTTGCACAATGAAAGACCACTCAGCTATTAAAAAACACCTTGACTGAGGAAACCCAGACCCAAGACAGGCAAGGTATATACTCACTCATAAGAGGATATTAGCCACACAGTACAGGATAAACCACACTACAATACAGAGACTGACGCAACAACCAAGGACCCTGTATGATGTGGACCTGGACCCTCTGCTCAGATGTGGTAGGATGGGCAGCCCAGTCTCTGTGTGGGCCCCATAAAATGGGGAGTAGGGACTACTTCTGACCTGGAATCTGTCCCCCTCCCACGTTGATTACTTCCTCCTTGCAGGACAGTCTGCCAGGTCACAGAGGAAGAGAATACAGGTAGTTCAGATGAGACTTGATAGGCTGAGGTCAGATGTTAGAGGGGGGAGGGCTCCCCTTTCTGGGGACTAGGAGAGGGAGGGAGAGGTTAGAAGGGAGGGAGGGTAGGATCAGGTGACAACAAGGAAGGGGCTGCAGTTGGGATGTAAAGTGAACAAATTACAAATTACCAAATTTTAAAAATGAAGCTTTGTTGAGGTATAATCCGCATTCCATGCAACTCATCCTCTTACTGTTTTTTAGCAGAGGGTTGTATAGCCATGACAGTGTTAGATCTTTCTATCCCTCTATAAAGTCATGGAGTCAAGTGTGGAGGCAGGAGTCTATAATCCCAGAATTTACACAGCAGATAGACAAGAGCCATGAGCTTCAAACCCGGGACAACGTAAAGAATCCTTATAATCTCTCTTCCCATACTGTTCGCTGTCTTATCAATTATCCAACATAAATCACTAAGTATGTACAACATAAGGTGACTCAAACTATTTCTTTTGTTGTTGTTGTTTAAATCTATAAGGCTAAATTTATAAGACTCAGAGGAAATCCATTTTATTTCATCACTTTCCTATAATACGTAATGTATGTGGTGTGTGTTTACTTGCATGCATTTCATGTGAATAGATGGAACATATTAAAATCATGTCACAAGTGTGTTACTAATAGAGGACTCAAAGTTATTAACACCATGAGTCTCTGCAAATAAGGCCATAATTATATAAACAGATAAGTTATTTAACTAGGATTATCAAATTTAAATATTTTATAACAAATCTTATTTGTATATGAACTAAATTATAGATGATAATCACCCTATTAGTCTTAGGTATCCAAATAAAATAATCTCATTGAACAAAATATTTGGCCCAAACATTAAAATTTTGCATTTTTATTTGGCATGAAGTAAAATTAGGCAAATATCCAGCTATATTACTCAGGTAGATCTCTGTGAATTAAAGACCAGCCTTGTCTACAAAGGATTTTCTTGGCCATGCAGGGACCCATAAACAGTGAGTCCCAGTTGCGAATAAAAAGTCCTTTTGTAAAGGACTGAAAGCATTGGTAAGTAAAAATGCGTGCCATTAACTCGATCAAGTCGTTGTAAGTTCTGGTTGTAATATAGAATGTTTTAGTAAGTTTTAATTAAACAGCTCTAATTATACACTTATAAATATATGTTATATATTAAATATTAAATAAATTAACACATCAAATATTATAAATATATAAAAATACTTATTATATAATTGTAAATATATACATGTATAATTAATAATGATGTTAATAATGCTAATTGTGATAAAAAACATGAACTCTCATCTCAAAAGATTATCTTCCTTTCACTTGCTCAAGATCATTATCCCACAAATATGTTCTAATTAAAGGAAGTTTCTAAAAAGAGGTTGGAAAACACATTACCAGTAAGTAAGAATGAGTTAAGAAAGCCTTAAAGGTAAGTGTATCCTTAGTTTTATCAATTTAAATTTTAAAATGACATAATTCTTCACTTATAAAGTGTCACAGTGATTAATAAAAGTTTTTTTTTAAGTTACTGCTCAGGATTCTCAAATTCTTATTAAAGGTAACATAGCAGATTGTAAATTTTCACACAGGCTACGATATACATGAAATTTTAAAAATTTAAACATTTTTTAATTTAAAAAATTTTTAATATTTTTTAAATTTATTTTTTATTTACTTTTTTTATATACATATTTTTTAAGCTCATCATTTAAACTGTGGCATGACAGTCTGGGCACTGCTTGGCTTTCTTACTCCCAGACAAATCTCACCTAAGAGGACATGGCAGCCTCACACACTGTGGTCTGATTGCATTAGACCAAGTACGGCTAAAGAAGAAAAAATATTTTGACAGGGGAGATTGCAGTTGAACACATCAAAGTGTCAGTCCAGATACGTGGCATGTGAAACGCACCCTCCTCTTCTCGCTGTTGCATGAAATTCGCCCCCTCTCATTGCCTCCTCCAGATGGTGCGCTGAGCTCTCCTCAGCTTTATTCCTAGAGTGCGCAGGTCGACATCAATCTGTTATGCCATTTTCTTGTAATACTAACGCAGCTGATTTATCAATGCCAATTACTCAGTGGCACAGAGCAAGTTCTTCCTTACTGGCTAATACAATTTCTTTTTTTCATACTAAAAAAGAAAATTAAAGAGCAGTGACCAGACTGGCAAGCCACGCATCTGGCAGCCTGTGGCCACTTAAAAAGCATTCAAATGATGTTATTGTGGAAATCTTCACTCCAAAATACGTCAACAACCATATTTGGAGGTTTTGTTTTCTGAAATATTGGTGGAGGTACTTCTGTGAAATTTTAAAAACATGTCTCTTTTTCCATAGCAGAGTGTTGTTTGTCATAATGTTATTCATATCACAGTGTAAAGAAAAAGGTAAACATATCCCACTTGTACATTTTTAAATTTCCTTGAGTCCTAATGTTATCGCTATTAATTAATAAACAGATATCAGGCCTACCACAAACACACCTAGTGACTGAATGATTTTTTTAAAAGTAAATATACTATAAAATAGGACTTTCATGGTAACATGATACACACTTTTATAACCATGAAGTATAAATGTTTCAAAATTTGACCAGAAAGATTAAATGAAATAACGATTAAAATGCAAGTTAAAAGCTGAAAGTACGTTAAATTGCATCTATGAGGAGCAATTCTGAGAATGAAGTATAGTAACCTTAGATTTCTTCAAACCTATTGCAGATAAGAATGTTTAGAGGATGATTATGTTTCCATTATTTTATACCATAATCTTAGGTAATTTGAAACAATAACAGCTGGCACAAATTTTTATTTTTCTGAGTCATATTCAAATCGTTTAACTTCTAGGGCCTGAAATTAGGGCAACGTCCTAGTGACATCAAATGATACTATTAAGTATGAACTGAAATAGCTATTCAACTAGAACATTTTTATATTACAATACAGAAGGAAGAGGGAGATAAGGGAAGAAGAAAGAGAAGAAAAAGGAGAAAGAGGAAGAAAAAAGGAGAAAGAAAGAAGGACTAAAGAGGCCACCGTTGACAACTGGGATCCATTTACAAGCATGAACAAAATAATCTCTAATCCATTAATTAGTATCCTTTTTTCTAGTTTTTAAGCTTTTATTATGTTTTTAACATATACATTTATATTATTACACCTGAGTAAAATAAACTATATACAGCAGGAAGAACAACAAGACAATCAGAAATTATATAAATGTTACATTCATAGTGATTTGACTATTTGTATTTGGCAAACTTGAAGTAAACTTCTTTCCTATCTTGTTGCATCTAAATTTCTGAATGATGATTAATATCTATCATATCTCATCTTTATTAACTTAAAACATCTATCTTGATCTAAAAATTCCTTAACCACTAACCTACTAAGCTTGATTGAAAGACTAAAGTATCTGGTCTTCAAACCCCATCAGAGACTGGAGAAGGGATAAAACTTAAATACCTGAGTGAACCCAGAGTGCAGGTTAGCAGCTTCCAAAATGAAAAAAATGACTGAGATATTACAACGCAGCCCTTTTAAGTACAAGAAAAGATATCTTTGAGAAAACGGAAGGATGGATTGCTTCATTTATTTGAATTTTGTGTAGACAATCTACAATCAATATTTTCTGCTAGTAAACTGGACATTCTTCACAATATTCTAAGAAAGATATTAGTGGTAAAACAACATTATGATTTAAAAACATGAAAATGAAAATACAAGTGGGATAAAAGAGCTCAATTTTTCCCTGAATAATTAATAAGCACAAAGACTATAACTGCATTATATGCTGTTTCTCTTAGTGTATACCCTAGTGTTTCTTATATATCCATCCTCCATTTACTAGGTTAGTAAGAGTGCATCCTTAGAGGTCTCAAAGCTACAGAATCTGGTGCTGAGTACAATTGAGAGGGCGTGCCTACAGAATTCTGATAAGAAAACACCTGTCTGTGTAGCCTTGGCTGTCCTTCACTTGCTTTGTAGACCAGGCTGGCCTCAAACTCATAGCGATCTGCCTGCCTCTGCCTCCTGAGTGCTGTGCACCACCATGCCTGGCAAATAATTTTTTTTTTGAGACAGGGTTTCTCTGTGTAAGGTTGGCTGTCCTGGACTCACTTTGTAGACTAGGCTGGCCTTAAACTCACAGTGATCCACCTGCCTCTGCCTCACGAGGGCTGGAATTACAGGCGTGCGCCACCAAGCCCGGGTATATCCTTCACCTTGTCTTAAAGTCAAAGGAAGCACCTTCATACACTGCATCATCCTTTGCAATCCATTTGAAGCTTTATCCTCCTAATTCTTTTCCTGAGAATCCTAGTGACCTCTCTCCATTTGACTGCTTACATCTATAATGAGAGTGTTAATCATTTGTGGTTTTGTGTTGTTATATACATGTTTCAACTACTGTGAAATGTGCTATGTCTCCTTCCTGCATTAACATTATTATGGCCCTGATAACACTAAGCATTACTCTATGCCAAGCTCTTATTCAAGTTTCTGTGTTTGTGCTTATTTTATCCTAAGTATATGCATGAAGTTCAGGTACTATTTATAATTCATGTATATTAAAGGATGGGCCTAATGTTAGACCACACTCTCATATACAGTCTTTCTCTCTCTCTTTCTTGTGTGTGTGTGTGTGTGTGTGTGTGTGTGTGTGTTTGTGTGTGTGTGTGTGTGTGTAGCTATATCGCTGTAGAACATGTATTCAACATGTAAAACAATCAGTCCTCTTGTTCATCATCCTGAGTGCTGGCATTATTGGAATGTACCACCACATCTGTATGAATTCATATCACTTAACCCCAGAACCGCCATATACCTCTTAAATCTAGAAATTATTTAAATAATTAATTTACCTCTTAAATAAAATGTGCTTTCCAAGAATATCCATCTTTCATCCCTTTTAAAATAAAAAGCTTGCCATATATATTAGATATTGACTGAAATATTTAAAGAATAAAAATCATTTATAAATCTTTCAATCACATAGTGATACATATTCTCTTTGGGATGGATTTACTGTTAATATATACCGCCAAAAACTGTGATGTTTTTAAGGTGAATATACAAGTTAGCATTCTTCATTTACACTTAATTCTTATTCAGGAATATTTCTCTTATTAATAGTTTAAAAATATTTTAATACCAGAATAAAAGTTATCTTTCTATAGCAGTGAATGAAGAATTCAAGAATCCTCCATAAACTGATAATGGTGATGCACACCTGTAATTCCAACACTCAGGGAGGCAGAGGCAAGTGGATTGCTGTAAGTTCGATTCCAGCCTGTCTACAAAACAAGTCCAGGACAGCCAAGGCTACACAGAGAAATCCGGTCTCTAAAAACCAAAAAAGGATCCTCCATAGCCAAACTGAAAGCTGTTATTATAAACAGACATATCACATATTGAATATGCAGTTATTGAAGTAACCATTGAAATCCTTCAAAATATTGCTCAGGAATAAAATACAAAGTCACATCATAGAAACCCAAGGGCATTCTGAGAACAGTGGGGAGTTCTGACATGGACTGACACTCTCAAGAGTTGAAGGGACAATTGTGCTGTTTACAAAATGGCTTGGCAGCCCTCACTTTTGTCTACACAGCTAGAGGATGAAGCAATACAGAACAGCCACCTTGTGTTTTCTGACACACTGCATTTCTTTTTTTTTTAATGAGACTATATCCTTGCCCTTCTTTCTACTAACAAAATTGTGTTAATCATAGGAAGAGAGGATATTTTAAATTACTTCATTGGCTGAGCTAAATGTAGTCTAACTGACATGGAGGTATGACAGTTTTAAGCTCCCTAAGTCAACCATCTCAGTATCTGCCGGAGTCCTTTCGCAAACCTCAGGAGAGCTTTTAACAGCAGATAGATAACTTTCTATCAGGGCTGGCTTAGAAATGTGCTGGCTCTAAAAGCATATTAACTGACCTCTGTGGGCCCTTCCCTGAATACCAAGTGTTGAATGTAGCAATAGTTTCTCACAAGTATCTGCAACGCATGGCTCCCAAAGTTTACCATTAAAGGGCCTAACTTATGCTAATTGTATTATTTTAGCAAAGAATAGAAGTACAAATTTCTTTGTTTTAAAAATCTCATATTAATTAGGTTGATGTTTCATTTTAAACAGATTGTGTATAACTAAGGGAATAATTAAATGTGTATGAGGTTAAGGATGTTACCATGATTTTAATAACCAGAATCAACGTTGCATCATAATTATTGTACAACAAATATATATTGAACATGTATAGTAAAAAGGCTGTAGCTAAGTTTGCAGGAGAGTAGACAATAAGTGAATTGGAATAAAGTCCTGCAGGAAGCTTCCAAGCCTGTGCAAGAACATCAGTAAAATGCAAGATAGAAATAGATGCCATAACAGATATCCCTAAAATATTTCCAATGTCCAGAGTAGGAGAAAGTGTTGACAGCTCAGGAATCTGAAGGGCCTTTGTGAAAGAGGTATTCTTAAAAATGCAAAAAAAAAAAAAAAGTGATGAAAATTCAGATAAGAAAAATCACCGGGAATACAGTCTGCACAAAGGAAATCCTTAGGGTAAAACTAGAATGTTATTTCTGTCTGATAGATTCCTGTAGATTTTCAGTAGAGGAAATAGAACAAAAATGGCAGTTCTCAAAATACACAAAGGAATTTTAGATAACAGTTTTGGTTATTTTTCTTTAAAAAAAGAAATCTGAAGCATCAGATGACTTACAAATAAATTCTGGTTAAAACTCTGAACGTGTAAGTCATTTAGTCACATCAGATGGCCCTGCAAATATTTATGTAATATTTCTGTCAATAAATTGCTGGCAATCAAATATTTCAGGAGTTTTCAAAACAGGAAATAGTCTATTGTTGTCTCTCTGTCATTTGTTTGGATCCTGAAGAGGAACCATGTCGGAGCGTATGTCTAGGCCCTCCATGACATTGAGCAAATCTTAAAATGAGTGTCCCATCGCCTTTTGCTCTATCAAAGCATTTGGAATCCCTTGAATACTCATCATTTCTCTAGTAGTATCTTATTTTCCAGACAAAGCTTGGTTTTTTTTTTTACCATTCAATGAGATTCTCTTTATAAAACTAAATAAACGAAGTAAAACAACATTCAATAAAATGCATAATTAAAATAAAAAATAATCAATTCAATAAAAGGCGCATTGCTTACTATCAATGACCAAAGTTAAATAATGGATGTGCGTATATTTTGAACCTACTTTAATCCTTAAATTTGGGTTCACAAGTACATCAAAATCATACAGTATAGAGCTTTGTAAGTAACTAAACGGTTGTGATATGGTTGTCAATGATTTTTGTTAAACACATCTCTCTGTTCTCAGACGAATGCATGTTGAATATATGACATGCCTATATGAATACAATTTTATACCATCAATTATATAACGTAGTGTTTTCACATTACATGTTCCTATCATATATGATTCCTCCTTAGGCACACTATACTTAAGCATGAAACACCACCCAAAGGGCAAATATGAGGTCTTGGAATTACTATAAAAGTCTTTCATTTATTTTATTCCATCAGCTACTTAATAGACAAGTTTAAATGTAGTGAAAATAAACAACAGGTCTCAGTGTAGTCACTAAGTAGTTTTTTAAATTACCCATTTTTTAAAATTCCATGTTGCAGCAGTTAGTTCTTAATGTCCTTAGATAGCTGTGTTTTCTCTGTGCGACCAAACAATATGATTCTCTTCCCAGCCATGTACTAAACACCCTTCTGCATCAAGAATCTCCTGGTTATTGGTTTGTTTGTCTGTTTGTTTTTATGTGCATGAGGATGATTCATTTATTATTTTAAAGATATACTCAATGCTCTGAACCACATGCATCAAAGTCAACATGATACAAGGGCAGAGAGGAAGTGCGGCATTGAGGATTGGTAATGTTCTTCTCAGCCTTTCCCAGAAAGTCTCACAAGCAGCATGTGATACATAGCTGTCTCCTTTACACTTTACTGAGAGTGTGTTAGTTAGGGTTCTCTAAAGGAAAAGAACTGATACATGGAGGGAGGGAGGAAAGGAGGGATGGAGGGAGGGTGGGCTGGCTTATAGGACACGGAGTAGTCTGCGAGTGATTTTCTTGATCACATTACTTGAATCAGGAAGACAGACTCTAAATCTGGGTGGCACCTTCTGGTGTCAGCCCAGATAGAATACTGTGGAAGAAGGGGGCTTTGTGCTTTACCTGCTGCCCCCATGCTCACTGGCAAGTCCACCTGTCCTGATGCTCCTGCATTCCTTCATGGACATGAAAGCCTGCTTCTTGGGGATTCCAAAACAGACTGAAGACCACAGCCTCCAGGAATCTCCTGGTTATAATGACCTTTTCTTCAAAGTGAGACGTGAAATGGACAATGTGCATGCTTTGAGAATGGGGCTTTCATTCAGTCAAATATTTGATTTATTCAATGTAAATGTCCAAGTGGTAATTGCATTTTTCTTATTTCACAGATGAAATAACATATGAATAGCATCTAAATTTCATTTAACTATTACAATTTGCTGACTTTATTATTTGTGATGAATCTCAATACTTAAATAAATTAACTTTTCTAGAAACTAAGAATAAAACTCCAGAGCATTGCTACCCTGCACAACATAAACAACAAAATACAACCTTTTCACATAATACCAAGAGCATTTCATAAAATATAAGAAATACATACACATGTGTATATATGCTTAAATAATAATGGGGGATGAAAAGTTATTATAAACAGGGTAGATTTTATTAAATTTATTTTGCACAAGACCTTATAGTCATACAAAAGAAAAGCACCAAAAGATAGAGAAAGGTAGTGAAAGCAAGCTATTTCAATCTATCCTTTCACAATCATTTCATTTTGTTAGATGGTGGTAAGGTAATGAACTAAAGTAAAATTTTGTTTTAAAAACAATGTGATGCAAAAATTTAAAATGGGTAACAAAACAAAAGACAATAGAAACTTATTTTAGTTGGGGGAAAGTTACCATGTTTTGACTTTATTTCTTTTCTTACAATTATAATTATGATTTTTTTCTTTTATCAGTTGCTGCTAAAAACCATTTATCTCAGTGTTTAATGATTCCACTATAAAAGATGACTAGCAATTACAGCTAACATTTGAGTTAGTGGGAAGAAAATTATTCTAATAATCTCTAAGTAAAAATGTGTTACTCCATTGCAGTGGTTCTCAACTTGTGGGTCACAGTCCCTTTGAAGGTGGAACTACCCTTTCACAGTTGTTGCCTAAGAACATCTGAAAACACAGATATTGCATTAGGATGCTTAGAGTCCCAAAATTACTTTTATGAAGTAACAACAAAAACCTTTTATGGTTTCAGTCACCACAACCTGAGGTACTGTATTAAAGATTCACAGCAATAGGAAGGCTGAAACTACTGCTCTACTGTATGTACGACCCAACATTAAATGTGTTTCATTAATTCTAGTAAGGGACTACACTCCTATAAAGGAAGAATTATAGAATGGTTTTTTTTGTGTGTGGTGAAGTGTTTTCTATATGATTTTATTGGAATCTGGCATATTAGTCCGTGACACTAAAACCAAGCAGTATATATTCATTTGTTTGTGCTCATTGCCTTTATAATGTACTAGACAGCATTCCAGCCACAAGGAGAACAGTTTGGAATAAACAGTCAAACAAAACATACAATCCTTGATGCCAAATCTGCTATTGTAGTGGCTGTGAAAGAATTCATAATCTGCTTATTGTATTAAGGAATGAGGAAACTACCAAATGCAAAAATAAAACTTTTTTTTTTTTTACTCAAGGAATTCTCTATGTGAAAGACTTTTGCAAAATTCCAAAACAAACAAGAAAATACATAATGGCAAAATTACATAAGCACAATAACACAATTACTGACTTGTGGGGAAGGAGAATGCCTGGTATGCTTTAGGTATGAAAAAGGCCAGTGTTTAAAGGAAAAGCAAAAGTAGAAATATTAAGAGATGCAGTTCAAAGTAGGTATCTTCATGTGGTTTACTTTACTCAGAGGAAGACACAGGAAGTTTGAGCAGCACAATGGTATGACAATTTTTTCATACTCCGGTTTTAATATTTTCAATGGACAAAAGAGTGACAGGTTCAAAACAAAGCAAAGACAAAGACAAAGGTTACTGTGATGGTCCAATGGCAAGCAAAAGATGGCTTACCCTAGGAGTGACTCTGGAGCTGTTAAGAGGAGGTTAGACGCAAAGTATACTGCGAGGAAGATTCTCCAGAATGCATGATATCCGTAGGTAGGCTGTGGAAAAGTGGATTGTCTGAGGTGTTTAACCTCATTGTCTGAGGACAGTGGTTAGAATATAATTTCTGTCACACAACTTGTAAGTTACAAATAATCTTGGAGTCACTAGTACACACATACATGAATGGTTAAAAATAAAAAGATACATGTGATTAAATACAGAGTGAAACTGTCATAAAGTAAGGCTTGTGGTGCCTGGCAATATTTAGAAGTTGAAAGAAAAAAGAGAAATGAGCAAAGATGACAGAAGGACCAGGAAGGCAGTAGTTAGTATGGGAGCAGAAAGAACCCTTTTTAAAAGGATGCAAGTCACTGGTAAAGAGCTAAGGACCTAATGAAACGGAAAAGCTTCTGTAAGGCAAAGGACACAGCCTACAGTCTGGTAAAAGATCTCCACCAACCCCTAATCTGACTGAGGGCCTAATATCCAGAATATATGAAGAACTCAAAAATTTAAACACCGCCAAACCAAATAATTCAATTAAAAGTAGAGTACAGAACTAAACAGAGAATTCTCAACAGAGGAATACTGAATGGCTAAGAAACACATAAGAAATGTTCAACACCTCTAGTCATCAGGGAAATGCAAACCAAAATAACTCTGAGATTCCATCTTACACATATTAGAACGGCTAAGATCAGAAACTCAAGTGACAGTACGTGATGGCAAGGATGTGGAGAAAGGGGAATGAATACTCCTTTATTATTGGTGGGAGTGAAAACTTATACAACTACTTTGGATATCAATCTGTCACTCTCTCAGAAAATTGGGAATAGTTATATCTGAGGAGTCAGCCATACCATTCCTGGGCATATACCCAAACAATGCTACACTATACAATGAGGATATTTGCTCAACTATATTCATAGCAGCTTTATTCATAATTGCCAGAATCTGGAAACAACCTACATGTCCCTCAACTGAAGAATGTATAAAGAAACTGTGGCATATTTATACAATGGAATACTATTCAACTACCAGAAACAAGGAAATCTTGAAATTTGCAGAAAAGTGGATGGAACTAGAAAAGATCACCCTAAGTGAGGTAATCCAGACAAAGAAAGACAGGCTTGTTCTATACTCCCTTATAAGCAGATAATAGCCAAAAAATGCAGATAAGCACACTACAATACACAGACCTAAGGAAACTAAATAACAAGGAGGAGTCTAGGAAGGATACTTAAGTTTCATTCAGAAGGACAAATAGAATAGACACCAGAAGCAGTTGAAGAGAAGGAAGAAGAAGGTAACCTACCATAGATGTCCTCTGAAAGACTCTACATAGCAGGGTATTTAAGCAGAGGCTGTGACACGCAGCCAAACTTCATGGTGGACACAGGGAATTTTATGGAAGAGCTGGGGAACAGGGGGAGCTGGCGAGGTCAGGAGCTCTACAAGGAGACCAATGAAGCCGACAAAACAGGGCAGAGGAGGGGATGCTGCAGAGACTGATGTACCAACAAGGACCATGTATGGTGAGGACCTAGACCCTCTGCTCAGATGTAGATAGGCAGCACAGTCTTCTTGTGAGTCCCATAACATGGGGAGTAGGGACTACTTCTGACATGGACCCTGGCCCCCACACATTGATCATTTTCCCCTGGGGAAGCAGCCTTGCCATGCTACAGAGGAAGAGGATACAGGCAGTCCAGATGAGACTTGATAGGCTGAGGACAGATGTTAGGGGAGGAGGGCTCCCCTTTCTGAGGACTAGGGAAGGGAGGGAGGATGAGGGAGGGATGGTGGGACCAAGAGGTGATGGGGTAGCTACAATTGTGATGAAAAGTGAACAAATTAAAAATAAAAATTTCACATTTACTAACACAAAACTATGGTAGAAATTTGACAGCATACATTTTATTTAAATAAAGTTTCATCAATGAATGTAAAAAAATAATAATAAAAAGGACATGACTACTACTTAAAAAGCAGTGGATGTGATGACCCAGCACCAATAAGAGAAAATATTCAGAGTTTTACAAGATAAGTGTTCTTGATGGAAAAGGCTTCTGACAAACCCAGAAAGATGGACACCTAAAGTATTAGCCGTGTGTGTGTGTGTGTGTGTGTGTGTGTGTGTTTATTTATTTCAGGGTTCATCAGGACACCGATCCTTAAGATAGTTAAGGATAACTTTGAAAATGAATGCATTGAGGGCAGCGAGCAGCGTGGACTGTGTTTAGAAGCTCCAGTAAATGATTCAGAGAATTGCATGGAATTCTGAACAAAGGAACACCAAGCTCCCCATCCTACTACAGTGGGAGTACTCCACAGTTCGAAAGGAACAAAATACAGAAAACCTGCATACCTCTGCACACAGGAGGAGCACGAATTTTCTCAGACCAGAGTGGAAGCGGTGGCGGCTGAGGTTTGCAGCTGGGAACTCTCCGGCAGAGGCAATCAGAGTGGTGACTGGTGGGAATTGCTGTGCGAGAAGGGACTCGGTGCAAGATTTGGGCCCCACTACCCTGGCTGAACTCGGTGTGCGGTTTGGGCCCCGTGACCCAAGCTCAACTTGACAGGTGGCTTGAGGCCTGAGAGCCAAACTGGACTCAACGTGGTTCGGCCCCTGAGACCCTGGCTGAGCTCAGTGTGCAGTTTGGGCCTAGAGTCCCTAACTGAGCTTGGCGGGCAGTTTGGGCCCAGAGAACCTAGCTGAGTTTGGCAGGTGGTTCAAGCCCTGAGACTCTGACTGGACTCAGCACATGGTTTGGGCCTAGAGTCCCTGCCTGAGCTTGGCACAGTTTGGGCCCAGAGTCCCCAGAGTCCTTAGCTGAGCTTGGCGCGCAGTTTGGGCCCAGAGACTGACTCTAGCTGAGCTTGGCGCAAGATCGGGACCCTGAGACTCTGGCTGAACTTGGTGAGCTCAGTGTGTGGTTTGGGCCTGTGATCCTGGTTGGTCTCAGCACTAACTGGACTAAGTGTGTGGATTAGGCCCAGAGACCCCTTTGGGTCCAGAGATGCAAACTGGACTCAGTGTGTGTGTGTGTGTGTGTGTGTGTGTGTGTGTGTGTGTGTGTGTGTGGTTTGGGCCCTGTGACACTAACCTGGACTCTGCGAGTGGTCTTGGTCCAGAAACGCTACTGGCAACCACAGACCAGCAGTGCATCAGACTCTGGGACTGAGGAAATCTTGGAGAGACAAGGAGTAAAATGGCCATCAGACCCCCTGCGCCCAACCTGCTTCAGTACCTGGAGAGCTACGGTGCAACAAGGGGATCCAGAGGCTGTCGACACTTTGACCTGAACTAGCTCACATTCTAAGACCCAGGACGAGTACAGGGGAGCTGGGGATCACTGGCTGTGAGAGACCCAAACTACAGGGCTGGCATCCTGCCATCCAGACCATGAAGCATCAGAGCTTCCGGCCTAGGGAAATCATGAGAAAATGGGTGAGTCTAACCTCAGACTCTCTCCACCCAACTCCAGAAGCTACCTGCCAAAAACAGAGATGGTAAGATGACTAATGGACAGTGAAAAAGCATACACACACACACACACACACACACACACACACACACACACACACACACACAAAACAAAACAAAAAAACATTATGGCTTCTCCAGATTCCAGCGATCCCAAAGAAAACAATCCAGAGAACTCAAACACAACGGACATACAAGAAAATGACCTCAAATCTCTAGTAACGAGGATGATAATGAAGGAAACAAATAAAATTCATAATCAAATGCAAGAAGACGAAGCCAAACAGGTGGAAGACATAAAAGTGGCTTATAGAGAGGCACTGGAAAAAAATTCAGGAAAATACAAAAAAATAAAAATAAAAAACAGATGAAGGAAATCAATAAAACTGTTCAAGCTCTGAAGGCCTATAAAGAGGCAATGGAAGAAACTCAGGAATATACAATCAGATGAAAGAAATCCTCAAGACCCAGCTATTCCTCTCCTTGGAATATACCCAGAAGAGGATCCAGCACACAACTAGAAACTTTGCTCAGCCATGTTCATAGCAGCCTTATTCATAATAGCCAGGACATGGAAACAGCCTAAGTGTCCCTCAGTAGAAGAATGGATAAAGAAACTGTGGTACATTTACACTATGGAATACTACTCAGCTATTAAAAACAAGGAATTTCTGAAATTTGTGGACAAATGGATTGAACTAGAAATTATCATAATGAGTGAATTCACCCAGAAGCAGAAAGGCTCAAATGGTTTATAATCACTTATATTTGAACACTAACTCAAAGGGCATGTCCCATGAAAGTCTTCACTTACCAGGAAAGTGGTACAGAGGGGAGGACATCCTATTGGGACTCTGGATGAGAGAAGCATGGAAGAATGGGGAAATAGAAGGATCCAAAGGGTCCTAGAACCCTACAAGATGAACATTTTGATGGGAGGATCTGGGCCCAGAGGTTCTGCTCAAACTATGGCACCAGCCAAAGAGAATATGTGCTGTAAACTTCGAACCCCTACCCAAACCTAGCCAATGGACAGGACATTCTCCACAGTTGAGTGGAGAGTGGGGACTGACTTTCACATGAACTCTGGTGCCCCATACTTGATAATGTCCCCTGGATGAGGAGGCCTGGTGGCACTCAGAGGAAGGATAGCAGGCTACCAAGAAGAGACTTGATACCCTATGAGCATATACAGGGGAAGATGTCCCCCTCATTCACAGACATGAGGGGAGGAGTAAGGGGAAAATGGGAGGGAGGGAAGAATAGGAGAATAGAAGGGATGGGATAACAATTGAGATTCAATATGAATAAATTAATGAAATATATTTTAAAAATAAATGGATTAACAGAAGGAAAAAGATTATGGAGAATGAGGGGCCAAGATGGCAGCAATGAAGCCTCACACTGCCTGATCTGCTGGGAAGAGACCATAGATGCTAACTGGACCCAAGGGCTGTGGGACCTGTGGATAACTGGTTGAGAGATCCATGCAGTATGAACCACAGGTGAGTCAGACCTCTGAGCATACAGCACCCCAGGAAGAACAACAGACTAGTCCCCAGTGCCTGGACAGGACCCAGACTGTAAGTGATGAGCTGTGAGCAGTGGCCTTGATTGGGACTAAAATTGGGGCAGGGGTGCTCCTGGCCCATGGAAAGCCCAGGAAACAGGTGTATTGGGGCCTCAGACCCCCCACTCACCCCACACAAGTCTACAGAAAGCCCCGGTGGCACATGTCACCCAATCAGCTGTGGATATGATTCCTAGCCACTGCCTGATCTGAGAATGAAACATGGCAGCCTTGATTGGTGGACGAACTCAGGATTTGGGACTGAAAGTGTGGCAGCGTTGTTTCAAATGTCCTAGACTAGGGAAATTCACAGGAAACAGGTGGATTGGGGCCTCAGACCCCCATACTCACTCTCCCCATGCAAGTCCACAGAAAATCCAGGCACCATACAAGCACCCAGTCGGCCATGGGTATGATGCTCAGCTGCTGTGCGCCTGGTCAGAACCCCATCTGAAAGCTGCAAGCTGCTGAAATCAGGGATATACAGCTACAGCAGCTTGATCTGAGACCAGAGAAGCTGCCAGGAATCAAGGACCACAGCATCCCTCTCAGCAGGCCCGGGCAGAAGGCAAACAACTAGCCCCAGAGGACTGCCCTGGCCCAACTGGTCATAATGGACCAAGCCTAGCCAGGCTCCACAGCCTAGCTGGGATTCTCACACTCTCAGGATTGACTGGGCTGCTCAGAGGAAATAGAACAAAAATCTAGCCAATAAACAACAATTAGACGGCAGTAGCTTCCCTTTTTCTGGCAGGCAGAACCTAGGCCCCACTACCTGGCTGGAGCAGGCAGAAACCTAAACAACTTCTGGAAGCCAGCATGAGTTCAGGGATTCTAGGGTGATCTGAATCTAGGACTCAAAGCTCCAGGGCCCGAGGGCAGGGTATTCCAAACTCATCCAAAAATAGGAAAACCTGCTCTACATACCCTACCTCAAACCAATACTGGAGCTGCACAGCACCAGCACCTATCTCAGCTGACCTGGTGGGGAGCCCAGGGTGTGGAGCAAAGTCTTCAGGATCCAAAACCAGGCTACCTGTCTGTCCCAGGGAAGAGTTTCCTGACCACCACAGGCAAAGGACCTCGACCTACAATTACTCAGTAACGTACTGCTCTCAATGACCAGTGAAGGAATGCAGAAGATACCTCCCAACATCAGACACAGCAAGATGACTAAGGGTCAGCTTAGAAACATGTACAACAAAAACAAAAACTATATGGCATCTACAAATCCCAGCTATCTCAAAGAAAGAAACCTAGACAACTTGAGCACAATTGAAATACAAGAAAGTGACCTCAAATCCCTAGTAATGAAGGTGATAATGGAGGAAACAAATAAAATCTGTAAACCAATGCAGGAAGACACAGCCAAACAGGTAGAAGACATAAAAGAGGCCTATAGAGAGGGGCTGGAAGGAATCCAGGATATTCCAAACAATTAGTTGAAGGAAATAAATAAAACAGTTCAAGATCTGAAGATGAAAATGGAAACAATGATAAAGACCCAGGCAGAAGAAAAACGAGAAAGAGAAAGCTTAGAGAAGAAAGCAAACAAAACAGAGGCGAGTTTTTCTAACTGAATCCAAGAGATGGAGGAATGAATCTTGGGTCTAGAAGATACAATCATAGGTCTTGAAGCAACCATCAAAGAAAATGGTAAATACGAAAGATTCCTGACACACGACATCCAAGAAATCAAAGAAACCATGAGAAGACGAAACCTGAAGGTAACAGACATTGAGGAAAGAGAAGATGCTGGACTCCAAGGCCCAGAAAGAATTTTCAACAAAACCATAGAAGAAATTTTCCCTCAGTTGAAGAATGAATAATGAAACTGAGGTACATTTACACTATAGGAATACGATTCAGCTATTAAAAACAAGGAAGTCCCAAAATTTGTGAACAAATGGAGGGAACTAGAAATGATCATACTGAGTGAGTGAGCCCAGAAGCAGAGAGACTCACAGGGTATATACTCACTTATATTTGGACACTAGCCCAAGAGACATGTCCCATGAAAGTCTTCACCTACCAGGAGATTGGGATAGATTTGAATACATCCTAATGGGACTCTAGGTGAGAGAAGTATGGGAGAATAGAAAATAAAAGTATCCAGTGGGTCCGAGAAACCTACAGGAAGAACATAAGGATGGGCAGAACTGGGCCCAGAGGTTCTTCTCAAACTACTGCACCAACCATGGACAATACATGCGGTAAACAGCGAACCACTATTCATATCTAGCTTATGGACAGGACATCCTCCACACTTGAGTGGAGAACAGGAACTGGCTCTGACACAAACTCTGGTGCCCAATATTTGACCACTTCCACTTGGTGGGGAGGCCTGGTGGCATTAAGAGACAGGATAGACAGGCTACCAAGATGAGACTTGATAGTCAATGACCATATACTGGGTGAGGAGGTCCCCCTCAGTCACTGACATAGGGGAGGGGAATAGGGTGAAAGCGGGTTGGGAGGGAGTAACGGGTGAATACAAGGGATGAGATAACAATTGAGATGTAATCTGAGTAAGTTAATTTTAACAAGATTATGGAGAATAATTGAAGACAGCAAAATTTAGGCACACTTATCAGGTTTTTTTCTTGACATGGAAAAAGTTCACAGGGGTGCCATTTATAAAGGTTCAGTCCAATAAACAGGTTTAAAGAGAAAAAAAAAACTTTTAGGCCAATAATGTGTCATAAAGGAAAGAATTACAAAGATCATGTCTATATGAAGATGACAATAAATGAGAATTTTGCATGGTTTTACCTAGCTCAAAACCATAGATAATATAATTAATTAGTGGGTAGAAGATAGAACTTCTTGAAATAAATGATAGTAATAGTATAGGTGCTATTGAGAAAACCATTTTTCCATTATATATACCTGTGTGTGTATGTTGTAGTGTAGACACTGTAAATTTGAAGAGTGTCACATTTTTTCACATTTTCATAGGATTTCAGCTATATCCAGGAAACATTCAGACATGTAATCAAAAAGTACATTAATACAAGGAAGCATCTGGGAATCAATTTGCATAACAGTGTTTACATTTTCCATAATACTCATGACAGCTTGACACCCACAGCCTATGTTCACACTGGGGAAAGTCCTCAGTTATATATTACATGACTCATTACTTCACTTCTCTTACAGTCGAAATGTCTGCAGATTTGTTGTATCTATTTTGAATAAACATGGGTAGGGTTTGGCAATGAAACACAAAATAATCTGTCACAGTTCAAGTGCTTATTTGCTAACAGTATTTTAAAACTTGATACAATCTTCTAATAGTTTTCTAAATGTATATGTGGCCGACTAAAATGTCAAAAGTGAGAACTGAAGGTAAATTTTGATAAGAACTAAGTATTCAATAGTAACAAAGTAAATGAAAACTTAAAGAATATCTCTCAGGGAATGTTCCTTTGGTTTATGGCCGCACTCTATCAACATTCAGGCCTTCCACTAGTTTTAGCAAAGTGAAACAAATACTTTCAGTCTTTTTTTTATTAAACCAGTTATTCCTTCTTTTGTTTTCATGTACATGGAAATACCATGGGATCATGTTAAATGCAGATTCTAAAGTGGGGACCTGTGATTTTGCATTTCTAACAAATAGTTGTGTCGTACTGTCTGTTGTAGAAATATAGGATAAAAAAATCTTGAACATTCAATACTTGGTATTCGCCTAGATTGAGAAAATTAATTATTTCATGTCATATTTTTGTTTTCCTTTTTAAGAAGTGCAGTTAAATATAACTACAAAATATTTAATGCTTTTTGGACATGTATATTCCTTTAGGAGTTTATCAAACTAGTATACATATTTTCAAAGCATCTAAAAATATGGTACAGGTCTTAACTAAAAACAAATAATTAAAATCCCTAATAATTCTACAATACAAAAGCACTTGCTGTTTATTTACCAGGTTACTGCTTGAATACAGCACAAAGCCCAATTTTTTACAAATCTACTCCTTAAAATAAGCACACCAAAGAAATAAAAATTAAACTGAAGACATATGTGTTGGTGCTGACACCCAAATCACACCACAACAAAGCAGCCAAATAACATTGTTTAAAATTACAGTTAGGAAAAACATGTTGCAGTGTCTACACTATTCTGCAATTCTCCACGCACATGTTGCAGTGTGTACACTATGTTACAGTTCTCACACCTGCCTTCACTTGCCAGTATTGTCTGCTCTGCTTGTGGGACCACAGTCATTTGAGCAAAGCCCCTCTGGGCAGTAATATCCAGTAAGCCACAGTTGTACCAGAAGAGTTTCTAACAGGACTTCCACTGAATGTGTAGTTTTGTTTGTGTAGATGGGAAATACAGCAGAGGGAGAAGATAGCTTGCTGCCAAGGGGTAGCTCTCATAAAGCAATGACATGTCTCTGAATAGGGAGAACATTTTCGCACTCAAAGTTTATGGGTTAAAAGAGGATAAGTGGCAAGCCAGAAAGGTCTGATGTCACAGGAATTGTAACTTTTACAAGCTAGTGGTATAAACGCCGTTAAGTAGCAGGTTATATAGTAAATGTTTTGTCATATTTTATTAGTCACAGAGATACTGTCTGATGAAATATATTTATTAGACACCGAGATTAGACCTGGCAGGCTAGTAAAGGTAATTCACTCTACTGTACATCATCTTAAGCTGATTGGCTGCAACCTACTCTGTGTTTAAGCACAGAAGCATCCACAGACAGTTCCTTGTGCCTTAAAATGATGTAGAGCCCATTATGTCACACAGTAATACTTACACCAATGGAATCCTCTCAGTGCCTAATATCCCAGTGCACTCATGAAAATATTCACTTCACTAATTAGCGTAATTAAGAAAGTATATTTTCCTGCAATGGCTAAGAGGTTGACTACGGGGAACACTGAACTACACCTGTACAGCAGGTGGAGCACATGTATAAAGGCTGGGCTGGCTCCTGAGCTAAAAGAAAAGACTAAGCTGTTCCTTGATTGCATGACAAATTCAGCAAATTTTATTTCTAATGAATGCAATTTTTTTATATCCATAATTTTATACTACAAAAGGCACACTTGGCTTAAACTGTCAATTACTTCTGATGTGAAAATAAGAAACCCAGTGCAAACATGAATAAAATAATTTTTATCACATTATGGGAGACTAGACTATCAGATCTTGGTACCAGAAATCTTTCCGAATATGATAATTCATTCAAATCTGCAGATATGTTTCAAGTTACCATATGTTGTTTATTATAAAATGATTTATTTAACAAGTACATTGATTTATTTTCATGTACTAGATTCTTGAAAACCATCTTCATAAAATAATGAATAAAATTACTCTGTTAATACAAATTATCATTTCTATTTTAAAATTACAATAAAATATAATTTTTATTTACATAACTTTAAATTTTGTTTCCTGAATTGATTACTCTCTTTTTAATTATCTGCCTTCTTATCCTCATTTTGTTATTTAAGGAGCTGCATTCAGTTTCTTTTTGTGGACCATAGTGAGTTGGGCAAAGAATGAATAAGATGAATAGAAACAAAGGATTGTAAATCAAGAAAACAATAAAAGTAATAGCCCGTGCCTTGCTTTATTAGACTCTTCTAGTGATGAGGGTGATGCTATTCAGCCCTTACTAGGGACCTGAGTGCCTCAAGACTATGCTATGTGCTTCACCATCTCTTCTCACCACCGGGATGCTCTGATATCATCTTGTCACCCTACCTCATAGAGGATCAGGAGGATCTACCTTA